>NW_025764318.1:0-600000 GCF_021015755.1 Lentinula edodes
GGATAGTTATCAGAATGGTCGATGGCAATAATATCCAAGCTAAAGCGTACCGAGCTTCCATATATGACCCGGTGGTCCTAGAAAGCTTCTCGGTACGGTAAGTCTCGTAAAGTACGTCCTCGGTCAACGACTTGAGGTCTTGGAGATGAGTACTAGTATTTGAAGCGAGACGAAACGAAGCGATGGATGTTGAGAAAAAAGTGAAATCATTAGTAAATTTACGATAAAGGAAAAGACGAAACTTGCTCACCCAAGGATTGCGCCCCTAAGCCTACTAAAATCAGAATGTTCTGGGTCGTCAACGATAGCCACACCCCATGGGTACACCCGCGCGCGGACATATTCGCCATCGATTTCGACTTCCTCTTCGGAACCCATAATGGCAAAGGGAAGCAAGGACTGCAACGCGACACCGTTCCTGAGTTCAGGAGATGGAAAGCAACGAACGGATTCTCACCCTAAGCTCCTGATTCTCTTGAATAGTATCCTCATCGTCTTCCTCCACATCATAAGGAAAGTTGTACACTGGAATATCGAAATGCGAAATATCTTCCATGACCTGAAAGAATTTGTATTAGTACGACGAAGGGTCAATAGGAATAATATGGCAGCGAAATGAGTGTGAGGGTAACTCTGCACTAAGCTACGTAACAAAATCAGCGGAAGTAGCTTACTCGTTTTTTGAACGCCTTCAATTCGCTCAAAGTCAGCGAATCCGAACGACCTATAACGGGAATAACGTTGACTCGATGTGATAGCTTTTGCATTAATTCTACATCTATTTCCCTCAGGCTATGAAACAAGGGGGTAGCAGTAGGAAGATTATGGTCAGCGAAAGAATAACAAAAAAACCTAACGGGATGTATATGCTCACTAATGACCTGTTGGAGGAATAAAGTACAGCAAACAGTGTACCCTATTGTCACGGAAACGTGGATTACGCTTGATTCTCGACTGTTCTGCGAGTATATCGTCGTATTGGCGTTCGAGGTAATTCACGATCTCTTGGAAGCTAAAATTTAGGAAGACGTCTCGTGTTAAAATCATGCGTAAAAGGGGAAGTAATATGAAGAATGCGCAAATTCGATTACAACATTCGTGGTGAAGGAAGGCTGTTTGACTATTCCATGTTCCTTTTCCATGGAACGTAATTGCGGCACGAATGAGGGTGAATCCTGCCAGCAAGGCAAGAGTAGACGAATAGGATGGATTCACGTACGCAAGGTCATTATTGACGTTATCCCCAAAACCAGGTGTGTCGACGATGGTCAAATTTATCCTGAGTCCGTCCTCTTCGATATCTGATGAAGCGAATAGAGAAGTAGTAGTTAGTAGGTTCCTTCGCAAGATCTCAAGGAGCTGAGCAGCAAGACTAAAGCTAGAACAGAGCACAGCTGATTACACACAAACGAAGGGATGAACGTACCGACGTTGACCGGCTTGATTGCAAGACTTGTTTCGAGTGCAGCAGTTTCCGGATTATCGCAATCTTTGTGAGGAAGAACTTCGGATTCGCAGAGGGTGTTGACGAAGGTAGTCCTGCCAGTCCCGGAGGCACCTGTAACAGTCCAATACGAGTCGAAATTGAGTTTGATTTAAATAGTAAGATTTAATGAGAGCAAAGAGAGGTAGTTGAGCATCGCGTTAGAATCTTGAGCATCGAACCATTAAACCCCCATACCGACAACCATTACAGTAAATCCAACACCCTTGGCCTTGCTTCGCCTTCGCTTTGTGATATTGGGTGGCATAGTTCAAATATCCCGAACGTTTTCAGTAGATGGCGAAGAGAGAGGCGGATAACGCTTGATACGTGGTAATTCGCAGGTGGCCAGGTGGTGGTTGAGTTCACAGAGAAAAGTATAAACCTTCGTCGATTTCGTATTGGAATTGCGGCACGTGATACCTTAACGACCCGCCTCGGCGTCCGAGGGCCGCTCGACGACCACAGTCGATCACTGATAAATAATGGAGAGAAACTATCTTCCAGATTCCTTGACCTTGAGGAAATTCCGTTCTTACACACTGGAAGCGGCGTTCGAAGAATTTTCTGAGGAATACTATTCAGTTTCAAAGCTAGGCTACCCATTATAATGTACAACATTCACTGATTCGGCACATTTCAAGTGGATGAGTTAGTAGTGTTCTTCTGTCTATCTCTGAAATAACGAAGTTTAAATGAGTCCGGTGCAACCAGTAAAATGAAGCTTACCTCCGACTATTCTGCACACGGATGAACAACCAGTCCACAGCTCCTCTAACTCCAGTTCTATCAACGAATGAGCAACGGTAATCAGTTGAACATACCGATCCACCGGCTCACCCTTCGATAGCCGACACACCCATAACATCCAAGCTCGCGATCCTCTCCTTCCGTGCAGTCATGTCCTCACCCTCTCCATATCTCACGGTTCTTCTCGCGTTCTCTATCTTACGTTGGTGATAATCCTCATAATCGTTACGAATTTCTTCCACAGAAAGACTGTGCGGACTATCTTGCTTGTTCGCGAGTAGGAGGAGGGGCACACCGAGGATTTGTGGTGCTGATAGTACTGAGTCTGGGAAACGAGTTGTAATATTAGAACAAAGCAGTGACTTGGGCCACAGACTGTTTCTACACATACCAAAGACCTCCCAACCTTCGCTCAGCCTCTCCCGGTCGTCGGCGTCAATAACGTAGACCACAGCATGACAGTCATCGTAATATTTGTGCCAGATGTTCCTGATACCCCGTTGACCTCCTAGATCCCAGAACTGGAGAATCGTCGAGGGCAGGGTGATCTTACCAGCTAAAACGATTGAGGACAGGATTTATAGAACTCGAATTACCACTGACTGTTTTGTCCAACAGTAGGGCCTATCTTGTCCGGAGAAAGACCTGGAGTGTCATTATACAAAGTCTTAATCTTTTCCAGTAGAGTCTACAGTTCATTATAGATGTTGACAGTGAAGGACATCCTCCAATACACACAGTCTTTCCAGCGCCGTCGAGGCCGATAATGATGACTGAGAATTCTTCCTTCCTGCGAACTAGTCATCACATTTGGAGAGCATAACACCAATCAGAGTAAATACCTCGTTAAATGTTCATGCAAGCCTTTGAGCAAATGGTACATTCGAAGGAGTCGCCGTCGTTATATAATCAATCAGTTCCTCTTTCTCTTCCCACTATACAATGGGCTATTACTACAATTATGGTCTCGTAACCTTCATCGTCATTGTCGTCGCATTATATCTTCTATTCACCGGTATGATTGTCTCCAAGAATGAAGCTCAGTAATACCTATTCATTTTCTCCGCCTCGTCACAGGTTCCGGGGAAGCGTTCAATGTTGGCAGGTTTTTAGAAGAATCGAGTCCATACGCGTGGGCTGCGACTGGAATCGGTCTTTGCATAGGGCTAAGTGTGCTTGGAGCCGGCTGGTGAGGGTATAAGGCGAAAGAGTTCGAACGAAGGTTGATGTAATCCATGTGTAGGGGCATCTTCATTACCGGCTCATCGATTCTTGGGGGAGGTGTTAGGGCGCCACGTATTTCGACGAAGAATCTCATTAGGTGAGTGAACAAATTAGCAAATTAGCTCTACACTGAGCAAATGCTGATAATCGAATTTAGTATCATTTTCTGCGAAGTCGTGGCCATATATGGCGTTGTACGTCCTCAGCTTCTCTCTTTTCCGGGGATACCTTCATCTCAGTCTCTTAGATCATCGGCATCGTCTATTCTGCAAAACTAGCCAGCGTTCCAGACGATATCCTCTACACCAGACAAAACTACTTTACTGGCGAGTCCACCTTCTCTCCGTACTCCATTAACATCTGTTTATTTGTGATGTTAGGGTTCGCCATGTTCTGGGGCGGCTTCACCGTTGGCATGTGTAACCTCCTTTGTGGTGTCTGCGTCGGCATCACCGGCTCTACCGCTGCACTTTCAGACGCCGCCGACCCCAATCTCTTTGTCAAAATCCTTGTCGTAGAGGTGTTTGGTAGTATATTGGGTTTATTCGGGCTTATTGGTCAGTCTTACACGCGCTTACCCATGTCTCTCCACTACTATGCTCACGATTATGCTCTGTTCTCAGTCGGACTTCTCATGACAAGCTCAGCACAAGAATTCAAGGGCGCAGAATCTTCGCCTATGGCTTCGCTATTTGTGCATTGACTGGCATTCGAGTAGAATGATGGACTCTTCTTTACTATGGATATAATGCATCAATAACAAGGTCAAAGTATATGCTAGTTCGACTTCAATGTCCGTTCGCTCTACAGATCGATTGGTACAGTACTAAGTAAACGTCAATATGTTGTTGGAGTGAAAATAACCAAGACCGATGCTGGTTTCCCAAAGTATGATCTATAAGACCCCATGCTGTGCGATTCTTCCTCCATGATCAATTTCTAACTAGGTCGCATTCGAGTACGCCGTGCATTCGTGGTCGCTAGGTGGGGACCCTGATTGGTGATGAACAAATCCAGTGTAGTTGTGTGTACGTCGAAGTGCGTCGAGATGTATGACGGTGGCAGGCGAATAAGTGGCGATTTTGTGGGGTGAGTGTGGTTGTACACTAGTTCAATTACAAGTGTCTTCCCTGTTGCTTCTCCTGCTGGATATAAATTCTACATTCTGACCATCGGATGAAGACAGGAGGAAACTGACCGTGGTCAGGCGGAGGTCCAAAAACTTCGAGCTCTTTTGAAGGAGCATCAGGATATTCTCGATACTCCTCAATGCTCCTGTTCGCAACCTTCCCCAGGAAAATTCAGGGAAATTGTTCAAATTTCTTCTATATAGTCGGATCATTGACACGAAGCTCCAGCAATTGCAACAATTGGCTTGTCGAAAAAATCATTCCAGGCCGTTTTTGTCCAATATTCAGACCTTAGACGCGAGCTCGTCCTCAACCACGTCACCGATGGTCATTGATCACGCTTACGACGCCTCGATCCGACAATGGACCTCACTGGACTGAGAGTATACAGAAGTGCAAATATTGGACATGGCCAAGGAAAACTCGTGGCACCTGAGCTTGAAAGCCTGGCCTTGTCAGTGTGGATTCTCCCTACCTCTGAATCGTCATCCTAAGTTCGGCCCAACACACCGGAAGTAGAAAAAATTCTGTCCAACGGAATCATGACTTGATTATTATTTATTCATCTGCATCGATAACAGTGTAGATAGTCTTAATGAATCAAAATATCTCAACATTGTGTATATAATAAACGAAATAAACTCAATCATGGAAACATTCGGTTGAATAGAAGCACAGTCTGAATCTTTTTGTTTCCAAGCCAGTGAATTTACAACTAAATTGACAAATCTCGCAAATCAATTTGAAAAGAGTGAAAGGAAGGGTCTCGGTGTCCTTGGAAACATTTATGAATCAAGACTTATCAGTGTTGCAGAGAGCTGAAATGAAATATGAACAATCTTCAGGCCTCTTAGAAAGGATGAAAACTCGACTGAGCCATCACATATCAATGTGACTGATAAGACACTCGTGGAAACCTGCTGTGTTCGCAGGTTACACTAGTCAACACTCACAAGTGGGCCAGGTACTAGGAATCGGCTATGATTGGAAGAGCGAGAGAAAAGGACAAGAGGAAATCTAGGATACAGGAGAGTACTCTATGTGACTAGATGGAGGGAAGCGGATAAGATGTAATCTCGAAGTAGAGCTGTATATATAGTGTGATCGGTCACAAGTGTGACTATATGCATATCCGTAGTAAGCAGTATGTTTACACCCTCACCCAACTAAAGACAAGACAGGACTGTAAAAAAAAATATATATATATAGTTAGTGCTTTGCGGTCGTTCAGTATAATTCCACGGAATTTAAAAGTTGAGGCGGGCCATCACCCCCATTGCGAACCCAATCATCCAGGGCTTCACAGTCGTGTAAGGCACTATAAGGAAGCCAACGGTCCTCGGAAGGGGCTTGGTCCACCCAACGAACCAAAAACTGCCAGCCTCGGCCGCGGCGCCGTGAGTCGAGGATACGGTCAATATCAAATTCTTCATGTCCATCAACAATAGTAGGTTCGGGAATCCCACGTTGACGGCCAGGGAATATAGCAGGATTGTTCGGCACGAAACGCTTAAGTTGATCAACGTAGAAAGACGGGAAGGCATTTGGTTGGTTTGGCATGTCGAGGGTGTAGTGTGATGTGGCCGGGAATGCTTTAAGGATTTTATAAGGTCCATCGAAACGTGCGAAAAACTTCGCTGCGCGTTTTTCACCGGCCTTTTTGAAGACCTCCCGGCAATGGTAAGTTGAAAGCATTACCCAATCACCTTCTTCAAACAATTCGCAAGGACCACGATGTTTGTCCGCCTGATAAGCTTGAACCACCTTGGCAAGGGTAAGATTATCTTGGGCTTCACGAACCATTAAATTTATTCTTTCAAGGAAGGTACGCGCTGCGGCTGCATCGGTGGAGGCATTCGGAACAAGGAGGGAGGGGTCATTTAGTAGAGGTGGGAGTACCCACGGGGATCGGCCATAACGTAGTTCAAACATTGAAAGGCCAGTAGAAGAATTTATGGAATTCATAATGTCGAATCGAATTTTTGGTAACGCATTAACCCATCCCATTTGGTTCCGTTCAACGTAGAAACGGATGCATTGATTAATAGTTTTGTTCGAGCGTTCACTGGAACCATCAGTTTCAGGGTGGAAAGAAGACGACATTTTTATTTTGACCCCGGTCAGTTTGTTTAATGTGGACCAAAATTCGGAAACAAAAAGCTTATCTCTGTCGGACACCCACTCCGAAGGTAGACCATTATCACAATACCAATGATCGAAAACTAGTTTCGCCAGCGCAGGAGCCGTAACATCGATTGTGGTAGGGATAATTTTTAGGTCTGAACCCAAACGGTCCGTCATTGTCAAAATACAATCAAAACCTTGGTCGACAGGTAATGGTCCAATGAAATCCATGGCTACACTTTCGCAACGTCCTTCAGGAACAGGGAGAGGATGTAATACCTTTTCCGTTTTTTGACGTACGACCTTTATTTCGTTGACAATCCTCACAACCTGGCACGTAATATTTGCAAAGGTCGCGCCACATGTGTGGCCAATAATATGAATCCGCCAGCATGGCATAAGATTTGTCCGCACCGAAATGACCGCAAGTGTCATGGGCCAAATGAAACAGATCTTCACGAAGTGACAAGTAAGCAGGAATTACAAGACGACCTGAGACAAACCATAACCCATCACGACGGGAAACATTTGGGACCAGTGAGCCCCCTTCAATTAATTTCAGGATGAAAGGATCATGATCGTAACCCTCTTTGATACGCATGAGGAATTCTCTATTGGCAGTCAGGGAAAGGACCGAGGAGCAAATGAAAGGGTTAGATTTCCAGCTTTCCACATTGGAGGGGCTTTCAATTATACCATGGGCAGGGTCCGAAGGTAAGGCGCCAGCGCGAATTCGACTTAGAGCATCAGCGGCGGGATTATTCTCACCACGAATGTAAGCAATTTCAAGATCAAATTGACTAAGTTCTTCCTGCCAGCGGAGCTGACGCCGGCTCAAATCTTTTTGTGTTTCGAAATTTTCAAGAGTACGGTGATCAGTTAGAACATGAATGCGCATCCCCAAACAGTCTGCACGCCATTTACGGAGCGATCTGACTATAGCGAGTAATTCTTTTTCGTGTACGGGGTAATTTAGCTCAGCTCCTGAGAATTGAGCAGAGTCAAAAGCTACCGGTCGGACCCCACATGAGAACCGCGCCGTGCCGCCAATCGCTTGCATCCGTTACTAAGAATATGTGATTATCCCCAGGATTATCATGGTCAATTGTTGTAAGAACTTGTCGGCTTAGCACGAGCGTTTTTATGGAAATGAATGCATGCTCATGCTCACGCGTCCACACGGGGAAATGTTTTTCACAATCCTTTTTTGTCAATGGTGTCAAGACTCTAGTATGTTCCGCAAGGTTTTCAAGATATCCAGCAATAAAACGAACCATTCCCAGAAAGCGGCGAACCTCGGATGCAGACGTGGGTGTGGGATAATGTAGGACAGCCTCACATTTCGACGATTGAGCTTCCACACCACGGCCAGAGATGTGATGACCAAGGAAGTCTATTTCTAATTGGAAGAATTGGCACTTTTTTGGGTTACAATAAAGTTTGGCTTTCCGTAGTGCTTCCAGAATGAGTTGTACATGATGGGCATGCTCCTCAGCATCTTTTGACCAAATGATAATGTCGTCAAGATACACATGGCAAAATCTCCCAATGTATTCACGGAGTGCTTGAGTGACGCGACGTTGCTGAATTGCGGGGGCATTCCGCAATCCTTGAGGCATGACTAACCATTCATATTGTCCCAATGGGGTTTGTACAGAAACTAATGGCACAGAACCAGGTGACATGCGACTTTGGAAAAAGGAATCCGTCATATCCATCTTTCCCCAGATTTGACCTTTTGCGCAATCGGCCAAAATGGAATCGATACGGGGCAGGGGATGGCGATCAGGAATTGTATTAGCATTTAGCTTCCGGAAATCATTTACCCAGCGGGGCAAAGCGTTAGGGTCAGATTTGGGGATGAGAAAGGCAGGCGAGGAAAACTGGGAAGAAGAGGGTCGAATTCCACCTGCCTGCAGATGCTTCTCAATAAGTACTGACCAAGCCTCTCGATATTTGCGAGGGGAAGCATATCCACGGGATTGCATAGTTAAATTAGCATCTTTAAGGGAAATGTTGCAAGTGATGTCCGTCGGGAGTTCATCAATGTGAGGGATATCTCCGAAAACGTCAGCAAAACGCCACTTTAGATCTTCCCCACGACGTTGTAAATTTTCAAGTACAGCCAATTGTTCAATTCGAGAATGGACGGCAGCTGCTACATTAATGGGTAGTACAGGATCGGATTGACGTAAAAGAGGGTGGTCGCGAAAATATGCGCGTAGTTCTACAAGGACAATTTTTTTCTTTTCTAAAGTATCTTCATAAGTATCAAAAACATCACGGCGACGTTGTTTAGGGCTGCGACACGGCAAGGGAGGAGTTGGTATATGAGGGTTCATGAGATCAAAACCAGAGGTCTTGTCAATGACAGTCCGAGCTGCATAATCGGTAACAAGAAAGTTGTGGGCCAGAAAAGGAATGCCCAACACCATAGGATAACATAAAGAAGGGACAACGAGAGCACGAACCACACGAGAGGACCAACCTCCAGAAGGATCGTCAAGAGATAATTTACAGAAATGTGTAGCCTCAAAAATTTGAGGCGTGCCTTCGGACATAGCGACGGACATTTGTTGTGGGCGGTGAAGAGTGCGCTGCTTTAATCCTAATTCGAGAACAATATCAGAACGGATTAAAACAAAAGGGCACCCGTCATCAATTAAAAGGGAACATGAAATTTCAGAAGTAGAACTTTTTAAACGAGCTGACCATACGAAATGTGGAAGTTCAAAAGGCATCGGAGATACACGTACATTGTCCGAAACGACACCTGCACCATTTTCACTTCCCGGCGAAGGCTCTTTCTCGATCATCGCAATAGCCTTTGTTCGAGAAGCAGGTGAAGGAGACATGGACCCGTCAGACCAATCCACATCCTCGTCGGTGTCATCGCGAGTTAAATGGTGTTGTCCAATCACCGGGGCAACAATTTGAGAAGCCCGTGAAGAGGAAGAAAAGTCAGAACGGCGCATGGAAGGACCAGCAAAGGAACCATAAACGTTTTCACCACGCGCCACATGAGCTACAGAGCGAGCGCCATAAATTGCCGCAGCAGGAGGGGCACAACTCGTATCATTTGTAATGTAAGCGCTGATATCCTCAAGAGGAGGACCTTGGATGGAAGATACCGAAGTTGCTGAATTGGCCTGTTTAAGAATAGCGTTGTACAATATAGGACGACCAGTCGATTTATGAGCTGCAATAGCCCAGTCGACCATCTCCTTGGTGAGTGGCCGCCAGGGAACTGAAAGCGTAGCACCCGGGCACTTGTCAAGATTAGACGCACAAGTACCCCACGCAGTACGACACTTCACGCAGGCACTAATACGCGACAGCAATTCTCGTTGTTCCTTTTGCATAGCCTCCGGCATCTTACTGAAGGCTCGCATGTAGAAAGGCCCCGTTCCAGTGTTTGATGCAGGTCCGTCAGTAGTTGAACGTTTATTAGGATGACCGCTAGGGTCACTGGTAGTGGTTCGTTTGTGAGGAGGGAAGTTGTTACCATTACCCGAAGGAAAATTTCCACGGCGGCCAGTACGATCAGCAGACATTAGGCGAGTTTTAAAGCGTACTTCAAGATCCCGACAAGAAGTGATCCAATCTTTATAGACCGTCGTCTCATCAATGACGGTGCCCTGCTCAGAAAGAATGGCCGTCAGAGTTGTCGAGATGCCACGTGCGAGAATTGTAAGAAGTTGAGGGGGAGTCAGGTAATTTCCAACTCCTTTGAGGCGATTGTTACACCCCTCCACTTGTGAGAGGTATTCATCAAAACACCCAACCCCGCCAACAGACATGCAAAGATCGTCCCGCCGAGCAGAATGGACCTGGGCCCAGTCATGTCCGCAGAACTTGCGACGAAGGGCATCCAGGAAGGGAAAGGTGGGAGGACCAGTATCGTCCACCGGATCTTTTAGTTCCAAGGCTAACGCCAGGTGTGTAGCTTTCTCGGAACAGAACCAATCTCGGTGAACACGGGCAGAAAAAGCGTCCACAATTACTTCACGTACGTTGCCGATAGTCTCCTCGGAACGTAATTTAGCAAATCGACGTGAATCTTCGTATAGATCATCGAGATCTTCAGGAGACAAAACCGCTGTCGGCTTTACGCGAGGCCCGTATTTGCCATGGCTTAACTCGATATTCCCAGATTCGTTAAGTCGAGCGGTCATGATATCTTCGTCTGATGAAACAGGTGAATAAGTGCGAGGAGTGACTGGAACAAGAATCTGGTTTGGAGAATTAGGGAGACTTGGAAGCTGAGGAATTTCTGAATTCGAAGATGAAGATGAATGAGCTGAAGGATCGAGAACAGGTGTCTTGACAGAACTGCGTAAACCTTCACGGCGAGGACATGAGTCAGCCAGGGTAGGTGAAGGAAATCTATTAAATGACGAGTTGTTAACAGGTCACTCGCAAAAGGAGAAGAGGAGGTGCGACACAGAAAAGATGGATACGAAGACGTTGACAAGTTATGGTCACGAAACGTGAGATACGTGATGGGTCACGAAAAGCGAAATACGAAAGACGAAAGGCAAGATACGAAAAATGGAGGTACGAAAGACGAAGGATGGAACACTTGTTGAAGTCTGAAGTCTTCTTATGTATGAAGGCAAGGACAACACGTTAGAAAAAACTGGTTTATGCGGATATTTTCTTTTAAGATTGGGCAAACCCAATTCAAGCTCGAAACGTAGTAAAAAAAAAGTGGAAACCTGCTGTGTTCGCAGGTTACACTAGTCAACACTCACAAGTGGGCCAGGTACTAGGAATCGGCTATGATTGGAAGAGCGAGAGAAAAGGACAAAAGGAAATCTAGGATACAGGAGAGTACTCTATGTGACTAGATGGAGGGAAGCGGATAAGATGTAATCTCGAAGTAGAGCTGTATATATAGTGTGATCAGTCACAAGTGTGACTATATGCATATCCGTAGTAAGCAGTATGTTTACAACTCCCGCGTGATGAACAAGACGCAGACGCAATCAAACCCCAGCGTCAGAATTGCTAGCCATCGACTCCGCTGAAACATAAGCCTAAGGAACCTTATTGAGAAGTAGTGAAGCAGATAGAGGTGTTTCCTGTGTACCGCGCAAATATCTCTACGTTCACGGAGTGGGATGAAATCGAAGAGTTCCTACTAAAAAACAAAACCCCGATCACATGTGTACTGTGTAGACGTCTGAAAGACATTATTTCACCCCAGACATACCAGGCTATCGTTGGAGAGCGATGCGCCAAATGACAGGATTTGGACTATTTGGAAGATCTGGTAACGCTTCTGGCACTCCGGGCGCAGGTGGTTCCGTAATACTCCAGTGTACCAAAAAAGAAGTCTTTGTGGCATCTAGTTACAAAAGTTTGAGTTGGTAAACAGACAAAGGACAATGCAACAACACACTGTTAACCACGAATCCGGTTATGTGGTATCCATATTTAAACAGGCTATGATGTTGTTCCTTGCTGTATTCGCAGTCAGGGTGTAACGTATATATATGACAAGCAAAGCAATAAGTTGACTTACTGAACAATAGCAGTGTCAGAACCTGTTTTGAGCGCACTTTTGATCATCAAGCTCTCACATAGTTTGACAATGTCGCCGTCGTTCGGGACGCAGCATTTCCAGAGACTCTCACAGTTTCCGTAGACGCCATGGTGCAAGTTGCACTTGGTATCTCAGATTGAAAGCTGCCTTGGCGCACGCATTTTGAAAGGACGAGGAAGGAGGGTCGCTTCAAGTGGTGCCAGACGCCACCGGCGCTGCTGCCGTAGTCTCGAAGCGAGAGGCCTCTAGATCTATGTGAAAAAAATCCAACCATTAGAAGCAAGTTCAACAGACAGAAGTACAACATACTAAAGCCGATATGGATGATCGCCACTCAGTGTTCGTTTGAATGTTCCTTTCTCTGACCTTGAAGATTAGACCAAAGGCCACCACGTTGCGAGTTCTGAGTGCTCGAACTCGTCTTTTCTGAGCTTAGGATCGACAACTTTGTTCTCTTCGGGATGATAACTGTAGAGCAGAGAACGATAGGTTATTGAAGTTGTCCCCTTACAATTGAAGGACAAACTGTAGAGTTCAACGAAGGCGACAGATGATAGCACAAGGAGGGAAGAGAGTCTGAACGTTGTCTGATTTAATGACTAGATCAAGTGGAATGACAGGTCCCCTTGCGTAAGAAAGCTAAGAAGAACGTCAGTGTATGTGTTCTGGGTAGAGGTAACAAAAAGGACATATACATACAGGTAATGCCAGAGATAGCTGGTGTGACTTGTGAGGCAGAGTGTACTCAGCAGAGTTTCATACTCACAGTACACGAAGTTACCTGTTTGTCGATTAAACAGTTTACCTCGGATCTGAACTGGGGCTAGTGTATGCCAGCCTTGCGGGTCTGTGATGGGTCCTGGTATGGTTGTGTTCTCCTCATACGCAACTTGTCTGAGCTGTGAAGGAAGCTGTGTGCAGTGCACGGTGCGCTGAGTATCAAAGCTGAATAAGTTCACATTATATTTCGATTAATTAATGGATACGTACCTGCCCAATGGAAGAGATCTTCAAAGAAGAAAAAGATTTGCCATGACATAGTAGAAAGCGAAGGGAAGGGGACTTGGTAGGTCTTCATTCCAACGAACTCGGACATAGGGTAGAAGAGCCAAATCTAATACCAACATGTCAGTGTGCATTACTTCATGCATATCAGGGGACTAACAGCAGGGGGTTCGACAGTAAGATGAGCCCAAAGCACCTGTTTGGTACAGTCCCATTGCTCTTGGGGAGTTAGAATCTTGTCAGGCTGTAGCTTCCATTTCTGGAAATATGGAATAGCGTCGATGATAATCCAAGGAAGAGAACGCTCGAAATATACAATCTGCATAAAATTGTTGAGGATATACGGAATATCACAGTTCATTACATACTTCATGCATGAGGAAACTAAGCATTCCAGTCGCAATGATTGGATTTCCCCACCAAACATACCAGGCAACCCATTTTTGTTCCGCCTAGTTCAATGAAGAAAAGTTGGGGCCGGCGTAGAGTGCATCCATAACATTGCCTGCTTCTACAGTCCCGTTGAAAGCCATCGCGGGTAAGAAGGAATGGACGAGGTAAGAAAAGATTTACTTGAAGGCAAGAAGCCACCTGGATGAATACGTACGTAGATGAACGGTGTTGTGATTCTGGATGCAATTTGTTCAATGAATTTCTGTGGGGGGATGAGGATGCATACCGATGGTCCGTCTTCAGGAAACCACGAGAAAAGCGGGCAATTACTTCATATTGTACGCTCGCCCTGGCATGCCGTTCCATGAAAGTTTGTGGAAGACGAAAGACCTCGACCCGAGGCGCATCTTTCGACCCTATAGTGATCATGAGGTCGGGAGATGTGCAGAGAAAGGCCAATCATGTACTCCTTGACATTTGCCCTTTGGACTGGTACGCCCGTCAGACAGTGACCATAATGTTTGGTTCTAGTCAAGGAAGATATGTTGCTTCGCGCCCGAAAAGTTTTCCCCTGAATCTACGAGATGTTACTATGTGTAGACCTTCCTCGTGTACAAGCAGTGTACAAGTAAGAACTCTTACCGAAATTACTACTGCATTTGAGGATTCGCCACTTTCAACGGCCTCATTTAGAAGAACATCTAAACTCTCCGTGGTGGGATTAGGTTGGTCAGCGAATTCGAAAAGGCCTGGCTAATGTTGTTTGCATGTATACTTCGTACTCATATGACGGCGAGGAACCACTCGAAGTTGTGTACATGAATACGAGAACCAGTTGAGCCTAGTAACATACTCACTTTCTTCCACGGTATCGTCTGAGGGCCACGACAGCATCTTTGCAGGTTCTTGGGGACCGAAGACCCATACAAGTCCGACGAGCACTACAACAGCAATAGCGAATTTTTTCCATGCAACCGCTTGAGCTTCTTGTTGCCCATCCTACTGGGTCCCGTTCCGCCTTCGAGTGGCTCGTGAATGCTGCTTCGTGGAGAATTTACCATTTGTATAATTGGTTCCTTGTCTATCGGTACTTTCACTGGCCAAGTTACTAGATTTGTTATGGAGGTGCAAGTTTCGTGAACGAGAGTGACTGGCTATGTTGACTGTGGGGACAACGGCCCCAGCTTATCGACCGGATGAGTTAGAAAAAGATGGAAGGGGATGTTTCATATCGTAGTCGACGCTGCCATTCATGATGACTTTTGAGCGTCTGTTCCTGGCATAGCTAGCTTCGATCTGCATGGCGCTGTTCTCATTTCCTTTGTAGCAACTTAACCAGATGGCGTATGTCTTTGCAGTGATCATGATATATAATATAATCCTCTATTAGTAAATCAAACTTAACGTTGACTAACGATTCAAATCATTGTCTAGACAGATTAACGAAAACAGATCTGCTATGAGAATAGTCAAACAGAGCAGCATGAGAGACAATATGGTCTAAACCAATTATCTCCTCAGTGTCACTAAGCTGAGATGAGTACGTAGCTGACTGGAGATATGGGTATTGGAGAAATGGGTCATAGATATTTTTTGGCAATTGTCGATATGCCCGCACATGAAGACGAAGTGCAGAACGGGTTGGGGCATTCTCGATAAACTGAATTTGACCCGGTATAGGAATTTCACTTGCGGCTGAACGGTAGATGATGGTTGCATTTCCTATGTGTGTCTCCACACCAGAGAAATTGACACCGTCGGATTGGGCGTATGCACGACGTGAACCCTTAGCCTGAACGAAATCTTCTGTCGATCTGGGAGCATTGACTGGCACAAAGCATTTGTTGAAGATGACCTGTACTTGTTTAATTGCTTGGGGACAGTCCGGGCGATGAAGCCAATGGCGGAGGTTAGCTGTACGAGCCCAGCTCTTGCTAATTGTTGATTCCATAGGCCCTGAAGACGAAAAGATCGAGGATGATTATGAGTATTCAAAGCGGACAACTGACATACCGCCTATGTGATCGTTGGTTTTGATTTTCTGCAATGCGCCAATCAATCGCTCAAATGGAAAACACCACCATGATATTACCGGTCCAAACAAAACCAAGAAATCAAATATATGGACAGCTGCATGAATATTCGGGCGTGGTATACCTTCGCGAGTGTGAGGATATAATGCGCGCAAATCCCTTATCCACTCTGTTATATATCTCCGAAAGGCATGGGTGTGAGAGAGTGTCACATTGTATCGGATAGCTATTGATGCTGCTTGAAACAATGCCATTGTATGGTTGAGAGCTTTCACTAACAAAGCAGATTTAGCGTCACTAGCTGTAGGGGCACAGCCATTATCATCGCCCCAGAGTGTGATCAAAGCAACTGGAAGATACACTGTGCTGAGAGTGCACCATTCATCAGCTTTGATTGACCCGGCCTTTGCGTCCCCATAGTTCTTAGGAACTGAATTAAGCCAGGATGGCGTTATAGTCTCTTGTATGACGTGCCGAATATGAGCGAGAGTTTCCGCCGTTCCAGTTGGAAGAATATAAATGTCAGAGCTGAAGGGTTGTTGTAATCTCTGAAATATTTCCCGTGAGTTACATAGACATCATATTATATCGTATGATTGAATTATTCACCCAGTTCAGTAACAAGGCGATAAAGTGATTTTTTTGGGTTGCTGATTTGGTGAAAGGGAAGATGAGTTGACGAGAGTTTTTGTCGGCAGAGCGTTTTCGTGAACGTTTATTATAAATTGAAGATATCTGTTCGTTGATATCATTTAGATGTGTCGGCAGTGAAAGAGTATGTGCAACAAAGTGTAAGGCATCACGAGGGGCACTATTTTCTAAACGTGTCCACATTCCTTCTAGAGTGATAGCTTTCTCCCCTTCAAGAGCCAAACATAACGTTTGATGGATGTTTGCCACACGGGGAATATGTTTCTCGGACAACTTGTTGCACCCACCCGGAACAAGATCATCGTCATATGGAATCCAAGGCCAGTCGAAAGCATACTTGAAGCCATCGGAGCTGATTTTGGCACAGGATCCATCTAAACGGAGTACATGTCGGCAGTGATATTGTATGAGACCTTCGAGAATACAGTGCATAGAATCAATTACAAGCATTCTTGTGGGGTCCCAATATTCCAACATCCAAAGGGAAGACCATCGAACTCCATGATCCTCCCAGATCTTCTTTTGCTCACCAAGGATTGAGGCATTCTTGTAGGCATATGCCCAACGTCGTAATTCCTTAACATCCCGGGGGGTCCAGTGATCACAGTCTGTATTGAAAACTTGTTCCGTTCCGCGCAACTGACAAATACTGCAAATAAATCTGGACCTTATCCCCTGGAACCCGGCCACCTTGCAAGCAGCAGGGAGATCATTTACAGAAAGCAAGATGCCAGCTTCAACAACTACAGGCACCTCCGATGACGCAGTTCGAGAAACCAAAAAGCCAGGTGACCAGGCTTGAACGAACTGATCAATAACAGGTTGAACAAAGTGATCTATTTCGCCTCCTTTGGGTTCGCTTGGACCTGGTATGATACCAGCAAGAAACATATTCTCGGGTAAATAGCGAATGGAAGGATCCAGTGCCAAGTTTGCACTTGATATTACCCCTATCGAATCATGAGCGCCTCGATGTGTGATACCATTAGGATTGAAAAAGTCAAGATGAATAGAGAAGGCAAGTCGTATTTTGTCCCCGCGGTCTACAAAGAGTTTACCATTGGGTCCTTGGAAATCTCTGATGAATTCGGCCTCAAACACATCGTGAACACTGGTCGTCTTCACATGATTTCCGGTTTGGATATCGTGAAACGCTTTATCAGTGGCGCGAACCGATTGCTCCAAATAAGTAGAGTCTAGAAGACAGCGTGCAAGATAGTCCGGGAAAGAGCCTACAAGGTAGGGCTTGATTGGCTGAGGAGTACCGTCTTTGCGACGAATGAGAAGGGGAGCTCCACAAGTAGCAGTGCCTTCTTTCCCCACTATGACATTAGGACAAGTTTCAGGCCAATCGTAGACACCATCTTCTAATGGTAGGCCTTTTGTTGTAGAATTGCAGGAGGGACAGGTTGCATATGGAAAGAAGGTGCCCTCAACGTCGAATTTTTGTAGCGCATCGGACAGAGAGGTGGGCATATCGGAAATAATGCCATTTTGGGAAGGTGAGAAAGTATTCGTTCCTTCCATGGAAACATTGGTTGTCATGGCCAATTTGATCAGCAAACCAGTCACAGCAACCAGGAAGTTGCATTGGGTAGTCGATAATTCCATAACCGTGTTACAAATAATAATCAAGACAATAAGAACCTGGTTGATTTGATCCAAATGTACAATATCTGTATTGTAAAGATGATCTTGTAAAAGCATCAATCCAGGAGCGAGCAACAAGTAACGGGTAACACACCTGCATTCACGGGGATTGGATTCGTTGGAATAAGTGGTGAATACAGAGCATAGATTTTCGCATAGAAGCTGGTCATGCGAACACGCAATTCCCTTCTTTCATCCCTCAATCCATCTAACCCTCCTTTTTTCAGCTTGAATTTTGCTTTCAGGTCGAAGTCCCCAAGTCTTTTCAAACCACGTTTCAAGAAAGCGGTTGCTTCATCGAGCAGTGCTGTTTGTGGTTCCACCGAAAGCATCGCAAAGTTTGCATTGAAAATTTGGGCATGAAGCTGCTCATATCGATCACGGATACAATCTAGTTCTTTGAGTTGGTCGCGTTCAATTTTTCCAGTGTGATGGCTGAGATGGGATGGGGAGCGAGAACACAATTGCCGCGGTGGTGATTTCGACTGCGTGAGCGGAAGCCTTCGCCCGAATCGTTGACCTGGACGTAACGTGGGCGAGGAAGCAGTCGCCTGCATAGTAGCCACGGTCTCTAAGCTCTCCACAGCATCGGAAATATCGAGGGACTTCAAAGTTTGAGGTACCAGTGGTATCCGTTCCTGATAAAATTCGCTGGAGGACATGAAAAGCTTGTGGTGCGTAGTTGTATCAACAGGGGTTGCTGTCAATACTGCAGCTGTTATTAACGTTTCGACATTCTTTAATTGATCGTTGACAGACGGCATCGACTCGTTCTATATTCTGTAGTCAGCATCCATTGTGCCGGTCCTGACTACAACTTACGGGGTGGACTGTGGAATCAGACGAGAAAGTCGAAAAAGAACCTGGCATGCTGAAGCTACCGTCTAATGACTTTTTTGGAAAAATCAATCAGCCATGTCTTCCTCTGAAGTTATTAGCATATACCTCCCCAGCTTCAGGTTCATGCGAATGTGGCGGTCGCGACAAGGGAAGCTGCGATGCGACAGGGGTTCAGTGAACAAGTGCTTCCATTAACCACAGTATTTACCTCGTTTTTAGACTTACTCAGACGTTTCTGTATCAAATATCCGGTCAGTACAAGAACACGAAAATGATGTGCTACACACATCAAGCTCTTTGGTATCCTCAGCATATGAGGTCAATGCGGCCATTAAAGATGATAAGTTCATTTCTGAAGATCCGGAGGCCTAAGCGGCGGCGGATTAGTTGCTTAAACTCATTCTTGGCAGGTCATTTTATGCGAGTCAAGCAAGTGATATCCAAATAGAGCACATGTTACGAACACAAAAGATGGATACCAGAGGACGAATAATTCTAATTCCTGAACAAGAACAATCTATTCATCATCTAGAACAAGGATTGAATAAATCATGATCAGTTATGCTACTGGGAGAGACAAACTGACAAAAGAAAATCAAAAAAATTTCCTATTTGAAACGACAGACAAGACGCTGTCATCAGTCGCAACCTATGATCAGGTTCACATTCAAGAGAACAAGGAGAAAAAAGGAACAAAGATGAACACAGTGCCATTGGGAACAAGGGACTGAGCAATCTGGACGGCGTCATGCAAAGAAGATAACGAAGTATAAGGGGCAGTTTGACTTCCTTGGCAATATTTGGTACCCGAGGAGTTTGGACGTTTGCGTGAAGATTGGTACCCGAGGAGTTTGGACGTTTGCATGAAGATTGGTATCTGGTAAGCTTAAGGTATATATATATATCAGTCACGGTACGAGCAAATTAAGGGTACATCCATTCCACATACTACTTAGCTTTTACGATCATGTCCTGCTCCCTCGTTCATAGGATAGGATAGGCATAGAATTCGGATAGTCATCACGACCGATTAAATTTGCCAAGTATAGGGCTGAGACGTCAAGGCACAGGATCACTGGTAGAATGCGTATCATGACCACATGCGTTCACCAGTACTAGTGTGTAATAGACGATACGCTCGGTATTACGATACAAGGCCTACGACGATGGGCTTCCCCGAATTCAGAGCGCAAGCATGCCTCCACCTATTCAGCGCTAAGTTCTGGAAGCCCTATTTGAGGTCCACTAATATGGTACACATCAGTGGTAAAGCAGTATTAATGACGCGCATCCTGACATTGTGAAAACATTTGTGAACTAGGGCATCTCCGTCTCTGGAGGAAGCGGTCATTGACAATAATCAAAACAGAGACATGAACTCACTGGCAATTCGAGTGCGCTGCTTCTGTGGCGTTTGGTGCTGGGTTCAACTTGGAAGCAGACCTCTATTGTTCAATTCTGTTTTTTTGTTGTCGAATCTGGGGAACTTGCTAGTCACACGCATTGAATTGTTGCCACCTTCTTCAAAGCGTACACTACCGTTTGGAACGTCAGGAGATTGCCTCAGATCATCATCATGGGTTGAAGAAGGAACACGAAGTCCTACATGGGAAAGCACCAAACATACATTAGCAAGAATACCACTCGTGTTGTCCTGAAACTCGCCTAGCAGATACCACTGGTGTTGTCCTGAAATTTGCCCAGCAGAGTGGCTGGGGAACGTGAAATAAGGACTTCGTCCGCGATTCGTACTCCTGAAAATTTTGAGAAGAATAGATTACTTGATATTGAAACTGAAGAAACAATAAAGGGTGACCTTTGTTCTCGAACTGCTGGCGGTTCGACTGCAGCTCTTCACATGTGGTCATTACTTTCGCCGACTTTAATTGTTATTGATTCCGTGAAATTTTCCCAAACGTACTTTATTATACCTCGCAAGCTATTCAGAGTTGTTGGTAGCTAGCTCACGAGATACGTAGTATTAATTGTAAAATATGTTTGGAGGAGCATGCGTCGGCATAGGGAGGTAATAACAAAAGGTGATTAGTAATCTATTGAACGAGTCATTGACTTCATGTTCCCCCGTGTTCAATCAATGACTTAAAAGCGAAAGTCTTTCCTTTCAAAATCAGCTCTCGGACTTCCTACAATCAAGTTGGCCGTTCGCGTAATTACTTATGTCTCAGTTGCCCCTTCCATCTTCACAAAGCATCCCGTCCATTTCACGCAAACGGCAGATCGAGGTCCTGGCAGAGCCTACTGAAGATTCCTCCAAAGTTCGTGTCATTCAGCTTGCTGGTATTGATCAAAATCAATTTGACAATGTACGTTGTAAATCACTAGTACTCTTCAGCCCTGACTGGCCCTGACCGATACCAGGAACGAGCTGCGCGGCGCTCATTAGAAGAACAGATGACTGTCCTGTTAAAGGAAAATCAAGCCCTCACGTCCGAAAAAGAACAGACGAAAAAGCAAATTGCTGAACTGGTGAGCATCTCACCCATGCATGGCCATCTTGATCAAGAACCAAATTGAATTACATATGTCCTTTAGACCGAGGAAATAGATTGATGGGAAGTGACCTCTGTCATCCAAGGAGAGACACTCATGACTCTGGTTGTTCATTTTCAGGCGTAAGAAACTGTTCTAACAATATATATTTTTCTTTGTAGAAGGAAGAACTTACAAATATTTTCGAGGAGAACGCATGGGCTTTTGGGGGAAGAACACGTCTATTCTCAAGGAGGTTCTCATCAGGTAGTGTTTCTGACTCAAGTACTAGTATCTTCATTTTGTCCTCTAACATTTCCTCGCAGACCGATATTCATGGCCTCAGCATACACGAAATTCGTCAGCAGGTGGTTCGCATGGTTCGTAGCAATTCTCCTATGTAATATGTTCGGTTTTAGTCCTCACTTTCGCAAAGAACAAGAGGAAAGCCGAATGGAAGGCTGCTCTAGACGAACTCGTACGTACGATATGCTTTGAGCTTAATGCTTTGCTAATCACTCAATAGACTCACGAGCGAGAAAAGGCTTTGGGTGAGAGAGACGAAGCTCTTCGGGCCACCGGTGAATTATCCGAAGCCTCTCATCGGGCAATTGAACAAAAAGAGACCATACTACAGCAAACGGTTAGTGGCTTGCTAATATATACCTTTGAGTCATATTATCACTGATTGTGCGACAGCTTTATGAACGAGATGAAGCCTCACGTCGAGTGATTTCTACTATTCTTGTCATAGTTACCTCTCACGCCCTTACGTTCGTCGTCACAGGTGACCGAGGTAACAAGTATTCTTCAACAAAAAGAGGCAGAACTGCGGGAGATTGTGAGCATCAGCGTGCTGTATATGGTCTGCATATTAATCATATTTCAATAGAGTGTCGAACGGGCTGAAGCAGTCCATGAAAAAAACGAAACTCTTGAAAAATGGCGGCAGGTTCAGGCCAACGCAGCGGATATCATCAGTCAGGTAAGTGTTCGTTAAGAATATCTTCATCAAATGTACATGTAATGACTTAGAATGTGATTAGACGAGTGCAGCGGCAGATAAACTTCGTCGACAAGATGATATCCTTCAGCAAATGGTTTGTTTCCGATGTCTTTAAGTCATACTCTTCACTGGTCTAACCACTTCCTCTCAGCGCGATGAGATTGCGCAACAGCAACGTTCTATAATAGAAATGGTAAGTGAATAGCAGATCTTCGGAGTCATTCTAGATCTCTCAATGCCCTATTAGCAAAATCAGAGAGACCAGGCTTTACATGACAAAGTGAACATGTATTCTTCTTCACTCAAGTCCTATTAATTAATATACAATCAAGGTTACATTGGAATCAGAGATATTTCATCGTCAGTCAAGAGCCCGAGCGGCATCCCCGAAGGGCAAAACTCGTCAACCTCGTACCCGCACAGCAGATCGCGACGGAGATGCTGACATGGATGCTGATGATGAGGATGAGACCGGGGCACCAAATCGCCACTCCGAAACATCTGCCACCCCCTCCGACGGCGATACTCCTAGCTCAAACCCATCCGAATCGACAACGAATAAACTGTCTTCTGATTCCGCGACTTCAGCCAATTCTGCATCGTCTGGGACAGGGAAACCTTCCAGTGGAGTGTCGTCCTCTAGCATCGATGTCGCTGCCATTGTCAGTGAAACGTTGCGACAGCTAAACCAAGTGCCTATTTCGACCACTCGAAAGCACAAGGAAGGCAGTGTTGCTTATGTAAAACAAATAAAGAAGGCTGGATTGAGTGCGTTACCGAAAAAACTGGAAAAAGATTGGAGGGTACGTTTACTATTGCTGTGAATTGCCTCATATTGTGACATTTGCTCCAGAGTCATATTTGTACTTGCTTTTGCAAGGCTACAGGATCTACATCGGTCAATACATTCCAAACTTATCATCCCATTGACACAACCATCGCAGTTGAATTCGCCACAGGAAAAGGTTCTGGTCCTGAAGGCGAGTCTGAGTACCGTTTGTACTTTGGCAATGAATGGCGCAAAGCAAAGTGGAATCACATTGTTGTCCGGAACATAATAACATTAATTAGCTCGCAGAAAGAACAAGCTCACATTTATGGAGATT
This sequence comes from Lentinula edodes, assembly GCF_021015755.1. NCBI lineage: Eukaryota > Fungi > Basidiomycota > Agaricomycetes > Agaricales > Omphalotaceae > Lentinula > Lentinula edodes. The sequence goes on from NW_025764318.1 coordinate 23,434, forward strand.
TGTCCTCCGAAGTCATAGAAGCTTACGTTTGGGACTTGGTAGCACAGGCCCGCGTTTCCTGGAGGGCCCGCCTACCTCGTCCTCATGTAGCTGAATCACGTTGGGAAACGCCGGCAGAGGCCCGCACTCGTGCTGAGGAGTATGAAAGCAGACGCGAGATGGAGTTACGGGTGAATTCTCGTAAACGTAGTGTGAGTGATTCTGTTTTCCTTGTTGTGGTGCTACATTTGAATTTCACGGTCTTCACAGAAATACGTTGAACGCAAAGATGGCGTAATCAAAGCTTCTGCATCAGCATTTGATACTAGGAAGTGGACCATGGTACAGAATGTCCTGCTCAAATGCGGTATAGAGGTGCAGTCCTCTGATAACACCGACGCAGACGATGAAGTCAATTCACCCGCGGCACTCCGCACCGCTGTTCCGCATTATCGACGACGCATCCTCGGCGTTGTTTTCGAAGACTTAGACACCAAGATCAAAGAACTGAACTGACGCGTTGCGCGTGATACTGGAAAACGCATAATACCCAAGGCATCCAGGATACGTATCCGATCTCAAATCAAGACCAAGCGAACCATTGCTTGCAAATTGCCCGAGAGCTGCTATCATGCCCGTTTTGTCCGGAGTTTAGATCCTCTTGCTCTCGAAAACCTGGGGGTGAAGAGAGTTGAGATTGATTTGTTCGACAAGTGGGCAAACGCCCAAGGCAATTCAGACTCAATGGAGGAGGTTTAGGTTATTGTACATGTAGTTAACCTGATATCGAACTCCAATTTCACGAAAAATCTAGTATAAAGTATCATGCAAAGGCTGAGAGCCCGGGAGTCTCATATTTGAATTGTATACCATCTTCAGGTCTCTATGTATACTCTCAAGGATTTAAGTATTTTTTCAATTGCAATCGAAGGTACATAGCAATATTAAGCTGACTAGAATCGTTGAGCAGTCACGTGGGTGTCGATGCAACTCCCGAATCTTATCTTTCCGAGTCGTCTATAGCTATATATCTCTTCGCAGCGCAAAGCCTATAGACAGATTTATCATAAGCTGAGGTTGCCTTTTTCATCTTGCCATGACAGATGCTGGGTTACTTATGCTCGCTGCAGGAAGTTACGGACGAATAACGTTGTCGTTTCATCATGAATGATTCAGTGCTTCGTGGTGCAATTTCTTTGATACCTTCTGCACTAGCGTTCGAATCCCCTTTCATTCCCAGTCAACTTGACGAGGTGGAGAATGTCGATAATTACCGACCTGGAGGTTTCCATCCCGTGAAAATTGGCGACAATTTTTCTGCTGGGCATTACAGGATTATACATAAACTTGGATTCGGTGGATCGTCTACTATCTGGCTAACTCGCAACGAAAAGTTTTCAGAAACAGGCTCTGGAAAACTAGTAGCTGCGGGCTGATGAATCAATTGCAACTACCGACTACCCCGACCTATAGCTAGTTATCCCCAGGTTGCTACAGCGGACCGGACCGTCTCTCTATTCGAGAACGATATTGATTATGCTCTTTGGGGAAGATCCCGGCTTCTAATGTAGATCCGATGTTCGAAAATACCGAGATGAAGGTAGATGCAAAAGAAGTCAATCTCCTGGCAGACCTTTTAGAGAAAATGATGAAGTACCGCCCAGAGGATAGGATAAGAATAGGAGAGGTTGTCAATCATCCATGGTTCGGGTACAATCTAATAGTGAGAACTTGTACGAGATACTCTACTAAGTTGTGATGTACTCAATGAGGCCCTTCAGCATTCTCGAAATATCGTCCATCGCTGTATACCAATCCTTTTCTAATTCCTGCCTCTCGTCCTCTGTAAGACTCTCCAAACCTTCGCGCCACCATTTAACACAGGTAATGATAAGCATCCATCCGTTCTTCCCGGATTTATTGAGGCTTTTCCAATCGGTTCCGTATATGGAGACTGGGTTCAGTCTATTCTTTGACACTGAATATGACCTCCATGGTGGTTGAAGCGAGCACCACCAGGTCCAAACACTTTCGCCGGAGTGTTGAACCAACGCGACTGTAGAAAGTGCAGGGATACTAGCAGATCTCCGTTTGCTCCAGTCATTTAGCATCCTTGGGCGAAGCAAGTCTGCTAGTTTACTCTTTGGATTTTTCCACTGATGGATTTGTTCAAAGCGCATCCATAGCTGTAACAATTCGGCATACTCTACTCCAAAATCACGGTTCAAAAATTCGAATGCTTGACCAAACCATGGTGGAGCCGAAGAGAAGGGGAAAAGTGTCATGAAGTAGGTTTTGAGATTTGGGCCATTATCAGATGCCGATTGGACTTGTATGTTCTTCAGCTCCCTGAAACCATATACTCAACATACGCACCCTGATCCCTCCTTCTGTTATGGATGACGAGTCATGGTCAACCTGCACAGTCCAATTGCGAGCTCCGACTTCAGGGCATTCATTGCCTGAGTTGAAATCCTACTTTCAAATGAATGATTATACATTTCAAATCGCTGATATTGACGTACCAGCTCACACTGAATCCCGACTTCGGCTTTCATTGTTTCCACGATAACATTCCCTTGATTCACTTGATGCCTATTCACCAGGGTCTGCAGATGTTGAACTTTGGAACGAAGAGTTAGTATTTCGCTGGCAAGGCTGATGTCTTCAGGTTCGTCATAGTCATCGATTTGCCTTCGCTGTTTCTATCATGAAGCCATTGACAGTTATCCAAGTCAAAGGTACATCATTGAGACTAACTTTATTTTGTGTCCTCGAGGGACTGGAAAGTCGACGTTTCAAGGTTGGTGGATAAAATGGGGGCTTTTTCAACATCGTGGATTGAAGAGTGTGAAGCCAATTGTCAGTCATTGTATGGGTCATAGAACTAAAAGGCTCGCAGATATGGAAATATTAATATTGGTACTGCCTACGAGATTCGCGCCCACATCTTTAGTACAACAAAGCCTTTGTGGCATTAATATTTTGAGTACAACGAGAACAAGGTTGTAACATAAGAACAAGGCCATCGTGGCATTCTGTAAAATCGTCTCCTAGGATACCGGAGTATTATTTTGCGTTCCTCCCCGAATTATTTCCTTGAACAATTAAGATTTTCTGCTCCTCCGCGGACTATTGTAAATATTTGCCCACCTTGGATTCCCTGTCGCCATACTGTCCATATGACATCGGCCAACTCTCCTTTAGCAGCATCGCGCTCACGATTTCCCATCGATAACCACACTTTTTCCTGCTCCTGGTATTCTCGCAATAGTATTGTCGACCCACGAAATACCTCGGAAATGCGCTGTTGTTTTCTAAGTGGTTTCCAGAGGTCTCCTTGGACCAATTCAAATCCATCTACCATATCCTTGACAAGCATACCTTGTGGCCATACTTGTGAGCCTCCGCCGCCGACGTAAACACGTCCTTGTGCCTTCAAGACCTTGCGACAATCTTCGATAGACAACATCCCCTGTGCACGAAGGCAAACATCCTGGAAGCTGTGAAACTAAGAACACATTGAGAATAAGTATGTACTAGCTCCAGAAGAAACAAACCCGTTCTTGGAGCTCATGGAACTAGAGAAAGGGTCTTGAGAAGAGAAGTTGTTTACTTAATAGCAAAACACACACCCATTCCTCTTCAGTCCGTATCTGTGCCCTCATTCGAACCAGCATATTTTCCATGAATATGAGTATAGACTGGTGAATTCAAAATCAGTGCATAGTGTGTGTATATGACAGGAAACCTACCCAGAGAGAAAGAGTGCTCATATATGTTTCTTCCTCAGACCGTTCAATAGGTGCAGGTTGAGTGCCAATGAGTGTCAATTTTTTGTAACAGTACAGACTATACTCCTCCAAACATTCTAAGTATTCCCTACTCTGTTTCAGATGCGTGATTGTCTTGGTGAGTTTGTTGTTCTGTTTGGTAGTCGATCTACAGGCGTCGTTTGCCAGAATGGTATCTGGAAGCGGGAGACAATGTTTCGGATTATCGATAGCATCCCGACGCGGTTCCCGAAGAGTTTCCGAATTGCATAAAACACTTGCATCATTGTGGTTATTGCCAGGATCGATATTGAGGAGAGCGACGGGCTGGGCGATACTAGTACTGTAGTTGCTCGGGGAGAGAGTCCTCTCACAATCATTTAAATGTGGCGGATGAATTGAGGGCAATGAAAGTCCAGACTGCGTCACCAACGAGCCCTGGTCCACCGCCAAGGCGGCCTGTGGTAACTGAGGACCGTTGTCATCGAAATCCTGCCAGGTCAGAAGATTCCAGGATTCTTCCACATCCCACACTGTACGGTTTTCGTATACCAAGGAGCCGCTGGCCATGGATGAATGCTCGAGCTAAGATCGTACGATTAACTGTATGGTTGTCTGAACGATATTAGTACTCACAGATACAGACATTGCAAAGTCGTTCATTAATGTTAATAAGGCGCGAAGATAAAGAGCTACCAGTCAATATTTCCGCAAATGTGCTTCTTTCCTGATCCTTTTCTGGACGGCTGTACATCAATGGGACCGTCCCGGTTTTCCTTTCCTTTCCTGGAAGCCGGTTCAGTGAATCTTCGAACGCTCTAGCTACCTCTCCTCTTTGGCGCGGAAGAAAATATATACTACGTCGCTGGGTTGAAATTTAAATTGAGACTAACGTGGCTTTGAATTACATGACGAGATATGGATGGCAGTACAAGAGAAAATGTTACATATTGGAACATCTCGATGTCTGCGTTCAAAGAGTGTTGAAGGGGGAAATAGTGATTGGAGGTTGAATTATGTAGTACAAAGGAAGGCCTTGGAACATATATCTGAGCAAGAAGAAGCTTGGACAAACTTGAAGCATTGGGTTATAAACACCATCTTCACTACAAAGAATACCCATCATTTAAAATAGATTCTGAAGTGCACGAAACTAGCCATAAGGATAGGAATATTATTAGCAGAAAAATCATATCCTGCCAGGAATTAACATACCCTTTGCTCCTGAGTTTGAACTTGTTTGCTGACTTCAGCCATCACATTCTCCATGTACACAAGCAAAGTCTGCTTCGAAAAGATGTTTAGCGGCAACAAGAATGTGAATAAATGATTTACCCTGATAGAACGAGCGCGCAACCCTATATTCGTGGAAAAACGATCAATTGGCAAAGGCTGAGCACCGATGTATGACATCTGCGCATGGAGGAACACGATGTACTGTTCCAGAGATTCGAGGTAGTGCCTGTTTGTCTCATGACGGGTAATCGCCTGAAAAACCGGAGGTTCAATGGAAAGTGCTGGGTTAAATAGATTGTCTTGCCAGAAATTTGAGTTATCGTTAGGACCAGACTTCTCTACTGGACTCGACTCGTTCGAAAGAGCGATAGTTGGTTGGATGGATAGGTCAGGTAAGGGGTGTTCCACTAGATCTCCGACATTAAGGAAAGGAGTCACGGACAATGGTGGGATAGGCAGATCGTCTTGACCGAAAGTCGTGCTGTCATGAGGACCAGACATTCCCATTGCATTCGACTCGTTGAAAAGAGCGAGAGTGGATTGGATGGGTCGGTCAGGTAAGGGGTGTTCCAGATCTCCGATGTTAATGGATAGAGTTGATTCGACGGACAACGCTGGGTTAAACAGATTGTCTCGCCAGAAATTTGAGCTATTGTTAGGACCAGACTTCTCTACTGGACTCGACTCGTTGGAAAGAGCGATAGTTGGTTGGATGGATAGGTCAGGTAAGGGGTGTTCCACTAGATCTCCGACATTAAGGAAAGGAGTCACGGACAATGGTGGGATAGGCAGATTGTCTTGACCGAAAGTTGTGCTGTCATGAGTACCAGACATTCCCATTGCATTCGACTTGTTGAAAAGAGCAAGAGTGGGTTGGGTGGGTAGGTCAGGTAAGGGGTGTTCCAGATCTCCGATGTTAATGGATAGAGTTGATTCGACGGACAACGCTGGGTTAAACAGATTGTCTCGCCAGAAATTTGAGCTATCGTTAGGACCAGACTTCTCTATTGCACTCGACTCGTTTGAAAAAACGAGAGTTGGTTGGATGGGTAGGTCAGGTGAAGAGTATTCCAGATCCTCGACATTAATGAAAAGAGTTGATGGAGGATAACGCGGTATTGGAGCATGAAGGAGTACATCCTGAGGTAGCCCATATGCATACGTTTGACTAGCGAGATTGTACTCACGGGCCTGTATTGGAGCATTGACGGGTAAATCCTGATGTTTGCCACCGAAACCGTGCTCGCAGGCCTGCTGATTGTCAGGGTCCATCGAACCATCAAGGCAGTTGTCACTGGCATGAATAGCAGTGAGGAAAGTCGTTTTAATCGTAGGTGAGTTGACGCTTCTAGGGATATATAGGCAGTTAGGAAATTGTAGAGAAGGATTCATTTCTAGACGGCCCCGAAAATCCTCAGTGTGCTCCTCTACATGTAGAGGTATACTGAATGCTTGAGGTCGGCGGTGGATACCGCTGACACGCCTAAATTTTGGCTAGACGTCTATGTTGTGAATTGTGACATTTTCACGTATAGATTCGTATCAAGAGGACTGTAATTGAGACCCAGATTGACAGTCAAAGTCAATACTGAATCAGTCTAATAAGTTGAAGGGACCATATACCCATACTACCACAAGTTGGTTAGTTTACCCATCCCTGATACTACCTACGGATAGCAGTCTACCTGTTTGTCAAGCAGGATTATACCAGACTCGGACTACATCCAAAGGATGACCATTCACGTATGACATACCAAGGGTATTCTTATTGGACCTTACACTGGCAGGAGTTTGGAAGAACTTACTCAAGTGACCATGAACCGAGGATTGACTCAAAATGACTTTCTAGAACTCAGGAATTATCAAATACTCCTTCTAGAACGAGATCATGCATTAATCTAAAAGACTGCGATTTAGTCTAATAGACCAATCAAGTTGCATGGTTGAGGAAAATGACTAGAAGAACGATCGAAGTACTGCGAGGCTCCGAAGACATATCAAATGAATGTCAAAGAGTCCTGACGTAGAAAACATTGAAGAATGCAATTAAATGAATACTATGCGTAACTCCCTTGATAGAGTATAGGCACAATGGGTGTCTGTTGAAAGAGAGAAGCAATTAGTTTAATCCAGATGAATCAGATTGATAGGACTAGAATCGAGGAGAGCTGATTTGCCTCCGGACGAGGTGACAAACGATCGAAGTAAGTGTTGAACCGCAATGACAGTTGAACACCATTCGAGTCATCCTCCAAAAACAATTAAATTAAATGAATATTGAAGTACCTGCCTATGTTTGGAGGTATACTAGAATCTTGGAACCAATATGGACCAAATAAGGACATGTAGACTCAAATTAAATGGTATCTGACTGAGTGTAGAAGTTTCCTTGCGGTTCCAAACATTGATTGTATTAAATTAATTGTACTATGCGACTCTATATTCTGTATGTATAAATAGCGATCCGATGTATCTGGAATACAAGTGATTTTGGGACGACGTTGCAGTGCTAATCCGTAAAAAGGAAAGACACACTCCCGCCAGACTGAAACCTCTTCGCTAGCAGCCATTCGGGCCCGGCACTTGTGAGTATAGGAACGTTGTGTTCTGCTCCTTGTGACTGCGAGAAGTCTATCCAGTTGTTGGGTATTCTTCGAACTTAGGATCAGTTGTTGGTCTTAAGGGCAAATCACGCTGTGTGGTTGTGCCAGCACATAGTTCTAGCCCTCCGTAGGGGTCTGTGTGTTTCAGTTTTAATTTACTTTGATTCGAACCCCCAATTCTTTACCGCGGTCATCCAAAGTACACTCTGGCAAAAGGTGGGGACTCCATAGATATTTCAGATTTTTGTTGGTGGTCATCGGAATATTCTGAAGAGTTCGACACTAAGCTCTGTGGCCAAGAAAGTAAAGCACGTCGGACAAAGAAAAAGACAGCCGAATCGCGTACTCGCGATAAAATGAAAATGAGAAAGAAAACCTTTATTAGGAAGCCTTCGAAGAGCGAGATTATTAAGACGCTTCCATCAGGAAACCGGTCCTCGGGTAATGAAGCAATAATTATGAAAAATTCCATTCAATGTGAATATGGCCGTTAATGTTTTGATAATATTCATGAATTTCACATAGTCATCAGTCATTAGTGCTCGTCGATAAAAATGATAAACCATTAGAGAGAAGTTAGTCAATAAGGACCATAAAAATCATTGACATTAAGTTCAGTAGGAGTGTCGGAACACCTGTGGGAGTCTGTTTGGGTGCAAAGTGTATCGAAGACTTTACAAAAGATCTCTACCAAATTGTATACACACTCGAAGACAATATTAAGTTTCTATGATAAGTTGAAGTATGTAAGCTCGTCTTTGAAGATATTCAACAAGAATGAAGGGGCACGATCTAACACTGTTTCACTACTCCATTCAGAGGGGACTGATCCACCCCATTGTGGAAATAGGTGTACACTGCGGACAATGCTGTCGAGGGAAATGATAGAGGCAGCACATAGTCCGTCACCACCAACATCTCTCTTGATCCGATATAGGCCCGAGGATGGCTCAGGATTGGTCTGAAACTTTGTGAACCACTCGACATATGCAAGATGTTGTGGTGGAGGGATGTCGGAGGGTATCAAGGTGTCGAGTTTGTTGAAAGGGAGTGAGAATACGACCCGTACTCTGCCTACTCTCGTATCTGACTTCAGATTAGTCATATACTATAAAGTGATATGATGAATTCGTACCTTTAGCCCAATTATCTCCAACTTTAAGCTTGACAAGAACAGTATCGAAGCGGGAAGACTTCACTAACTGACCAGAGGGTTTCGAAACGGAAGGATGAGCCGAAAATGAGTCAAGTGTTTTCTTTCCAAAAAGCTCCGTATTAACATATTTGATCTTGTGCCAGACTGGAAGAGAGGTGAATGGAAGAACGACGAATTGTGCCCAGTCATCGATCTGATTAGGTGGAATGTCAGGATACCGAAACTGAACAACGAAACACTTCAACGCATGTGTGAACTGAACAGCGCAATAGCCGTTAGCGCAGATGTCTTCAAGTCTGGATAATAGAACGTGTTTGACCGTAGGGAAATGAGTGACCTTCTGTGTAAATGAACACGTCATGTTCTACCAATGTCCGTTGTGCACCGGGAAAGTCGTAGCGTTGGTGTATGTGAGAAGTGATGGTATTCGGGATAGAGGTAGTGTTATGGTTCGAGGGTAATGATGCTTCGGCAAGCCTCCATGAGATGTAGTTTGTGTGATAGTCAGGTGGAAATAAACCCATCGACACTGTTGTTGCTAGCACCACCATCAATGAAAATCCACGCGAAACTAGGTCTCGGAAAAGAAAGTTGACTGGGAGCAAACCGGGTAAGCCTTGCCTTAACCAATGGAAGCATTCACAAATTCACTGTGATTCTCTAGACAACAGAGAACTGGAGACTGAACAGCCAGCAAAACGCTTGCGCGGGTCAAAGAAGGATACCATACTCGCCAGTGTCTCTACGCCTCAGTTTTCACGCAGGCAGAGGAACAAGAATAAGAACGTACTTGCCCCTACTCCCCTCGATTCTGCTATTCAGCCTATGCAGGCCACTCAGGAGATGCCGACACCGACACCGAAACCACAGAGGAACGCAAGGACAAAGCTCTCTTCTACACCGCGAGGAAATCTTGCTTTAACAGGTGCAGATACCCCAAAATCCAGAGGCCGCGTAGCAGCACAAACACCAAACCAAATCCGCAGTAAGCCAGTGTACCGCTTCCACTTAATGGAACTGATAAATTTTTAGGAGGGCGTCCTGTCGTTATACAATCAGATGATGACGATGAAGGAAAGCATGCAAGTTCTAGCAAAATTACCTTGTTTTAATTCGTTCTTGTTTAGGTGACCTGCTGTTTAACCAGCCACATATTCGACAAGAGATTAAGGAAGCCCAAGAAGACGATGATAGTGACCAGGATAGTGACCTGAATGGAGATATTGGTGACATTGACCGTGAGGTTGAACGTCAAAATGATTCCGAGGCAGCCAAGCATTTCAACGAAGAGGTCCCAATTCATGTGCTTATATTCAATGGATTTTCTTACTGAATATTTCATAGGCAGCACAGTTCCCAAGTCGAGGTCATGGCGGAAAGAACAAAACAGGTACATAACCAACTGTACTCATTGTGAGCACTCTGAAGTCTTTGTCAGGTGATGCGGGAATGGTTAATGACCGAAGTCGACAAGTTGAAGTTGGAGAAGACATTGAGGAAGCCCTTTCTAGCTCTGAAGACGATGTTCCAAAGCCTGCTCCTGTAACCAAGGTGCGCAACCTATATTACAGTGACCTTCCCACCCATTGCTCATTGACCGTGAAGAAGGTACAAAGAATGGCTGCTAAGCTCGCAGTAGAGGTACGCATATTTCATCCCTTAGTATCATCACTCAAGATATTCCAGCTTCCAGTCGTCTCCACCAACGATGTAGATATGCCTACTCCCACCTCAACTCTTCCTCAATTTCGATCTGCTGAGCCTGCATGGCTTCCACATACAAACTTAATCCTCAAACCATCCACTGATGCGACTTGGTCCTACAGACTTGATTTGAAAGCCCAAAATGCTCAAGTCAGATCTGTTGTGAAAGCGGCAAGAAGTCGGGCAACTTTGGAGCTTGTAACTAATGGTGAAGAATGTGGTCTGCAAACCTCGGGGCTCAATGCCATCACATTAGGTGCCCTGATTCAATGTGCCGACGAGCTGGGATTTGATGAAGACCTTGACTTATCACACCGACTCGAGGAGGGAGACCATACAACATATGCTAGACCTCTTATAAAATACGTTAGTAATAACACACACCGCTACCCTTCATTACTAATTCCCAACTTTGCAGGTTGCACAGCGGGTTATACTTGAGCGAAGAACCCTAAAAACTGGCTTTTCATCTGTTGTCCTCACTGCATTTGGGCTCGACTACTCTGAAGAGGGAATTGAAGACGCAAAGCAGTTGGTTGCTAATTCGGATTATATCTATCAACTATTACCAGTATGTGCCACACAGATTTAGGTGTCAATGACTAACTTTTTGTTAGTCTGGCCTGTACGACTACGCCCGGCCATTCAGTCACAACGTTATCCATAAATATCTTAGCGCGGCTCTTTTCAGTTCAACGAAATACTCGAAACTAATTATGTCGAGGAAAGCATCAATATTCGTTTCTTCTCTTCCTCATAAGCCGCTTGAATTGGAACTTCCAAAAGCCATGGTAGCTATGGCCAGTTGTGTGGTACGTGCATTATTTGTTTATGACAACGTTTTGGTGCTGATTTTGCTCGAGATACATTCTATCTTGCAAGACCATGCAAAATTTACTGAGGAAAATTTTCCACCAACTGGGCTTCACTCGCAATGGTCGACATTCATGGCCATTTTGACAAACTTGGAGACTGCTAGCAAGGTGAATTATCACAAGCTCATGCATAAGCTCTATCTGCAATCTTCGTATGTGTTCTCGTCGTGCTCTTATTCCAATTCACTAATTCTATTCAGTCGTACGGTTGCACCAACCAAACATGGTCTCTCCCAGGATCAAATTCTGCAACGTATCAACCTCACTGCATTTGCAGCCAATGGCGGTGACGATGACAGCAGTAGCAGTTCATCGGAATCTGATCCGGTGCATGGAAGTTCAAATGATGGAGAGCGCACTATTAGCTTGAGCGGGGATGGCATGGCTAATAATTCACTCAATGGTGAGGGGTCTGCGAATAGTACTGGGTCCGTAAGTGGTCAAGACGATGAATTCAATGAAGATAAGGCGGGCAAAGAGACTGAAGTGCATGCTTAGTTTACATATTCTATACCCAGAGTAATCCATCAATTCATTACATTTCATGACTTTCTGTGACGATGAGCTACCTCAAGTCTCAAGATAATGTGCAAAACCTGTCATGAGTCTACCATTAAACTATTGCTAACTCATTGGTACACTATCAGTATCCTACCAGTAAGTTTTTATTAGTGTACCATTCAACTATCATTAATGTTTATTAATGCGTCAAAGGGGCCGGGCAATGTTCATTAATTTCCGATAATGTGCCGAGGCCACTAATTATTGAATATTATCAGAATTTTCAAAGAATTTTCACCGTATTAATGAGAGACCAGTTTCCTGATGTCGTAGCGGAAACGGAACAGTCAGACTGAGATTCAGAACAATGATTTGTTTGCTGCTATTTGCAAGGCGCTGAGAAGTTGTCAGGTACATTGGGGCGAGTTGTCTGAGCATCCTTTATGGTACTTGTCCCGGCATTCAGGCCCATCGCCACTGGTGAAACTTTAATGCAGTTATCATTGTTCACATGATGTACAAACGATATAAAGTAACGCTCTGATAGTCAATTGTCGCCGCATCTCGATGCAGACAATCGAAACAAAGCTCATTTCAGGGTCGCGGGCAATGCTTGCTCCAGTCTTGAGTTCTAAAATGACAATGTGGTTGACACTGGTACTTCTGAAATATTATGAAGCTTACACTTACAATTCTGCGTAATTTTAGAAGCCTGTATTTTGCTTGTGAAACGTCAAATTGCATCCTCCCTACTTTGTTCTAAGTTGGATCTATCATCACATCCATGGACCACAAAAGCTTGGGAAACACTGACTCTAGTTGTCCTCGGATGTTGACTCTTTAACGGGACCAATAACTCAGGAGCAAGAGGCCAATACCCATAACTAAAGATAACTCGTGCGTCAGCAATGATTTTCTCCCGCGTAGTGAGACTTGGATTCGAGCCTGAGCATTTGTGCATGGATTTTCTCGACGTGTACTTCGAGAGAAGATATGTAAATCATCATTCTACGGTTTTCGTTCATAGTTGAGCTAAAGTGGTTGTTAAGACAATAATCGACAAAACCACATGGAAAATACTTGCAGTTCCGTCGAATTGAAGACTGATTTTTCAAAGAGATGGTTCGAGCCTTCGAGATTCCTACGGATATATGGATGAGCAGTACTGCTCTCGGTTGTAGAGGGAGGAACAGCTTTTGGCATATAAAGCTAGTAGTGGTAGGGAAGGGACGCGTACGTGCGGATGATCTTTCCAGCACATGACTAGAGGCGGTAACGCTGGAATTAATATTGATAAGCAGAGCTGATATGATAAGATATATACGTCTCTGCTGCTCGCTTCACTTACACGGTCACCTTTCCCCTTCTAGACTATAGCTATCTAAATCGCGATCGGCGCAGATATTTAAACCTCAAAACACCCTCCAGGTGCAGTTCATGTGAATGAACTGTGACAAACAACGACACCGAATATGTCGATCTCATTGCAAGTATATCTCAGTAAGTCTTTTTTGAATCTGAATGCACTAGCTATAGTTCGCGACAGGTCTAAATACATGTTGAAACATGAACAAGGCAATATATTCCATCACTTCTTCTTCTTTTCCGTGTCCTTTACACTTTTGAGTTGGTCCCGAAGCAGTGTATCGGTCCCCCAATGGGCCTCATGAACCTTAAGCTCGGTAAAGATTTCCTCAATCTGGTCAATAATAAGCGAGACTTTCATCGAAAAAGAGAATAGGTTTACCATAAATCGAGCTTTCTCGTGAGCTTCGGGACTCTGATCACCAAGTGGTTTTTGGATGTCAAGATGCAATTTGACCGCCTCTCTTGCGATTTTCTATTATCCAACACAGTTACTAAAGATATCAGATTAAACGAATGGTAAGGTGCACACCCTGTAAGCTTTCATTGTTGAGACATCCCATCCAGCATTTCCTACCGTCATGCTGCTGTGAGGAGGAGGAATAATGATGGGAGTGATTGACACAGGATCAGGAGGTGTAGATGAAATTCTGCTTCGAAGAATCAGTCGAGGAGAATTATCCTTCCCGCGAGCCTGTTTGGCATGATTGTAAGGGTTATGTCGAACTTTGGAAGGGAGATTTTCGTGTATAGAAAGTTTCTGACGGAGTTCATTGTACGGGACAGAGGTGGTATAGAGAAGAATCACTCGAGGAAGGGGTGCACTCCTAGTTGAAGAAAATGCTGAGATTGAGCGAGCTTCAGGAACAGAGGACATAATTTACCTAGTCTATTTCCTGAACCCTTTGATTAAATATTATAGAAGAAACGTGTAATGTGGAAAGAAGAATAAAACAAAGCAGTGTCAATGCGTGAACTTGAACGACTTCGTATGACAAAAATCAATTGTAATACTATACAAGCAACCGATTCAACCAGGGTCCTTATTATTACCTTAACTGACGCTCAAACACTGCAGTCTAGACTATCTGTTGGCAACTATTTCCAATAATAAATTAAAGTGGAACTTACAGCTGATTGTAATTCCGCAAGTCTGGCTTTTGCATGTGAAATCTCGAACTGCAACTTCACAATTTTCTCCTAAACTGGATCCATGATTAATGACAATTGAGCATGTATGGAGCGTACCATGGTTATTGTTCGATGTTGTCCCTTTAATAGAGCTAAGGCCTCGGGGGATACGGGCCAATTGTTAAGTCTGGATAGATTGAAAAATAATGACTTCGCATGGTGACTTCGCATGGTGGTTCAAATTCGAACCTGAGGCACTGAGCATGTAATTTTTCCACATGGGCTTCAAGGGACGTAGCGTAGATCGCCTCCCTATGTTTCTCGTTTGAGGTAGCTCTGGTATTGTAGGAATTGAGCACATGGAGAATTATGAAAATGATCAACATACAATTCGACCGGATTGAAAAGCGATTCTGTGAGTGATTTAGTCCATATTTTGAGATTTGGATCTTTCTCCCAGGTGTTGACAGCGAGGGATAACGAATGGTCGGGCTTGTTAGCTCCCTGATGATGACCAGGTTCAGTACCAGACCAGATAGCAGCTTCAGGCAGAGTGAGAGATGGAGAGACATTGCCGCAGGACATAGGTGGTGTCGATACTGATGAAACTAGAATTGAGGCCAAGAAAATATGAAGAAGCACGTGCGTTTTGAGTCGGAAAAATCAAAAAGGCATTTCTGAACCGGTAGCAGCGTGTGTTGGAAACTCAATGAGAACGTTCTGAAGAAGACAGAAAAAGCTTGAGTCGGAAAGCTAAACAGGCATAGTGTTGAGAAATCTGAAAATCGAACATTGAGATCGTGAGTTAGAAACATAAAGGAAGATACATGAAGGGCTAGAGACAAGAAGTTCTAAGAAGACCCTGTGTAATGTGTTGATGAGAACAATGCATATGAAAATGGTGATCTTTTACCAAGTGTTTGGTCTTATTTCGTTTCTTTCGCCATATCTTCCTATATGGGCTACTGCGTCAAACTGCTCTACTCTAGTTGAAACTCGATCGCGAATTACAAGGACGTCAACTTCTATTTTGCCCGGTTGGACTAATCGTACGCCTTTCCATTATGCGCGACTCTCGTGTTAAATGATAACAATGCTCTACGTTTTCCTCCGCGGCGATTCGCATGAACTTGCCGCACCCGTAGATGGCTCTTTCAAAAAACAATTAAGAGATTTAGAGCACTATTGTCATTCTGAAAGGGTCCCTGATTTGGATTTTCTTGTTAAAAATGCGAAAATTGTCTTGCCTCGTTTCATCGACTCATGAAACTATTTCACAAAGTAAACAGCCTTCCTTCTCAAAGTACGCAACACAAGTACAAGCTACGTACTTCCCTCTCTGGTCATAGAGGGGCGGTCGCCTGCTTGGCTGTTCATCCTTTGGGAACATATGTATCCAGTGGGGGTAGGTTCTGATTGTCCTAATACGTGCGTCGCATTGCTAACTATCAAAAAGGAGATTATGGAACCTATATATGGCACCTTGCAACATCTCAACAAATCCGTGCACCCGCAGGGCCCGGTGACAGAGGCGCAACTACAGCACTGGTCTGGATGACCAGGTCAAATGATTCAGACGACGGGCTTGCATTTGGTACTGAGAATGGCTATCTCTGTGTCTGGAAGCGGTCACAAAACAGGGATGTAAGTTTCTTGAAAAATTAAAGCTCATCGTTGACTGTGAAGTAGTGGAGAGAAGTATTTTGTCGACGTCTGAATGGCGGCGAAGATGGCCAAGAAATCGTAGGAATTGCATATGATCCTGGTTCTGCACAGCTCGCAGTGGTCCATTGGTCCCAAGTGGTCCACCGATTTCTGATGAATAGTTCCATGCATCCGAATTCTTTGAGTTCTAAAAGTATTTCAAACCATTGGCCGCAGTCGGTTGGGTTCGGACAAACTGGTGCGCGCGGACCCGAAATATGGTCAATTGGGAGAGAAGATGGAGTAATGTGAGTTCGTCATGAAATCAATATACATGTTCTTACGCGGCATTCACTTTGAAGCCATATTCTGAATGTTAATGGCACAATAATCCAAAGTTGGCCAACGGAAACTATAATGTGAGTCTACATCTAACATTTTGTGAATTTGTCATTTATTGTACTCTAGTGGACATGCGGTGGTCAACATCAAAGAGGATGCATTGATCCTTGACGATGTTGCCCAAGGTGTGGTACTATTCAAAATATCCGGATTGGAGAGGGTCAGAACTTTCGCAGTACCTTCCAGGGAGCGGAGGTCCAGAAACGTGGCATTCCATGACAGTGGCAACACTCTGATAAGCGGTAGTGATCATGGTGTTATATACATCTTTGACCGGCGAACCGGTGATGTCGTTGACACCATTTACATGGGTGTCAAAGACTGGGTGCAGTCGGTTGTAGTAAGTATTTCAAGCCTACTCCTACATGACATCTTCACCGTCGTTGTTCCAGACTACCGAGTTGGACAATATTCCAACAATCATCTTAGGCCAGTCCGGTGATAATACTGGGGAAGGGCAAATTCAAGTGTGGCAAAAACAAAGTACACCCGCCGCCGACGTCACAAGGAGATCATCCCTCTTAGAGCAGACGTCTTGGGTCATTTGTGCCCTCCTCACAAGTTTATTTGTTCTAGAACATATTCTGGTACGGCTTCCCTTGAGTTTTGCTTCAAATATTATTGCTACATAATTAGTCTTAACAGGACCTTCCAACTACGAATCTGAAGCAATTTGGGGACTGGGTCATGATTTTATTGAAGAATTTTCGAGTCAATGCGATCCAGGAAAATGAGCTTGTTATAGAAGATTTGGATTATGTATAGATGAAACTATTTGTGCATGTAGCGTGCAAGATGGACACCGTACGCGTCGACAATCAGTATCAGTGCTTGCAAAGAGAATAGCAAACTATGTACAGAAATTCTGAAAAGAACCTTACAGCAACCAGCGAGGGAAGAAATAAATAAAGCCCAATCATTGATCAACGTCAACGGCTATCACCATCAAATGAAGTCACGAAGCTATGAAAATTGAGTACCAATTTAGGTAAAAATCCAAGCCTCGTGTCAAAAAGGGATCTCGAGAGTGATGATTGCTGAAATTAATATATTAATATTGACGCTACTGTAGCAGAAGAGGCTGTTATCGATGGTGCAGCCACGGAAATTTCCTGCGGCTAGCAGATATCCACGTCATAGGGTTAGGTAACTGGTGTCAAACCGATACATAAACTGTGGTAGGAGCAGATGGTACGAAACTGTTTGTGTAGTTATAGCAAGAACGCTCAATGACAATCCGAAATTTAGAGTAGTTGATCGTGACTACTTTGTTGAGAGTAGAGGGACGATGAATATTGAGATATGGTCCTAGGAGCAACGTGCGCTAGACTCCCGTTCTCACCACAGAACGGGGAGAAATCAGCACAAGGTGGCCGATTGTTATTTATTTGTTGAGAAGTGTAAAGGGACGATGAATATTCAGATATGATCGTAGGACCAACGTCCACTAGACCTACGTTCTCGCCAAAGATAGGAAAGAACTTAGCACAGGGTTCGATGTCGAATACCCGATTGTTACTGATTTGTTGAGAGGGATAAAGTGTAGGACCAACGTCCACTAGACCTACGTTCTCGCCAAAGATAGGAAAGAACTTAGCACAGGGTTTGATTTCGAATACCCGATTGTTACTGATTTGTTGAGAGGGATAAAGGCAGGTCGTATATTCAGATATGTTTGAATCATAAACATATCCATCCCGCGGACGACTGTTGAGCGCTTTCAATTTCCATGATTCGGAGCGCACGGTGTCGAGGTATTCCGTATAACTGCGATGTTCCCGGCCTTTGTAATTATATGACACCGGATCCGCATTAATCAGTGAGTCGCTGGTGTCTGGTATCTGGTACGAGAACAAGAAGCAATTAAATAGCAAACAACCCATTTCATAGATTAACTAACCGTTCGCTCCGGGAGTCGTGCCGTGGAAAGAAACGTTGGAATCTGGAACGGGGCGGAAATTGTGTTCAGGTCCTCTGGATTTTGGGGGAATCGTGTCAGTTGGGTGCAGTCCTCGACCTCGACCTCCTCGTCGACGGCATGAATGGGTGTAGAAGTTTTCAAATTCCGTACAACAAGTTTTGAGTTAGACCGTCTGGGAATGGACGTAATGCATTCTGGTTTGCGCAATGAACACCTTTTGCCAATGGTTTTAATGCAAATTAATTACCTTGGAAACGTGCAAGGCAGTTTTCGCAGGGCGTTGATCCCCCATTTCGCCTTGTACACCGACGCTTCCTAACCCTGCAATGATCACAGGAATCTGAGTGGTGGTTTGAGCTTTGATAATAGGTAGAGTAACGTTAAATATCGACCTGTTTTCGATCTGATTGTAGCGGACCTCGCAAGAACGGGGAGGTTGTTGAGCGCTTTCACTTTCCGTCGTGATTTGGACAAGCTCGCGGTGTCGAGGTGTTTAACATCACTGATGGTGTGTGATATCTAGTACGTGCACAGGAGATTAGTAGATAACAGTACATTGCGCAAATCGACTAACCGCTATCGGGTCCATCATTCGTTCTGCGAGTTGTGTAGGTGAAGGAAACGTATTTGTGCGATCCTCAGGACTTTGGAGCAATGGCGTCTGTTGGGTGCGGTCCTCGACCTCGGCCTCCTCGTCGACGGCGTGAATGGGTGTAGATGGTTCGAAATTTATTGCAACAAACGAGTTAGACCGCTTGGTTTTGGAGGTAATGCATTCAAGATTGCACAATGAGCACCTTAGAGCCATAATTTAAATTCAAACTAATCGCCTTTGAAGTATTGAAGGCACCTTTCACAGGCCGTTAATCCACCATTTGGCCTTGTACACCGAGTTTTTCGAAGTTTGCAATGATCACAGGCATTGGCTAAATGATAATGTGAGCTCCTAAGATAGGCAGAGTAATGTGAAACGAGTCTACCTGCTCTAGAAAAATTTTTTTCGATTGTCGGGGGAGCTAACGAGAAGAAAAAATAGTTAGCCCATCACAGCATCAATTCATGACCATACCATACACACCGTTGGTCTGCGCAAAATTGTAGAGCTCTATACGAAGCGCGATATCCAGAGCTGATTCCATAGTTGTGGATAAAAGAAGAAGAGCCTTTCGACTGATTACATGGCTTATGAAAGTCTCTCATATGAGCGTGTGCACTTTCAGGAATTCTTCTCCTCGTTCTTGCTCTGACCAAGCTAAATCAGCCAAAATGGACTCATTGGTGAGAAATACAATGATTATTTAGCATGCTCCACTTACCTTCCCATAATTGTACTTGCTCAACTCCTTACTCCAACCAGGTTGCCGGAAAACGGAAAACTCGATCTACTCTGAAATTGTCAAACCCAATCTAGGTGCGGACGCTAGTTCTTCGATGTCTGGACTTTGAAACCTGATCATTTGTATATGCCCGAAGGCTTGCTTTTCTTTATTTCGCCTCTGAACGCCCGCAGCGTTTCAGCTCTGGATTCCCAGGAAGGATATCAATTGTTGCATCTTCCATGAGTCCCAAATCCTGATCAACCTACCTAGGCCGAACACTGGGGAGAAAGGCCCCCTGCAGAAGTACTCCATCGCTTAGACGAGGAACTGTTCTTACGAGGATGGCTTCTAGCTCCTCCAAGTGTCTTTTCATCTAGATCCATTGAGCGATTTCGTCCGAGTATTACATGAGTATATTCAAATCTTATTGAAGCGCTTGAGCTAAACTGTAGGCCCGCAGATCAATGACACACATGAAAAATGGCTGTAGAAATTTTAAATGGGATATTCGAAGACAGAAATTAAACAATAGCAACAACAGAAATATTGGCGGTGAGTATCTTCGCAAAAACGCTAATACTGATAAATATAAATGGAGAATTTTAGTCGAGGGACATACCTGAGGCTCAGGAGCCAAATTGCTCCAGTTTCGATATCGATACTATGGCCGCTACACGGTGAAATCGTAAGACAAGTTAGCGGAGTTCAAGAGAATATGTAGATTATGTTGCGAATCGAAGTTCAAAAGAATGAAAATACAAGGACGCACAAGAGGCCTTCGCAATGGTCCAAAACATTACTGTGGGTCCGCAGGAGCCACCGCTGACACAATCGACTGCCGTTTGACTACTATCGAGTATCTACGTTGAAGCCAACGTTGAGTGAGACGCGCCTGGGCCCCGGCGCGATATTACCAAAGACTGTCACGTGTAATTCAAGATACTTAAAGTGGGGCGCCTGTTGGATCACCATTTTAGTAATATAAAATGTTGCTCCTTACTGCCTTCCTTGTCGGATAACCATTTTAGTAATCTAATGTTGCTCCTTACTGCCTTCCTTCCGAATATTTACCTACGGAATGTTCATCTTCCGCCTGGATCCTGGAGCGCACCTTCTAGATCTTTCTCCCTGTCCAAATATCAATCTCGGAACCAATGTAATGGATCACCTTTTCGCAAACGGCAAAGCATTGATAGGCATAAATCATGTCAGGTTGGACGCTGTAGCTCACTCTGAATTCCTCTGAATTCCCACTTCTCGATGACGTTTGCTACGTCGCAGTCGCTTTTAGAATGCGCGGCGTCCGTACACTCAATACGTCTAAACGAGCAACTAGCAACCCTTATTCCACGTTCGCTCTGGAAACCCAACTCACTCTCTAATTCCTGTGACGCTTTTTCTTGCGAATCGATTTTTTTGTCTTTCGCAAACTTCACCTCCTCGTTCCCGGTAGACTTTTCTATGTTCGAACGCAGACACCACTGCCGTAAATGCGGTGGTATCTTTTGCCACAAATGCACCTCGCGCACTACGCCCTTACTCAATACGCGTAATCTGCCTTTCCTCAGCCCCCCGAGGAATACCAGCATATATGACTTTGGGTCTGAGGGCGGAATTGTTGACTCCCTCGCACGAGTTTGCGATCGTTGCTGGGACCAATTACATGGTACCACGAAAAAGACTGAAACACCAGAACCAGAGTTGAAGCCTGGTGTGCTGTCTACACTGAAGACACCTTGTCGTTCCTTTGTGATGTCATCTGCCACTTTGGAGAGTGATACACAGTGTTCTTCTCCGACCCGCGTTGATACAAAGTCTATCTCTCTTGGCGAATTATCTGCGTACCCTCTGTGTCGCCCATCTACACTCTGCAAAGCATCTGGAGGAGGCAAATGGGTCCCAAGGCCCAATGAGGCCCCAGAAGACACTTGTATTATCGAAACGTCTTTTCCAGACTTAGTTTTTCTCTCAGATTCATCAAGTCCACCATCCCACTTGGGCTTAGTGTTATCCCCTCCTCGACATTCCCGCTTCCCCGCCTCGAAAGCCAACCGAGCTCCTACTCTTGGCATTGGTAAAGCACTATGGGAAGTCGAGTGGGAGAGGAAGGTACAGAAGGTAAAGAGGTTACTTAAAAACCCTGTTGTAAGAGATGGTGAGTTTTGCTACAGGGTTTATCGTGGTGCGAGTTTAGATGACTATCAAGATGAGGATGTATATGATGAGCATGATTCAGCAGAGTTGGTTTCACTGTCAACCTTCTGAGACTGCGTTCATTTCCCGCTGACCACTTACTATTTTTGCCTTATATTGATTGCCCTTATTTTTGTGGATCATTGATTACCTTTCTGTGTATGTATCGCTATGCTAAGGATCATATGCTGACATGCACTTGGAATGTAAGAGGGATTGAGAGTTGAAAAGGGGAAAGAGGTTGCGAGTGTTCTAAGTGCATGACCCTTGATGATCAGTCATTGAACAAGAATATCCATGGGCTGAACCGTTTGGCCAATAGCTGGGGTGGTTCTAGATTTCACGGATCCGGAGTGCACAAGCGCTCTCTTGCGGCTAGAACGAGAAAATTTTCGCTCAACGGATCGCCAGAGAAAAGAACTGCCATTAATATTATCCGGTGATCTATTCACCACCGAATTGTTGGATGCGAAATCCATGTTGACGACGACAAGTCTGGAATTGATCGTGATCACCTTTGTACATTGGAGTAAAGAGATATAGGAAAGGAAAGGAAAGGAAAACCGACACGGTCCCATTGAGGAACATTATATGGAAAAGAATGCACTGAGTTAGGTACAAAATATGAAACATAGAGGGTAATTCGCAATCGACTACGGAGACGCGTATGTTATCAGAATGACACGGTGTAGCATTCATTTCTGAAAAGGGTAATGGTTCTCGGAGCTCAAGAGCCCCGAGGACTATTCCCTTGAAACTTTGTCAAGATCGGTGCGATCCTACATAAGAGAAATAGTAAGACGAATGGTCTCTTGAGAAAAAATACACCAACTGTTTAACAATATAATCTGCAAGACGGTAATCTCCCTGCCCACGCATATTGACAACAGAGTTGCCATATTTGGAGCCAGTACGCATCACGACCAGGTCCCCCTGGACACCGAGAACAGGGTCAACAGGTAGACGCATCGATCGTTTAAAAAATACACGGAACGATGTTTTTGGTTTACCCGGGACTTTCAAATTGACAACGACATCATGGGTATGAGGCTGAAATCGGTGAGACTCGAAATGAAGGTCCACAAGAGGGTAGCGACCCTGTTCTGCATTAAAGTGGCAGGCAGCAGTGAGAACACAGAATGTTCGGGGGGTATGTGTCTGGCCAGAATAAAAATGAGAACGAAGTTGTAGAGTTGTTTTCATCCTCTGGAAGATAGATCAGAATATAACAGCGCCACTTAGAGAAAAACGTACAGATGTAGATTCGACGTAGATCCTTTGATTGACCATGACTGAGGGTTTTGAGCGACTCAGAGAAGTCGATCTCTTAAATTACCTGTACTAAACAAAGTGTAGTTACCAATAAAACAATATCGTGGTTACTTGTCGGGAATGTCTTTTGTAACTTGAAGAATACAAACTGATTCTGATGCGCAACTCACACAATTAATATTAATGTACACATGGGCAGTAAACATTCGCTGCGATTTAACAAAAGCAAGAGAAAGTGCAACTGATCACACACCAGAAGGAGAAAAAATTCCGCTCGACGGAAATGAGAACGAACAAGAAGAAGTATGCCTGAAGTATGCCGTGTTCTATTTGGGCCTTACGTAAATCAATCCTCCTACGACCACTATCAGTCTCTACATCTATTCCCAACTACCTTCACCCTCTAGCTCTGATCACGATCAAATCAGAAACAGAGCAACCTCAATTGAGATATCTTCCAATCATCCACACCCGACTATTCTCTTGCCAGGCCGGGCTCTTACCTCCTCACTCTTCTCGCACACGCAGATTCAGAATGCGTACGAACACTCCAGCAATCGCTAGAAGGTGGCAATCACTGACCTCCGACCAAAGCTCTGGGTCTTTACTCTTCGGACGGCCTTCTCCTCGTCCTACCGTTCGTCTTTCTCAATGTCACACTGTGTCGGCTTCCAGTGCGTCTTTGGGCCGCGATCATCCAGCAGCATCTTCTTCGATACCTCCAGGACATCAGCTTTATAATCTAGCACTGGATTGCGAAGAACTAGTCCTCTTTCCACACACGCCTTCGTGCACTTTCACCTCAAACCAGTTGCCGCAGAGCTCTCCAGATGCAAGCACACACGAGGTCTTCTTATCTTTCTGAAATCATGACCTTGCCCTAATTTTTTGACATATTCTAGGCTCATCTCATGAATCCGGAATCCGATGACGATAGCCTGGAGGTTGTTTCAATCGTATGTACGAATATTAATAACGCGTATTTGTCTATCATCACCTAATTTTTACGGAAACAATAACGATTGGAGTCGGCGAAAGTAATGACCACATGTGAAGAGCTGCAGTCGAATCGCCAGAATTTAGAGAACAAAGGTCTCCCTTTATTTCTTCATTTTCAGTATCAATTCTATTCTTCTTATTCAGAAGTACGTCCTGACATTCCAAACGGTAGTCTGCACATGGAAGAAGGTGGCAACAATTCAACATGTGCGACTGACAAAAACACATTGTCCCAAAGGACTATCGAACAAGTTCGGATCCTATGTGTCTATGCCATGTTGATATAGATACCGTTTTGTGAATTTCATTGACGTCGAGTTTTTGTTAATTGACTTCGATTAAAACTCTTTCTTTATCCAGCCTTGTTCTATACTCAGGCAGTGACGAAAACAACGCCTCAGTTGGTTAGACTCAGCACCAAATGTTAGAGGAGCAGTGTACTTGAACTGCCAGTGAGTTTATGTCTCTAGATCTGTTTTGATTATTACTAAGGACCCTTTCTCCAGGCCCTTAATCCATAAATATTTTCACAATGAGGATGCGCGTCAATGCTTTACCACGAAGCTGTGTGTACCGTACCTGAATTCGGTGCTGGATGGCCCATCGTCATAGGCCTTGCGATTCAGCGTGGGAGGCGCAGGTTCTGTATATGTGTATTAATTGTTTATCACGCAATGGTTAACGCATGTGGTGGTCCTGATACACATTCTGCTGATACCAAAGAAAATCTGTGCCTTGACGTCTCAGCCCTATTGACTGAGCGAACATAACCATTTGTGATGATTATTCGAATTCTATGATCGAGAGGAGCAGGACCATGATGCGTATGATAAAAGCTATGAACTAGTATGTGGATTGAATGTACCTTTGCTCGTAACATGACTAATATACCTTACCAGACACCAATCTCCAAGCATCCAAGCTCCCATTGTCAAGGAAATCAAACTGCACGTTATACTTCGTTGTCTTCTTCACATGACGCCCGAGTAGATTACTCAGGACATTATCCTGACAACTATCAAATATCTATCGAACATCTATAATTCCGCAGCCCTTGTTCTCTTATTGCCCGAGTAGATTACTCAGATAGATAGCTCAGGACATTATCCTGGCAACTATCAAACATCTATAATTCAAAGCGCAGCCCTTGTTCTCTTATCGTAACATGCTTGAAGAACGATTGGATTTTGTCTTTCTGCGAGGATTCCATTCCCAGCGATTTCTTATTGTAAGTCTCCTGGTAACTGTTGTTCTTCTCATTAACATCAGAGCAAGAACAAAGATATATCTCTTTCCTATTTTGATAGATGTCATAACATGTATCAACGACTGCCTTCAAAACCTGGAGCTCCAGAACCCAAAACCTCTGACCCTAAATCAATAACTTAGGTCCAAAGTTTGAACGTCAAGCACCTAGTCGGTATGGCGCCACGGTATGTGTGTGCGGGATTCATTGCAGGAGACTGAACATCCTTACCTCGCATCTAGACATATCATATTTCCAAATTCATTCTCGGATGATGTGAAGCCTCATCCTCTCTTCATACCTCCGGATGAGAATGTGTTTGGAAAAATAACTCATGGAATTAATATTGAGAACGTCCTCCAGATCGAATCACCCGACACACAACTTAGTCAATCAAACCAAGATTCCTTAAAGCTGTCGAACTCAGACCGTCAAGGTGCCAATATCAATGATGACGTAGTTGTAGATGAAGGCGACAAGCTGCAACGATCAACGTCGACCCCCTTTGGCAAGTGCCTTTCAACCTTTTACTCACCTGCATGATAACCGGACACTCACTAGGGCCTGAGAGTCCCATTCCGATAGGGACCCAAATTAGCAAAGCTGTAAACCCAGATGAGGATATTTTCAAGTGGTTCAACAATCGGGAACGCCGATTTCACGATTACCACAAATGTGGCATGGTAATAGAATACTCAAACCTTAGACTGAGGTCACACCAAGCTTATGCAAGGCAATGGATGGCGGATCAGGAAAGTAATGGCCGAAACGGTGGAATCGTGGCAGATGAAATGGGGTGCGTCTGTACAATTGTCAATCATTCAGCCATTGCTCATTACATGCAATACTTAGTCTCGGAAAGACCATACAGACTCTTGTCCGAATCTATGATGATAAATTAAGAGCGCTTGCCGCAGGTGAAAACCTGAGCCCGACCCTGTAAGTCGATTGAACATTCTGCGGATTGTTATCTACTAAGGACTGTACCTGTTAGTATTGTTGGGCCGAAATCTATCCTTGTTCAGTGGCATGAGGAAATCCAACGCTTCTTTCTACCTAATAAGAAACCCAGTTGCATCATCTATCATGGTCCCAATCGGGATGTTAAGTATAGTAAGTCCTAGTATATGACTCCTTCGACAAGTGATGACGGTCGGTTGAATTTTCTAGCTCTGACAATCTTGAAGGAAACAGACATAGTACTCACCACGTATGGGACTCTGAGTAATGACTACCAATATATCGAAGGTAGTGAACATACTTCTGTTACTAGTATTTTGACATCCGGACTGATAGTGAACATTAGACGGTAACTTGCCAGCGATATCTCATGGTCTATTCAGAATAACTTGGCGTCGTCTTGTACTAGGTATTACTGTTCACTTCTTTCTGTTTTGAGCGTGACTTTTTGTATAGATGAGGCACATGAGATCCGAAATGTTAGTACAAAGAAAGCTCAGGCTGCCTTTGCTGTGAATGCGGAGCACAGATGGTGCTTGACCGGAACACCGGTGTGAGTATTTTTCGATATAATATGCTTTATGTGAACAGCGCTCAGAATTTGTCTTACAGGCAAAACAGAATATCTGATCTTTTTTCCTTGTTCCATTTCCTTCGCATTAAGAATTTCTCCAATGCCCAGTGGTTCAAGAGCAATATAGAGTACCCAGTCACGAAGAATGATAAGAAGGATGCAGCACAAGCTAACAGACTTCTGAAGGTTTGTTTTGTGTGTTTTTGGTATCTCGGGTGATTGAACGACTCCTTAGCTTGCACTCAGTCACATTATGTTACGACGACTTAAGACTGACTACGTCAACGGTCTTCCCATCCTCGTACTTCCAGAGCTCAAGATCCAAGTTTGGGACTGCGATCTTTCAACACCGGAACGAGAATTTTATGACGCATTAGAAACGCGAATGCAAGAAGTTCTAGGAGAAGTATCCAAACATCTGGAACGGGGCAACTTGCGCCTTCACAGCACTGCTTGGGTCCTGGTTCTACGTCTACAGCAAGGTAAAGCTACAATTCGTATTCACTTTCTGCCGTCAGCTCACATTAAGACCTCGAGCTTGTGCACATCCCGCTCTATTAGCAGATCAAACAAAAGTGAAGTATGAAGATGGTTCAGAGAATGACAACAAATGCCCTTTGTGCAGTGTACGGCTTGGTGGTTCAATCGGGAATGAGTCTGCTACACATAGGGAGGCCTGTGTGCGCTTCATCGAAACAGCCAGACGGTTTGGAAAAAACGAACCTTCGAGTAAGATCACAACTGCGCTTTATATCTTGCGTGAAATCAAAGCTCGACCTGGAAATGAGAAGACGATCATCTTTTCTCAGTTCACCTCGGTGCTCAATCTCATCGAGCCTTTCCTGAAAAGACAGGATATACGTTTCTCCCGACGTAAGTAATGATGTTCTTGCGCATGGACCTGTTTGAGTCGTATCATTCTAGTGGATGGAATGATGGACATGAAAAAGCGCAACCAGAAACTGATCGCCCTTCAAACCGACCCCGATGTTACTGTCGTATTGATTTCATTGATGGCGGGAGGGACTGGTATGGACAAGTTTTATATATAACAGCATACCTCAAATAATCTGACACGCAGGGCTCAATATTACAACTTGCAACAACATTGTTCTATTTGATCTATGGTGGAACCCTGCTGTTGAGGAGCAGGCATTTGCTCGTGCGCATTGCATAGGACAAAGCAAGACTGTCAATGTTTACAAGCTTATCACACAAGACACCGTGGAAATGCGAATCATGGAAGTGAGCCTGTTTCTTTGCCGTGCTCTGTAAATGGAATGAATATCACCTGAATAGCTCCAGGACAAGAAAAGGAAGCTTGCCCTCAACGCATTGGTTTGTGATGACAATGAGAACATCAAGGAAGTCTCGAACGATGAGATCACTCAATTATTGGGTTGACTGAAGTAGCACCGGGACAATTTAGGTGGGACGTATGACGAAATGTGGGGCGAAATGATGAAGGGATCGAAATAGCACATGTAGCGAATCCGCCAAGTCTATTCTTTGGATGCCGATATGTTTTCTTCGTTTAAACTACCGTCCTGATAAGTCAACTAAGTGGGGGTAGCGTCGATTGAGGCCCTGAGTCTTGATAGGAAAGGAAAAAACCGACACGGTCCCATTCAGGGACAGCGGGCGGTAGGATTCTAGGTTTTGGATTCTCAGGACGCCAACCAGTGATCAATATGTACATGCATGTCCTGGAGAAGCCTTGTACATGTGGTATTGATGGAAGCTACGCAGCCACGAGCGTCACCTCGAAATGCTCCCTTTGGCAGTTCCCACGCATCTAGATCTGATGATGTTTGGTCCAAGCTCTCTTTATAGATAGTGACAGCTTTCGATGTAACTTCTGGACAGCACCCACATACAAAACGGCCTTCAACGGCGTGGCATGTGAGAGAAAACTTACTAGCTTCTGTCTCTTCTCACTTCATGCTCGTCAACCTTTCACCTTCACATATCATTCATCGAAAGCACGGATGTCGACCTTGTAACGACTCTCGTCCGTCGACAAGGTGAAGAGTTGCTGAAAGTGCGAAAGGATTTGGAGGAATCCAAGGTAAGCGTAGTAGCTATTTTCTCTTCCCGGGGTGTAGCCTGTTCATTCAATGCCAATTTTCATTCAATGTATTATGGTTGACCGGAAACTCTACACTACGGCTGTACATGTCGATGTTGTCTCCACATCCGAGAATGCTATAAGAACATCGTTGCAATGGCAGTCGAAATTTATGACGATGATATCCGATTTAGTTTCTCTTCAATTCGAGCACAAAGCGTCATTGGCCTAATTGAAAGCCACCTGCACGGAACTGCGTGCCACGTTGAGATTGTTCAATTCAAGAGATGTCCCGACGACTGTTTCTTTGCTCGAGCTCCCCATCTCGAATCCAAATTCGGCTGTACTGACAACTCCAGAAGATCCAGTAGATGGTTATACCAGCGAGTCGTCTATTGCAAGTTGATCTTTTTATATAATTTATAAGATTACTGATTATGAACATACGTTAGAGTGATATCTCCGTCGATAAAGAAGAACTTGAACATGATGAAAGTTATAAAACGCATATTTCCGTAAATGTAAGCTCCTATGATCGTTCCGTGATTACCGTGTATCCATGTTGCATTTTCTCTAACCAGCGTGCTTCTATTGCAAAGTTAGTCGAAGTCGTGGCTGGAGATTTCATGGACGTCCCTGCTGTAGAGACAGAACTCAGGTCGGTATCATCACAGGATGGCGTACTCGACGATGTTCCCGCAGTCAACGACTTCTACGTGAGGGGGATGATCACTCAAACGATGCGAAGGTGAGTTCACGATTCGACTGTCCTGTGCTGCCATTATGAACTAACGAATGGTATCTTCATCCAAGGTCGGTTTTTCCGTTCCTGGAACTGTTCCTCAACCTCTAGTTCTCTTATCGGCGTCGACTGCGACTCCCGTATTGGAGACCACAATTGGAACTTCGGACACCGTTCTCCCCGCCCCCTTGGCCCCGGTCGAGACTGCGACTGCCGTACCAGACGACACCTCCGGGTCTGACAAGCCCAAGTACAACGAGACCTTGATGCAGCTTCTCTTCCCAAGCCCTCCTCTCCGGCCTTCGGGAAGACGCCTGCAGTGCCCGAAAGCTTCAATGCAACCTTTAACAGGCTCAACGGCGCCTCGTTCTCCTCATCTGTACTTTCGGGTGTTCTTCCTCCCGGTTTCCATCACACTCTCACACGTCACAGCTACAGATACCTTCTGCTACTGCTTCTCACCGTCCTTCGTTTTTTCACCATTCGCCTGTCAACGGTGCCGTTATTACTCATGCTGGCAACGAGGGTGATTATGCAGTACCTATGGATATTTCCCCTCGAACCGAATCTCCCGAATACCCTCCACTAAATGGCCATTCTCATGCCAATGGTATGTCAACTCACACCACGGACCCCTCCCTCTCGGTATCTCAATCTCAATCTACTAAACTCGGCAAATTCTCAGGCTTTGGGAAAAAGTTTACTAGGCAGATTCGGGTCCGATAAACACGCCACAAATTCGTAGAACCATGAATTGCCTCCCGTACACGATGTTGGGTCGAGCTCTACAGGGTCCTTGAAGCGTACACAGTCTGACGGGTCAGATACACGGTCTATGCGCGGGGAACCTTCCTCTCCACGAGACACTCAAACCCCCTGTCCATCATGGTGATGGTAAACGGTTCACGGAAAAGGAAGCTGAACATAATAAGAAAGAAGCCGAACGTCTCCGGATCCATCGTGAAGCTGAGATCCAGCGTCGGGCTTTGGCTGAGAAGATGCAGAGAGAGCAAGCGAGCGCTGTGATGCAAATACGTAATTTCCTCAAGAACTCTATGAAGGGCGCGAAAGGCGCGACTGGGATGGGAAAGGAAATTGAGTGGAGGAGCGGAGGGAGTGAACACCCGAGTATTCGTGTATCGTATACACAGCAAATGTAGCATCATCAACATCAGCACCAGCAGCAACCGACTGTCGGACCAGCGGCAGTTCAACCAAGTCTATCTGCAGTAGTGAAAGGGAAACAGCCAGGTCCGATTCGCACCACGACGAGGGATAGAGATCGTCATGTGAACGGCGTTACAGTTTTTCCTAGATTACACCATCCACATCCTTCACATCTTCCAGTGGTTGGAGTCGGAATTGGAGTCGCAGGGCCTAGCAGTACTTATTCACATGATACTATGGACTGGCGAGACAGCGATCTACCAGGCAAACGGTCGACAAAAGTTCGTTGAATGGACCTTGACGATGATGTTTCTTCCATAGTGTCCTCTTCGACTGACGTCCATAGCACAGGTCGATCTTCTAATTCACATATGTCTCAGCTCTCACACATGTCAGCGATATCATTCGCTTCGGTGGGTACCGTGGATACGTTCAACACGTTCAATACGATTGGTTCATCAAATACTGTGGATTCTGTGGGGAGTGATCCTAGGCCTGGTCCAACCAGGCCATCAACGTCAAGGATTCGAAATAGACTGAGTTTGCTGGGCTTGAATAGGGTTACTTGGGCGGGGGCCTCTTTGAGACCGTCTCCTGATAATTTCACTACTACAGCTTCTGCTCCACCTGCTCCACCACCTCCCACCAATTTTCCGCCGAATTTCGCATTTTCGCATTCTTATTCACCGCATTTGCATACGCATACCCCATCTCAGCACTCACACAACTCGTACCACTCATGCCGCTCCACGCATACACACTCGCTCTCTACACCGGCCTCCGCCCGGTCCTCGAACTCCTTTAATAATGTGCCTTCTTCCGTTGACAGTCAGCTCGTGCATGATTTTCGGAATTTGGCGTCGATGGATCAAGAGCACCTTACAATGGCAGAGTCTCCTCCTCAGAGTATTTCTCCACCTCCAATGCAGCTGTTATCCTTGTCATCGCCTTCACGTTCACAGACACGGTCTCAGTTCCAAATGTGACACCCATACCTCTGAGTTCGAACGCCATTGCTGCGCAGTCCAATGGAACATCTTCTGTTCCTGTTCCTGTTCCTTCGACATTTACTGCACCTGCTTCACCCAAGAGTCCAAATGCAATCCCTTCAAGCTCCAAAGCCTCCGCCTTGGTCCCGGCTCCGACTACTACTCCGGTACCGCAGAGGACAAATTCGGTTACTGCTAAGCTCAATGGACCCCCGCCTGTGATTGCTAGTTCTTCTGTGCGTCTTTCCTTTCTCGTCTCTGAACTGTTTCTCATCTGTGCTTCAGAGTAGTGTTCAGGGTTTCGGTCCTGCTGACACGCATCCACTCAGCGAAACTGATATGCACGAAACTATCAGCTGTCTATACCTGGAAGGTTGAGATATGTGTGTGAAAGTAAGTGACCAATACCAAATACCAGGTATCATTTGTTCGTTTGTCTAACGTCTAGTCAGGTGATCGGAAGTCCCAAGAAAACAAATTATCACATCTCTAAGACCCCTGAAGTCTTATTGGCATATCCTTCTGGCCGAAACCTAGCGCTCGTAACGGTGTCAAGAAGTGCACACGAGGTTTCTTCCAATCTCACCCAATTTCAAATTCAGCAGACAATGGAAAGGGCGAACAGTGCGACAAAGCACCTCTTTTTTCTGGTTTAATTTCAAGGTGGAGTGAGCTATGAACTATCTGTCAATGAATACAACTTGCTTTCAGCGAAAGTGAGTACTTAAGTTATGTTCATTTCATACATGTTTGAATCTTGCTTCGTACAGACAAAAAAGTGTGTACTCAGTGCGGCGAAGTCACTTCGGTATCAGGACATCCACGACCAAAACCAATATGCTCTAGAATTGCGTTTTACTAGCGATAGCAGTGCCATCGAGGCTGCTATGAGGCAGGCAGCTACGAGAAGAGGGTTCGTGTGGTTTGGTGAAATCATCTGCACTTTTAGTGGGTTTAGACTTGTAGTTACTTATATATGCACCGTGTTAAGTTAAAGCGCGAATTGTATCTATATACAGTGTATCTAACAAAAAATCCAGTCGTTGCAGGTGGTATCCTTGGCCAGGAACAGATCTCATACCTGCCTTGAAGCTGCTAGTGTCTGGATCGGACTGGGAAGAAGGTTGGCAGTAAAGATAAAAACGTGATCGGCTCGTAGCGAGCAGAGTGATAACTGCTCTCAGAACAGGAACGTAATGTGGTGATACGAATCACGGAAAATGATTTTCGACATCGTATTTGATGTTCAGCCCCAGTTCTCATACAAAATGGCAAGTACTTAGAGAGTACTGTATCGTGATGGTCTCATATGAACCTCTTTGTTGATTGTACTGGAAAGAACACGTCAATGCGTTGCAATAATAGATATTAGAACAATCGTTGAATGGTATGGCAAAGAAACGAGACAAAGTGGTCCAATAGCCAACATAAAAGCCCAAAAGTCAGATTAAATGAAAATGCATTTCCCAATTGTAACACGCGAGAGCGACCATATAATTCGCCCAATGGTCCCATGAACTTGTTGTAAGGAGGGCCTGCAAATGAATTAGGGGCGATCGGAGGTAAACTAAGGAAGACCCAGAAGGCGGGTGTACCTGAAAGCAAGTTTCTACATCTGAGTGGGACAAGGATGTAGCCAAGGTGAGTGAGGGACCAACGCATACGCCGAGGCGTAGAGAAGGAGTTAATTGCACCCGTAATGTCAGGAGATGATGGCCTGGACGTGAACACAGCGGAAGAGTAATTATTATCATCCGAGTCAAAACCATCGTGCGGACGGAGATGGAGGTAGGTTGGTGTTAGGCGGTGCATGGAATGGCAAGTCGATAGGTGATACGTATCTTGGAGACCTTGATACATCACTTCCGGCAGCGGGTTCTTCATCTATTGGCGTGATGAGAGGTGGAGTAATGTAATAGGCCAGCTATAGGTTCAGCGGTTCGGAGAGGGGATGAAACGATGGGATCACCTCGCGCTGTGAGCGTGTCTCCGACCCCCGACATCACGTAATATACTACCTCGTTCACTGCCATACACCGGGGTGGGGTAAAGTTTCCACGCTGATATGACCCATTTTTATTTGAGTCTATAATGCAGTAATTATGCATTTTCAACTGTAAAGTACTATCAGTGATGCTGAGACTGGACAGTACATTGTATTCAGAGAAAACACATAGAACTACACAGTGATTGCATCTGAATGACACTTAAGTGGGTCTTCATAGCATAATACAGTTGTATTTCCAAATAATAAAGCTCTAATACTAAAACCCACACTTGTGTTTGACTTGGACTGTGACAATATCTGCAGGATTAAAGTGTTTCGAGCTTCACCTTTGTATAGCATTTCAATAGAGCTGAATGATAAGATTGAAAGATAACAATATTCCGGACCTCTGGAGTTAATTCCGAGAATATCAGAAATGATTTAGCATATGTCCCTCATCCGGAAAGCCTTCCGAGGTACAGCATGATTTCCATCAAAGGTAGCACATGGTACAACAAGACCACATGCTACTCCGAGATGCAGCATGATTTCCATCAAAATCAGCACATGCTACAAAAGTTCCACATGCTACAATGATTGATATCAGTTGTTAAGGGTTATTTTGAGGATATATAAGGAGGGTGCTGGCCTCTAAATGAGAACAAGCACTTTCCCCCCCCACTTCCGAGAGGATTTGGTTGGTTGGTTAGTAGCTTCTGGCTATAGTGACAAGTGCACTTTAAACAAAGATGATACAGTGTTAACTCCCACTTTAAACAAGTTAGAGTTTAAGAAAGATAGAAAGAAAGAAAGTTCAAAGTCACAGATTACCATTATGCTTCAGAGTTAATAGCAGTCAGAGTGCTGTGAGTAGTGCACACTCTTTCTGTGGATTGTACTTGTAGTGTATAATACAAATCAGAGGTTTTGTTCAGTTCAGATAAAGTTAAAGAAAGATTTAGCATGCCCGAGTTTGATAGAATCTCGAGAAGAAAAACTATTCAACCTTAACATTATACCCACATGATGAAGATATTTGTAGAGTTGCAGTGTGATCTTGCTTTTTCAATGATAAACCCCCTTGAACTTAGTGTTTGATGATGGTTTGTGTTGGTGTTGGTGTGAGTGTTAGAGCTTGCACTAGCATTTTATGCATAGCCCAGAGTCAGCATATCAATGCTCGGAGCAAGTCCCTTGACATGCACACTACAATGTGCATCTGCACCAATAGGGATATCGGTTTCCGGTGAACGCATCCTTCATTTTCCGTCTGTTCCATAGAATACAGTGCCTGAGCGTGGGCGATACCCGACATCCAACGCATCGCCTTCCTTGAGCGGAGACCCAAAAACCTGAGTGGCAAATAGACAGTTGTGAGGCTTGTCATCGTATGCGATGAAGTAACGATTAAATCCGGCTAGAAGAAATGAACGATAAGGTTCAGTTACCAACCTGATAGCAAATTGGTGGACTCTGGAAGATCGAACATCTTGACCTCCCAGTAGTACTAGTAGGCCTTCTCGAGCTTCGGTATCTCAACGTCATGAAAGTTGAGATTGCAAGCGTGTAACTTGTAGGAAGATAGTTGCGTTCTATTTCATCGTGCTACAAATCACCCGGACTTCGAGGTCGCGAGATGATTTAAGTGCAAGATCATTTGTGCATTCTCAAACGAAGACGTTACTATAAGCAGGTACTGAAGTTGTCCCACGGTTTCAGTACGGTGTGCATAGAGGGTCAAAATACACTTGCCATATGCCTCTTATCCGGCAAACACCAAGGATGTAGCAGCAATACAACAACTGCCTTGTATTCGTGTGTACAATCTGCATCGTCAGAATCCTGGTCCTGACTGGGTTCCTCGAGCAGAGACGCAAGTCATTTCAAATGCCCTCAAATTTTGAGTGACCGCGAGTAAAATTCCTACAAATTGCCTGCTTATGAGTTTTGCCTTGTGTTCCAGATTTGACCCCGTAGAGATTTCGAGCCGGTTCCCCAGACGATATTCGCCAAAGCACCTGCGCAATGCGGCTCAACCTACTGAGATACAAAGTTAGGCACATTCCCATAGCTAGTTTAAATAGTCACGCACATCCATGATATCGTCAAAAGAAATGCAGTACCATTCACCTTGCAATTGATTCCTTGCCCATCCAAACCTGTCAAATACGTCCATACAGCACAACAAAACACCAGTATGACTCAGCTACGTGCGGTCCACAAATGTTGCTGCAGTCTGCAGTACTTGAATAGTCCCTCCGACGCACGGGGATGCGGTATGAACTAGTGATACCTTGGATAGGATAGGACAGAAATTGGCCGATTCTGTTGACGAGGAGTTGAATCTTGGAATAGTACAATCAAGTATTATAAATGTGATCACTATGAATACTACAAACAAAAATTTGTGAAAGGAACAAACAAGAATCGCCAAACATGCGGCTCACTAGTTCCGCTCTCAGCAATCACATATACGAGCCTCTGAACATAGCCCATCGCTTTCTTCGACAAACACAACAGCCCTTACGATCATGGAGTCTGCCTCCAACTGCCGGGAATCCAAATACGATAGAATTAATGCCCATCACATTCAGTGCCTACCTGCATAACAATTAGCGAGCATATTACTCTGGTGTCGCTCTCGGAATCCTTACATTGGTTCCCGGCAATTGATGGACATTATCCACAAAACGAAACTGCCTGCATAACAATTAGCGAGCATATTATTCTGGTGTCGCTCTCGGAATCCTTACATTGGTTCCCGGCAATTGATGGACATTATCCCCAAAACGAAAAATTCGTGGTGTATGAAGTGTTCGGATGTCAGCAGTCACCGACATATTCAGGTGTAGCTCGGGATCAAAACAGGTTAGGTCTCTGGAATAATCACCTCTCTACTCATTAGCATATTTGACTGAACATCATAGCAGTAATTTTTGATCAGCCTCTGTCGATTTGTTGGCTGAATATTTAGTTTCGGTCCACGGTCATGTCACCACTTGCGCATCTTCGATTCATCTATATCGTCCTTCATAATTTGAAAACCCGGCTCATCTCTTATCGTTCGAGCGAACCAAAATCAGCTTGCAAACTGCGATAGTCCTCTACATAATGTCGGAGATGGTAGACGTTAGTGCAGTGCATTCCACCGTGGCGTATAATCACCTCTCTAGTCCGCTTTTTGAAGGCTTGACAGATTAATATTGATGAGAGCCAGTGAGCCATGTTTCATTCCTATGGGATAATAGAACCAAGAACACTAGGCCGCTCGTGATTATCCACTTGATCTGCACCATTCCTCCGCTGCATCCTTGCTGTGAAGACATGAAGTCCCACATGTGCCCGAGCCGACTGAGACGAAATGGTGCATTGTCTTGAACATGGACATGTCCTATCCTAGTTGCTGGAAGCAATCAAAGTAGACGAAGTTTTGTTTGGAATTCGGGATATGCTTGGCCGTGAATTCGTTACCCCAAAAGACTTTCCGGCGACGTGAAATGGAGGTTGAGACTTGGACCATAGAACGGGTGGTTCACGAGGGATAGACGCGTGGGTTGTTTTTTTGGGGCAGAAGGGGCGAGGTTGTCCATGTTGTTTCTCTTTCTCTTGTGCGATGGATATAGATTGAGGAGAATAAGGGTGACGAGTGCCTGTATTTGCAGCCATCGACAAGCTAGCGAAGATCCAGACAAATTGCGTCAAAGGATACTGGTCGAACTCGAACTTGGATTGAGCACGTTGTCATTTCTCGCTGGTAATCTACTTGCGCTAGATTTGAGAGATTCTAGTCCATGTCAATCCTGAGTAATCTTTCTTCTTGCAGTACTCGCCGTAGTCGGAAAAAAGATGAGTTTCTTATTTGAATGTCTAGCCAAATTCACTCACTTGTTCTATCAGTCCACTATTAGACGGCTCATCCAGGTGACCTTCCTCTGAGGTTCTGAAATTCAGTAATGTCGGCACGTTTCCTCGAACTCGGACAAGATCATCGTATCAGTGCTCAAGACTAGTTAATCAATATCCGGTATGTCATATTCTCTGTGATCTCGTGAATTTGTGTGAATTTTTTTCTATTCAGTGGTGATATTGCCGGACTGCTATCCGGACATATTCGACTACTTTCCTTGATTATTGAAATTCTCACCCTTCTCTATGTGGACACGTCCCATAGATTCTCCTGCAGATTTGAGTTTGACTGCTGCCGGAAAAACAAATATGGGAGACGGTGGGTTAACTGAACCAGAATTATCAGGTTCTTGACTTGCCAAGTAGGGTACCGTGTCCGAGTAGACGCCGAACTATTTAAATTTCTTCGTGCTTCTCTTCTTCCTCATTCACAAATTTCTCCTGAAAACCAATGTTCGTTTGCTGCGATTGCCTTCAGTCCTTCACTGGACCAGAAAAACCACTTACAACCATACGCCGAGCCAGGAAGAAGGCACTTCAGTACACCACCACCAATAGGCGATGCCATCGCCATTGCACACAAGTGCGTTTGTTTCTTTTTCACTTTTTCACCAAGAATGCTAAACGTCGTTACCATTCAAACACGATATATATAAGGCTAACACGGTGAGAACAACGAGAACCTGGATTTACCTCTTACTAACGACGCCTCATGATCAAGCCTACAGTGGTACGTTCTCTAAGGCGCCTTCGTCGTGACTAGGGCTTCATCATATTTTGTAGCATCGAACTATCACTCGCCGCATGGTTAGTTTTCCATTTGTGCCATATATGTGTTGCTTCGAACGTTGACGAGCTTTCTGCCAAAGAAACGTGAGGGTCCTTTCCTAGAAAGTGGTATGTATCAATGCTCATTATGGCTCGTGCAAAGTCGTTTTTAAAGCACTCTCTAGACAGAAAGAATGCGTATAACCTGAAGATTTCGGCAGGTCCCTCTGGATCCCACAGTACAACCCCTTCTATGACTACCGATTGAATAGTACGAATATCGACTGTGTATGTTCATCTGCTGCTCCTCATTGTCCATTCAATTGACTTTCTAGTATAGTGTCGCACGGCGCTCCTACAAAGTTCTGAAACCGCTTCATCTCTTCTACACTTCTTGATCTATTTTCTGTACCTTACTGCTCCTTGCTTTGCTGTTGTGAACGACCTATAACTTACCTAAATCTATCTGCTTGTACATAGTCTGTAAATATACTGAACCAGTACGTACCATCATCATATACATCGTATAGTTTAAACAAAATTGTATGTCTGATTTCCATCGATAACAATCGAAGTGGGGTGAAAGACTAAAGTTTATCAAAACCCAGTTTAAGGTTTTGATTCATCCTGAATCCTCAGAAGACGTACCTGGATATTCTACGCATATGTATGGAACGGTAGCGACCACCAGCCCTCCAGACTCCGTGTATTCATTCGTGAATTTCACTTGTCTTACCATGCAGGTATGTACAATTAAATTGAAACATTTCTGCGCTCAACTTGTGAGAATAAGCGCTCAAAAGAATTCTCGTGTAACACGGGTGCTCTTATCTACCTATCGATGCGAACTGGATGGGCACCGCGTACTCTACTTCCTCTTCTTGGGAGAACAACTTCACCTCTTCTCCTTACGAGCCGTGGCAGGGTCTTCTCTTATTGGCTATGTGCGCAACTTTTGTACGTCATCGTTCTTCTTTTCACTGACCTCTGT
This sequence comes from Lentinula edodes, assembly GCF_021015755.1. Classification (NCBI taxonomy): domain Eukaryota; kingdom Fungi; phylum Basidiomycota; class Agaricomycetes; order Agaricales; family Omphalotaceae; genus Lentinula; species Lentinula edodes. The sequence continues at coordinate 62,905 of NW_025764318.1, forward strand.
TGCAGTTCCAACAGTGTCCTCCGTGTATTCTCGGTGACCCACCTCGGCTACCTTGGTCCTCCTACAGCTTTCAGTTATCGGTCAATGACCGTTCCTGCTCCTCTATGACATACATTTCCTATCCGAAACCTACCTGGTACTTTTCGTAGGCAATCCAACCAACGTGGCTGTCTGTGAAGGATTTGCTATCAATAATGCCGCATTCACTGCATATACCATCTTACCGTTTCTTGCTTGCAACTTGTATGCTTCCTAGCGCTCCCCTTTCAGTTTCGTGACAAGAAGCACATTCCTCGCAAACTGCGCGCTACAGGTACATTAAATCCAAGAAGCGTTCTCCGCGATCCAGGTGGCGCCATCGTCGGAATCCTCCTCCTCGGAACATGCTTGGTGGTTATTATCATCGTCAGTCTCTTCGAAGTTGACATCTGGAAAATCAGTTCACCGTTTGCGGTGGCAAAGCTCATTTGACTTTGCCTGGGACCATGACCGTTTTACGACCGGAAAGCCCCCACATCACGGTCATTCGGATTTCAATGAAGAGATGACGATCCCATGTATTCGCAAATCCAGCGAGCGATGACGTCGCCGACGGAAGAGGGTCCGCACCGCAAGGTCCAAACTCCAATGCACGCACCCTTACAAATGCTACAGCCTCAGCCCAAGTTATGGACAGAAACTCGCCGGTTTCCTCAACCAAATCATCTAAACTCAGCCAATCCGTCGAAAATTTCCCAAACACCTGCCGTCGTCTCCAAATCACACATGACGGGTTGGCTGCCCACTTTTCCACCTTTTTTCACTGCCCTACCGCTTTGTAGATGACGGAAAGAGGGACCAGGAGGAGGAAATGCAGAAGGGCGGAGACTCTTGAACTCATCAGAGTTACCTTGTATAAACTGCTAGAAAAAAATTGAGTGCTTTGAGTTCAAGTATCTGACAATCCCAAAGTATCTTCCCGACAGTTCGCGTTCAACAAAGTATGTGAAACTGAGTACTGGTCACTCATTGCCGCCTGTCCTCTACAACATTTATCTACTCCATTTCATTTGAACCTACCATTCACCTTATGACGCCCAGAGTATGTCTCAATCCGTGTCCCAATTGTGATTTAATAACGCGCGGCTAACTAGGAGGAACTACATGCAAGGATTGTAATGACAGAGCACATATGTAATAACGGTCTTCGCCGCAAACTTGGTACATACTTAGATCTTGCACGATGTGTCTCTGCATTTCGCGTCCGCGTCTCTGTATTTTGCGTCCGCGTCTCTTTCATGACCCGGGGGCGCCTTATCAATCAAGTTTATATCTGAAGATTCTTTTGTATGTTCACTCGTCCTGAATGACCTGAAGAGTGCTCAAATTTCATTCAAATTTTCTGCCACATAGATATCCTTTGATCCATCTTGTTTCTCAAGGGCACTGTGATGCTTCCTTTCATATCTATGGAATCAACCTGGGAAAATTGTCAACACGCTTGTGAAATCTTCACTTTAGGAACATAGAAATTCAGAATATAATTGGTTCAATCTGAATGGATTCATGATATAAATATATTCGTCTACTGTATACATAATTCAGAAATAACTCGATTCAACCGAGTTTTCCACCCTGCTATCAGTCCAATTGAGAAGATATCATTCTAATAACAATTCCGTCGAGCAGAATTTTTTCTACTTTCGGTGTGGAAGCTAAAACCGTCCTATGATATCACAATCTATGGTTTAGGTTTCATATCATTCTTCCGTAAATCACTCATAAGAAGCTGATGTACGAAAGTATATAACTACTAGTACAGGATTTATTGGGACGCATTTTCGTCGACGCGCGTCGTTTGCTTGACAACCAAAGGTAACACAATGAGATGTATAAAACAAAGTCGCATAGATTGTTTCCTGCCTTTCACCCCCTTCCAAATTTACGGGTTCTCAATCGGCGAACAGTGAAAACCCGGAATCAATGCGCCCATCCTGGCTCACGCTTTCCATGATATGGGTGTTCCTCAATCTCTCAGTCTTGTGGGCCTCCGCCCACAGCGCAAACGGACAAGATACAGAGGCCGAAGTTGAAGATACGATTTGTGCATATGACCCTCACAAGCAGCTCCAGCGACGCGCCACAGATGTTTCTGGGAATGGTACGGATGTGGGTGTTGGCGTTGATGTGGGTAGCAATTGTTTAGATGTATGTATATGACTGCTTGGCTAATGCAATGCAGGTTCCGTCTGTGGGACTTACGCTAGGAAATATCACAACAAAACTAGGAAATATCAATTTGACGTACGTTCGGAATCAAATTTTTACTTTTTCAATGGTTAATGACATTGGCTAGTGTTACCAATGTTACTATATCTGTTGGGAACATTGAGTAAGTAGTATTTTACTCCTTTCCTAGTAATGGGCACCTACTTATTCAATAATTAGCATTGAGAATATAACAATCGGGAATATAACTGTGATAGTCTCCGTTCCACTACCGGGAGCAAGTCCGATAAATGCATTCAGTGCCTCCGTGAGTTCTCCTTTACTGATAATCCACTCAGGCTCCCAGTACTAAAACATATTGTCCAGACCGCTAGTCAAAGTATCACAACCTCCACTGCTTCTGCCACATCTACTATATCTCCCTCTACGACTGTCTCTCAAACATCCACAGGGCTTTTCAGAATGAAGCGTCAAGACTCTTCCACCTCACTCACTACCATTACGCCTTCGCCTACATCCACTTCCGGAGTAGGCTTGCCTAATCCCACAGTCTCCGCTTCAGTCGGCGGAGGCCCTGTCGGCTTAGGAGCAGGGAACGTGGACACAGAGATTGGCAACATCACGATCTTCGTTGGAAATGTGAATGTTTCGGTTGGGGATGGTGCGAATGGCTCTCCGTCTCCTTTAGGCCACGTTTTTAACTCTCGATATTATTTTTTTAAATAGTCAGTATCAAGAATGTGACCATTGGAAATATTTTTGTTCTAGTTCAGATCGGACAACCGGATGTACGTGTTTCCCCTCAGTGGCATACATATTTCTACGGAAGCTCATTTTTTTTGGTTGAATATAGCTGAATGGCGCTATCGGGAACTTGTCGAGTCAGCTCGGGGCATAGCGTTCGGAATGACAGTGACGATGCATCGTCCTTCCTCGAGTATTATTTAGACAGCAGACTTGATTCCGAGTTTCGATTTGATGCGGTAGGGATATATATTGGACAATGGGATATATCAGGGATATATATCCCTTTCTTAACGCTAATACACGGAAAGCCCAGCTGCAATAACCAAAAAATTTTGAAGTTAAATGTACTTTGGCATTACTGTAGCTGCTATACGTAGCTAAAGAAGTCCGCAGATCCTTCAACCTTTTCATTTCCCTCATGCTCCGAACTTGTACTTCGTGTTGCGAGCAATCAATGGTACTGCCTTTAGAGGATATGCTCACTAACACGTACACGAACTGGAGCCAGTGCAAATTCAAGGCAATACATACACTAAGTTCGTAGTCCATATTGACAAGGGTATAGGTAGAGGAGATCAGCGGTACCATAATACACAATACATACTTACTTACATTCCTGTTTTCATCCTTTCTTCGTCCATAGAACCAGAAAGTCTAATCCGTTCTAATGATACCAGCCAAATCGCGAGCCAAGAAATACAGTATGCTATGGTCATTTCAAATTTGGCACTGCGTTGGCAGTCGCAGGCGCTCCAGATGCAGTTGCAATTTCGGACTCCCGCCGCCCGACTTCATGTTCATCCTCAAAAGGATCCTCGTCAGCATCTGCATACAATTCCTCGGCATCACTATCCAGTCTTGATATGGCAGCTGGCGCAGGAGCAGTCTGTTCGGTGGAAAACCTCGTTGATTGACTGGGAGCGCCGCCAACCGGAGGGCTTGTAGGACTTTGTGCTCTAAAGAGAGAGACAGGGCGTTTGGGTAAAAGGCCTAATTTGCCTGAGAGAGTTCGGGGAGAATATGATGTTGACTGATAGTATCGCCGACAGGAAGCTAAATCTTACCTGCATCTATTCCCGAGCTCGTAGGAGGTGTTCGAGGGGTGGTTGCAGGCGTGAATTCGACGTCTATTGAAGGAAAAACGCGGATTGCCATGTGAAAAACTCTTTCTTTATCAAAATAGGAAGGACATACGACTACTCCTGGGACTTGGCGCGGCATCATACCCACCTGCAGACGAAGGCGGAGATTCGGATGTAGGATTCGGGTCATAATACGCAGGTTGTTGCTGGTCTTGTCTCGCAAGTTGTTCTTCCTGTTGCTGCTGCTGTTGGAGTAATTGTTGTTGTTGCATTTGCTGCATCCGCTGGTGCCGACTCTGCTGCTGCTGCGGGTTCGAGTTTGGCTTCGGGTTCGGGTAGGGAGCTTGTCCGGGTTCGTAAGGATACGTGTCACCGCCTACACCGGTACTCCAGGACGAGCCTTCTTGTCTATAAAAGATGATGATAAGACGGGAAGAAAGGGGATTGAACGGGACGTTGGTGTACCTTGACTGATCAAACTCTGAGATCTTCGCCTTCACTTTCGAAAAGATATTCCCAAACGTCTTCTTGCCACCTGTGCGAGCGCGGGTCAGTGGAAGTGAACAATGTAAATGACTAAGACAAACTTTCTGCGATCTTATTGAACTGATCACTAATCTCCGTCATCGTATCCTTCTCCTGAGCAGGTTGAGGATATGAGTCACGGCGACCGCTGAATGTCGGACGAGGGCGTTGTTGCTGCTGTTGAGCTTGCCACGCGGCTTGCTGTTCTTGATCTTCCATGTAAAGCTGTCGAGCAAAATGCGCGTCGAGCTCCTCTTGAGACTGCGGATTGGAATTGAAAATATTCGTTAGCAACCAATTCAAAGACGTAGGCAAAGGATGGCGACGCACCGCAACGGGCTCCTCTTGTGGCCTATGTTCACTGTGGTACTCAGGATCGCTCATTCCCAGTAAAACATCAATTGCTTGGTCAGAATTGCCGCCAACAGATTCCAGTACAGATTGTCTGTGAAAAGCGAATGAGGTCGGGGCAGCTTACAGCGAAACATCGAGCGCGGGCTCACAATAAGGATTCGTCGAAATCCGGAAACATCCCTTGTAATGTTGACAACTTTGGATCCCGAACTCGTTCTCGTTCTTCGGGTTGCTGAGGCGTTACTGCAGCTGCATCAGTCTGAGGAGCTTCTGTGCCGGAGTGTACAGGCTCTGATGCAGGATAAAGATCCGCAGGAGCATCAAGGCTCACTGCAGAGTCACCGCTACCTTGTTCAGTACGCGGAGGAGGGCTGACTGGAGGTGCGGTTTCGGTCATGTTTTTCGAATGTCTTGAGAAAGTAAGTTTAGGATAGGATGGGATATGACAGTTGTTTATAATGGCCTTCTTCAGGATCGTAGAGAGGAATCCAAGAATGTCTGTGCAATTGATGATGGTACAAGATTATGATGTGCAACTCTTACTTTGGCAATTACTTGTTAAAGACTTTATCTGATCCTGAAAAGCCTGATTCCCGATGATGATCCTTGTAATTGACAGTTGGGGCCTGTTGGGAAACGAAAAGAGTAAGTTTCCGATGAAGTTTTTGAGATAAAAGTGAAGCTGTGAATCAGCTGTGAATTGAGTGGCTATGTAAGCGCAGTCGGGTCAGTTGCCACCACAATCTCCTTGTTTTTCTCTGTTCTGCTCCACGGCAACCGCACAATGTAGTCTCGCGGAAAAAGTGCTCAAGAGAAGGAAGAAAAGTTCGTAAATGTATGTACATTACTACTTAGCAGTCTCGCAAACTAGAATTCACGAGTGAAGAAGTATCTCGTGGTTTCCTAGCATTTCCCAGAGACCAACAATAGCGGCGCAAAGACTCGCAAAGATCTTTAGCGAGTTCCTGCCAGGCACTCTCTTGTATCTTCATTCCATCGTACCATCCCCCAGTTCTTGTCGAAGCAAGATCATCACGGTTAACGCCTAACTTGCGCCACCTGCGGACTCGTCTATGTCACGGCCCACAACTTATTCAAATTTTGTCAGGACGAGCATCAGGGATTCGAGGACAGAACAATGCGTACCTGTCAACCTAAAGGTGTCAAGCTCTTCCATATCTTGCCATTTAACTGACATGCAAGCTTGGAATAATCTTGAATCTCGGGAGCTTTCCAGCCAACTATTCATAGATTTGACCTGCCGCTTTTACTCTACGAATCTTCCTGCCGGAATTACCATTGCACTCCTCACACTACGACGTCCAAGAGTTCTCGAGGTACCTCCTGTGAGCTTAATTCCTTACACCTCAAGCATTACCCACGCTCGGAGATGGTGTGCATGTGGATTTACGTGTCGTACCTAAGACCTGCATATCGTATCGTTTTGTTCTAGTTGAGGAGTCATCGAATCAGGAGCGTTTGTATCATGTATGATGATTGTGAACACTGAAATATAATGCCTGAATGACTTGAGCTAGATATTCTTCGGAAACATTGAAACTCATTGAAGGTGAGATGGGATTGATCACTGAGAGGTCATCCTAGGTCATCCTTGCATTGAAAAGGTAAGTTCATAGACCCCTGCTTTGCTTTCTTGAATCAAGTCTTGCCGAGCGAGTTATTGCGATAAATCATAAGGTTAATAATATTCCCACGGAAAACAGTAAGTCTCAACGCGTTCAATTAACCCTCAACCATGTCTGCTGCATTGTACTCTGAAGATGACGAGGACGATTTTCGTATGCATAAACAGCCGAGTTAATGTTTGCCGAATTTGACTCAACCTTCTTCCCAGTGTCTTCTCTGAAGACTCGGAGTGGCTCTTCAAGTTCTACCTTGTCTTCACGTCCTAATACGTGCGAACGAGCGGAGGCTGCTGAACGCAGTGATCGCTACAAACTGGCTGTGGAAGTCCTCAGAACTGTCTATCATGAATTCTACGATGAGCACGTCAGATTGGCACAGGAGGAAATCGACAAATTGAAATTTTCCAACGAGCCGCTACTAGAGGAGTCACCTTGGATCACCTTTTTTAACAGTACAGATGGTGAAGAACAGGTCATTCAACTCGGGGAAGTGCATACTATCATCTTAGAAAATGCTTTTGACGATTCCGAAGAATTATACTATTACTGCTGTGCTCCTGCATCGCAGAATATGGAAGAACTGGAATTTTTTACAAACTTTGTACCACACGCTGATGCACCTGAGTTCGATCTGGATGAATTCTTGGCCTGGGATGAAGATGCTCGAGATTCATTTTCATTTCCATGGCAAAACCTGGAAGATCCTGACCGTTCGTCCTCAGTCATTTTTTTTGTTTTGAGGTAATATCTACTCACGGGGAATGTAACATTCTGTGCAGGAGATATCATAGATGTTGAGGTTGCACGAATTCTTCACTACAAGCATCAATTCACATTTAAGGAGATCGATAAATTGGGATTATTGCGTCTTTCACTCCGAGGTCCCAATGACAATCCGGAATCTGGTTTGATTTGGATGAATTCTCAAAGGTGTATGCAACTCGTAATTTGTGATTTTCATTTAATCTCACTGATACAATGCCCTTTGGCTGCCCAGAGAAACTATTGAATGGCAATCATCTTGCTCTGCGAAGCTTCAATTACCAAGATTTCCGACCAATTTCTCTCATGGCACACTTCTTGAGGCAATAAATGCTGGTGTATATCATTTCTGTGCTAATCTCAACTGCATCACTTCTCATTGCGCTACACATTATACCGGTGACATTCGGAAACGCAGTTAGTCTGATGCCAAATAGCATTATCCCGAAAACCATCATTGAGTGATGCATTTTTTATTTCAGTCACACAACCCTTTGAGCCTTGTGAACCCAAAGAAACACAAGAAGGTATCTTGCTCAAATATGCGAATTTGAACCCTTGCAGCAAGTTCTGTTTCATGACACATTTGAATGAGGAGACAATAGTCAGTCTTTTATTCTGCAGTAGTGGATCTTGGCTTACACACATTTATCGAAGGAAACCAGCATATGGCGGGCAGAAGATGAACAAGAATTGCGGGAGTTGCTAGCTTTTATACCTGACGCCAATCCATGTGATCTTGCAGTGATGTGTCGAAAACGCTGCTATGAGGTTTGTCGCCAATCCTATTGTTTCTCCTGCTTTTCAACGCCTATGTGCCATGTCAGGTTTACTTTCATCGGAAGAATATTTATCCAGACAATGAAATTTTGAAGAGACGTTACAATGAAAACCTTGAACGAAGAAACGCTACATTAGTTTCGCCATTACCTAGAGATTTATCGGGTGCATAACTAGCAGCTTTGGTATTCCTCTCCACCCTTATACTGATGGTGAAGCATCCAGAGTTTGAAAATCGCGTTGATGGATTGGGAAACCCTATACTTGATTCTTCCCACAATCCCTGCATACATCAAGGTAGCTGTGGTACCGAGGCTCCCAACTGTTCTTGCTATACTTCGAGGCATTACTGTCGAAGAGAATGTAGATGTCCCCAAGATTGTAAGGCTTTGATTGTTATGATGTGTCCAGAGTATCACAACATTATTAGGTCCCTATCGCATTCCCGGATGTCATTGCAAAGTCAAAAAAGGTATAGCATGCAACACTACACGATGCCCGTGCCGCGAAGCTGGTAGAGAATGTGACCCTGAACGCTGTATAAGCTGTGATGCGAGGTGATAGGGTTTTGTTGAACTCCTTCAAGTTGATTTACTGACGTACTCATTTAGAGCTTGCGGTAAAAGTTTATGTCAAATGACTGGGAACGCTCTAACCTCCTGGTACTGAAGGATATAATGGGATAACAAACTGCCGCAATGTCAGAATGCAACAAGAGCAGCACAGCGTATGCTTTCAACTAGGTTTGTTATCCAACTTCTCTAACGGTCTTTCTGAGCAGCAATTCCAAATCGAAATCAAACCATCGGAGAGACACGGTAATGGAGCGTTTGCTTGTAAATCAGCCAGAAAGAATCAGCTCATCGGAGGTGAGCGCTCGAGCACTTGACCAAAAGATTTGCAATTATGGTCTTCATTTTTGGAACAGAGTACGTGGGTGAAATACAAGGCAGAAATACTACAGACGAGTACCAGTGAGTAAACGGCAATGGATTTTGAATGCCTATCTCAGAGTCTGAAATATTCAGGATCATCAACAATTTTAGAGAGCTCAACTACATCTTCGACTTCAAGGAATTTGAGGTTCTGAATAGTGCCACCATGGGAAATGAACTGCGGTACCTCAATCACGATTCAGAAATCTTCAACTGTAAGCCCGAGAGTGAGTTTTGTTCATTACAATTCTGTTCAAACCATCTACATGATGTATGCTGTAAAACAGTGATGCAGGTAAATGGTGATCTTCGAATTGGTATCGTTTCTAGTATGTATTTTTCATTCGATATACACTTGAATTCACAGCTGAACATCTGGTTTGCAATAGCAAAATACATCAAAAAAGGCGAAGAATTATTTCTCGACTATGGAGAACAATATTGGTCCAAAACCGATTAATACAGCCTTAGCTATTGATTGTAATACCCCATGATACGTGGTAACTACATGTGGTCTATCGTTTCGCTTTCTTAGTCGATTGATTTGAACCATCGAAAGCCGGAGCAGACTTTCTTTTATGTGTACCTCCACCTCTAGCTTTCCCGGCCGTTACCAGTCGCTGAAGAGTGTTCTCGAGGATTCGTTTCTCCCCAAGACGCACGAATATCGCCTGGTACTTGTTAAGAGGCATTCCAGGCTCTTGTTTTAGAATTTCTTCGTCATCCTAAGATGCGAAGATACAGATACACGGTCAATGATAGGTGAAAGAGCGTAAGCGAAAGAAACAAAGATATTACTGACTTTCATCGTCGAAGGATATTGTGCGATTCGTTTTTGCAGGACAACGAGGATGAGATTTAGTGCTTGAGAGTCTAATTTCGGTTTGGGAGGTTTACTCTTTTCTTGCGCCTTTTCCCATTCGTCCGACGACAGATAAAGCAGTCGTGTCAGAGATACCATAGCCTCGGGAACCTCGTAGTCAGTTCCAAGGACAAAAGTACTATGGTCAAGAGTTTGCAAACTTTCGGTGATTGCAAGTGAAGGCGTGAAACGTACTCGTCACCCCCTTCCTCCAACCACCAATCAATTCTCTCAGTACTTGAAGTAGATTCGGACTGTTGGGAAAATGTTGCAAGTACTAAATCTGCCCTAATTTCGACTACGTCTGCTGGATTGCCCTTGCCGCTTCCTGGAAGGGGTAGGATATCGACGTGACCATACCTTCCTATATAAACGTTTCATCGATAAAAGTGGTCAAAGAATTTGGTCAGAGATCGTACGGAGTAGTTCACTGTTTGGTAAATCGTCGTATGTATTCCACTAGAATTCTCTGAGACCCTTCATATATTACTGTAGTCAGAACTGGAATAACTCACAATTTGTTCTCCGGCTAGAATTCGTTTGGTTGTCACCATTTTGAGCTCCTTTTCTTCGTAGAAAAGTTTCGCCTGATACCAAAACGTTAGTAGCTTCATGAATAGATATAATTGTTCAGTTGGAATTCTTACATTCTCAGAACCGAAACGAGCCTAGTTGGTTATTGTTCAGAACGGAGTGAAACAAACATAGTATGTCGAGGGCAGCCTTACATTGAGAAGGTCCGCAATAGGCACCATCGAAATGTCTATAGCATCTTCCTCGCCTTCGTCACCATCTTCAGACGGGCTATCATCTTGAATAGATGTATCTTCCACGCCGGTCGTTTCGTCATGTTCGTCGACATCCATGGCACTTCCTATACTTTTGTCAGCTTCAGGATTCATCTCCTCTCCGTCGTCACCGCCATCTATGTCTACACGCTCGACGCCGAAGCTTCTAGAGAGAATGCGACTTCCCATAACATGATAACGTTCGAGTGAGTAGTGATTTGAAAGTGTTTCCGGTGGGAAAAGGTCCGGTCGGCTCTAACAAGAAGAATTATCCCTTGTGGGTGCTTGTAATGATCAGGCGAATCTTGATATACATACTTGTATAGCTCGAAAGACCTTGTCATGGTAATCGCGTTCTGCGTCCTCCTTTCCTAGTTTTTCTAAGCCAAGAAAAATTCAGATAATTCCTGTACCTAAAGAACCACTCAAACAGACCTACCACCGAAGTACCCTCAAGCTCTTTCAGGTCTTTTTCGCTCCAGAACATTGGGGTATCAAAGGCGGTAGGTAAAGTTGCTAAATTAGGATCGTTAACATGCATTTCAGCAAGAAGCCTGGGAGATAAATTACCAAGATAACATCTCCACTTGGAGTTGAACGTCTGAGCATCCTCCCACATCATACACAAGATAAGTCCTGACCATCCCTTATCCAATTTGTGTTCTTTCCAGGCTCGGGGTCCAAACTTCTCAGGTAACAATGATGTTTTGGTCGAAAGCGTTAATGGACGAGGGATGGCGAATAATGTTTGGTCTTTCTACACAATTACTGAGCCCGATTTTTCTAAATGAGGTTGGGCATTGGCGCACCTCGATGTTTTTCAGAGCAACAGCACCGCGTCCTCCTTCGGTAGAAGGAAAATACTTGAATCCAACGGCATCTAAATCAATTCTTCCGCCATTGCTTTGAAACCAGGAGAGAAATTCTTCCAGTTCTGGGAGCGACATGAAAGCGATGATATTGGTGGACGCAAAAGTCTATGTATCGGATGTCCGGACCAGGTCAATTGATGTATGACCGGGCCGACCAAGACCACCTGCCCCGGGTATACGAAGGCTTATTTATTGCACCTCTCTCGAACAAACTATACGCGTCATTATCGCCAGAAACGTGCTCGACTAACTTCTCCTCCAGTAATTCAAAACAAGTTTTTGGTTTGGTGCTTTCACTATCTACAGTCTGAAGCTTGACCTGACCAATCACCAATTTGTTCGCATTTCAAAGGTAAATGGATCGCTTGACCGTGGTTGTCAAAGCTCTGAACAATCTTCAGTCTTGTAAATGTCCTTATCATGGACACACGTCTGCTACTGCAGGCAAATTGCGACAGACTCTTAGAACAATATGAAGCTAATATGAAGGTCGTTCGAGAGCTTCAGTCTACTCTAATTGAAGATGTGCTTCCGTCGCTTGCAGACGAACTCGCCCTAGACTCAGAGCAGATAGCTTGGGCGAATCAATACCTGGAAGATAGTCGTACGTCTGTACACCTTCGTTAGAATTATATCACTCAGGAACCTTCCTTTAGAAACCATATTCCAACTATTGCGAGTACGTTTGTTCCGCCTGTTTGAATCTAGCCGTTCCTTACGCTCAATTCTTTTTAGCGTGAAAATTTTACTAGGTCGTTTGCGATGGAATCTATTCGTAAAAATTTATTATGGCGTTTCAAGAAACTATGGCCTCCGGAGCCGGAACTTCCTCTGACGAGAGTGTATTTTCTTCCTGCTGACGTCCGAGATCCCTTTGGGCGGCCAATCATCATCATTCAGGCCATAGGCTTCAAGAATTCCTCGGACACTTACATTCCGCTGCTCATTCGTGCAATGGAACAGTTCAGGCTTCGATTAAAGACCTTGAACGACACGTCTGATCAAGGGTTTCCTGTTCTCCAATATATTGTTTTGTTCGACGTCAAGGATCTTTCGGTGCAGAATTTGGTTCGTTCGCTTCGCGCCAAAGGAACACTTGAATCTTCCAGACTGATTCCTCCTTATCCCAGAGTGTTGATTTAATTTCTTGGGTACTCCGAGACCTGGTCCCGCGGTTCCCTGGCATGCTTGCAGCAGGTAGGTCTTTTATATATGTTGTATTCGCCCAATTTACAGGCGGAAACAGTTTTCATTGTCAATTCGTCGTGGGCGCATTCGGGAATGTGGAATATAGCCAAGTGAGTGACAATCTACAGTCATCTGCATCAAGGGGCTCTTTCGACGTTCTTTGAAAGGCGTGTACTCCCTGCCTCTGCCGTTTCACGAGTGTTCTTCTCTTCTCCGAAAGAGCTAGTGGCTTTCTTCACACCTGCTTCCTTACCGAAGGGTGAGTGTCATTTTGACTTTGCGATAACCCCAAATTAATGCAAGGACCTCTGGCAGATTACGGGGGAAGCATACCGCCTTTGTATTCCCTGGCTAGTAGACCTGCTACTCCGGGAAGTGCTTCATCTTCTCCCGAGCTCACCAAATTGCACAGTGACATAGGCGCTTCGACCAGCCTGAGTCCTGCCCACATTTCACCAACTTCATTGCTCAATCCGTTCTTTGGTTATCCTGCTTCAATGGCTAGGGGTTCTCCGTTGTTGCAACATGGACGTCGCCGAAAACGGGATCTCCTTCACACATTGGCCGTCCTTTTTTGGTTACGCTGGCGACGGCTGATTACTACATGTCTATGGCTAATCCCGTTGGTATTAGCAGGAAGACTGTGGTTCCGCAAATGGCTACTTTTGTCCCCTTCAGGTGCATTTCTATTGAGGAATTGGTGGGAGTCGTTGACAATGTAGCCAACATCTGCCAGGCACCACCTTCGTGTTTTGGTACACTAAATGTAAATTACTGGCGATATTTATAATTATCTGATTTCATTCTGCCTATTTGGGTTGCATTTACCAGAGCTAAGTTTGAGGTTCATGGACCATGCTCCCTGCGAGGGGCTATTTGGATAGTGTGGACGGATCTTTGACATTTCAAGAAGCTCAAACGACACACAAGTGAACAAGTTGGCGTTAGGGACCATGTGTTGCACCGGTGAGAACGGTTACTATCTCTCAATCTCTCAATGCAGCCTGACTAGGTATTGATACAGAATCCATATTTATGATACTCGAAACAGGCTAACACTATAAGAAATATTCTGGCAACTGCGAGACGTCAGAACAAGGATCAAGGATTAGCCTGATCGAAACGCTTACCTTTCCACTTGCGTTCTGAGCAGCTTGTTGTGTTGGTCCATCTCGCTCGTTTTCAGGCGCAGCTTCAAACACATTGAAATACATAGATCCACCCGGACCTACTTCTAAGATACTTGCGGAATTACCGCATCGATAACAATAATTGGGAGCTGACCATACGGTCGAGAGGTGCCGGTCGAACAACGATGCGTAGCCTTCCATACATAACTGATGTGCGCGGAGGATATGTGACATCTTGTTGATCTCCAAGAATTTGTGTACGACCCCAGAACCAAATGTATAGCCGGCACCACTAAAGCAATCCGTGAAATTTCCATGCAAGATATATCTGTTACACGCTACGAACCGAGGTGAGATGGCGAAATCCTCTTTTTCAGGATCGGGATCCGACCAAACCAAATCGGCCATTGGTCCTTCATGTGGTATTTCTAAAGACAGAGAATAAAAATCGCTGTGAAAGGAAGCGATGTCAAAGTCATGCTTACCTCGAAATCGATCCACAACTTTTATTTGGTCTATTGAGTGTATTGAAGGTGATAGACCTGAGAGAATTTGAGCACAAAACTATGGTGTGAGAAGGAGACCTAGTCACCGCCGTGAACGCAAAATATCCGATCGTCAATGACAACTGACAATGTCAGAAAGTCGAACATGTCCGTAAAGTATGTCCAGACATGCGAAGATCCGTACTTGCGGACACATTCAGTGTAAAATCCGTAAGTCTACAGTTTTGTTCGTCAGGATTTGTGACTTGTGGATTGTTTGGTTCACTTACTTGAGTTACGGCTCTGGATTCATGATTTCCTCGAATCAGTTGTACTCGATCTGGATAACGCAGCTTCAAGCATGTCAAGAGAGATATTGTCTCCACGCTGAAGAGGCCACGGTCAACGTAGTCGCCTGAGGAGTTATCGGCACACGAATGTAGAATCGGTGCCAAAATTCACCAAGGAAGAGATAGTTTGTGTTAGGAGCATATCCGCCTATCCTGAATATCTCAATGAGATCGTAGAACTGTCTTCAATGGCTAATGAACGGTTTTTTTCGCTGCAAAGTCGAATATGACTCACCCGTGTATATCTCCCACTACTGTCACTGGTGCGCTAACATGGACGACATTAGATTCTCGCATAAGGACCTCCTTCGTCTTCTCGCATATTTCACGAAGGAGAGCTTCATGCAGTAATTGTTTCCGGAGAAGTTGTTCAATACAAGCGTCAAGGTCAAAGGGAGCCATGGGTTTACCCAATTTGGTAATCTGTTCGCGAGAAAGTTGTTTCGTCATTTTACACTCCAAGCCCCGATAATTTCTTCTTCGTCACGGCTCTTTTTCCCGCAGAACTCGAGTGTCCCCCAAATTGTTTGTCATGCAACCCTAAATGCGACAAAACCAACTAACGGTCGGCTTCACCGCTATTCGTTCATAGAGCTACAAACCTAGGTCCGAAAGATAAATGCAGGCCATCGCGATTTTTTCGCACTTTGCAAGGTAGCCAGAAGTTCAGGTTCAGCCAAGGTTTACCGATACTTTCGTCCCCTTACATTCTTCTGTTCTTCAATCTTCTTCTCTGCCCTCATCCGTACTTCGTTTTCTTTCCGCGTACTGATTCTCTCCACACAGAAAGTTTGTCAAGGCTACATAAGATGGTAACGATTGCTTCCGGATTTGACGCTCTGTTCAAAAATGCACATCTGAACATTCACGTCCATTTGATTCCAATGAATAAACTTTCATTTTGACTCTCAAACTCTAATACATCTAAATATTCGGTGCTGGACGTCACATTGTCTTCATGCTTGATGCTACTGCACCGATCCTATTCCATTTGACCATTCAATGTCTTTAGCCCCGCATTTACTCATGTGTTACTCAACTTTTGTCAATTCATTCCATAGAGCTTGCGTTTTCCTCGTTCCCTCGTCCGTATCACGTCTCAGAGCCGGCTGTACTGACGTCCTGATAAAAGGAGAACTACGTTTTAGGGTCGGTAATTTGCACATACTATCCTCTGCGATCGGTGCTAACATTTTTTGGTAGAAGCCTAGTAGAAGCACAGATGACTGAATTCCATTGTGTGCTGAATGTAGAGCCAAGGCTTCTGAATTTCTCCGGCGTTTCCACCTTCATACTCTGTAGGTGTGTTTATTCATTGTCCTACATTATTCGTTTGCATCTTGAACCAAACGTTGACATATATGCACTTTGCACCATTCGTGAGACTCTTATAATTATGTGTGATATCTTTCTGAAATGTCAGTGCATTCCCTTATGTGCCCAGTCTCCAATGTCATTTGGGCGAAGTTGCTCATGTTCCATATATATTGTCAGTGCACCACATCCTAAATGGTTTCTTCGGATTAACTGATACATCGGTCTTCTGTAGATCGATCTAGGGCAGAGAGATATTCTTGCACACCATAAAGCCACGTTCAAATGCTTTCGGATTTCGCCGCCGAAATATACTTTGACAGCTTGGGTTGCATTACTTTTGAAGTGTTCGTGAAGGCGAAAGTTGCCTCAGGTTCGCAGCGTCTTCATTTAAAGTGTCCTTGTAAGTTCCAGATAGTAAAGTCTACCCGTAAGGAACGGGAGATCCTGTCTTTCGCTACCATGTAAAAAGTAATTATTTGGTAAGCCCCTCGATTCCGCATTCCCTACTTTGGATGACAGCCAAGCGGTGCCGGTGTATTTAAGGGCAGACCGCTTTTCGAACTTTCTCCATTAACGCCTCTTGCTCTTGGCCATTACTTTTCGCGCCTCCGCCACAACGTCTAAACCTAGATCTTGGTTCATTATGCATGGTACCCCACGCACCTATTCCTATGATGATCAGGGAATCGGATATTCACAAAACAATGCGACCCATAGTGGGTCCAACTATCCATACACTCAACAAATTTTCCATGAACAAAACAGCGGCCATTATTATCCTTCTACAAGCCAGATTACTGGTGCAATGGCCCATGGTGCTATCTCGTTTGCTATCTGACAATGCTTCAGGCTAACGGGCTGAACAATAGGTCACTCCGACCCCCGATATAGCCGTTCTACAACACCTGCTCCCGGAATGGGAAACCGCTATGGACGACACCCAACGGATCCCAGGTACTACCAAGGCTCATCAGGAACGATAGCCTCGTCATCACACAACGGAAACGATTCTCCCTCGGCTCCCTTGTTTAACATCCACCAGTATCCTTCCTCTCAGAATCCTTCTGGCCATCGTAGTCGATTCATTCCTACTCCTTCAGACATCGTTCACGCTTATAGCAATTATCCGGGGTCCATTTCAGACCAACATATCTCCCAGTCGCCCTCGACGTACTCTACTCCGGGACATCACTCCCGTCATCATCGTCAAACTTCGACGAGTCCCATCCTGAGCAGCAGTCGAGCCGCTCCTGTACGCGCCTCTTACGGGTCTGCCACATCCCCCAGCAATGAGCGCTATCCATGCGAGATCTGCGGTAAGACTTTCTCTCGATCTCACGACCGCAAGAGGCACCACGAAACGCAGCACATCGCGAGCCCTGTTCTGCACCGCTGTCGCTACTGTCGCAAGGAATTCAGCAGGTACGCGACTCATCTCGGCTCTTTTAGGCGGAAATGTTTCTGAACAGCTGTAATTCGCAGAGCTGACTCACTGAAAAGGCATCTCGATAATGGATGCGATGAAATGCCCGCTAACTCGAATAAATGATGCTTTCCAAGTCAATTTCGAGCTCATCGACCGAACGCCCCGAGGACGAAGAGGACGGTATAACTCTCGGCTAGTGCGCGTACAGATCTTGGACAATGCCGTGCTATACACATTCTTCCTTTATTCCCAGTGTCTCCGATATCTTTCTTGTCAAAGACAATATACATAGCTGATTATGTAGTACCCTTTGTTGACTTGACCTACGATGTCATTTAAGTTATTTATTTACAGACTGTAAATAACGGCGGTCACTGCTAACGACTTTGGACGTTTTCTCAGTGAAAGATCTGTATTGCATTGTAAATTTAGTACGCTTTCGATTACTTGGGGACAGGAGTACTTCCTTACTTACATATCTGTACGCAAATTATGCCATGCTCTCTCATACAATCCCCTAGCATCAATAATGCAAATTTCCTTCTTTGCGTATGTTTCAAAACATGAGGACCTTTGAGTTTTTAAGCCCTACCTCGCAAACCATGTAGACTACCTGAGGCGTTCTCTTGCACGCCATTCTACTCTGTAAAGCGGGAATAAAATAAACGATTTTCATTTATCTGAGCTTTCGTTCAAACACATGTCGGATGTGTACTGGGACTTTCCGGAAAGCAAGAATGATAATCAACAATGAGTGCCATGTTATCAAGTGAATATAATTTTACGCCTCGCTTCGTTGAGTGTTGGCTTACAGGCTATTCAAAATACAGCTTTCAATCTACTAGAGCGCGTATGCTACGAATTTTGGAGCAGCTAATCTAACCATCTTCGTCTTTATCGAATCGAAATAGGAGGAAAGAACTGTCGAACTCTAAAGGCCTAGGCTTGCGGCAAGGTCTGTTTAGACACAAAAGCCGAACAGACCAGAGAGATCGCATTTTGCTTGTACGCCATCCACGTAGATTTTCATCTTTATCAAGATGTCTGTTCTTCGCTTTTCTAAATATATGATGATATGCCACATGGAGGTTTACTGAGTGAAAGTAGATGAGGAGAAAACCGACACCGAGGGCTTAGCTGACCTGACAAGAGGAGTTGTTGGGTTGTTGGTTTTTGGGTCAATGGGCGTTCTTCCACCTTCTTCCACCATCTCTGAATCTAATTCGAAAAGTGGAAACTCACCAACCGGGAGGTTCATTGAATGGCTGATTAGGATACGTTACCAAACAGCACATTCTTTGAACGAGACGCATTTACGAACTGCAGAATCGCTGCTTTGGCACTCGTCGGATCTACTATCGATTTTCCGCACCTACTAGAGCCACGGACATTGCACTTTTTTCTTCTGACCTCTCCCTTGCAGCTGGCGGGCCGATGGGATGTGTGTGTTCTATTGACGTAGTCTTGAGTTGGAGTTGGGTTACAAACAAGGCGTCATCTGTAAATCTGCAAAAGTTGTATCCTCGGCTAATTGTCCGAGAACAGCTGAGAGCGCTTCCCAGCAGCCAAAGCACACCGAGGAAGTTAAAATTTTGCTCTCAGTGCTAGTGCTGGAGAGCACTCTCCAGCCAGTACCCTTTATCTGGCGTACAAACAGATTTTGCAGATGACCGTTGATAGCAGCAAATTGATCTCCATAGGAAAAGTTAATGTATATGCGTATAAATCGGAGCGGCCTTGGTCCTCGAGCATTTGCCTGTGTAAGATCCTGAAATCGCGAATGAGATGAATGTGTTCGATGGCGGTCTGCTACGGATAACAGCGGATAACACCAATCTATACAGATCAGACCAGTACGGCCTAGGTGTAACTTAGGTAGGTAATATAGACATTCTCCTCGCCCCCTTTCCATACTTTGTTGCCGGATTTTGCTGGCAGTGTGAATACATATCAATCGCCAAATCGTTGACTCTGGAAGACTGGAACAGCGATCTCGGAGGATGGTCGGCAAGTCAAGCCACATCAAATACTTGTCGGCAATTCCCGTCGCAGCCACCTTCTTTCTCTTCCAGCTTCAAGTTACATTGTTGTCATTACTGTGCACTGCCAGTGTGCCTCAAAGTTCAACAGGTTAGTGACATACTAGGCGTTTGTACATGTGCACTCTTCATTCTCATCCATTTCTCATGCTTTTTTTGGAGCTAATACAAGGATTGAGGTGTAAGGAAGCAGTTTGCGTCATATTTTACCGGGAGGCCTTCCACGTAGAAGGAATTCGTGATTGACATGCATTTTTTCAGATATCATCTCCCACCCTTTCCTGTGCGACATATGCTCGTCAAGAGCCTCTCTTCGTGATCCTTTGGTGTAGCTGGACCGCGCATCGCACCGTTGGCAGGTAGTGCACGAGCGGGATGAAAGGTCCGCTTTCATGGAAAATATGAATGTCTGATATCGTTCCTTATATACACAAATCAGTGTAAAATCTGCATAAACTACTCCAGCCGCTCTGGTATGATTGGCTTTTAATCGTTGTCCCAATTGTACTTACCAGGAGCAGAACGGAAAAGATTGACTTAAACTTTTTCTTGCGTCATGCATCCTTCGGGGTTCCGGTTTGTGGTCAATGTTAAAGGTGCCGTATCTTGTCTTGTCAAAACTCACACATTCTCTTCGAAGCATTCTCTAGAAACTTCTCATACCGACGTCCTGATTCCTCGTTCTCCAGTGATGCTCAACTCTCACATCCACGGTCTGAACGTCATTGAACCAGGACATCTCGATTCTGGCTCTCAGAATCTACTTTCGGGTCCATTTCCAGACTTATCATTATGGACTCATCTGCTTTTTGAAAGCGAGGACGGGCCCGTGTCTGCTCTAACGAATGACAGCGGGCTTGGTCAACTGACTGAGGAAGACGAGGACGGTGGGAACCATGCAGGAATAGAGGTTGCGGACGGCCATATCAATGTCGTTGCTGGAATGGCCGTGAACAATGAGTATCTGTCACAGGGCCAGCTGCCTCCGCTGTCGCTTGATATAGATTCCCTGCCATCCTCATTTGGAATCAATCCACTTGTCCTCGCCGGACAGTCACAACCTGCTGAGCAGGTCGCTCCTGTATTGTTAGCTATAAATGTAGCGAAGCCGTTGCCTCCTATAGTTCCCCAGCCAATGGATGTTCGGCTACCTGATCCTCAGCCTACCGAAAGCATAATGCCATCAGCCAAACGTCAGCGGTCTCGAAAGTTGTCGGTAGGAGAATCGTCTCAATCAATGTATATGTCTACCCCTCTCACTACTGCCGAAGATAAAAGGCGGCGGAATACTGCTGCTAGTGCACGGTTCAGGCTGAAAAAGAAAGAGCGCGAAATAGCTCTTGACAAGCAAACAAAGGAGTTGGAGGCAAGGGTCAATGAGTTAGAGAAACAATGTGAAGGACTTCGCCGAGAGAATGGCTGGTTGAAAGGCCTGGTCGTCGGTGTGACAGGGGGTGCTCAGAAGTCATCAACGGGATTGCAGCCTCGCAGGGAAGAAATATTGTGTTGATGGTGAGAAGAGCAATATCTCAAGCTGTTTCATGCAGTAGTCAGGAAGTTGAAGCAAATGATGCCTAGCTATTGGTAAGGCACCACTTGTATATTTCCTTACACCCCTTATTCGACTGCAGATGAAGCCAAGCCATACGTTTTATACCGAATACAAGTGCAAACAGTACTCAAGCATCGCTCTATTACTGTTGGACTACTACTGTATGTGTTCGCACAGATATAAAATTAGCGCTATTGCGCCACCAAGATCCTCCAAGATCGATCACGATTCATCTATGTGCATACACTCAGGCTCAAGAGAATACGCTTTGACCATGAGTACTTGAGTAGTCAACCCTGACTTATTGAAAATTCGAGATATGTATATACGAATGAGATAAAACCATCTAAATACTAAAAGAGGAAGCCATTTTGAAGCATTTCGGAGGATTGGATCCTACCGAAACGACGAGATGCCGATCAAATGGTTTCCTTGGTGTGAGGAACAATCGGGCCCGAGTATCTTTCTCTACCATGCACAAACCACCAAAGTACCGTCAGCACGCCTAGCCCAGCTAGAATAGCAGAATTATAGTTCATCTCTGATGCTTCGTCTACGGGGAGAAAATAAGGGAAACAGTATACGGTGTTTGTTAATAAGATCAGCGACACTGCCAGGGTGTTGATGACTGGTCCGCAGATAGGTCCCATCCAGAACGGACCTTCTCCGATGTTTGGTCCAGCAGCAGAAAGACGGGAGAGAAGATGAGGAAAGATTGCAAGGAGATAGGAGGTGGTAGTGAGAATAACGAAAGAGCCGACAAGGTCACTGAAGGCAGTCGAACTACCAAGTTGTATAGCGCCAAAACCAAGACAAAGGATGACTGCATGACACAGAAATCAACAATGATGGTGGAGTGAGGCAGAATAGACGAAATTGGACATACAGCAGAAGACAGTTGACCGAATCGGACAGCTCAAGTCAACAGACACCTCGGAGAAGAATCCCGAAAATGGGGTGGCATTATCGCGAGCGAGGGCCCACCAGCACCTTCCTGCCTGTCATCGGATTGAGGTCAAACCAGAAAACGCCATGGTATTACACATACGACCGTATAAGTTCCCAACAAACACCCTACCTGAGCCAAAATAATGATGAACAACAAGATGAAAGTTGCCGCAGTGTTTCCCGTAGCCTGCCGATAAATCTCCGCTAGAGGAAAAGATGTACCAGTGTTTAACACTGCATCCAGATCGGTGATAGCAAACATGATGACGATCGCAAAGGCAAACGACGCTAGGAAATGAAGAGATATTAGTAGGGTAATCTAAAACCTAAAGAAGCCAACTTACTTAATGTTCCAATAACCATCTGTGCCGCAATGGCCTTAGGCAAATCTCTTTTAGGATTTGGAAGCTCTTCAGCAATATGGGTGATCGCATCCGGTGTACCGATAGTGTACGCTCCGTTAAGCATGCCAGTGAGGAAGGCGACACCGGACGGCCATCCGGTTTGGTTGTCCCATGTGGTGAAGACGGATGCAGCAGATGCATGATGACGCGGTAAGGCTGCGAGAATCTAAGTGAAAGGTGGGCGATAATTCACTGAAGAAGTTAAAAGACGGCGGACCACAACTGTGGCAACCCCACCTCCAATCACAGCCACGCTCCCCAGCCTTTGTATGAGCGGAAGCCATCGATTTCGAAAAATAACAACCAGTAGACAAGATACGTTGATCAGAACAAACGCGAGATAAACGTGCCAGGTTTGTCGCGTGTACGTGCCTTGATGGAAGAGGGCATACATGTCTACGAAGACATTTGACGGAATGAAAACGATAGATGAGAGGGCAAAAATCCAGCCGTAGAAATTTATGAAACTGCCGGAATGAGGGAACGTTCATTTATCAGATTGGAGTACTACAAGAAGGAAACCAAACCCAGTGAAGAAGCCAACCACACGCCCATATCGACCCGCTGTCACTGACGCCCAATGGTAAACTGACGACGGTGAACTGATCGCCAAGCGGTGGTGCTAGATGGGAACCCTACCTCCTCCGGCACTTGGTATTGAACTAGCGAGCTCCGCAATACTTGCCGCTATGAAACAATAGTATATGCATGCTACCAAGAGCTCCCATATGATGCCTGGTGGACCGCCATTCGACAATCCTACGACGATAGAGCCACCCATGGCCACCCATGCACAATCTACGAAGGGGATCGAGTTCAGGCAAGCCATCCTCACTCTGTAGATACACACCGATAGTAACAGACGTTGAGCAGATACTCAACAAGCTGTACTGACGCTGCAATTGATCAATGTGCCCACTAGCGTTGAGCCTTGTCAGTGTGACTTCATCCAGGGCGGAATTTTCGATCTCAAAACGAGTTCCATTCGTTTTCGGCAGGTCAAAGGCGAGAGCTTGCTTCTCGGGCCCAGCCGAAAACGTTGGACTGGTTTGCGAGGCGGAAAGATCCTCGGATTGCTGATTTGCTTTTGACATACTGTACCCAGAATAATTTAGGGTGATCCGTCTGACTGAAATATCAAGGTCGCAATGTGGGGACTTCAACTTCGTGAACGATACCTCGAGTTCGAAGCGTCTTCAAATAAATAACAAACTGCTATTTCAATGCGAATACGTACTGAATCGGCATCAGCATGGAGTGATAACGTATACGCATAACTCTTAAAGTTGTCTCTCTTCCATCGAAAAGGTCAGATATCTGCCAATGAGGTGGGTTCCATATATCAAATCAAAAGCTGAACGGTGCGTGCTACGACGGTTAAGGGCAAGTCCTGTAGATAAGGTGTGTAAATGTCAAGCATTGTTGGAATATGTACACATGCGCTTCGAGCCTTGAATGATGAGAATAGGTTGTATGATTACACGCAGTTTAACCACAAAGAAGAAAGCAAAACTGTTCGCAATCGCGTTAGTATAGAATTACTTGAACATGTGTTGTAAAACATACAATAAAACTACGTCATATCCACAGTTTCAATAGTATTCTCCCGCACCAGCATATGTGCTCGAAGCAGATCCACCCATCGAGCCTTCCCGATCTAACGTATCTTGTTCCTTTTGCACCCGAGCACCAGAGCCTGGTCCAAACATGGGCTCTGGAAGACTATACGGGGTGGCAAAAACGGCAGAGACACCACTTGAAAGACGGGACTGTAGATCTGCTTGGGATGGGATAGATTTAAAATGTACCTGTAAAAGATGTTATGAAGGCCAGGGGAACATTGACAGAAAACGGATACGTACTGTATCATTAATTTTCTTGTAATGCTTCAACCAGACGCCAGTTATTTCCAACTCTTTGGTAACCTTTTCTTTCCTCAAATTCCTATCTCTCTTCTCTTTCTCTCCCCTTGATAGTCCGACTCCCTTGCCGCCATCTTTCAGTTCTTGAAGCTCTTTCTGGGCCCAGATCAGTAACCCGACAGCATCGCCACCTCTGTCCTCTCCACCGTTCTCGCCTGCGTCGATGCCGAACCATTTTTTTGCGAGAGCGGAATGCAGCAAGGCTTCGTCGCCAAGGTAATGTCGCAATTCTGGAGATACGTCTTCAGCAGACTTTGATGATGCTGATGGGGTCTTAGCAAGAGTTCGAGCGCTGGAATATAGCGAGGCACATTCCAAGTGCAGTTTGGCAATCAGACCGGGGGCAGGGTGTGATTTGGGAAGTGGAGGACCGGGCGCAATGTTGGAGTCATAGAAAGATTTAGATAACAATTTGCGAATAGCTAGGGTTTGTGCGTCTGCCAGAGACATCCTAGAAAATATTTCAGCACGATAAATGAAATTGACGCGAGATGCTCTGGTACCTCGCCAAAGCTGTATTGACTTCAGGTGAAAGGTCTGGTGGCAGTTTGGATTTAGATGCAGAAGCTGAATGTTGCAGCTCGGGCAATACTGTTTCACTGAGATACGTGAAAATTCCAGAGGCACGACTCAAATGACCGGTCGCATGTTTCAATTTTTCCTCTTTAGTTTCCCGTTCTGCCTGGGATATCGCGCGATCATGCTCGAATGGCCCGAGACTAGTTACGATAATTCTTGCGAGATTGGAAAGCGCGAAAGCATAAGTGAGGAGGCTGCAAGCATGCTCAGCATGAAGAGATGGCAGAGAAATACGAGGAGAGTTGTTCAGGAAGTTTGCGGAAAGTGTAGTTCTCCAACTAAAAACTTTGGTTCAATTGGGGTAAGTACGAATGCAATAAATTATTGGCGGACCAGGTTCCGATTTGAGCTCGAGCTCATGGTGTGCGACACAATTGATGATACTCTGTAGTTGAGGAAGGTAATCATCTATGATCTTTCCTGGCATTAGCTTCTGTTAACTTGCATTGGAGATCTTTGAATCTTACTTTGATAATCGTAAGATAGTCCTTCTCCCCATCTGTTCGTTTGCTTTCTTTCAATGCACCTCGTAGTCGAGAGCGCATCTGGGTAGCTTCGGAAAGCCGTCTCGTAAACGAGTTGGAGGGGTCATTTATAATATCTGAAAAAGAAATGGCGCCAGTGGTCGAGAGATCGTACAAAAAGGTAGTCATGGTAAGGAAGTGACCGTGTGACTTCCAGGTGACTTACTCAAACGCGAAGCCTCAAAACGTGCTTGATACAAATTATCCTAACGCAACGAAGACTAACGAAGACAACGACAATGATAACAAGAGGAGGACTCTCCAAAGTGCGCATGAAGATCACAGAACTGAATATTGCCATCGGGTACATCCACGATATCTACCTGGATTAATACATCTTGTTTGGATGGGGCCTGTTCGGATGCCTTATGGTGGCTTTGTATTGGCAAATATGGTGATATTATCAGGCGGAGACATACGGGTGCATCTGCTTTTCAAGAGCACCTCAAGATTCATCCAGGTGATCAACCAGATTCCTCTGACGATGAAAATTGCGACTGTTCAGAGCGAGCTCAAAGATTAGAGTCGTTCATTAGGGCTGGGTTAGCTTTGTTGCCTTCGATCGGCCGCGCAGAGTTCCCCGTTATGTGCTGCACGTTCTCCCGACAAACTTTACGAACTCTTGTGGCCACTCCAATCTGCTTTTGAACCACCTTGAGCCACGCTTACTTCATCCCCTTCTCTGCAATTCAACTCGGCGGCATCGCCGCCACCAACAGTATCATCCTATCTTCCAAAGTTGATCTATGCCACGCTTGCGCCTCCTTTGCGCCATCTCCCAGGCCCCCCAAGCACCAGTCTTGTAAATGGAAGCATGCGTGATACGCAGGATAATCTTTGTAGCCCTTATGGATTTAGAAATCTACCGTGACCGAACAGATCATATAGACTAAATCGATGGCAATATCCAAAAGGAAAGGGTTCGCAAATACGGCTCAATATTCCGAACAAAGGACATTATTCTTGGTGAGAAGACAACAGTCCGTTCTCCATGTACATGACAACTCTGAAAGATCTCTCGTTGAAATGCATAGTCGAGGTATACACTAGTACACAATCGAATTGGGCGCTGTTGCCCGTTTGAAGAATAATTATGAGTATCTGGAAGCCTCGATTTTCTGTGGCTAACTACGGGAAATGGTCTTGAAATGGTTGGTTATTTGTTTTTTGTCGTTATACCAGTTCAAGCACTAAATTATCTCGCTGACATTCGTTAGGCCTGCTCATGAGTCATGACCGAACATGATCAACACAAATTTCAGAAACATTATACAACCTAATGCGTTCAAAACACATCGTACCAGAGGCATACTTGACCCTCGTACTTCAAGTTATGTGTCAATTTCTTGATTTGTTTAGAATCAAGCTTTCGCTTCCGCGCAAACTCGGAACTCAACTGGCATTTTCTGGTACGTCAATCGTTCCGTATTACGCAGACGGGTTTCCGTTTTCCTCAGTGTATTAATTTATTGATAGCGATACAATTGTGTCGCTGGTACGATGGTGCACGGCGCGGTTGGTATGCAGTCACACGCAGTTCCAGAGCCATCGCTTACAGGCAGAAGGTGTGCGGTTTGAGGAACAAATCGAGTGTATTGGTTCTTTTCCGCACTTTTCCATGAGAAAACGTTTTTAATAAACATACACGTGGTCGCGTCAGTCATCACCCCTATAACTGTCGTTGTTTCAACTTTCCACAACCTTCACGCTCCTCACGGTGGCTCTGATCCTCACAATGGGAACCAACGGGTATCGCGTATACTACTTCAATGGTTTCTACTTCCTCTACTACTGTCACTATGACTCTTATCCCAGGGGCCTTGGCGTAGAATTCTCTAATGAAATTCCCTCAGACCCCGATGAGTACCAGATCTACGTGGCCACCAAGAAAGCCGAATTGCAAAGCTTGCTTACTCACCACGACCTTTTCAACCTGGGCGACACTCAGATCTGGGAGGACAAAGAGGTTCCGGGAAAGGGGCCAATTGACCAGCTCTTCGTAATGAAAAACCCCCCAAAGCTCACAACGGCAGGACGTTGGGTCGATTATATTTATGAAATCGATTTGGAGCATCACATATTCTGTATCAATGGGGAACCGCTGTTTGATACGAGGAACATGCCCTATGGTGACGAGTTTTTGCTTTATCTTGGTAAGTGACACAATTCAGTCTTCGAGTTATTTTGACTCCATGTGACAACTAGGGACGGACCTGTACGACCGCATCTGCTTTTCGAAAACCACGCCTGAAAGACATCGATTCAAACTCCCTCCGCCGGCCACAGTCGACTGTGATATCCTCGACACGTACGACGGCTACAATGTACAATGCATACCGGATCCACACACGTTGCTTCGCTTACCAGTGAACTTACGCCCAGTTGAACAAACCCGCGTACGAATCATGCAAATATTTATCGCTTCCCTGATGCTTTCAATGTGCAACCAAGAAGGATTTGGTATACGAGCAGTCCTTTCTCACTCTGTGCTCAACATCATCACAAAGCTCCGAATCATTTGTGAAACATTTTCCAATGCTCTTTTGTATGCGGAAGAGTGGAGGTACCACGACAGCGTCTACGAGGACCGTCCTCAGCCTTGGAGATGGATCCTTGAGGACGAATTTTGTTTGTTAGCTGTTCCACGCCTTGACAGCGAGCCTTTACTAAGAGCAGCAATCGTGGAGCTAGTGCAAGCAGTCACCAGCTATTTTGGGACCAAAACAAATTCAGAGTCTGCTGTTACTGGTACATCATTTCATGGAGTGATCATGTCACTGTACCATATCTCTATCGTGCGTTTCGAGGTGGTAGAATCTCCGGAAAATATCCAGTTTCGTGTGGAACACACTCCTTACATGCCATTCCTTCCCGAAGATCACTGTCGTAGACAGGATACACCAGGTATCACTGCTCTGTCTCGTCTTGGACAACTTCTACACGAGAACACCCTTCGGCACAAACTCTTCACTAAAAATGCAACTTACCACAAAGCAGCATCCCGGAACACCTCCAAGAACACCTCAAAACTTGGCGTGATTCCTTTGGAAATTGCTCACAACATTGCACAACATCTTCCACCATACTACTTGCTATTTTTCGCCACTATCTCTCCCGCGTGCGCCGGAGCAGCATTTGAATTTCTTCTTCACCCCCATTTCCGGGATGGTAATGTGGCTAATACTATGTACTACGGGTTCCATTATAATTCCTTGAAAGAAAATTCAGTCCTGCTTCGGTGTCACAAGTGGTATTGGTACCGCGTTCTGCCAATATGCGGTCCAGAAGTTGTTTTCTCCATAGAATCAGATCCAGATGGGGATGATGATGAGGAAAGAATTTCGACCTTATCCTATCGAGACTTATACTTTTCGACATTCTTTGCGGTGGATGAAAATGGAGAAGAAATCAAGTTTCTACTGACAGCGTATCCCCGGGGTTTTCAACCGCGCTTTGCTTTTCGGAGGATCCAAGGTCACGATTTGGCCAAAGAAAATTGCATGGAAATAAGGAAAACTAGACATTTTTGGCATGAGTTTGATGTAGCGTTTGCAGTCGGTCGGAGGATCCAAGGTCACGATTTGGCCAAAGAAAATTGCATGGAAATAAGGAAAACTAGACATTTTTGGCATGAGTTTGATGTAGCGTTTGCAGTCGGTCGGAGGTGGTGCGAGAGCGTGCTATAAAATGTTAATATTTACAAGTTTGCAAGATGATTTGAACGTGGTGTTCGACGTCAGGGTTAGGTCCAGACTTCCAAGCTTGAAGTAACTATCATTATTAACGCAAAGTTGAATGAAATTTGACTGGCTACCCAGGGGGCACCACAGGATAAAAGCGCTGAGATCGCAATACCCGTTGGGGGTTGTTTGGCAACAGCTTTAGTCGCCGTATTGCCGTGTTGCCGATTAGTGCCGTGCGCTTGATTCACAGTTATCGGATTGTGCTTTAGTGTGTAGAGCTATTGGAAAGATATCTCCCCTCTTCCGTGTATACGAGGCAGTACAGGGCAGTACATGCTGCAACGCAGCGGAAAATTATCTTCTTCAACTACGCTTGCCTGATATTATTTCTCTGGATCATCTCTATATTATCAATGCCAACAATCTCTAAAAATAAGAATGCTTCCCCTCCGACGACAGCAAGACTTATTACTGGCGATCGCATCATTGCATATGATGTTTATCTCAAGGATGGAAAGTACACTGTAGACTGTGACGTTTGTAGTCAGTCAATTGTTGTTGGAAAAGGTGCCTATGCGAGACACGGCGCTGATTGGCAAAACGGCAACATGGCTACTAAAGCTGTTGCCAAACAACCCCAACGGGTATTGCGATCTCAGCGCTTTTATCCTGTGGTGCCCCCTGTGGCTACCTATCTATTTATATTACTCCCAATGCCGAATCCCAGTTTCACTCTCACCGAGATTCAACAACTTCAGGCTGAAGGATTGGTCCTGCGATATCCAGATGTTCTGATGAACGCTCAAGTAACACTGGAGGGCTCAATTAGTTTGTTGTTGAGAGCGGCTCAGCAAGCCATGACGGTGCCATTTGTCTGGTCGTGGATTGACCGCGCACTGGGTGAGTTTTGACTCTTGTATTACACCCCCATTATATTAATTACAAGCACTCGAGCAGATGGGCAAACATTCATTGTTTTCTTGCCTTCGCACACTCCATTCCCAATCGACGGTATTCGCTGGCCTGAATCTGAAAATAAATACAGCATCAACCAGGGAACGCCAAAAGAGCTCGAAGTATGCGAAGCCAAATTTGGTTTTGTCCCTGGATCTGGAGAGACGATGGCGGCGAGGATTAGAAGGAGATATCGATTGGTTCATGGCGGCGGAATGGGCGGCATGGGTGCGATGCCTCAGTTATGGGTTGTACACTATACTCGAGGGCCAAATGGACCACCCATACCTCCCGCCATTGCTAATCAACTAGCGAGGATGTATCCGTTAAGACAAGTAAACGAGCCTCCCATGTTTGTCGCAGGAGAAAAACTGGGTCAGAAAGTCTTTCCAGGACAGGGTGGAATGGGCGGAGGCATGCCTAGCGGGGGTGCTGGAATGGGTATGGGTATGGGTGCCGGAATTCCAAGTGGGATGCCTGGTATGCAATCAGGAATCGGCGGCGGTGTGGGAGGAGGTATGCCCGGTGGAATAACTGGCAATATGGGTGGGAATATGGGTATGCCTGGCGGAGCAGGTGCTTTCAACCAACAGCAAGCGCAAGCCCTGATCGCACAACAGAACTCCAATATGGAAATGCTAGAAGCCCGTAGGACTCATTCTCTCGGTGGACGTGCCGGTCCTCTTCCTCCTGGTGCTCCTGTCCCGGGTGCTCCTGGCATGCACGGTCCACCCGTTCCTGGTCCCCACGGACGAGGCATTCCTCCTCCAGGTGTTGGTGTTCCTGGAGTTCCTCCCGGTAGAAGACCGGTAGGTGCACCGGGTGGTCAAGGCTCACCAGACGACGACGATTCAGGAGACGAAATCGATTCGATATCAACACGTACACATGCTCTTATGAGATACAAGCGGAATCATGATCTAATGAATGAGGTTTTTGTGAAAGCCTCTTTTGGTGAGTATTTCGAGCGTCTTAATCATTACTTTCGGACCCTTGTGCATCTCCTTCCTCTCGTTCTTCTGGTTTTCGTGAGATAGCACGGATCATGCTTATAGTATTTCAAACTAGGCGTTCAGCCAAACTCTAAACCACCAACTTCTCCATACGCCATATTCGATAAGAAGGAGTTAGATGAGAAAGCGGTAAGTCTTTTCACTTTTCACACTCCTTCGTCCTTTATTTTTCTAAACCTTGGCCCTTTCTTCCATTTATCCTCTATTTGTAACTTCCATTTCGCGAGTTTCGTCGTGTTCTAAGTTCGTTCTCAATCTCACAGGCAAGACTTTCCACCGAAATTGCAGCTCTACAAGCTCGTGCAGAGGAAAAGATTCGAAAAAAGGTCGAACGAAAAAACCGAAACAGTTTCAATGGGCAAATGATTAGTGGTACTCTCTCTCCGTCGTCATTGAGTAAAAGTCCGACACCACAACCCCAAGAAGACTTAACTTCCTCTTCGGCGGAGACAGGTACTGCTGCATTCATGAATTCGTCGGGGTCAATCCTGGGGCCCACAATGGCGACTGGGATTGGGGGAATGAACACGGCAGCATTTGACACTGTAGAGGCGGAATCAAAACGGCTATGATCACAGTTAAATCAGCTTCGCCCGCGCAAGTGGGGTTTATCGGTTCGGGAGGAGGAGGGCAGGTAGATGTACCTGCGTGGTAAACAGAGGTCATTTGTGCCGGAACATATCAATGTAAAGACGGGCAGAGAATTCGGAGGGATTGTGTCAGCAGAATATCGGAATTTTAAGAAATCAAAAGCTCAAAGGCCCGGAAGGGTGTGTGTACACAGTGTAGGATGCAGAAAGAATAATATTCAATAGGGTTCAAGATATCCAGAGAACAAGCAAATTTATGCACTTAATCCGCATCCCTGGTAGTATATCGGTTAGTACACGCGCCTGTCATAATTCATGAGGTCTTGGCGTAAGCATGTCGCGCGAAAGCTGGGTTCGACTCCCAGCCAGGGAGAATCTTTTTTCACTTCCCCTTTTGTCGTGTCTTTAATATTCGGTATTTAATTCATTTTTGCGAAAAAGGGAAAGGAAATATATAGACGTGAGTTAATGCTTCAAAGAATACATAGACGTGAGTTAATGCTTCAAAGAATACATAGACGTGAGTTAATGCTTCAAAGAATACATCGATCCTTCCCAGGTTCGTGTCTGTTCCTTTTTATTCATCTCCCTACATAGTTTAGATTCGCCAGTCATCATAGATTCTATTGTGTTCTTTCAATACATTTCGAATTCGTTAGGAGTGGAAATGACCGAGTCAAGACTCTAGGTGAGCCTCCGACCTAGTAACCATACAACAATCTTCGCCAGACTATACAATTCCCAGCGACGATATCAAATTAATGGAAGCAGAGTGAACAGTTCCTTCACCCATTGTGGAAGTGGATGACAGCCTGAATCTCCTTCCTTCCCCTTCCCCTTGCCCGTGACCTCTTCAGTAGTGAAGCTATTGGGAGCACTGGCCTCTACATTACCAGTCGTGGGCTTACTAAACGGCATCCGAAGATCTTTTGGCCAGTCGATAATTGGCAGCTCCTGATCCCACCGGACAGTCGCACTGTTTTTAGTACAGCCTTGGGAGGGGTGTAAGTCGACTTCTTCAATAAATAGAGTAAGACAGACAAAAGCTACGTGCAAGTAACGACCGTACTGGCGGCTAGAAAAATGAAAATCGATGAACTTACCTCGCGGGGAACACCACACTCGTAACCCGATTTGACTCAGTTTTGCCTTCGGAATACCCATTACGAAATCTTCATTTGTGCCTTTCGCAACGAGAATAGTTGTAGCCAAAGCCTTGTGCGAGTCTTTGGAACGATGACCAAACGGTCAACGTTAAGATTGAGTAAGGCAAAAACACCCACAATAGGATTTGATGTACTGTGTAGGAGGTCGAAGTCACCTGCAATAGTACACTAAACAATAAATCAATACTCTGCACTCCCATCGAAAATTCTCGGTATTCTGTCCCCGTCCGAGGTATCACGAGCTTGTCGAGTTGTGAGGATAGACTGGAATAAGAACTTGAATCTGTTGCGCTGTGTTGACCGATACTACATATATGCATTGAGGAAAAAGTACCAGTAACTTTGTGGTGAACAGATATCTGTTGAGCACAGTTAAATAGTCTCGGTTTGGGACGTTCGAACGAGCGCTGCATGTCGGAGAGCATTTGCTTAGAGTCAGACCAGGTTGGGGACGTGGACCGTGACGCGTGACGTGAAATCTCTTCCAAAACGGGAAATTCAGTCAAATGGTGAGATAAGATAAGATGTTCCGACAGTTGCTCGGACCAATCACTTAATTCAGAATCACTTGTCCGTCTTGTCTCTTCAATGTTCGACCACGAGACGCGGGGTATATAAGGTAAACTTAATAGTGAAGGGAACGCGTGTGTCTTTCTTGGTTTTCCTTTCCCTCCAGTATCAATTTCCTCTATGGCCTCATACTTCGATTCCTCACGTATCCTCTGGGAAAATCCTCAACCCCAATTTACCAATGTCGAAATCTTCCGTCGTATGGTCAATCGCAAACGCGGACTGAATCTCAGTTGGTTGAGCTCTTTGCGTGTTAGGTGAATATTCTGACTGTACTCGTTTGCAGAAGATTATCATGAGTTTCACAAATACTCCATTGAGAATTACTCATTCTGGGAAGATGCCTGGCAACATTTACGAATCATATACTCTGTTCCTCCACAAAATGTACTTATCCACTTGGATTCGACGTACAACTCTGCTGACGATATTGATTTAGGTTATCACAGAAGGGCCTATCCCAAACGTACCAATTTGGTTCCCTGGTGCTCGTCTCAACTATGCAGAAAACCTGTTATGGAGGAACGACGACAGCATCGCTTGTACTGCAGGTGGAGAGTCGGGAAAAGTAACACAGTGCACCTTTCGAGAACTCAGACTCAAAGTACAGAGTACGGCCTCTGCGATGCGGGCAAATGGCTTGCAAATCGGTGACCGCGTTGCTGGTATGCAGAGTACAATCTTTCTGGAAAACAGTCATGGTTCTGATTTTGCATCCCATCATCATCTAGCCGTCGTTACAAATTCCATTGAAGCCGTTACTCTTGCTCTCGCAACCGCGAGTATAGGTGGTATTTATTCTAGCACGGCAACTGACATGGGTACCCAAGTACGTCTTCCTGATCGCATATTAGTATCCTGTACGTCAGATTAAATTCACTCTCTTGAACAGGGTATCCTCGACCGCTACCACCAGATTCAGCCCAAATTTGTATTCCTTGAAACAGAAGTCATGTACGCGGGAAAAACTGTAGACTTGAGAGACAAGGTTTCTGCCGTGGTCAAGGGACTCCACGAACATGGACTAAAATGTGCCATTGTACTACCCAGCGCGATTACCGGGAAGGAGATAGAAGTCGGCGGCGTACAAAATACGTTGAGTAATATGCATTCAAATTATTCTTCGACTGTCCGAGCCCGCTTTTAGCATCACTCTTAGCAAATTCCTTGCAAGTGGAACTGGAAACGAACTCATATTTGAACAGCTATCATTCAATCACCCGTTGTATATCCTTTACAGTTCTGGCACTTCTGGTCCTCCAAAATGCATAGTGCATTCAGCTGGTGTATGTCCTTCGTCTCAAGGTTTACATCACCTCTAATCCTTAACTACTTAGGGAGTGTTGATGCAAACTCTTAAAGATCAAAGGATGATTTTCGACATGAAAGACACCGATACGCTTTTCCAGTTCACCACTGTACGTTGATTTACTTACATGTATCTCGATCTACTGCCTCGAATACTCAGCGATTACTATTCACAGACGGGCTGGATGATGTGGAATTTCATGGTTTCATCTTTGGCCTCCGGGTGTCGAATGATCCTATATGATGGATCTCCATTCCATCCTACTTTAGAAGCTTACTTGAAATTCATCAGTGACGCAGGGTAAGCATCTTATTTATATCTTCGCTAATACAATTCCGAATGAAATGCTACTAGAGTAACACTCTGGGGAACTAGTCCACGCTTTCTTGCTGAGGTCAAAGGTCGAAAAATTTCGCCATGTGAGTGAGCACCGGTATCTTCGTTTATTCATGTTCAACTTTCCACATCGCCTGATGAATACAGTGAAAATCGGCTCTTTTGAAGGACTCCGAACGTTAGCTGTGACCGGAGCGGTAGTCACTCCGCCCATCTTCGAGTGGTCACAGGAGGCGTTCGGTGGGAAATTTCTCTTTGTATCCACATCTGGAGGGACAGATGTCTGTTGTGCTTGTGAGTTCTCGGTTAACGCTAATCTGCCATTTTCTATCATTGTCATTAATTTCTTACTATAAGTTGTTGGTGGGGTCCCCAGCCTTCCTGTACACGTCGGAGGTAAGCTGGAGTTATTTAAATCCGGTTCAAGTTCCTCATCGTATCCGATGTAAGAAATTCAACATAAAGCGTTGGGCATGGCAGTGGAGGTTTTCGACGAAGATGGAAAGAATATCGAACACACCGGACAAGCTGGCGAACTGGTTTGCACTAGACCACATCCATCGCTTCCCGTGATGTTTTGGGGGGACACACCTAGTGGGAAGAAACTTCGTGATACATATTTCAACTTCTACCCGGGTGTGTCAGTCTTTCTATGGAGATCTTTCTTCTCCTATTCATCAAACACATGTGTTGCAGGAATTTGGAGACAAGGTGATTTCATGGTTGTCAATCCCAAAACAAAGGGAATTATGGTCTTGGGCCGAAGGTGAGCAAACCACAGTTAGATTCTCCCGATTTTCTCAGTTAGACACAATTCAGCGATGGCGTGCTTAATCCTAACGGCGTCCGCTTTGGCTCGGGCGAAATTTACACTGTCATGGAAAATTTTAATACTATCATAGAAGATTGCATTTGCGTAGGGCAGCGTCGTCCCAATATTGACGAACACGAACGAGTGCTTCTCTTCCTAAAAATGCGGGCTGGAAACAAGTTCACAACGTCGTTGGAGAGGGAAATAAAAAGCAGCATTCGAACAGCATTGAGTGCACGGCATGTACCGTCATACATATTTGAGGTCGAGGATATTCCGGTATGTCCGTCAACAAGTGCATTGCTTACGCTTTAATCATACCTCGGTTCTCAAAGGTCACTATCAACGGGAAGAAGATTGAAATTGCCGTAAAACAAATTGTTTCTGGATCAACTTTGAAGCCAAGTGGGACTGTGGCGAATCCCGAGTCTTTGAAGTTATACTTCAAGTACAAGAACATCGAAGAGATAGCTGAAACTGATAAAGTGGGGGTGAAATCAAGACTTTGAACTTGCGTTAGGGCGCCGCATTATATTTGTAGACTGATGTGCATTTGCCAACATAGATTTTTTCTGTCTAACCTTGCCTTCGCTAAAATGAAAAAAAAATAACCTTAGCTCTCCTTAGCTTCGATGTTCTAAGGCAGGGGGGAAGCAGCCATTTGTGAAATTTCAAATGATTCATATCCAAAATAAGGTAGGTAGGTAGTTAGTATCCCAGATACAAATTCAGGCTGGGTAGGACAAGACGGTCGTCAAGAGGAGCCAAATGTGGCGGCAAAACAGACAGACAATGAGACAAATCGAATGAAAATAATGACTATGGTAGAAGTGACTATGTGAGTAAAAGTAAGTAGATGCAATATGTATATGAGATAGATATACAGATGGAAAGGACAAAATACGCAGAAAAGACAGGAACATGATCATTTAGCAGTGTCACCCTTCCAAACACCCAACCTACATACAAAGGACTACTCAACTCGGTCCGAAGCTCATTAATGCCAATCCACCTACCCAGCACATCTCCATGACTGATCTGCCTACCGGGGTCAATTTGAGTTTCAATTCCATGCCTCCGAAGCCCCATCCATCTTGTCCTGACATCTCAGCTCCATTCTCAACAAAGTCCTCTGCGACCATGCCCATGGGAAGCGGATTCAACACTTTACAAAGCCCAAGGGATATAAGTGCTTCAGGATCAAACTCTACTCCAGACTCGCGAGAATGGCATACAGCAAGAATGGTAGGGTCTGGCATAAACGACGGAGTTAAAGGTGACCCAGAGTCGGCCATGATACCAGACATACTGTCAGGTATGTTGAAACATTCCCTCCATGCCTCCTCTAACGGACCATTCACCGTTACACCCTCATCGGGAACTCGCACACCTGTTCCCTGTAGATCGCGATAAGACACCCGCCGAACGGTGATGAGGAATCCAGGAAGAAGGATGTTCCTTTCGTCATTGGCATGAAGTTGAGCCCAAGTTAGGTTGGAATGGTGAGTCCCACTGGCAGTAGCGCTGCCCGTGCCTGAACCACGGCCTGAACCACCCCCAATACCAATACCTCCCAGAGAACGTGAAGAGCGGAGAAAGCCTGTGCTATCACTCGACGACGTTGGAGAGGCATGCGAAGATTTCCCTGAATCCTTGCCCGAATCCTTGCCAGAGTCTTTTCCGGATCCTGCGGATTTGTTGGAATTGCTTTTGGACTTTTTATCCTTCTTGTCTTTATCTTTCGTTTCCTTCTCTGTGTCGGGAGAAAATCCAATCAGAGAATCGATGACTGCCAACGCAACCTCTTCTTTCTCTTTATCCGCTCCAGCTTTCCTATCTCCGTCTTTTCCCCCTTTCAGCGATGGCAATTGCGGTTCGAGGGCCTTGTACCACACCAGCAAAAACGTTCTCTTCTCTAAGGGAAGTACTGGCTTCTTGAACGAAGACTGAGAAGGTGGGTAGACATGCTGTGAGTGCGCTTGAGAGGGTGGATCAGTGTCCCCGGGCCAGAGCGGGAGGAGCATACAGAGAGACTCAGGGGGTACAGATGCAAAGACGTCCCTAGATGGGTCAGAGGAAGCCTTACTGCTCGATCCCTTGTCCTTTTTACTCTTCCCGCCACCACTGACACTCTTTCTTCTCCCACTGCCAGTTATCGTACTTCTGGTACTTCGACCAACGCTGCTACTTCCAGGCCGTCCATGATTCTCCCGGGGCGTGCTGGGCAATAGGCCCACATCTTTGAAGCTCATATTTAGATTGTCTACCACTCTCCGTTGCTGTTCCTGTTTCCCGCGACTAGGGAATGTTAGCCACGGAGGATCGAAGGCGGGCCCAGCTGTAGCGCGTAAAGCAGATGCTGAAGGATCCAAAGAGTCGATAACGCCGGTGCGGACGTTACGATTGATAAACCGTAGTATTGAGAAAGGCGACGAGGAGGAGGATGAAGAGGAGTCAGACACTATTTGAAGTATTCTCTGTCGATCGTTTGCACTGCTAAAGTCTACAGTACCATACGTCTCGTTATGAGGTGTCCGAGCCACTCGAGATGAGCCACCGTCACGGTGGGGTCGGTAGCCATACAAGTCATCATCATGGTCGTCGTCATTATAAGAAGATTCGTCCGCTTCATCTTCGTTATGATCATGATCATATTCATGCAACTTTCTTCGAGGTATCCGATGTCTATGAGGACGCGAGGATCCGACGGACGATTCGGACGCAGAAGCTTCAGAGGCAGAGGTAGAGGATATTTCTGATAGTTCAGAGTCAACAAGTGTGGAAGATCGGTCGGTGTGCTCAGTATGATCGGTATTGTCCGTGTCGGTCGTGCAGGAGGACATCCTTTGAGATACAGATGTGGAAGAGGATGCGAGAGAAGTAGACGTGGTTGATGTGGAAGAAGAGGATGGAGGTCCCTCGATATTAGTTGAAGGCGCATCATCCGAAAATGAATTGGGGTATATCGCAGGAGGAGAAAGACTCGAAGAATTCAAAGGGGTTATTTGGGCCGATGGTGATAACGATGCAGGTGTATTCGGTGTTGTCGGAAGAGCAGGGACTGGAGGAGGAGTCGCTGAAGAACTACGCGACGGTAACTGCGGCTGGGACGCTGAGATACTTTTCTTTCTGCGCATTTTCTCTGGCGACGGTGATGATCGGGCAGATTTTCCATCTCCCGGGAGCGATTTCTTTCTCTTATCTCCATCTATGTCCCGAATCCTATCCTTTTCGTTCCGACTGAGTGAGCCAGAAGGAGGACTCAACAATCCATGATCAGCTAACATCTTCGTGGTTGTGGTACTTGTGAATGCTTCTTGCACTCTCCGTGGAGCCAACAGGATGATACGGTTGGCAGTAGCTCGGGGAACAGGCAAAGCTGACGAACCGCTACTTCCAACAACACCAGCAGCTTTGAGATGCGGAGGTAGACGAGCATGCTGTGAGTTTACAAACCCTTCGGATGGAGTTGCGCTTCTTGCACGCATTGCTGCTGAAGAACTGGTGACATGACTTGGCTTGTGGTACCTTGTTAGACTAAACGCCATCGCTTTGGAATGTTTGTGGACGGTCACGGGTGGATGGGGAAGATATAAGTGCTGCTCAGAAGGTTTTGGCGTTTGCTGCGGGTCTGGTCTGAAACGGATGAGTAGGCGCTGTTGAGGACCTTTCATTGGGTCTTCGGCTGTGTCAAACGGGCGGTTAAGATTCATGTTAACTGACATTCGAAATAAAGCAACTCACCCTTCGCACCTCTACCAACCTCTTCTCTATACACCGCAAATTTCCCTAGAAGATCATTACCCCACACCTCTTCCGAACCAACAGGCATACCTCGCCAATGCATGGTTGAGCGGCGAAGACGTTCCTTTTCCCTCTCTTTATGCGAATGATCTTTTTCTTGAGACCGCGAGTCTTTGGAAGTATCGTGTGATTGGGATTTGGTATGTGAATGGGATGCTTCCCTGTCTTTGTTGAGGGAAGACGGCGGTTCCGGACTGAGAAAACCATGAGAAGTCCCAACAGCAGTTGACGTCACTGCAGTGATGTTGGTAGCTGTGCTCATTCTGGGAGCAGTACTCGTCGTTGTTATTCGCTTCAATTTTTCCTCTTTATTTCCAGAGGATGTGGGTGCTGAGCTCGAAGAAGATGAAACTGGGTGGACCTCCCTCCGGATCGTCCAATCTTTCCTCTGCTCCTTATATCCCTCTCCGCCCCACTTCAATAAAGTCTGGGCGAAAGTATCATCGTGGATAAACATGTTGGACGAGTTTGAGCTAGCAACAGTCGCAGTCGAAGGTCGACGACCGGAGAGCCAGGAAAAGAATAACGACTTTCCGAGGGAGTCTTTCCGGCCAGAAGTTTCCCGATTACTGGAAGTACCGGAAAGAGACATAGCACTCACTCGTCGCGGTCGAACAAAGTCGGGCACAGAGGAGGAAGGATCCGCAGACAGGTCAGCACCGAAGGAAGTGATGTATGCAAAGTCGAAGTCGGCATCCATACCACTAGGTGTAGTGTCAGCAGACGGAGAGGTGGGAGTTGCGCTAACAGAGGGAGGACGGGCCATGCCCGTGTCGAAAGAGGGAGGGACCGAAGAGGATGGAGAAGCAACGGCGGATGTAGACGCGAACGGGGAAGTGAATATAGGTGGAGGGCGGTCCCTGTCGCCTCCACTGTCAGGACGCTTTATTCTTAGCGTCGCGACGCTGCCTTCTCGATCTCGGTAACCTTCTGGCGGTCCATAGCTAGCGTGTCCGCCAAAATAATTTCCCGTACCTCCAGAAGTCATTGAAAACCTTGCCGAACTGATTTCGATATTCTCTTCGCCATCATCCCCTTCCGAGTAATCAATATTATCAAACTCATAAGAATCGTCATCTGAGCTAAATTCAACGTCTTCTCTCCCATTCGAAGAGTATCGACCAGGTAAAGCACGTGATATATGCGCACCGCGGGCTGAAGAAGAGGATACAGACGCCGATTTGGCCAACACCGACGTAGGGGAGTTTGAACCAGAGCCGGCCTCTGCGGACGACGAAGGTCGTGACCGAGGACGTCTATAAGGGTAGACGAGTGCATCTGGGTGCGTAGGAGCAACGCTAGGCCTCGGTGTAACATCCACGGTGGTGACTGTCGGAGATACCTCTCCTTCCAGCTCTTCTCCAGCTTCGTCGTCTGGCTCTCCTATATCATAATTACCCACCACAACATCGACTTGAGGCTTTGAGGTGGTAGCGTTTCCAAAAGAGAACGAATTGAGCGAGTTGGTGGTGTAGTCATC
The DNA here is from genome assembly GCF_021015755.1 of Lentinula edodes. Lineage (NCBI taxonomy): Eukaryota > Fungi > Basidiomycota > Agaricomycetes > Agaricales > Omphalotaceae > Lentinula > Lentinula edodes. Next base: position 104,046 of record NW_025764318.1, read on the forward strand.
GGCGCGGTGGACGTATGTCCGGTTTGCTTGTTCCGGACTAGATTATCACGTTTGACATCAATATCAGTTAGCATAAAGACAAACAAAGAGGATAGGTAGAAGTAGTCAAAGTAGGCGCAAAGCTCCAGGCAGATAGGCCCGATTGGGCCTAATTTTGAGGGTACAACAGCGGAACTTTTGATGAAATTTTGTGAAAAGAAATTTCACATCTGCTGGTTTCACTGCGCCCGCTTTGACTATTCCTATGAACTCACTCTATTCCCGCTTCCCCTGGTCCTAACATACTGTTGTTGTCCAAATTCCCATATCCATTTCTTCCTTTCATCCCCAGCCAAATTCGTATTTGTCTATTTAGCTCCTTGTATGCTTAATCCTGAGTCTTAGATATGTATCTTGATATTGAGCTTGTGAGCGACAGCAAGAACGCAGATCGAAGTAAGACTGACCAAAATTAAGGTAAAATGATTGTTAGCTTGTGTGTGCAACGTCAGATCGGCGTTTATTCCTTCTTTGAGTAGTCCAGTGTGCTCTTTGGTAACGTAGGAGGGAATAAATGGTGTTTCGAGTCAAGAAGGTGATAAAATAGAAAACAAGGCGGATCCTTGCCGACCAGTCTTGCTCGCGAAGAGTATAAGGGATTTTCAGGAGCTTGGACCACGTGCTGTGTCTTTATGCTACTTTGGGAATGATTCGGGCCTTTGACCGACACTTGACCGATTCTGCCTTTGGGTAACATTTTTGACTTCAGCGGTATCTCTTCTTGACACAAACATTCGGGAGTATTTGTTGCATGCACTAAAGGGGACTGGGGATGATAAACTCTGGGAATCTCTTCTTGTTCAAGAAATTCGATGTTATCCAATGATGCAAATGGATTGTAAAATGTCGATGAATACGGATATCTCAGGGTGAAATGAGTACGACTGTCAATGTTACTTTGTCGCTTCCGGCTCCGACGTCAAGACTGCAGTTTAAAAATGAAACTCACCCCCGGAAAGCATCTCAAAGGTTGCTCGAGCCTCAAATTCTCATCGATAGTGATCCCAAGCTAGTATTGATCCTCATACCTTGGCTTGTATTCTTACGATAGTTCACACTACCGACTTGGCTGGGAAGCCGTAGATCAACGATTTCCCCCCGCGGTTTTTCTCCTAGAGATATTTCAGTTCGGGTTTTGTGACCTGTATGCTCTGAATACACTGTCAATAACGACGAAACTTCACTGTTGTAGCGGGCTTAGTGGTCAAACAAAATAAAATCCTGGACCAAGATCAGTATCAACTCTGATTACTTTCCGTGTTTTTATAGAAGCATGAGGTTCAGACTCTATCGACTTGTTTTTCCTATTTATCCGCTGCGCACTGTTATTCCCTGTCATCCCAAATGATGTCATTGAGCCATCGACCAGAGAAAAAGAACTTGACAGAATGGGAAGGTCTACAAATATGTATATTATATGTATAAGAAACTTAGAGACCATTCATGAAAAAAATACAGTCCTTTCAAATTTGACAGTGTAAAGTGGGAACAGGTTCTAATGATGATTTTAGGTTATGATTTCGGCTGTGATTTATCTGTTCATATATACAGTGACGCGCAAATCAAATCCACACCCCCCGATTTGGAAATTTTGTGATTAAACTGTTTTTGTGAACATTTTTGTATGCTATATCCTGTAAAGCATGTTGATTCTACTATAAAGACTTACTTGTGGCAATATAAGCTGTTTGAACCCTCAAAATTCAATATTTCTGAGCAGAGGAACAACAGATTCACGCTGATTTACGGTTCTGGGCTGGTGACATAAGGCCTTCCAAATCGGGGGGTGTGGATTTGATTTGCGCGTCACTGTATGCATCCATTCACGAATGCCACATTGTGGATTCAGCATTGGTTTGCCTGTTTCCTTCTCGACCAATGTCAGATAAAATAGGACCAGATTGAAATAGGCCAAGTCTGTCATAAAATGCTGAAATGCCGGACTTCCTGGGCTGTCCACCTCCAATATCTTCTTGGTCTGTGAAAGCAGTAGTTGGAAATTTTTTATGATAGAAGTATGGCGTTTCCAAAATGATCAGTCCTTGCCTACGTGGACCACAAGGCGGGATGCTTTAGAACCATTGTTAACATTCATCCAGAAAGTATGCGGGTCTCCAGATGGAAAAGTCTAGATTTCTCTTACTTCCTGAACAAGAGGAATCATCCTTCCTTTGCTATCCTTGAATGAAATGACCCGAGGCTCAAAGCAAAAGTTGGGTCCATGAGTATCCCCAAAACAAATGGAGAATGAATTCGCAGTCGGTGCAGTGGCTGCACGGTTCTGCCCCGGATCCTTCCATGCCAGTGTGACGACCATATCACCACTGTTCAGGCCTAAGATAAGAACTTGATCAGCTGGGTACCTCACTACATAAGCATTTTTACTTACGTAGTACTCGCCGTTCAAGCTGATGTCTTGTTGCAGGATTTGGTCTAGCAACTACAGCAACAAAGAGAGCGATAGCCACCAACAAGCGGAAGGAATTCGGAAATGTTTGGCTTGCAGATGAAAATAGGAGATGGTTGAGAAGTATGATCATATTTGGTGATTTGGACCTGGATTGACCCAAGAAAACTAGAGAAAATTAGCAAACGAGGGACAATGCATGGCTAGATAACTAGCACACACAACAGCAGAGATAACGCTGTTCTCTGACTGACCATCAGAAGTTGAATCTACTCAGAAACCAGCACACATACCGATGAAACACTTGGGTGCAATGAATTGGACCCGCGAATATCACTTGTAAAGAGAACTAAACGAAGGACACGGCAATGAGTAAAATTTCATGTCGAAATTTGGACGAGCGGACAGACAATCTATGTGCAAGCAGTGAGTATTTCGCCCAAAAGTGTAGCGTCAATAGGTTCAACGGGGATGTTTTAGATGGAGACGCGAAACCGAAATCAATTGAGAAACCGTCCTTTATTTATATGACAGGCTCCGTCGTCGCCGTTGGTAAGTGGGTCCAGGAATGTAACGCCATCGGTCCGTCCTTTCTACAGTCTACTTGGTCGAGTGGGTCACTGACATAATCAAGAATAGCAACGCAAGTGCAAGCCTTGAAGCTGAAAAAGGCGATGGTTTGGGTCATGTCATGTTGCGAAGAAATTCATCTAGCAATTGCACGGAGGTAAACAAACGTTCCCGGGGTGTCTGGAGGGACTTCACCTTCTAGCAACACTAGTTCCCGCTCTTGATGGACATCATGATCGTCATGAGTGCACAGCTGGGGTATGGATAGGATAGGATAGGATATGAATTATACTGGCGAGGTCCGATTCCCGAACAACCAGTTTACCATGTACTGTACAATATTACATGATGTTGTACAATAATGGAACACACATATCTAATACAGGGGGGCGATTATGATCATCCATGTCCTGGTTATTGAGGGGAAAAGCGGAAAAAAACCCCTCCCATGGTATCATGAATTACACGGTCTTCCCTGCCTCAATATGCATGCAGTGCGTCACTCCAGCCGATATATTTCAACTGCATAGAATACTTCCAACACCTCATGCACATACTTTGCCAGCAACCCCACAACCCTCTTATCTGCCAGTAACTCCCTAAAGAGCTCCCATCCATCCCCATAGTGCCTTGCAAAATGGGGTATCTCCTGTATTACCCTTTGCATAAAGGCTTTCCTCAGCTGTATGACCTTGCAGCTGTTGCTGCATTCAAACAAAACATGTGCCCCATCTTCCACTTTTTCCCTACACATTCTACACAGTCTTTTATCATGCTGCACCATTGGTTTGTTCCTCTCTGCCCACCTTAATCTCTCCACTGCTAATTTGTGGTTGCTTGTTACCATATCAATCAAGGATCTTCTATGTTCACCTATTGGAATCCTCAAGTAGTGTCTAAAAGCCATGGTCTTTATAACCATTTTTTTTGTCTTCTTGTCATACTCTCTTCTATCTCTCAGCACATCCCTTGTCTTGTTTGATGTGTCCACCTTTTCTTGAATGTCTTTCTCCATTGATTTCTTTACCCTCTCCATTACCCCATCAATGTGTTGCACAGTCAAGTCCTTGAATCTTGGTATATTCCATACCACCCTGTGAGGTAGCCTGTCTAACACTTGTACCATTTCCATAAAGACTGAGTTTTTCCCCTGCTCTGCTAGTTCATATGCTTGTCTGCATGCCTTCCATGCTAAGTGGTCTCTCTTCAACTGCACCAAGTACTTCAGATTCTTCAGGAACAGAATAATTCTTCGATATCGAATTGGCCATAGGCCTGTTTCAGAGAATAATAGTGCCACCATTGATTTATCGTTCAGTCCCAACATCCTCCTAATGAAGTAATGCTGTACACTCTCTAATTGCTTTCTTCTTACATCATAAATGTCCACTATCACTTCTGCTCCATTTTTCAAATAGGGATCAACCCTGCCCATGTACAGCAACCATAAGTCCCATATTGGAATATTTTTCCCCACAAACACTTTTGCATGTAGTACTGCTCCTGCAGTCTTTTTTGCTTTCTCAGCACTCTCCTTGTACTGCTGCTGATACATGTCAACTCCTGTTGTCTGGTGCCAGATTCCCATGTACTTCATCTCTTTCTTCTTTTTCAACCTTTTGCCATACAGAGTAAATGGCAAGCCCTCTGTCTCCTCCTTTCCATACACTGCATAAACACACTTTGGAACTGACGCAATAAATCCAGTCTGTGCAGAATATTCTCCAAATTGGTTGAGTTTGGATTGGAAGCTTGTAGGGCACATTGTAGTCATCAATACATCATCTGCCTGTTCTGTATGGTTGACCACTTTGTCATATAATACCACATCCCCTGGGTGCTCACTAAGTCTGAAGTCTGCAATTGCTAGATTGAATAGCATAGGTGTTCCTGGGTCCCCAGTCCAAGCTCCAATATTTGAAGTAAATGCCTCTGAGAAGGAATCTGCCACCTGAACCACATTTCCCAACTTTTGGTACATCAGCCGCAGCCAATCAATCAGTGGTCCCCTGATGCCCATTTTATTCAGCTTCATCCACATCATTGGTCTATTTGTTAGTGGGAAGGCATGCGTCCAATCCATGTATGCAACATATAATGGCTTTCCTATTGCCTTAGCTGTGTCAACCATGGTCTTGAGAATAAATGGATTATTTGTAGTTCGATAACCTGGCCGAAACCCATTCTGGGTTGATGGCAGTAAATCCTGGTGCTCTGCATATTCCCTCAACCTTCTGTCAATAATTAATGTGAGCATTTTCAGAAAGCAACACTCTAGCACCACCAGTCTATAGCTTGAAGGGTCATCTGCCTCCTTCCCCCGTTTCAGTATGCCCACTACCAATGCAACTAGCCATGCCGATGGAGCAGTCCTGTTCTCTATACAGTGGTTCAACAACTTCACACAATTCTCATTTGGGATCTTCATAATCAGTTTATAATCCACCTGGTCCACACCTACAGAGCTGTCTAGGTTCTTCATTGCAATATGTGCCTTTGCTTCCTCAATCTCCTCCTCCTGTATTGCACGGCTAAAGAATTTCTGCTCAGTTGTATCCACATTTTTTTCTGGTATCATTGCTTCCCATTGCTTCCACAGTGCCAGATACTTTGCATCTAAATTTGGTGGGATAATGACTGGGCTCTGCATGCGTGACCGGAATTCCCTAAGCAACTGTTCCATGGTCACTTCCATTTCCTTTGCTTTGCCATCCATCCAGTTGATATATAAGGACCAGAACTGTGCAATAGTTTTGCAGTTTTGTAACTTCTTTAGGTTATCCTCCTGAATTTTTGCAACTTTTGACCTTCCTCTGTGTGATACTTCACCCTGTCTCACATCTTCAACCCCTGCTTTTCTCTCCCCCCCTACATCTTTGGGTAGAGCACTTGAGACCTTGTCCCCTTCTAGTGGTACTAGGCAGGAGGTGTTACACTTCCATGGTACCTCTTTGAGTGGCCTATAATTGCCTGGCAAATCCATTGTAGCACCCTTCTTGGCTAAATTATCTGCCTCATCATTATTCTGGTTTCCACTGTGGCCTTTGACCCATACAAATCTGGTTGAAGCTGCTCTCTCTTTAAGTAGAAGTGTGATGTCCTTGAGTATATCGCCATTTGGTATATTCCACCCCGTGGCCAAGTGGCGGCCAGCCCAGTAGCAGCATTGCCTAATAATATACTCTGAGTCTGTGTATATTATCAGTGGCCTCTTTGGATCCATTTCAAATAGGACTAAGTACACTGAATATGACTCTGCCCTATTATTTGTTTGTCTTCCAGGTCCTGGTACTCGCACACTTTGATTCCTCCTTGAGTTCAGGCCATAACATATTCCAGCACCAGCTTGTGCAGAATCAGTTCCCCCACCCAGACATGACCCATCTGTATATACTGTGACTGGATCGTTGGCATAGTAGAAATCCCCATAGTATTGTTTCAATGCCTCTTCTTCCGATAGAGCACTTGCCAGAATTTTGTTATAAAGTATATCTGTAGGTTCATGTAGAGGCTGTATTTTGAATGTCATTTTCCCCTGCCCCTTCACTGCACTGGCCTTGGGTGTGAGTGACAACTCCACTGCCATTGAGAGCATAGAATGATCTGACCACCTATCTTCCTCCTGCTTTGGATTACCATGTACTCTCATATGCTTTACTGCATTCACCATGTCATTTGACACTACACAGTAGTCAACCACAGCCTTCCCATTGTGCTGATGTGATGTGTAGGCACCCGGTTTGTTGACCTCCAGCGCAGTCCCATTTATCACTGACATATGTTCCTGAGAACATACCTGCATGAAAGCCCGACCCCGTGCATTCTCTATGGCATCACTTGATACTCTTGGTCTGTGTGTATATATCGGAATGTTAGACCCAATCCGACCATTCAAGTCCATCATCACTATCACAGGTTTATTTGACAACCGACACAGCCTGATAATAGTCCAGAGGTTCTCCTCTGGGGCAATTTCCGAAAAGTGAGTATACTTTGAAGACGCTGGCAGTACATATGCCACAATAAGCCATGTTGTGCCCAAATCCAGTACCAGAATGTCTGGCACAGATAGGCTTGATTTCTTGACCTGGATGTTATTCCGTACAAATGCGCACACTCCTCCATGCTGATGCTCCCATGGCTCAGCTGCCTTCCTTGACTGAGCAAAGAATTGATACCCTTGAAGCTTTGCCATAGCATCTTCCTCCTCAGGACATAGATGTGTTTCCTGCAAACCAATAACATCATACTCCCCTATAAGCATCTTAAAATCTGGGCTGAGCATCTTTACAATAAGGTCTCCATGAACATTCCAAGAGGCGAAGTTTACCTCAGTATATATTTTGAAACTATCTACCCCCGCTTCTGTTTGTTCAGATTCAACCTCATTGACCTGCGAGAGACCCCCAGCCCCCTCTAAAAATCCTCCCCTATACCCCGGAGCTTCAATCCTTCCCGCTCACTCAGCGAGTTTTTATAACCTGCGCTCCATTCCTTGGTAAATGCGTCCCTCTCGTTATATGACCGGAATGTCATGACCAAGACCCCGAACCGGTACTCATCTCTCCTTACATCCCCAGGAATGACACTTCTTGGAACAGATTTTGCAATGAGCGCAATCTGATCACCCACGCCGGCCGTAGCATACTGCCCTCGAAACACCCCGATGGCCAACTTCAAGTCCTGCTTGTCCTTAGCTGGGGCGGTTGGTGCAAATGCCGGTGGTTGTGCGAGACGTGGTGGTGGTGCCCCATACCCTTGATCATGCTGATAGCTTCCACGAGTGTGAGAATCATTCCGTCGATAGTCCTTCTGACCACTCCCTCGGTTATCATTGCTCCATTCACTACCCCTGCCGCCCATATCATGCACTGACTCCGCGCCGTTACCACGCGGGAACTTCCCACTACGGCCTTCATACACCATTTCATCCTCCCCCAGCCTCTTTCTCTGTGCCCCATAACCCATAACTTCTCTCGCCCTTTCCGACATCCTCTCCACCTGTGCCTCCTCTTCCTGCCTCTTTTCTTGTGCCACCCTTTCAACCCTGCGCTCAAGGTCTCTGTTCTTGCCCTCCAGCTCTCGATTCTGCCTCTCCAGGACTTCAATTCTCGCCACCAAATCCTTTACAACATCCTCCACCTTTGCTGTGTACGCCTCCGCTTTTTTCTTCTGCTCGTTACACTTACTCTCCATTTCCTGCCTCAGTCGCCCCTGCATCTCTTTGAGACTCTCCTTCATAACTGCAGTCACTCGCTGGATCTCGACCTTCAACTCCGCACGCACTGCTCTGCCCTCATCCCTTCCCTCCTTGCTGACAACCTTCACATCATTCTTCACAATCCCTCGCAAGGCCCTCATCTCCCCGTGTATCCCGCCGCATGTCTCAGCGATGTCCTCCTTTACTCCCTTTAGTGCCACTGCCAGCCTTCCGTCAATCTCGCTCCCAGTCGGCATCTTCAATGCCACCTTTTCGACGTTCTGCACCCTGCTCTTGAGCAGCACCAGCTCCGGTCGCAGAACAAACTCCCCCACTTTTTCGCTACCAGCCCGGCCTTTTTCCGCTCTAGCCACTCGCTCCTCTAGCTTGCTGAGATCTTGACGCAGAGTTGATGTCTCGTCCCGGAACGCATTCCGCATCTCCATCTGCCATCCCCCAACCGCGATAGTGGTTTTCTTAAGTTTGCTCGCCACCTGGACAACCTTCGAGACTGAGCTCATATCCAAATCAATACCATACTCCTTCTCCACACGCGCTTCCATCGTCGCATTACCTAGTGGATCCACAGTAGCCTCCGGCGCCTCCGACATAGGAGAGAGAAGCAGTGATGTTGCTAAAGGTTCGTCCCCGGACTCATCGTGGTCTATTGTTGCTGCTGACATTGTTGAGGGAAGCGTCCTGGCTGCCGGAGAGGCGGTCGATCCACGCGTCCGCGGTTTTTGCTTCACGTCCGATGTGCCCTTCTCCCCCCCCACTTCCGACTTTCGCGCTGTTCTCGCCTTCGCCTTTGGCGCTGCCTGCGCCCCAGCCTTTTTCTTTGTCTTTTTCGGCGACTCCACCACAGTCCCAGCAGTGTCCGCGGACCCATTGAAGCTCTCGCCAACCCTTCTGCCGCCTTCAACACTCGAGCTTGTGTCTTCTTCGTGACCACCGTCCTTCACCAAGCCTTCTCCCACTGTCTTCGCCTCGGGTGTAGCTCTCCTATCATCGGTCTCCTTGCTTCCCGCAGGGCCTTGCTTGTCTTCTGAGCCTCGGTCCTCACCAACAGTCCACTCCGTCTGCAAAGCCCCATTCGCAGGGCCGTCAAAGCCTTCGGTCGACAGCGCTCCCTGTTCTTGATTTGTCAATGCGGAGAGGCCTCGCTTGTCCGTCTCTGGTGGCGACGACATGCTTGCTTTTGTGATAGAACTTTCGTTTGCCCTTTTTTCGCTCGGTACGTGATAAGGTTTCTTCGATTTTGCTCTACGTTACCCACTATCGAGGTCTTTTTTTCTCCCCAGCGTTCAGCTGTTTAGCGTGGGAAAAAGCAAGATGATGGTGGTCGAAGAAAAAGGTATCAAACCTAAATTCTTTAATGTTTTGACGAAGCCTATCACGGTTGAGCGAGGGCACACCCATCAGTCCCCTTGCATCGTTCTGAGCTTCCATAAGTAATCCACTGTGGTCAGTCAGTTTCACTGTAAAGAAAGAGTTGCATTGGGGTTTTTGAATGGCATTGATTGACGCTATCCTCCGAGAAATGTTGGAATTGTTCTTGTAGAAGATACTTCACTAGGTTGGTCCATCGAGACCGGCTGTTCCGGTCTGAGACCACACCTTCGGGCGGCCCCGTGTATCTATCTATTTATTTATCTAGGTCCTTGATTCCACGAGACCATATCGTTCAGGCAATGTTGGCGTTCAAGAGAAGTGCAATTGAGAAGTTCTGGCGCTTTCTGGCGTCTATTCTAACCATAATGCTCAGATTAACCTTAATTCAAACTGGCGCCCGTCTTCTTTGTTCCCGAACCACGAACTATCATCGTGTATCATCCAGAACCTCCATAAAACCTGCTGCTCCAAGCACACACAGTGTCAGAAATCTTCCTTTGTCTTGTGTAAATTCGTGTTCCCATCTCACATCTTTTGTGCAGTTTCGACACAGAATCGTGCTACCAGGTGCTACCGTAAGCTAGCACCGGGAGCTTCTCTTTCCGTAAGAAGAAGAAGAGAACACGATTATATCATGGGAAATACAGCATCACCAAATTTCTCCGGGTTCCAATTTCAATCTATAGGGAAAAGTCAGTCAGACAACCAAATCTCACTCTTGAAACGATTGTCTTCTGTGAAGACTTCGGATTCCAACGAATACGATGATCAGGATCATTCCACGCAGACCCATGACATAGATGTGTCGCAAGGGTCTACTTCCGTGCCAACCGCAGCAGAGGTGGACACTTCTTCGGTCGCCATATCATCTGTGCCATCTAGGCGCACTTTATTTCAAACTCTAGGGAACAATGAACAAGTCACATCTGTGCCTGTTCAATATGGGCCTAAAGTGGATATTTTTGGTCAACGATTTCCATTTGTTTTACCGTCTGTCCGTCCAGTGGACTCTATGAACTCCACAACCGTCTCCCAGTCAGTTGTTGGTACTTCTACTGGCAATAATGCTGTTGATGAAGTTGTATCATTGCCTTCATCTTCAATCCCTATATCCAAACCTCCCTCTGACCTTCCCTCTATTCCTTTCCAATCAACAATCTCTCGAGCCAGTTCATGCGCGTCGAATTCTTCTCATATTGATCTCACGTATCCCATGTCCACCCCACAAAGTCCGCAGCAGCCTCCTTCCCCCTTTGTTGTAAAATCTGAATTGGCTAGAGCAGCTGTTCATATTCCATCCAAGGACCACTTGAATTTTTCGTCGTTGACCCAAGGCGACTCTTCCTCATCTTCTGCCCCGACGCCAACATCATTTGGCCCTTCGTTTGCGGCTCTTAACGAAATACATTCTCGTTTGTTATCCACATTCCATGACCTGAGCTCGGAATCCTCTGAGACAATTGCGCAAGCATCTGCTAAACTAGCATCTGCTTTCGAATGCGCCAGCCGTGCACAGAATCTTGCGCAGGAATCTTTAAAACTCACTCAAACAGCATCTTCCACATTAGTTGATTCTTTGGAGGCTGGGAAGGACTCGCACGAGACAGCGGACAAGGCCATTTCCCTTGTGGAAACGAGCATGAAGATCCTAGCAGCCTACGAAACTAAGCACGCGAAAGGTATCGCAGAAATGAAGGAAGCTACAGAGAGGATTGGTGGGTGGATTGATGAGGAGCAACAGCGGTTGAGGTTGACGAAAGAGGCAAAGGCCAAGGCGGAGAAAGAATTACAAGCAAGGGAAAAGAAAGCAGGAGAGGTGAGAGAGGCAAAAGAGAGAAGGGAAGAGGCGCAAGAGAAGATAGAGGACCAGAAGAAGGAGAAGTCGGCAAATGAAGCGCAGGAACGAGGAAATAAGAAGAAGCGGGGACCGGTGGCAAGGTTCTTCAACCTCACGAACGATGTCAATCATGTAATCATGAGTGGTCCTTCATGCATCACTGCCCACGACCCGCCGACATCTCATGCTCCTGCTGCCTTGGTCGATGCTACCGATTCCTTATCGGTGAACTCCTCCTTCAATTTCAGCATTGACGCCTCAACCTCTGCTCTTGACTCTCTCGACTCTCTTGAAAAAGCCGATGCCTGGATTGAGAAGCTCAAGACGATCGAGAACACCGCACGCAGAGCAAGAGAAGAAAAGGAGATGCAGATGGAGAGAGTCATGAAGGATAAGAACAGACAAAGAGAGGAGTACAAACAAGCCGAGGAGACTCGCCAACGTCAGGCAGCGGAACAAGAAAGACAAAGGCTCGAGGCTGAGCAAGAGGACCGGAGACGCAAAGAGGAGAACGAACGCCGTCAGAGCGACATGGCTGCTGCCGAAGGAGCACGCTGTGATACTTTAGAGGAAGAAAAACAGAAATGCGAAGCTGCAAACCTAGCTGCGGAGAAAGAGCTCGTCGAAGCTCAGCTGAGGAAGAAAGCTATTGAAGAACGGGAGCAAAAGCTTAGATTGAAACTCGAGCAGGAACAAGAGCAGGCACAGGCATGGAAGCAAGCAGCGATTGATGAGCAACAACGGAGGCGTGAAGCACTGCAACAATCGCAGGCTGGTAGAAAGCTTGGTAGCCAACGCGCGACCCCCGTTGGTAATATAGGTTTGCCAAGTGTACCGATCATCCCAAGTATTCCCTCAGTTGTATCGCCAACCTTCACCTCCACCTCCACCAGGCCTTTTAACCCGTCAGCCCTGCCCAAGTCCTCGGTTCCATCCAGACCTCAACTTTTTTCCTCCATCCCGACGACTCCTAATGTTATTGCAAATCAGACTGTACCGAAATTGACGAAAAAACAGCGACAAAAGGCGAGGAAAGCGGAAGCGCTTGCGCAGCAACAGCCTGTTTCTGGGAATGTACCTCTTGGTCCGACTGAATCGCCTTCCTTGATAGCAAGCAAGGTCACCCTTCCGACTGCTGCCTCCGGGGTTCGTCAGAACCCTACGACCCAATCCATGCCATTGAATCCTGATCATCGGACTAGTGTCAGCAACTATCCTCATTCTCCTAGAAATAATATCTCTCTGGGGCTCATTGACGGTAGCGTTTCGAGAAGTTCGAATTCTCCCATCCTTCACACCAATTCAACTGATGCCGGGAACATCCTCCTCCAAAGTTCAGCACCTAAATCTCCGGAGGTACGGGCCGCGAATATGCGGTTTGTCGTAAAGGGAGCGGGAGCAGGGATGGATAACTCCACCAGCTCTGATTCAAATGCAAATTGGAGAGAAAGAAAGCTAGCCATAAGGAAGTCGAAACCAGAGTATGATATACCGATGTTCAAGAATGAAGATGATGACAGAGATTCAATGAAATGCCTACGCTCACCAGCCAAAATGACGATCCCTGTTGTATCCCATCCTACGCCCGATCTTTCTACACCACTGTTGGAGGCAACTAGCAATCCACAAGTCTTGCCTCCCGCTGCGGAAGGTCATAGTAGGGTTGGTAATCAATCAAGGAACTCTTCAGAATACATTCCTGGTGATGCTTCCGGAGCAGGACTGGGTTACACACCCATAGCTCCCAATGTGGCTAAAGCAAGGTCAACTTCAGCAAAAGGTGTCATCAGTGTTCCTTCTCTTCTCAAACAACCAGCAAACAATCCTACTCTTACCTCAACAAGTGCTCCTGCGCCATTGCAAGAACCAACTTCTCAGGCTCGTCTAGTCACCGGTGCTTTTAGGCGACCTCCTTCTGCACCTGCACCATCAAACTCACAGACTCACCCAACTTCCCAGGGCAACCTAACTGCCCCTAACACCTCAGTATGCCCACCTCCTGCAACTGCGCTATCAGAATCGCAGAATCGTCCTGTCTCTCGGGCTGGTCCCAATGCAGTTGCCTCGCCCGTTTCTCAAATGTCTGCCCCAATTCGTTCACTTTCCCCCATTGCACCTAATGATGGAGGTTGGGCTAATGTTCGTATACCTGATTCTGCTTCTGAATATATAGCGCGGTCTGGTCGAAGAGGGCACAATCATAACTCCCCATCGCCTAATTCGATCGGTTCTGGTCGACATATGAGTTTGGAGGGATCACCATTTATTCCTCGATCGCCACCTTCGGCGATTGGTAGTCCTTTTTCACATAGAGAACAAACTCAACGTGACCGACGACTTTCTTCCTCTCCTGATCAACGTGAACGTTCTCCTTCTCGCCCGAATCGTCGAGGTAATTCTACTTTTCTGGGATATGGTCTTGACTCTGGTCGACCATCTAATAGCAATGGCCAAGATATACGAAGAGGCGGAGGCAGAGGTCGTACCAATACTCCGCCGAATCGAGCTACTTTCAAATCTAGGTCCAGGTCTCCACCTGTGACACATACTGGGAGGAAACGTTCTCGTGTGGATGACGATAGGAGAGACACTCCGCCTTTTAGACAAGATCATTACAGTCATCAGGCCGAGTCTATCAGCCGAAATGGCTACAAGAATTCGAGGCGCACTTCCTATCCGGATTCTGAACATTCGGTCGAAGCGTACAACGAAAGTCTTTCCCCGCCGAACTCCTCCCCCACCTATAATGATATACCTACATCCCTCGAGTCCCGCCTTTCAAATGGATATGATGCCTCGGGAGGTACATCAGAAGGCTTTTATTCTTCTTCTTATGACCGCAACGATTGGGTTCTCGATAATAGACGACTTTCGCCTCCCTTTCATCATCAATCCCAACCTCCTGAACTCCCAAACAAGCGCCAGAAACTGTTGGACCCTGGCTCTGCTGACAAGGCTCCACTACTTTCCCGGATGGCTGGTTCCAGCTACGAGGGTACTTTCAAAGGCCATAGCGGACAGGCGGTACGAGGGTATGGGCGTGGACGGGGACGAGGACGGGGACGAGGTGGAACTAGCTATAATTCACATTCTCATCTCGGTCCTGGTCAACGTCACCAGCAACCTGCAAAGAACTCCCTTATGGACCGCCTGAGCTACTAAGTTTTTTTTGGTCAGCGCAAGGCTCATCCCTTCTGGTTGTGACTTGTGGCTAATCCGGAACCCTCCAGGAGTTCGTTTACTATTCGAACTCTTCTTTTCTCGTTGAAGCTGCAACACATTCTAACTTAAGCTCTTGTTAGTACCTGTACATTAGTGTCTGACGGGCGTCGTACTTTCGTCGTCAATTGAACATACGTATCTATTTCTGCAACGTGATACAGTTAGGCATTCAAATATTAATTGTCAAAAGATCGAAATTCAAAGAGGGATGAACGTGGCCAGCGCTTATTCTTCACATGGCAAAGCCATTTACCTTGGTTTTCCTTCTTTCTATCCTGTATCCTTTTCAATGGATTTTAGCGAAACTTCGGATAACGCGGCTGGCTCAGCGTTCTCTCCTCCACATACTAGCTGCTGGATCAATTCCCCGACACGTTGGCTTCGTCATGGACGGGAACCGGAGATACGCAAGGGGTAAGGGAAAACTGGTGCAAGAAGGACATGGAGATGGATATTTGGCATTAAGAAGGGTGAGTTTCGTGCTATCTTTGCTATCCACGTTTACGAATGACCCGTCTCGCTTTAATGGAAGGTATTAGAGATATGTCTCCGCCTGAACATCCGCTGTGTGTCGGTGTATGCTTTTGCGATAGACAACTTCAAGAGGCCTCAGGAGGAGGTGACCGCTCTTATGCAGCTAGCTGAGAGCAAGTTAATGGAATTGTGCTCCCATGGGTGAGTGCATGGGCGTGTTCGACCTTTCGACCTATCTTCGAGCAAACACCGTAATATTGACCCTTACACATTTGTTCTCAGTGATCTACTACAAGAATACGGTGTCAAGTTGAATGTCATAGGAAGGAGGAGTTTGTTTCCGGAGAGTGTACAAGCTGCAGTTCGAAAGGCGGAAGAATTGACGGAAGGAAATAATCGGTGAGCTTCACCATAATTCTTCCTCGGCTGTTCGTAATCTCACTGAACAACTACCTCAGCTCGATTCTCAACGTCTGTATGCCCTATTCCTCGCGAGACGAGATAACCACGGCAGTAGAAGATTGTATTCGAGAAGTACTAGCGCCTGCGAACGATTTCATGTCGTGCGTTTCTTCCTTGTGTCACAAAACATAGTGCTTGACTCTCATTCGCGTAGAAATGATCCTATTGAGGAGATATCGGAGGATACCATCAATTCGCATTTAATGTCCGTCAAACAAGGCAGCCCACCGCTAGACATCCTTGTGCGTACGAGTGGGGTGAAGCGTCTGAGTGACTTCATGCTATGGCAGGTTAGTGGTCCCTGCGTCGTTCGCTTGGCTTCTTTCTTTTCGTGTTTCATCATACAACTTACACAACTCTTACGTGTATAGTGTTGCGAAAATACTCAGCTACATTTCAGTAACACCTACTGGCCTGATTTCGGATTATTTGATTTTGTGCCTATTATTTTGGAGTGGCAGAGATCAGTGTGGTTCCGCAGACAAGATGTCTGGCTTAGGGATAGCCATTCTCGAAATAGATGATGACCTTGTTCTCTCCAAGACCGAGCTGGAAGGATGTTTGGGACAAATTTCAATATCAATCCTGATATTTTATTCTCACAAACTTGGATGCAGTGATTCCTTTGAATTACATGAAAATGATCGTTGTGTGTTGTATCTCATAATTGGAAACTCACCTGAAGTCTTTCCAGTGCACATGTTTGCAGAATTCGTTCAGATCCTCCTGTTGTACACTTACTGGTAATCGAAACGCGTGATGGCTCTGATGACGATTAAGTGCTTTGGGCGGAGGAGCAATGGGTAGATAGTACTAGTGGCTTAATGATATTGTTCCGTGGGTGTTGCTACAAAAGATCTATTGACCGAAAGGTCTAAAGTAAAGTCCCCCGTAAAGATAGTACAGTTTGATATAAATTGTGCATTCCAACAGGTGATCGCAGTGCCCTCAAATAGCCTCAATGTAGTTTCTGTAATTAAGCACCACATATCGAAAGCTCACGCATCTCTTGGAGCACTCCTTCTACCTAGATGTAAAAATCAGTAACGAGATTTAGTCCTGAAGGAGGAACGGGTAACCTGAGCGTCCAATTGTCCAGCTGCATAGTCATCTCTGACACTGTCATCGAAATATCTGGAAGATCAAGTCCGACATTCAGTGGTGGGTTAAACAGGTGCACAATATGCATAACACACCTCTGTACTCCGCTGAGCTTTTCATATCCTTCTTCAGCGAATTTAGATTGCATGCGAATCATAGCTTCGAAGCTTGGATCAAAGTAAGGCACCCGTAGGTCGAGCAGCTGTGGTAGCTCTGCAATGAGTTGGTCGTTCAGCATGTCGAAAACTTCTTTTGCGTCGTCGTGCTCCTGTTGAGCCTTGAGGGAGAAATGTACGACATGTAAGAAAGTGATATAGGTTGATCAGCAAAACCACACCTTGGGAAGCTTCGTAGGATCCTCGCTAGGCTTGTCGATGAGTTTTCTCAGCCTGCTTCGTGCTGCGTCGTAATCGAGGAGCTGAGTGATGAATGTGATGAAGAGCATGTAATCAGGTGAAAGTACATCATAGGACGGGAAGTGCGTACCTTCTTGTTCCGCTTCGCAATATGTTCATTCACAGTTGGGAAGTATGCACACATCTTCCCTAGAGGTTCAGATATCGCCGTGCGGTAGGGTAGGTCCTACGTAAAAGAGTTGAGTATTTCGAGTCAAAGGAGTTGTCAAGAGCACATCAAGCTTAAATATTGCGAGTCGCGTTTATCATATTCATCGTATTCATCATGATTATTGAAGAATCTGACTGACCAGTTCACGACCAAACCCTCCGTCCAAATCATCTACGGATCTCTTATACGCATGACCTGACATTGCACCTTCAGATGTTCGATCTGCGGATCCGTAGAAGATTTCCAGGGTTTCTGCTATATGGGTTTGTGCCGCAGTCATCGCTGTGTATAACCTATTAGACATGCCTGTATGCTGAGATTATATGTGACTTCTGGACGCACCTTTCATCGCATCCCAGTATGCTTTGCTGTCCTTCTGTAGTGCTTGACATTCTTTCTCATATCTGAAGAAGCGACATTGACTTAGTTCACTGAGATGAGGTGTATTGGAGATGTAGGGACACACGTCCGATATTTGGCTTCCTCGTCGGTAAACTCCCGGTCCACCGTACGCTCAATTTGCCCAGTTTTTTGAAGGAGCTGTATGACACCGTAAAATTGAAAATTGAATTGAAGTAAGGCGGGAGTACGGGATCGAAATTCACAGTGGTTCCTGCTCGGTTCACCGATTTCTTGAAACTGATGAGGATTTAACATTAAATTTCGCAGATATATGAGTATGGGCAAAGCAGATGAGGTGGAGGAAATATTGACACACCCTGACCAGCTCATTATAGGATGAAGTTGCTGAAAAGTTGAACGTCGCAAGATGAACCCAAGATGTCGATGAACAGCGACGGATTCGGCATCGGTGAAACTCGGTCCGGTATCTTTTGTTTGCCTGTAGTCAGTACTCTGGTACTCCCTTTCACTCAAACCCAGTTCATCGGTCCTCAAACTCAGGGGAGCTTGAATCCAACGACGCATTGGCTACTAGGTTCGCGGGTCGAACCTATCAGTTTCAGCAGTCACTTGGTATCTACATACATATCCGCCTTTCATTGGTTGACCGACGTGCATCTCAAGTTCAATTCGACTGCGTTCAGTTGCTGTAACTTGTATGTGCTAGTCCTTTACAATTACAATGTCAACTAATCTTGCACTGACAGGAAGCTCCCTCATCCATGCTCCTCCTACAAAATACCTTTGTTCATTGCCTTTTCTTTACTGTCCTCCTCAGAATGACCGCGTTCGCCAGTCCAATTGCTGCAACAAGTCATCAACTCGATCGTCGAGGACGTAAGTGATAGTATATGTACCGTCGCCCCAAGGCTGAGCGCTGATGACTTATCCCAGGTAAAAAGGGCGAAATGGCAATCACTATAGCATGGCAATTTCCTGGACCATTGACAGACACAACCAGGTTTTCACTGTTCTTCGATGAAATTGGCTTCGAGCCTGTGGTCGTCTATCACAAGAATGAGCATGGTAAAACAGTAACCCATGTCCAGGAAGTCAAGGAAGTCTCATGGCGACCCTCGCCTACTAATACAATACTCCTTGGTTCCGTCTTCAAAACCAGCTCCCTCGTATGTCGATTCGGTGACTCGGCTGACTTTCGAAAACACATATTCGATACCATTAAAGATGTTCAAGAGTTGCAGTCGCAGACCATAGCATTGTTGGAGGGCAGACAGAAGGAATTTGGAATGGTTCAAACGGGGCCATACTTTGACCCAAGGTTGAGACAGCATCCTACCATCGAAGATGATCTAGACTGGATCAATACTGTCTTTCTCTTCTTGTCGTTGACTGATTTGCCCATGTCTTCCGGCGGCCCCGCGCACGTGTCTCCCATGGCCACTCCCTTGGTGACTGCGACTAGTCTGGAAACCTGGAACAAAAAGTTCAACTTGCTATGTCTCGCCAGATATCCCAGCCTACCTCTAAATCGTTGCTGACTACAGTATAAACTAGGAATGGACTCGGTATCGGTGTCGGGTGATTGTAATTTGAAAATTAATTCATGCACTTAGACCAAAAGTCCTTTTTTGCCCTTTTCTACAGTGAACCAACACTAAAATTCCTGAGGTTACATATTCTACCATTCAAATTGGTGCGATAAGGATTTGCTTGTTGTGGCCGAAATTTTGTGTTATCTGCAGTGGACCTAAGAGGAATTAGAACTCAGTACCTCATGGAAACTCCGATTCTTACATCTTTTTTCGTCTTTCAAAGGCTATCCAATATCCAAGAACATGATCATAATTTAAAAGACAGGCAGTTCACTAAAGAAGAAGCAAGAATTGGTTCTCTTAGTCGGCTATACAGAAACTGGCATCCTTCAAAAATACCCTTCCTGTCGATCGTCGACACCAAACTTCCTCCCTTGGTCTGTCACCTATTGCGTTCACTTAGCATGCAACTTCCTGTTATCTGCGCTCTGGTCTCAGTTGGACTCAATGCCGCTTTGATTTTTGCACATCCTACTGCCCATGACCAGAGCACTGATACTCAGTTAGCATGCGGACAAGGTGGATCATACTTTGACCCTCGAGTCAACGGCGGATCGATGCTCGACGCGTCTGGTGGTCTCGGTGAACCATTGAACGTGACTCCATCGGACTTGATCACTAATTATCTGAGAGACTCACCGAAATACTTATAGGTCATCATTTCTGGTCGGAGCAGCCCAGATGTCCTGGATGCCACGGGGAAGTTCTACAACTATGCAAACGCAATTGGCTTGTAAGTAAGACTTTTACTTTCGTGGTTTTACCACACCGGACTCTGTTCATATACCGTGGATAGCTCTTACGAGTGCCTCGGGTTCCATATTGGCGATCCGCAACAAGCAAACTTAGGAGACGGTCGTGGTTGGGTCAATCAAACTGTATTGTCGATTTTATATTGACATAGCTGTCCAACTAAGTCAGGTTCTTGTAGGCGGTTATACGTCAAGACTACGGAAATTCGGTATTTGGAACTTGCGAAGAGAGTGTCATCGGTGGAAATCATTTCCGGTATGTTCAGAGGTTTTCGTCTTTCGCCTACTACTCGGCCACTCACAGCACTTCGACTTTGTCTCTTTCCAGCATTTATCCGCAACTGGGTACCTGCGCATTGTTCTTAGCGTAAGCTTTCTCCCTTTTCCCTGGAAAGAAGACTTTTCTGTTGCAATTCATGATTTCTTCTTTGATCTTTCAGTGTTTCCATCGAAGAAAAAGCTTCGACAAACCATAATATTGAACCTAACGGATACGATGCGGGAAGGTACGTGTTTGTCTGCTCTCCAACTCAGCACTTGTACGAATAATCGGTCTGAATTCGCTGTAGGGATGCTCTCGTCGCTGGTGCTATCGGGGAACGTCAGTTCGATGGAGTGAAGTACACTACTACTGCTCAGACTATCGAAGGACTGCTCCCTGTCGGTACCCAAGGGATTAATCACAGTAAGTCCAAGAAAATACCAATCGTTTCTTAGTCTCATAATGGCCTTATATAAGACATCGCCATCGATGGCAAGGTCATACTCTTGACCGTGACAATTCACAATTGATGTATGTACTTCATACGAACCGAACATAAATTTCTTGAAAAAGCTTATCGCAGACATTCAATTTTCCTTTCAACTTACCCTATCGTTGTAGTACCAGTATTACAACAAATTCATAGTGATTGTTCGGCGTCTTGTATTAGCTTGTATCACTGCGTCTTGAGGCGATAATTTATGGCGCAAACATTATTTCTACATTATAGATGCTTCATGAAATCCTGTCATCCAAGTTTTAACATCTTCCCATACCTCACTTTTGATCTTCTCGTCCCACCATCCGGGAGGTATCATAAACACATCATGAACCGCATCGGGGATCCACCTGACTTGAACACACCCTCCGCCCAGAGATACCAATCCTTCCCGAGGTAAATCTTCCTCTTCTTTATTCCCTGCATCCTTCATATTGGCAGTCTCAGCTCCAACTCCACCTCCACCTCCACCTCCACAATCACAGTCCTTCCCCATAGCCCGAGCGAGATTTCCGACTTCCGTAGTCAGCCGCTCTGCGTCTCCGATGAGGATCAAGGTCTTGGGAAATTGCGCGAATAACGTGTGGAACTGAGGATACCTGCTCGGATAAGAATGGGCGGGATTCCGAGGGGTGTATGTATCCTGATTCCGGAGGACGGGTGGGCGATTCGGGTTTTGTGACTCTGACTGGGACGTAGATGCAAAATCAGTTTGCTTGATTTCGGGTACGGCAAAGGAGATCTTATCCTTTGATGATGGGGGTTCGGAGGTGTTGTTATTTGGGGTATCGTTTGAAGGTTGTGGGTTCGCACCATTACTATGCGCATTCACCTCCCAATCAAACTGGTCGTATGCGATATTGGGTGTTAACCATACCCGTGTCTTGTTGGATGGTTCTAACGAGGAAGCATCCGCTTTCGACGATCTATCGCCTAGTCTGGAGCCATCATAAAGATCCACTATGTGACCCCAACGACGCAGTACCCGTGGACTTGCAGGGCTAACATACTCTGAGTGGATAATCTCCATCAGGGACCTCGTCTCTTCCTCGATTTCTCTCCTTTCGCGTTCCTCCTTCCCTTCTGCGCTCTCCTCTTCGGTGACCTCCTGCGTACCCGGCCAATGCTCACGGATTCCCTCTTCTTCTTCGTCGATAACATCAGTTGCAAGAGATGCTGACGGTGGCGGTAAACCATGTGGCGAAGACTCTATATCGGAGGATACAGGGCTGCTACCAGCATGTATAGATTTTGTAGCAACATCTTTCACGCCTCGTACGAGCTTGGAGGTGCTTGCACTAGCGACACTCGCCACAGCTAACGCCAGTCCCTTGGTCGTGGATTTATGGAAATGTCGCTCCATTTGATCTCCGCTAATGGTCAAAGCTCCTTTCAGTCTTCACGGCGTGTGGAGCTATGAGAAACCTGCTCACCCTTCCCTGTTTCTTCCGCGCTTCCATTGCCCCCAGCCAGTTCCTCCAGGTCGGTATTTAAAACCAAGAAAGGTCCTCTGCATCAGGGCTCTTGGCTCAGGAGTATCCGTAAGATAATCTGTGCTTGCGTGAGGTCGAGGGATGTACGAAGAATGAGTCGAAGGGAATGCGTGGGATGTATCGCAAGACGGCTGGGGAAAAAATCATCAGTTTTTAATGAAATAAAGTACAACCGTGAAGGCTCACTGAGAACAGTAGTAAACCATCGGGCGTAGGTAAGATTTGCTCATCCCGTATCCATCGCGCTAGAGCGAGAGCTAAGTTTCCACCCGAGGAATCGCCTAAAAGCAAGATTTTGCAGGGCTTTCTCAACGGTTGCTCGGTTGACCTGTCTTCACGATGAGTTGACCTAAGCGGTACAAGCATGAAAAACACGTACCTTATATAATCTGGGCCGTAATATTTATTAACAACATGTGAATAGACAGCTGCAGCGTCCATGATTACCGCAGGCAAAGGCGCATGTTGTAGTAAACGATATTCGACGGCATAAATTTCCGTGAACAAGTTATCTCTCATCAAACGTCGTGGTATATGTGAGGTCCTGGATTTTTCGTGTGCAGACAGTTGAGAGAAACCTCCACCATGAAAAAATACCCCAACTACCGGTATCTGATGCTCTGAATCAAATCAGCCTGCATCAACACCGCGTAAAGGGTGAAAAATCACTGTTTAGGGCTTCCTTACGCCATACAAAGCATCCAACCCTCTTATACGGCACCCTTCTGAACCTATCCACTGCAACACCCTTTCTGAGAGATTCTTTCAAAGGAGGTGCCCATTCGAATGTCGTCTCTTTGAGCTCCTTCGTTCCAGGTTCATCTTCAGGATTCCGAGTACCCCAAGTAACACCAGCAACTTCCGTTACACGGTAAATACGGCGTGTAAAGTTGACGAACACTATCTGCCGCAAAGACCATGACTTTCGAGGACGTCGAGAGCGAGATAGATTGGATAGTATCCAGATGGGAACGAGGAGGACAGTGGTAATGATTCGCTGGAAGACATATATCGCTTTGAAAGGTTCCTTGGCGAAAGGTAGATGAGCAAAATGAGGATATTGCGGCGTCTTGTCGTACAACATTGAGAAACTTTACAGAAAATTTACAAGTTGAATCGGTGGTGCTTGCATGAGAGAACTTTGATTTGCGCGGTACATAATTGTGATGAATTCATGGAGCGAAATATTGTTCGACGTCATTAGAGACGCGTGAAGTGTAGGCGGCTTAAAACGGCAATATTTTTCCACAATCATAAGCGCCCAAGTTCTAATTGTCATCCTGGTCAAATTGAAATTCGAATTGTATGGGAGTGCTCACGATTCGACAAGTTCAAGTTAATAAATAATGGTACAAATTCCTTCTTCTCTTCTCAAGTATTTATAATGATATCTGTGTTTTATTCTTAATGGAATCCATAGCCCTTATTGCCTTCCTCCAAGAATGCCCATGAAGCCTTACCCTTCCATCCGAGCTCCTTCCAGTCATTGAGAGTCTCCGGGAACAAAGTGATAACACCGTCCAAGGTCGGGTCGTGTGCAGTGATCACGAATACATCGGGATGTGCGTCAATGACCGTCAATTTCTCCTGAGAAACAAGAGCACTGGCTCTATCAGCGTACATGGAAAATCCTTCTGGGATGCTCAGGATAGGTTTTGAAAGGTCGGCGAGAATGCCTCCTGGGCAAGGGAAATTCTTGTGTATATGCGGGTTGGGTCTCAGCTGGCCTGGGTGGTGGCAGACATCAGCTCCGAGGAGTACGAAGGAGTTTTCTTTGACATGGGCCAACGCAGAGAGATGTCCAGGCCAGTGCTACATCGGTATATGTCAGTGTGACACTCTTATGCCAGCTCAAAAGACTATACTCACTCCTGGCGTATCCAAGAGGTACAAACTACCATCACCAAAGAAGTCGATGGCAGGTATTTCGCCGATAGTGAAATCTGGTTTTTCCCAATTGATTTCAACTACTTCATGTCCTCTAGGCATGAAAATCAGCCGTGGATCTCTTGTTGTGTATATAAGGCACATACGCAAAGTCGCTCTCGAGAAGCATGGCATCAGGAACTGATGGGAACGTCCTTCTGTCCGTACCCTTTCCGACAATCAACTTCGTTTTTGCAGGGAATAATGACATGTCGCCTGGCATGGCATTCAAATTCTGAAAATTCCACTACGGGATGGGTTCGCATGTGCTTACCACTATGATCGAAATGCGAATGACTGTCAATACAGTCAGCAATGTACGATAACATCGAACCCTCCTCACTCACCTCCATATCACGCTGTCGATATCGTCCACTGACACTCCACCAGCCTTGAGCTGCTCAGTAATATCGGCATCAACGCTCATCTCGAATCCACCCTGCGCAAGCAAACCTTGCATCGCGGGAGGGAGCTTACTGAAGTCCTTCATCGGCCCTAGATCGAACAAAACCTTGCGTCCACTCGGGTGCTCAATGAGGAAGGCATAATCGGGCGACGCCAGTCGCTCTCTTCCTGGCTTGACAGGGGTAACGAATAGGGCGGCGGGTATACTTGTTCTTGGTGAAGCGATGTTCAACGCTTTTACTGAAACGGTAGAGGTGGACTTGGGCAGAGTGATGTCGGCCATGGTGATTATTTGGGAACCCAATAACTTTGCGTGTCATGGGTATTTATACGATCACAAGTTGACGTATGCAGACCGGGTAAGGATTCTCAGTCTCCATGAAAAGCATCATAAATTCTCGGGCAGCACTCGGGGACGTCGATAATCAAGCAGTATCGATATCAGCGATCGGCAGAATATATATTGGATTTTCCGATGCACTCAGAGGGTCACTTGTCATTCAAGTTCCAAACTTTTTGTTACTATGATACTATGGCTGGGATAGGATGTACTGGATGATCAACATGTTAGAAGGTCAAAGCTAGTTATAAGAAACGATCGACATATTAGGGAAGTCAAAGCTAGCCATCGCAAAATCGTGACTATACATCGGTCAGGGGGAAAATTTGAATATCTTATCTCTGTGAGGGGCAAGGAGTTACATAGGACCCAACTTTCATGAATGAACAACCACAGTGCCGCGTCCATGTCGCAAATCCGAAGTTATCGCATGGTGAGCCCTTTGTATCACGACCTCAACAGGCATTTGACGTACTATAGGCTGAATAGAACCGGGTATCATCATTTACACGAGAAAACGCAATCATAAAAAATTAAAGACTTACCTCGGGTTTATCTTCCACTTGGAATAGCGGAAGACCTATCTCATTAATGGTGGGAACGTTCGTGTCTGATGTTGCCATTCCGGTGAGCTTTAAATTCAATCTAGAACTCGAGTTGGGTGGAGATTGGCCTAAAAGGATGGAGGTTGTAGGGTCGTCGTTGTTGAAGTAAGGTAATATGTGTGTTATGGGTGGAACTTTGGAGGCCTGATTTGTCTGAAAGTAAACACTCGCATTCAACCTTTCCATGCAAGTGATCAATCTAATCAAGAGATGGTATATTGTTTGGATGAAACTTACATTGAAAAGCAGCAGTTGATATAAACTACATTGAGTCAGTATGAAGACATTGGGAGACCATAACACCTTACATTGGGGTAAAGCTATTTCTGAGACAATGTACAACGGATGTTGTACGCCTATGGCAAACTAACAACCTCTCGAGTCAGTAGATAGTCTAGAAATCGCTGGATGTGGTCGTACTGCTATGACAACTGCTACGGAGAACATGCTACAACAAAAACATCAAGTTCTAGCCCAGGTACTTCGTCAGTCAATAAAAATGAACGTACCCTGTGATGATTCCCGTGTTCACGAGATAAGCCACAAGCATCGTGCCGCTCGAACTCGTCCTATGTAAACAATGTAAGTAATATCGGGCATTAACTCAACATCATGATTTATAACGGCGAAATTCTTACCAACTCAGATCCGTATGGGACTTGGCAAGGGCATAAAGTAGTGTTCCGCCAACAAGTAAATCAGAAACTGAAGTACTGCACATTGACAAGATGACAATGGGCTAGAAAGCAATTAGTTCTCGCCGTAAGATTGGAAAGAGTGTTTTTAGCTACTTTGAATTTTACGCTCGCAAGATCAGGTAATACGTCGACAGTAAAGCTGGAAAAAGTTTGGACATTGGATAAATATGTAGAACATCGTTGTAAGAGCTCACACTTCATAAGCAAACACTAGTTCCATGAACATGATTAGTATACACTTCTTGTGCTCAATGAAAAGACGCACCAGCCCCCAAACCTATGGATGGTTCCGGACCATCAGATTTGATTTCAGACGGGAAAATGAAAGATACAGACCAAAGTCAATAGATAGATAAACGATCTATCCGGGCCATCAGCCATCTTCCACAGAATGAATGGAAACCTACCAATCCAATTGGGACCCATTTCGAGACAAGGTGTTTGACTGCACCGATATCTAAGTAAACTAATCACGTTGATCAGGTCTGACAACTCACGTTTCCACAAGCGACTCGTATAAAGCCTGTATATAAGGAGATCATTATGGAGTCTTAAAAGGGAAATTCGATGCTCACAGTTTCGTTGAGCTCATGATAAGAGTCTGAGGTCCGTTGATCAGAACAAGCTGGATGAGAGAACTTACTTCTTACTTACCTGCATGAAGATTTGTATCTAACACAAATAAATTGAGAACCAGAGAGACGGATAATGGCAGGGCAAGCTCTCACTTGGAAACTCCAGATGAATGGCGGGGAGGACACTCCTACTTGATCAACAACGTAGAAGTATGTCGAATTGAAAACAAAGCACAGTTGCAACACGTCCAACACCCTAAGTCAGGGTTCAATTCCGATTTGATAGACTTGAGTGAAAAACGACATTAACCATAGTAGACCGACCTACATAGTTAGTTAGTTCTTATGTTGAACATGTACTGCAAATGGGCGATATCGCACCGATATCTTATTGGAGATTGGGTCTGTCTTTTTTGCACAGAAAAAGATGGCAGCTTGTATGCTCGCGGTCCCACACAAGCTGAGAAGGATGAGATATTATTTGACAAGCGATCTCAAGAATATACCACGTACAGCGCCGCCAGCAACAATCCAACCATCATTCCACCATAGGTTTCGCCAACGTTGATCGCGAAGGTCAAGCCATTCAAGTTCCAGCTCATCGTACTACAGGGTGTGAGGATCGAGGATGTGACCGTAAGCTTTAAAAGTAGGTGGGTTGTCCAGTTTCCACTCACAGCCCCCAAAGATTCAAAACTCGGAACAAACAGATATAGATATCTCAATCAACCCTAGATCTCCAAATCGCGCAACATTGCTGTAAGTACAGTGATTGATCCTGGTGGTTTCTCAAAGGACTGAACAGCCTTACATTCAGGCCTTCCACGAGAACGCCGAATTTGAGGACGAGTCATCACATGATGGTCAAAATGAGATAACTTCTCTCTCTTCCGCTTTCGTTCCTCAAGCGCGAAGAGGCAGCACCCCAAGGTGCAGTGCGAATTGATATTGGATGTATCAGAACCTTGCCATAAAAATCGAAACAAAGCCTGATCGAGGTTTGATCAGTCCATGAGGTGACTGACTGACTCTCATCTTGATGGAGTTGTTATTGCGAGTGGGGTGAACATCCTTGCCACCTACATGAACCTTCATGTACCATGATCCACCATCTTCCCCTCTAGTCTTGTCCCTAAGGCATAGCAGAGACGATAGCTTTGCGTCTGCAACTTCTTTCTTCCGTTGGGTAAATCATTTTGTACGTATCCTATAGAAAGGGCTTGAATACGTACGAGACATGATACGATTATTCGGTCATCGCAAGAGAAGATCTTGGCACCTTCTGACAGTCGAAAAAGAAATATCGGCGCCAGGTCGTTCAAACTTCAGGTGACTATATACGGAACACTGTAAGTAATTTACTTACACGAACGTCTTTCTTGAGGTGTTCTAGGGCGCCTCCCGTGCTGATTAATTCACCGCTCGTCTTCCTTCCCTTTCCTGCAATGGCAATTGTTCGCAAGATAATGTCAATGGCAACGAACGGGATACATACCTATGACGAAGGAAAATCCAGCCCTACGAAAAATATTTTCATCCGAGGAACATACCCACTTCAAGGCGCGATTACATAGTCTCGAGCATCATGATTTGTGAATTGGACTAGATACTTTTTGATAGCCATTTTGCAACTTACATGATGTTGTTTCCGATGACGGGATGAACATTTCGAAACGATCTTTCTCGGTATATCCTCCGCAGGCAATGCAGCTGGTTTGCTATGGTAGGTTGGAGGAATCGAGAGCTAAGACGCTGCTAACTTGAAGACTATTAAGAGCTTGAAGGAGCAGGGAAGACCAGGGTGGGCGTCCTCAGTCCTGCCGAAAGCAGAAGTTATGAGTACGATCGCGGAAGCCCTTGTATGTTTTGATACAGCCTTTTGAGCGAGAATAACCGGGAGACTTAAGAAGGATAAGTCGAATGCCTGTGCTGCTGATTCCTAAAGGGTTCGGAGAACAGTTCAACCGGCACGTGCCAGCTTCGTGGGAACGTCCATATTTCAGAGCAACCCTCGAAATCACAAAGTCAAAGTCTCACGGAATTGCCTTCACTAACAATGCGAGACCGCAACTCGATGCCTCCAGTCTTATCGTCCCTATGCTTTTTTAGCACTAGGATCAATTCCGTGATAGATTTTTAATCTCCCTCTCGTTGTAACCTCTAGACATTGCCTAACCGCGATTCATGCTACACCAGGATGCCCAAACTCCGCAACTGAGTTGAGAAGATTAGGGGATATATACATGTATTTAGTCTTTATCTTATAAGGATTTCCAAATATCCAGGATAAACGATATCGATAAACCCTCATATCTCCACCAGACGACGATGCATGGCACCTTCCTTTGCTTTTGCACCTTTTCAGGTTTCGAATCTCCCTTCCTGTTCCTTTTGACTATACTCTTTATAGCCGAAAGTCATGCAATATTCCAGTTTGGATATATCGACGATGAAGACGGTGACTCTGTCACCGGGCTGGTCCCAATCTACACTCCTTCGAATTTTTGGCAGCAAGGAGACTCGTGCATCGTCTGCTTTTTGGCGTTTGATCCTACACAGATGTTTCATGGCACTTGGCACTCTATTACACATCAGACGCCGGATCCCGCTGCAACTGTCGAGTTTAACTTCACAGATATGTGTCTATCTCGCTATTTTCTTGGGGATGCTCTGGTATCGTGAAAGCTTATCTTATTCTGCCCACAGGGATATCTCTAGATGTATATTGCTTGCTGCCAAACTTTATACTTGAGGACGGACCGTTAGAGGATTACACGTCGACTTACAATTTATCCTTCGCCTTGGATGGCCAACCGGTTGGGCAAAGTTTCACACATAAAAGCGATTTCAGTGGTGTCACTCAGTACAATGTCAGTGTATTATCACTCAGCAATTTGTCTCAAGTTCTGCACACCTTCACCATGATAGGTGCTTCTACAGTCGACATGCTTACCATACAGTTTGACTATGCGAGGTATACGTGTGTGCCTTTCCAATTATATGGATTTTCTCCAGTAACTCAGCCCTTGATTGAAGCTTTGACAATGATGCCAGCCCGTCGCCTCCAATTACTCTGACGGCCTCGACCTCGACCTCGACCTCGACCTCCACCTCGTAAGCCTTATATATGATTATCGTATCTCAACCATCATGAAGTTCCCATTCACACAGTGTTACCAGCATCTCCAGCACACCTACCATACCTCCTTCATTCATATCCTCATCTACCTCTCATAAGCCTATTACATCTACTACGGCGTCAACATTGTCACCTAGTAATACATCGGTGGCAGAACCCCTAGGACAAAAGAAGAGTTTGGATCGCACAGCGATAATAGGTGGGAGCATTGGAGGAATCCTTACGCTCTTTCTCCTTCTTACCCTAACATTCATTTATCGCCGGTACAAACACCGCATCCGTCAACGATTCTTCTCCCATCCTCGACTCAGCGGTCAAATTGACCCATTCGATGTCCAACCTTCCTCTATAGGGCGTTATTTGATGCATTATGGAGATGCAGCTTTAAAAACCTCTCGTGAGAGTTCGTCGATTGCCGTTAAAGGAGCTGCTCCAGTTGCAACAAAGAGAGCGGCCAAACCAACACCGAATTATTACTCGGCAGGGGTAGGGGAGGCTTTCTAATTCGCCCTGGGCCCGCGGGCTGTGAAGGACGTGGATCGGCAGAGAAGGGCTTGAGTAGCGAAGGATATAGTGATTAAATGCCACTGCCACACAGACCGCTCATGTTGAACACATCTAGTAGTCGCACTGTAAATGAAACGTACTGATACCAAAAGGCACTGAAGATACCATCGCAGAAGCGCTGAAGCTCAGAAGAAGAAGCACAACACCACAAGGGATGATTTGTTTCATTTTTAGACTGCGTCCGAGAAAGACGGTAACTAGGATTTCCTCTTACCCCAACATTCCATTGACAATCAAGTTCTGTTCGATAGTAGTGTCCAATCTACACTTTTGTTGCGCAAGCATCGATGAAAGGTTTGACTGTCTTTTTTGAATTTTGTTACATATGTAGTCCGATCCAGATTCAGATAGGCTGAAGTGTTGCATATAGTAGCAAAGCAAACGCAGTACCCAGGAAAGTTTATAACACGGTTCCATCTATGAGTCAAAGTTGAACAAACGCAGGCAAGAGACGTAGGCAGGTGCCTAATGCTTGGTAGTGGTATAAGTAGATGTTTATATGAGATCCTTGGAAGCGGAATCCGTTATCAGCCTGTATAAAGGAGCAACAGCACTCTTACGCACCATCCTTAAAACAAGCTACCATTATTACGAATAACAATTCACCTCTGTACGTGTCTGACTTCGCACAATTTAATCACTCTTCTCTCTTGGCTCAGCAGACATCCGTTTTTCCAATACATCCGAGAGATATATCCCTGCTGCGGCAACAGCGCAGATACCCAACGAAAATTTGACGCGTGTTGAAGCAGGAAGGGCTTGAAGTACCGAAGAGCATTTGTCGTGCGGATAGTTTGATACCAAATAGCGAAAATCAGAATAAGCGAGAAGATGAGAGTTGACAGAAAGTACCAGCCCAAGATTGAGCAAGGGTTCGGTTGGCGGCTGATTTGGATGTCGCTGAAGGTACAGAGTTTTTAGGCATGATGAAGCAAAGTGAAAGCGAAAAACTCGGGCTCAATAAGAATTAATCGGCATTTCGGCATTGACAAAGGCAATTAATTCGAATTAAGCGCCCATTGCTCGGTGGCGGAGTAACGCGACACCCCGAGCGGGACTAGCTGCTTAACGTGCATCGCACGGGTCACTGCTAGTATAGTTATAATGCAGGTCTTTGTATCACGAGTATTAACTGACGAGCCTACAGGGAACATAGCCAAAAAGATAATGAATGAACGACAGCCTCATGCCGCGTCCAGCAACGCCTGCGCCGCCTTCCTCGCGTTCGCCCTCTGAGCTTCAACCTGCAACTCCAAATTCCGAATCAACTCTCGAGCCTCCCTTAATTCCTTTCTGAGTTGAGCGTTCTCTTGACCTAGAGTAGAATCGTCCCTAGAGTTGGATTTCTGTATCGTAGGGGCAGGAGCAGGCGACGGAGGCTCCGCCGTAGTCGTAGAACTAGGAGTCGGGATGGAGTAAGATTTTGTGATAACGGGTGCGGAAGGCGTCTGCGAGGCAGGCGCAGGCGTGGAGTAGGAAGGGGTTAACGGAGCAGGAGAGGGCATGGAAGCAGAGACTGGAACAGGTACAGCAGAAGGGGGAGCAGAAGAAACGAATGAAGCTCCGCTAGCTAGATCGACAACCTTCCTAGGAGCGTTCTTGCCTGAGAAGAAATCGTTTGCTGACATGCTGGGTTCTGAGGAGGGTGCAGGAGGGAAAATGTCAGATTGAAAACCATCAGCCTGTTGTAAATATGAGACAAAATGTTAGTGGACAGTAGGGCATAATCAGGCGTCGCTACATACCCTTCGCGGAACGATGAAAGCAATTGGTTCTATGTTTGATCCGGCTATCTTGTAAGCTCTTGCAATCTCGCAGTCGGCAACATTGAGGGCGCGTCGAGGAAGGAAACACATTCCGCGTTGAGGATCAACGCTCTTATGCTCGTCAAGAGCGAAGAGATTATCATTTTCATATTCATAGTAACGAATATTGCCGTCACTATGTAATAGTCAGCGATCATTAGAGATAAGTTCGGAGAATCGCTTACCCTTTTCCAGCTGCAAGAACGAAAGATCATAATGAGTACAGAAATGCATAGATGTAATGGTACTCACCAAGGAACAGGATGTTATTCTCAGACCAGAACGGCATCATTACACCTGAACTCTGATCTATAGTCGTTGTCTTCAGATTGCTCAAACTGCCCGTCTCCCAAATGGCCACCTGTCTATCAGACATCTTGCTGAAGCCAGTCGTTGCGATCCTGTCATGATCACCCATCCAGACCACTCTGGCGCCTTTGATACCGCCATGTCCGTCCGTGACGCGCACTGCATCGCTACCAGCACGTGGATCGAACAACCGCAGCTTACGATCACGACATGTAGTCACCAAAAGCGTTCCAGTTGAGTTGAAAGCTAGACTCTGGATAGCGTCGTTATGACCTGAGAGAACATTTCGTGGATCCTCTGTGCGAGCAAGATCCCAGAGTTTCACAGTGTAATCTCCGGTAGCACCCGCGACGACGTTGGAGGCTGTCGGATGGAAGAGAACTTGGCCGACTTTGCGGGGTGATGCGTCGATACGCCATACAGGATCGAAATCTTTAGGAACCCAATGATCTGCGCCCCATCCTTCAAACGCGCTATCATCGACCTTCCATATCATGACCTTTCCATCATCTCCACCGGACGCGACAAGTGAATCATCATGAGGAGACCAGTCTGTATCAAGGACAGATGCTGTATGGCTTCGAGCGAGAGGTAGAGTGTCCGGAAGCTTGTGTGGAAAGCCAGAGATAGTATGAAAAGGAGAGGGAAGGGGCAAAATAGCAAAAGCACCTCCTCCGGAGGCGTTCCAGTTGATGCTAACGTATTTCTGTAAATGGTCAATGATAAATATAGTGAACTAAGGATCTAGTCGATATAGTTACTCCAGATGCAGCGATAATGTTGGTATCCCAGGCGTTGTTGGTTACTTTGACATTTTCAATGATGTATTCCTTCTTGCCCGACTGGCCAAAGACGTGTCTGGGGAGTAAGCCAGTTAGTATGGACGTATTACTACTGGCCCAGTGCTAGCGCGGAAAGTGAAGTACTAATGAATTTTCATTGATTTGGCACAAGATATAACATGAGAAATGGAACACACTGTCAGGATCTCCCATCCGCATTTGCTCTGAGTCACCAGCAGAAATTGCCCACCCTCTCTCGCCATTCCGCTGATCACCCAAGCGCGAGCCATTGACTGGGCCTCAGTGCAAAGAAACTTACCGATATTTTGATGCTCTGACAAAGCGAGACATGAACTATTGCTGTTATCGGTGGTGAGTGCTGAAAGAATAATGAGCAAAATGCGAGAAATGCGAGGAAACAAATTTGGTCAGAGGGGTAAATGGAACTTTTGATGGTCGAGAAGGGTACGTACAGTGGGGTTAGGGTTGACAGTACTCAAATTCTATGTCGCAAATTCAATTTGGGGAGACGCAAGCTTACAAGTTTAACTCGTCAAGTCACTATTCAAGTAGGAAAAGCTCTTGCCCTTATTTACAAGCTACGATATATATAATCAAGCCGTATCCTCTTTTGATATTCCCCAGGCGTCCTTGATTAAGTCCGCAGCCCTCTCGGCGACTATGTAGACAGGAACCTGTGTATGAGCAGCTGGAAGTCTGGGCTTTATCGAACGTCAGTTTGGTCTCCCTCCTCAAGGACGCTGGCGCAAGTACGTACGAATACTGATGCATCGACAATTCGTAGTCCTGAGAGGCCTTTGACTCGCAAATTTGGGTCAACAACACCATATGCAGCACTCTTCGAGGACATCGCCGCAGTACCAACCGGGTGATTTTCAGTCGCCGCATTCTGGTTGATGTACTCATCAAGTTCTTCATCTGTAGTTGCATTGGTGGGTGGACTCAAGATGTAATTATCCCAGCTATGCGCGGCCAAGAACTTCTTTGTGTTTCGAAAAGCCTCACGAACTACGAAACGATCGAAAGTCGTACTGAATAGATTAAAATTGATCAGTGGATATTCAAGTGGATTGCTGGAATTCAATGTGATGGATCCTCCTGTAAGAACCTTTTCTTAGTCTATCTATATGCCAAAAAAAGGAGCTCACTGGAAGTAGGAGAAGAAACAGATGTGCTGAAGGTTAAGAAGTTACCAGTTGCAGGAGCAGGCTGCGCTAACGCGCCATTCTGAATGAACAGAAGTGGTTAAGATTACGCTTTGACTCAACGGCTAGCTGCTCACGGTGATTATCAACTCATAATGTGATGTATTTGGACCAGCAGCAGGATCCGGAACTTGTTGGAAGATCGACGAATTACCTGGAAGGCGAAGCCAACCAAGAAATGACAGCGGAGGATCGACCAAAGGCCCCATTCTACGATGCTGCCACTCCCGCGTCACTTCCGCAAGGAGAGTGTCATTTCGGGCGATTGTCTCCAACGTGTGGGTGGAATTGACTAGCCATTTATTTCTAACGATGGGTTGCTCTGTGAGGTTCTTTCCTACCGAAGGTAAATTATGAACTGTTTGTATTCCCAACGAATGAAGTTCTTCTGAGTCGCCTATTCCAGAGTGCATCAAGATGTGCGGAGTCATGATAGTTCCGGCTGAAATGATAACTTCTTTGGAAGCGGTAATAGTATGCGTCGTGACTGGCAACAGTTATTAAGACAAATAGTGTTGGTTCGTACTACAAAGCGCACCTCCACTATCTTGTGTGAACTCAACAGTACGAAAGTCGGATGGTTGGGGCTCATTTTCGAGTACGCGTAATACACGCGTATTAAGTAGCACATGGAGGTTCGGCCTGGAGATGAACGAAGGACCCAGATATGACGCAGCGGAACTACTTCGCGTCCCGTCGCCGATTGTAGCTTGCACCCAACCTGGCACTTGGATTAATCAAATGCAACTGACAGTATTGGACCAAAAAGCCCACCAATCCCAAGTTGATACCCAGAATTCATGTCCAGATTGAATGGGAATTCTTTGTTCATCTCAGACGTCGTTTGTATCGTTCGATTGTCGATTTCGTTCGGAAATCCTTGTAAGCTTACTGAAACGATGCCATCGAAACTGTGAACATTGGGATCAAATTGACCAGTGGTGTTGTGATGATCTGCTGGCGGGGTAAATCGTTCGTTCTGCAAGGTGGGAGAGGTGTGAAAATATTCAGAATTGAAGGAATAATAGACAGGCCAAGCAGCGAATGGAAGCTGCTATATACCTTCCGGATGTATTTCTGCAAGCTATCCCATGACCATCCTGCGTCGTCCGTTATGTTTGCCCACAGATCGTAATCTTCAGAGGAACCTCTAGTGTACACCATCTGGTCTGAAGACGAGTAAGTATTCACTCAATCAGTCATACATTCGTTATCACCTCTCAAAAGACTTACTAGTAGAGGTCGTTCCTCCAAGTATGAACCCTCGAGAAACAGTCAAGGTTCGATTGTTCAAAGCGCTCTGAGGTGTGGCTGAAGAAGATGATAAGGTAATCAGAGTTCTGGGGACGAAGTTGGTTAAAAATATCTCCACAGGTGAAGTTCCAATCCCAAGCGCTGTTGACGAGAAAGTTAACCAATCCAGGAGCGGCAACATTGAGCACTCCTTCGTTTCTACATGTGAGCAGGTCAATTTCAAGCAAATATTTCAAATCAAAGGCAACTTACGAGCCTCCTGCCTCAACAAGAAGGACAGATACATCGGGATTCTCTGTCAACCGGTTAGCTATCACACTCCCTCCTGCGCCACCTGGAATTTCAGAGAAAGTTAGTAGAGGTCTAATGCAAGAGTCGCTCCAAAATAGTTGACCTCCAACGACGATGAAATCGAACGGTTGGCTTACGACGGTATCCAAATTCCTAATCACCACTGCTACAGCAAAGTGTGCTATTAATCCAAGTACTAGCGGGAAATTAAGCAAGACCATCTTCGAGACTGAAGAGCTATTAAGGTGAACTCATGATTTGACTTCAAAACAGTTTAAGTACCGCGCAAGTTCAGCTTCCGAAACAAGTCGCGTGGATCAAATGTCTTCTTGAAAAGCTGTAGATAACAGGTATCCAGTTCAAAAGCCATACTTCGGAAAATACTGGGACCAAAAATAAGGGCCACTGAGGGTTCATCTATTGTTGGAATCCTTGAGAGAGTGGTGCTCAAATGAGTCCAGAGAAGGTTATACCTGTTCGAGTTCAAATGTCATCGATCATGCGACTTGCACCAGGAAGCGGAGAAGGAGGTGAAGTTGGCTGACGGCGATTCACGTGAATTTCTTGCTCAGATACATGCTATATAGAACTAAAGTTCAACGTTAAACCAATAGCGTTCCCTTTCTTCTAGAGCTTTCAAGTATGTTTCCCGAACGCGTATGGAAACAGGATCGACTAGGTTTCGCAACGCAGATAGTACAGCGCTAGCTGTCATTTGTAGACTCCAGACACTAACGGTCTTGATACGGCGATTAATGTTGGCTTGTGTGACATGGAACGCCAACGCGTCATACATCTGGAGGAGTATTTGAGATGCGTCCCATAGAAGCAGCCTCCCAACTTACCTTCAGCGAAATTTCGTCAAGAAGGCCAGTCTCCCACATCTAGAGTAGATACTGTAGATATGTTGAAAGGGCAAAGAGAAAAGTGGCGACTTACAGTCCAAGCACCATCAAAATCATTGAGAACTTTCACGACTCGACAATGTATGGGGACCAAGGTCCGATTGGCACTGTGGTTGGGGGTCATGAGCAATTACACAGATTGTATAGCAGTAGACGTACTTCATGAAGGCAACGATAGGACGGATCAGTGCGTTATTCACGTACGACAAGTCGCTCGTGAATATCGGCACTGCAGCTTTGACATCTCTAAACCTTAGGTCCAGCTCAATGACCACTTTAGGCTCCTTGCTTTGCTCCAAATTCACAGAAGCGGTGAACTCCTCTGTGTCAGGAGCACTCAGCGGAGGTTTCGCTAATTCCCGCTGACCAGGAATGCGTTGACGCAAAGGATCTAAAGCTGGTGAGGTAGATAACGTGTTGGATATAGCATCGGCAATTTCTTCTAGTATCACATTCAATGCGAGTGCGTCATCCGGGTCTTTGGGAAATTTGATGTCCAGGACCGCATCGAGTTTGCCTGAAGTTATCCACGAGACAGGGCCTTCCATCGAGGTGGAGGCTTGAAGGTGATCAATGCTCACACCGTCAATCCGGATACGCGACTACTCGAAGAATAATTAGATCACATATCACAAGTGATCACATGTTCAATTAGCACATACCATCCGAGCCCAGTCACCGTCATGCAACTCACTTCCCGTGGTACGTCCTATGCTTTGGGGCTTGTGCAAGCTGAACAAACAATTGTCAAATTGCCCAACAATATTCTCCGCAGACAAGAAATCATAGAACATCCATCGTTTACGAAAAGTTCGGATATCTGCGCGGAAAATGGACGCTGTGTATGGCCTAAAACCGCCAGGTTGATATACAGTGATGAGGACGTCCTCAAGCTGAAGAGAATCTAGCTCAAAGTCCCCCACATGGGACTCATGACGAAAAGATGCAGGGTCAAGAGGATGTTCAGGATCGTACAAAACGGAGCGTCGATCTACGGTAATCGGATCAGGATACGAAACGTCGAGAGATAGATATTCAGATACAGCACCTAATACACCTCGAACTCCTTTGACAACGGCATCTTCTACCAACCCTCTGCCGTCCAACCACCTCCATAGCGATAGTGTGACATCAACCGAGTCGATATTGAGGTCAAACATAGAGTAATTCGTGTCTTGCTCTGAGGCAACATGTGCTTCATCCTCTTCGTACTCTCCGAAGTCTTGATACTCTTGTATGCCAATACCAGCCGCAGCCATATGGGCATTAATTAACTTTTGCCTAGGTGTGGTCATTGGACGCCGCGACACGTAAACATTTTTGAAGGAGATGCGCGAATCTTTCCATTTTGGGACGATGGCACTTTCGAATATGATAGTTATTCCGGTTTCGGAGGTGAGATAGTCGCTTATGCCTCGAGCCACGAAGTCTGTGGAAGAAGCTCGTGGTTTGAAGTGCTTCGAACGAGATGGCAGAATGAACAACTCACGTTGTAATCGTAAGCTATTTACAATGGCAAATATTACAGACAGAAATGTGGTACTGGATGGGAGAGTTTTTAGCAAATATTCCACCAGGAGTGAAGAGCGCATACGTTCCGACTAGAATCCAAATAGTCTGGCTCATAAGTATCCATGTTGCGATACCTGAAATATCATCGGCATTGAATTTGCGAAAGGATTTGATGGTAAACCACTTGAACCGGATACGAAGACGTTGCCAAAAGCCGTCTGCCACCCTGAGAAAGTCTTCTTGCGTCGGACGATGAAGTTGTGGAAGCGACATAGCTAGCTGTCGGAACGATCGAGAGTAATATTGAAAGTTATATGGCAGTATATGACGCTGAGGATCGTCGGATACAATATTTGATTGGGAATCTTCCGTTCGTGTTTGTTCCTCTGATACAGGTAGGGGTTCGGACGGATGATGACCTTGAACCTGCTGAAGCTCTTTCTCCGGAGAATTTAGGCGATCTTTCTGGTCTGAACCATCAGCATTCCGTGTAATCGGGTCGGGCCTGGCACCTTTCTGCCTCGGAATATCTTGCACTGGGCCTGATTTCTTTCGCAATTGTGAAGCAGTGGAATGGAAGGACTGGATGCGAAATGAGCTTCTACACGAGAGTTCATGTGAGCCTATAACCACAAACCATTAGAGCGTTGTCTTTCCATGTGTATTTAGAAGCACACCTGTGTAGAGGAGATCTTTTCGTACTGTGAAAAAATTACAGATTGTTCTGTAACGGTCCACTGCAGCATAATCATGGCGTCGCACGATGGCGACGGGTATTGCAGAGTCAATGCTCTTCAACAAGCGAAAGGACATGGAAATACGGGAGCAATGTTGTTTACAGACCAATCCTCATCCGAATGGTCGTGGACGTCATGGACCAATTAGCCCACGTGAATTATGTATTGAAAGTGGGCGCTTCCAAGTGCTGCATTCCACACCCGTTCCACAACAAGTTCGAAGACTTCAAAACAGCTGAGTTGAAGACAGCAAGAGTTCGGCCAGTACGCTACTCTTCGAAATTGATTGTTGAATTAGTCGAGTACTTGAACATATCTT
Source organism: Lentinula edodes (assembly GCF_021015755.1). NCBI lineage: Eukaryota > Fungi > Basidiomycota > Agaricomycetes > Agaricales > Omphalotaceae > Lentinula > Lentinula edodes. The sequence goes on from NW_025764318.1 coordinate 143,673, forward strand.
CCACTCGAGATTCAAGAATGGATACATGAAGAATCAAGATGCTTTTGAATACAACTGTACAACGAAGTGAGTATCAGAGCCTGGTACGTATCCTGGAATATATTCCTCCAGAGTCCCTCTGCTAATCTCGCGATGCCCATCTAATACTATCAATGGCAACAGAAAATGTACATGATCAAAGGAAACCAGACGAAGCAGAACAATGAACAAAAAATAATTATACAAACGGTCAGAACGAAGTGGGAATAAGTAATGGAAATGTGACACAAGGAAAGGATAGGCTGTGACGACAAGGAATCGACGGGCCTTTGACGATAATGCAAGTGATGAAGGACAGTGTAGTGAGTGTCAAGACAAAGCTCTGTGTGTGACTGTTGAAGTATGCGCGTGTATATGTTTATGAATCTTCATATCCCGGGCTATGAAGTGTGCGTAGAAGACAATTCTCTGTATTGAAATTGAAGGTGAGTAAGCTGATTTGGCACGAGTGGAAAATATGGCTCACGCAGAATGTCTAATAGTTTCGAGTTCAGGCAATCACGCAATAGCTGTTGCTTGCGCTACTGTTGGCCTCCTCTTCGACTGGTAATGGACTCGTTGCTGTGACTTCATCGTCACTACGAGCAAAGAAAGTTGCGAGGGTAGAGAAAGAGTCCATGTGGAACGTTGGTTGGCTTTAGAAAATTGGACTGAGTACGCGTAGGTGGCGCTACTGAGGATGAACGAATCGGTGACAAAGCGAATTTGTTGGGGTAAATCAGTGCATCCTTTGAGGTTTTATACCTCGCAATGAGGCTGGTTCGGGACGTCTTCATCGACGCAAGATCTAGCAGCGAGCACCTAATTGTTAATGAGATCATTGAAAAGGGCTCATGTACATAAAGACAATAACGGAGAAAGCTTTCAGATTCCAGGCACCGGTGCCTCGTCAAAAAATCTGACTGAACGCATGTCCTTGTTAGTCGTACAAGGTCAATGATCTGTCCGGCTCATCGTCAGGCTGACGGGGTAAGGTTCTTATCTTCTCCTATCCTTGATTTCGTGCCAAATCAAAACGCTTCACTGGCCTTACGAACAATTGAGGGGCGATGAAGATAGCTGTTGCACTCTCTAAAAGAAGCCAAACTGACGCCAATTCTCATCGTGCATATTATTATGTGCATTAAGCAGCATTGCAGCGTGTGCGTCAACTTAGTGAGAACAATAAGGGTAGGTACAACCGAAACCACCCGTTGTATCACCGGCAGAATTTACCAAGTTGGAGTGTCTTTGGTGTCCCCGAAGGGCCATAATACAATAAAATATCTTGAAGGTGTTCCTGACCTCAATATAGCTTGAGAGTCGAGCATCAGTATATTGATGTCTGGAATGACCTATCTGCCGCTGGGTATACTCGAGCCATTCCGGAACTCAGTATAAACAATAATAACAGACTACAAACGGAAAGAAAGAATTTTTTTTTGATACTTTGGTTCTGATTCCCGCGGGCCCGGCTTATGACCGGCTTGCTTATTGTGTTTTTGTCTGAGAAATGATACGAGCGAGAAATGCTGGACACGCTCGCTGAGAGACCGCAATATCGGCTGAGTTTCAAGGAGTGGCTTAAAATTCTAATCCTGTCAGTGTTACTGCAGCTGATGCGGAACAATTTTAGCGCTCAGAGGTCAAAGCTAAAAATATCGGCCAAAAAGGGAAATAGGAAGAAAACAGATGGATATTCAATTATGATAATCGTATAATTACTAAAGGATAAAGTGCAGTAGAAGTCCATATAGTCCATAGAACGTTTCGAAGGTCGTTGATATAAGTACTGACGTGTTTCTGAATGGTTGTGAGCTATAATTAAGTAAGTGGTGGTGATATCTGAGTACAGACTGATACAGTAGCAGAAAATTGAAAGAAGAATCATACTCAAAGCTGGTCGGGCTTGAGATTATCATAAATAGGACAGAGTGCGTCCCACTCCACTGTGAATATGAGTTCAGTAATTGGCGTAGGTTTTTGGATGCAGGAAGCAAAACGTACACGGAACTGGATTGTTGGACTTGACATCAGGCACGTCTTCAGCCATGACAACTGCGAGGCCACTATACAACAAATTACTAGTTAGTGTGCGATTGCAAAGCGATAACTGGTCAACTCACGCAGCAAGATGGAAGTCAATATGACTGTTGGTTTCAATTGAATACTGGATCAGAACTTGGATAATTCAGGAAATGTGTTTTCGTACCAATGCAAGAACCATGGCCCAGGATTGTCGGTTACAAAGCGAATTGTTGTCGTCTCTCCCGCAGCCACAGGAGTCGTATCTCGACGGACCTGTGGTTTAATGTAGGTACAGGGCTATGACACAAGCAAAGTATAACTGACAGGGTTTTTAAAGTTATATTCCGAACTGTCGAAGCTTTTGATAACGTCGAAATTGTGCTAAATAACCCGAAACCGTTCGAATGAGCGCTGATGGGTAGTGATTTCGGACAACGTACCCCGTGCAAATGGAAGGGATGTGGTCCTCCGGGTGCAGTTCCACCATTTATATTTATCTCATAGACTTCGTTCTTTTGAAGTCCGAAAACACTACCTTCCGGAAGAAGGTTCTGTGCTTGCTGTGTTCCGCTCAGGATTTGAAGGAGGACCGGCACGCTGGGAGACACAAAGGAATAATTGTTGATTGTGAACGCTCCGGCATTGAAACCTAAGGTCATATTGATAACGTGAGCACCGCCTGGGTACGGGCTCCCCGGGGCACCAGGATTCTGGAGCGGGTGCATTAGGCTTTCTGTGATACCAATTACCCCCGATGATGATGGTGCGATGGTTACGGGATCGGCATTGGGAGCACCTTTTACAAATTTCAGAGATCCAGAGAAAGCTTGGAGCGTCAATGAACATACCATTATATCTCAGGATAGCAGAGTTGATACCATTTGCAAACGGGTCATTTGCTGGGGTGCCTGCAAGCTGAGTATTGGGAGAAGCCCGTATCCAATAATTTCCGACTGGTTGATTAGCGGTCAAAACAAAGGAATATCTTTGCGCGGCATAAATCTGGATCTGATTTACTGTGACCGGTGTGGTACTGACACCGTCACTTTCAATGACCGTCAAGTTGTGGCCGTCAATACTGAGGGAGTATTAGTTTTCGTGGAAGAGACCATGTAAGTAGACAGATACCTGAACAAGTAATTGGGGTCGCAAGACATGGAGATTAGCCGAAATCTATAACGCTTGCCAGCCTGAACGTTGACTACAGCAAGCGATGCATCTGGCTGCAGAGAAGTGGTGTTAGAAACCGAATATGCAAGTGCGATACAGCACTTACGCCACCGGGATAGCGCCCTTGCCCGTTGATCAAAGTGGCGTTAGACACCGCGGCACCATGAGCAAGCACCTGGAAAGCCTTGGGATGGTACCTAAATGGTGTTGAAATAGGTATGATGATGTTGAACAATTACTACGTACCAGTCTGCCAAGGTTATCACAGTATTTTCTGTCAGGAAAAGTTAATGTCTCAGCAGCAATCCTGTCGCCAAAACACCCACCATCGTCAACATCATACATGTACGCTTGGGGATCATGCGGGTCATAGACGACGAATGGACCGCGAAGACCGTCACAATACTAGATGCTATTGAGAAATGTATTCCGTTCTCATCTCAGTGTGAAAACGTACTTGTACTCCAAGATGGGAGTGATACCAGTAGGTTCTATTCGAAATAGTTCAATTTTTGCAGCGTTCAAGGTTGACTTTATTTACCCTGCTTGGTCAGGTACAGCAAATCTGTACAGGAAAGAGTTTCCGGGCGCTATGGGGCATTGGGTGACAAAACTAAGGGATGATATGAGTCGGATCCCAGTATATGTGAATGGAGAAACACAGACCTTGGCCCATCGGCCCAGTTCGTGTGTTCCTGGAACAGTCCATGCCAATGCTATTGCGGATTCGTTAAAGAAACATCGCGGAGACGATATTTCTGTGAGGCTTACGATGCTCGTTGTTCGATTCATGGTTGTATCAGTGAGAGAGTCGACAACATCGATATTAAATGTGTCCCCCTGATGAATCGTCGGTATGATTTCAAGTCATGTTTTGAAGATAAGCACACCTTATTACCCTGGATGAGAGGACCAGGAAAGGTTGCGGAACCAGCACTTGTACCAGCTAAAACAGTGCTAATGACACAACATAAACACTTGAGAGTAGCTACATGAATGCAAACGCTCACGGGCGGGAAAAACCATCGGGAGACAGTTCTTTGTTCACGATTTGCAAGACGCCATTATTGCGAATTATATCTAAGGCCTGGGAATAGATAAGATGGATAGCGAGAGAAGTCAAGAGTAGACGCATAATGAATAAAAAGGAATGAACGAGGTAGAGGAAATCTCAGTGAAGAAAGAGGCTCGCACTTCCTGCTCCCCTTTATACTGTGAAGGTCAAGGACATAAGCTGTTTCTCGGCACACAATCATCGAGTCAAGTCATTCTTGTATAATTTCCCCATTTCGAAAGTAATCGGATAGCATTGCGGTCTGAGTATCCATGCGTTCAAGCGGCTAGGCGAACATTGCCCAGGAAACACTTGTCGGGCACGCTTATCCGGATGGCACAGATAATGTGTACAGATGGATGTAGGAGGGTGGTGTAAAGGTTTTGAGTTGGAGTGACAGCGGTGAAACACAGGCGGGCGCCAAGATGTCTCAAGATGCCCTATGAATACGTCTGACTTGCTATTGAAGTAGTCGTTAAGACCCAGAAAGCCAGGCTAGAGCATGAAAGAACCGTCCAAAGACATTTTTGTATCTTGTACATTCAAGACGGCAGGTGAATATCTAACATTTCAAGAGGCGGGAAGTTTAGTGCCATTATGATGTCCATTGTCACTTCACCCCTCTTGTCCCATGAGAGTGAGCACAAACGTAGGGCAGTTGTTGTAGCATTAATTTATCGTGCCTGTGCAGATAGCAAAGCACATCACTTTTGTAACTAAGATTTGAACATTGAAAACTTGTACACCTTCTGCACACTCAATGATGCACCGAATGATGTTAGTCAATCTCGTGGAAGAATTGGGGGGACGATGTGATGCGTACACTAGTGTCAAATATCGACGCCGTTTGGAACGAGATCCTTGGCAAAGTCGGAATGGATATAATCCGAAAGCATATTCCTATACAGACGCAAATGACTTCGAAGGAGTCTTGCTGTGTAACCCAAGAGATCCGATGTTCCGAGAAATCCCGCCCTTCCTCGTTGCCGCTGACCTCGGGATTCAAAACGTTATGGAGATACAGATACAGCTTTGGCATGAAACCTGAGAGCGACCAACGAAGACGATAAAAGAGACCCACTTCACCGGTCTTCACTAAATTGAAAACATAAGATCACTGAGCTCCGGTAGTTTCTGTTGAATTTTGGGTGCAAGTCATAAGTACAGTGGCAGGCAAAATTCCAAAAATTAAACAAGGGAACAAGGGAGAGAACAGCAGAGAAAGCTAGAGAAAGTCGAAGCCTAGATGCCCGACGGACCTTTGCTTAGTCAACGCAGTAATTGAATCTTTCTTCTAACTTCCATCATGAGCCAGTATCCTGTACCACCACCGTCATACGGCTCTGCAACGCCTTCGCCTAAGCAGGGTAATCTTGGAGATGAAAGCCGGGATCCTCTGTTAGGCAGCTCCGCCAGTGGCAGAGCTTTTTTTGATCAACCCGAGGCTGGTGATATTCCAGACGACTTCAAGGTGAGTTCTATCTTGACAACAACCTAAACTTCATCTTACTCAGGCTCATCTACAGTACGGCACAACAGTATCTGAGAGCTCCCCAGAAATTCGAAATGCCTTCGTCAGGAAAGTCTACACGATACTTTGTGAGTTGTATGTAGATGATTCTTTGGCTGCTCCTGACGTTCCATTTTCCACAGTCTGTCAAATTGTACGAATCTCAGCTCCTTTGAACGAACAAGATTCTGATGCTTGTATATTAGCTTGCTACTTGTATCGTTGCGGGTGGGATATCACACTCCGAGTCTGCTATCTTCTGGGTTCTCAATCAGTATGCTTTTCGAGATCGAATACCACCTCACAATGCTCATCTTCTGCTTCAAAGCACTTGGTCTTTCTATGTTCCCCTTTTTGGCACACTTATCAATCTTGGACTATTGTATTGGAAGCGACATGACCACCCTTTGAATTTTGTACTCTTGTCAACTTTCACGGTAATGGAGGCTTTTACACTAGGGGTTACAGTGGCGTTCTTCGACACAAAGATTGTACTTCAAGCTCTGTACGTCCATCTGTTTTGCCTGATAACTATCGCTCAACTCAGAATTACACAGCCTCATCACTCTTGGGGTTTTCCTTGGACTTACTCTATTCACTTTCCAGTCGAAGGTAAGTGACAAAGCTGCGCTGTTCTAGACACATAAGTCCTGACACAGAATTACAGTATGATTTCGAAGGCCTCGGACCCTGGCTATTTGGTGGATTAGTTGCTCTTTGTATGTTTAATCAATCTCGATTGATCAGTCGCACTAATTCCTCTCGCCAGTAATGACCGGATTTGTTGGAATGTTCATACCATTTGGCCAAACAATGGATCTCATCTATGCCGCGGGGGGCTGTCTCATCTTTAGTGGCTATATTGTGTACGATACATACTTGATAAATGCGAAGCTGTCACCCGACGAATTTATCATGGGTGCTATTAGTCTCTATCTCGAGTATGTCTTCAACTCTTGCTCATATAGTCTGCTCGCTGATAATGTTGTCTGTTTCATGCGTTCAGTTTCATCAATCTATGTGAGTCTTTCCTGTCCCAAATAATACATGAATTTTATCGATCGATGACAATTTGACAGTCATCAGCATCCTTCGTCTGCTCAACAACCTGCAGGAACGGTAATCAGTTGAAGAATATATCTGTTATCACAGATTTCATACGTCTTTCCTCTGGAGTTTAGCTACATCTGTCATCTACTCTTTATGTACTTATATATCTGGTTCTAGTCTTTGAATATCCAAGCTGCTGCATTCCACCTATCACCTGCTTGAGGATCGCAGTCCTTCCATGACAATTCTCCGCTTTCACTTCTGATACATACTGCCTTGACCCTTTTGGCGTTGTCAGCTAGACGTCTTGGTTGGATATGTAGATCCAAATGTCGCCTCTCCTTCAATTCGGTTTGCTTTGTTGCCCAAGTCTATCTCGAACGTAGGGTCGATCAACAACGGAGGACGAAGGCGCCTCCAGAGCTATTCAGGACAAGCAGAGGCAACATCTATTTAAGGGGTACATTGTAAGTGAAGATATTGATTAATAATGCATACCAGCCAGGGGTTGTAAGGTCTCAGTCCTGAGCGAATGCGCCGAGTTCACTAGAAAATACAAGAGTTCCTGCTCGTCAAATAGACCCAAAAAGGTCCAAGGCGATCCCAAGAACACGCACGCATTTGCGGATGCAACTCTTCACGGCGCGGTAAGCATTCATTCCGTATTTTGCTCTGATAGAGTACTAATTTACCTAATTTACTTCTGCTTGCGTACAAGAATTCTACTGCTACTCTTCTTGATCCTGCCATTGGTCCGTAAACTTGAGCTTGGGTTGAGATTAACGATCGAAATATGTAGACCATGGGCATAATTATCCGCGTGATTAGTGCTTTCTCTGCAGAGCGGATGATGTTCAGAGCTCCTTCCAGTACATCTTAGCTGTGTGTGTGCATGTATGTTCATGGTTTCAAGTCAGTCATTGACTTCGAAATAGATTCAGATAGATTCGCCTTCATAAACAGCGAAAGGGACGGCTGCTTGTACGATAACATGTACGTCCTTGAGCCCGTCAGGAGATTCCGAACGTGCTCCGAGCTGTCATTCATTGCTCGCTATATATAATAATCAACGTGTTTCTTTCTTTATTTTTGTCTTGTCAGCTACAAGAAATGCTTGTGAATTTTGACGTTCCTGTTGACTACCGAGAAACATTCAAGCTGTGCATGTACGATAGTAATTAATCAACTAGAGCGAAGCACACTCACATAATGGGCTACAACGGGGTAGTCTATGGCTAATATGACCACTTTGAAGAGAGGAAATAGTCTACGACTTGGTCCTTTTTTGGTACATCTCAGGCTACGGATCAATGTAGCAAGGATCTTGTGCCCTAGCTGAGTAGCTGCTCATTTATCTCTGATCAGAGTCATGTTAGAGTTCTCATCCGGATGAATGTTTGGTCAAGGCTGGTTTTGATCGAACTAAATAGTAAAAGCCGTCCGCAAAAAGCTCAAGTGCGAGCTTATTTATTTGCGGGAAAACGAGACTGCCTGAGTCTCATTATTGACATTACACACTTCAACCGCCCCACATCGTCGATAGAATTCTAATAACAAAGATCCTGATTTACTGGTATCAAAATAAGCAAAAAAAATATGCAAAGATGCAAAGGAAGGACGAATCCATTTTATTGCGGCTAGAGAACCACACGATTATTATGAATTCCAATTCTTCGCTCGTCACCGAGGACTCACATATGTAATCACGAAATCGTCGTCGTCGTCAGAATCATTGTTACCCTCTGGTGTCCAGCCATTTGACCGCAGAAGAGCATCCCAAGGGGACAGAATGTGCTCTGAGACTGGTGGCGGTTTCCGGTCGTCGTTTTGCAAAATGAAATCGTGAAGTACGGGGTTAACTCTTCAGTGATTTCGCATCAGCAGTTCATAGTAACATAGTAACTCCAGGAACTTACTGGCTAGCATAATCGACCCCCACAAAATGTGGTGCTCCTGGTACAACAAATAAGGAGGCCTCCACCCCAGCATCTTCCAAGTCCTGTAAAAACTCCTCGCTGTAATCTTGATTATATGCCACATCGTCTGTGCCATATACAAGCTTCACTGGGCATCGTAGACGGGATAAAGCCGCCTTCGGTTGTGATTGTCGGCCACAAAGAAGATCGAGGGTCGCAACACGAAAATTTCTCTTCCCATGATAACCCCAATGCTTCTGGCACAGTGGAAATGTTGCATTGAACAGACTTGAAAATAATATCCGATCAGAAGGTCAATTGTCAGATATGAAGATGGTGCGTACGCCTGCGCTAGATTCGTCATTTTATTACTGAACATGAATTGCGAAAATCCATAGCCACCCTCCATCCCGAGCTCTACATCAAATTGATCGGGAGCAGGAAAGGCTGAGGTCCACGAATCATACACCTGTCGGTGACCTTCACACACATCTGGAGGCTTGACACATTACAGTCAGGTCAGCTTGAAGACCTTCATAATTGTCAAAAAAACCAACCTCTTTCAAACAAATTTGCGACACAAAGAACAACGATAAAGCTCGATCTGGATGATCGATCGCTATCTGCAGAGCGATAGGACTTCCATAGTCTATCGCGACAAAATGGCATGCTGGAAGGCGTAGAGCATCCTAATTTGTAACTTTGAATGTTTATTACTTGGCAACCTGACGCGATTAAAACATACCATGAAGGCTAAAGAATCTTCTGCCGCTTCCTTTATTCCATACCCTTCCGGCAAGTCATCTCCTTCGGTATCACCGTGGGTCCTGAAGTCGAATACGACAAGGTTAAACTTCCGAAGCAGGGGGTCTGCAAATTGAGCTAATATGATAGGCCGGGTCAGAGGCGGACGAAATAAGGTTATACCGTTAACATACAATGGAATACATGAGGAAAGGCGAGAGAATGAAAGCAAAGCAAGACTGGAAGATCGGGGTTTATGTTCTCCGCAGAATCTGAGTTGGGAGTGCTAATGGTGTAGTTGAATTTGATTCTTCCAGAACGGGTCTTGACCTGGACGAAAGGCATTTCTGAAAGTTGAAAGGATCGTGTATGGTATGGTGGTAGAAAGTGGAAGAAAGGGTTCTCAAAAAATCAATGACAGGGCGGCCGAATCGGAGCGGTCTTTGCCGTTTTTCTAAACTGAATTCTGACAGAGAATCAGAATGTTCAGCGAAGGGAACACATAATATGTCACGCGAATGCAGCGATATGAGATCCAGCGAGATTCAGCGGCGACCTGCCCAATTATTCAGTTAATCCCGATTCTACTTTCAAGTGTCATGTTATTAAGAGTAGAAAGGGTTCTCTGTATTCCATTAAGACTCACCTAAAACGACTCGCGAGAGCTCCCAGAGCACTTCAGCAACACTTCTAAACATAGTTTGCGTTCTTGTTTGTTGACAGCTGTTAACAAGATTGTCGGTCGTCCATCCAACGATAAGATATCTGGATTCTGATGCTTGATATGCTTCGTGATTACATATTTTTGTTTGGGGTCGACGGAGGACGATTGTGCAGGGTCAGAGCGAAGGAAGCAAAATGATCTGATGACCGTGACCGCCCTGGGAGCTTTTTGCTTCCGTGTCCGTTGAACTCCGTTCTGGTCCGTTAGTATGTAGGACAAATTGAGGGCAAAGCAGAGAATTTCTGCCAAATGGATTTCTTTATCGACGTTCTTCATTCATCAGTACTGTAGTACCTAGCATGACTAGAGGCTCGTGGTATATTGTCCACGTACGGACGAGCAGTGAACTGCTAAGACACCATATATGTAGCCCGCTCGATATTTTTTCCGAGTCGATTGCTCCAGCGCAAAAAAATACGAAGTGATCTATTTGGTGGGCTACAGCAAGGAGTACAGCACAATAGATCGTGATAGTTCATTAGTATAATACAAAACAACACTCGGATGCCCTGCATGAGGGAGGGTGGTCGACATCAGGTATAAAAATACAGGCGAAAACTTGCAGATCATAGAATGGTTGTAAATGACTTCTCAGAAGAACCATAATTATCCCGATGATTAGGAATGCTGTAATATAGCGATATAGCGTCCAGAGCGATGCATGAAGTTGTCGTGTTTACTAGAAACGTCTTGGAGTGAGAAAGCATTACATAGCAACCACGGTGAAGGGATTCGTTTGGTAGCTCTGGCGAGGGGGCGCTCGTTCTACAATCACTTGATGTTCGTCGTCAAAAGGAGTCGCAAACGGATCGACGTTGGACGACCGTCGAGCAGAGTGGGAAGTCAAGAATCGGGTTACTGGAGTGACCGATGAAGCTGCTGGAGCTGACATTTTCCACGCAGGGACGGATGATGAACGTCGATGGCGATCTTGAGGGGGAGCTAGGGTTGAAGGAGCCTGGATATTCGACCTTAATATACCGGTGAAACCGTGATGCAGGGGCGGCGCAAGGGGGGCGTGCCCAACGTGGACGGCAGAACTTTCGTACACAGAGTTCACATCAGCGGGGATGCTTCGGACGTCCTGGCGCATAGTTCGATTCGGCGGAGGACCATGATCGTAACTGCGACGAGTAGGAGAGAGCATGCCCATCCAAGGAGCAATTTTCGTTACTTCAGGAGAAGTGGACCAGCGCGAATGCGGTTCTCCATCTTTGGCTCCGTCGGGGTCCTGAGCTAAGGTGCGCGTACTAGAAGCCCGATCGATAGATATTCGGAGATCAGGACGCGTCCGATCGCTTGGTGGGGTCGGAGATACCGATTGAGGGTCCGATATCTTCCTGGTGAAGGTACCAGTGAGACGTGTGAACCAAGTCTTTCCAAACTGATCATCCTGCCCCAGACCCGCTCGCTCTGGCTGGTTTCCGACTGCAGGCACCAATTTGAACGGTTTGCTAATCGCAGGAAATGGTTTCTTGCGAGAGTCCCCAGCACCGAAAAAGTTTTCCCAGCTCTTGCCTGTTTTGGGATCAGAAGATCGAGGCGCTCCCGAAGAACCGGCGGCATTGTCAGAGAAAGATTGTGTCGGTGGCGGGGTAAATGATAGGAAGTCAGTCCCAGGTTTTTCGCTGACAGGTTGACCCAACCGGAAAGGAACAACCAAGCCGTCAACACCACATCTCTGCTCTCGCTCCCACTTCCTGTGCCTCCTCCTCTCTAAATACCGCTTGCCATATGTGCTCCAGAGGATAATGCAAATCGCCATGAGAACCACGACTCCCCACAAACCCATGAAAATTCCGAACATGATGCGTTCTTTCTTCAGTGATGCAACATACGCGTTCACCAACTTCCCAACGAAACCACCATTGTCGTCGGATCCATCACCAACAGCGGCTGCTGCAATGGGCTGTGAGACTTCATTTATTGACTCTGGTGATAGCACGAGGATACTATCATTCATGCGAGGCATATCAATCTGCAAGTTGTTGTTCAAAAACGTGAGCGCGTCCTCAATAGCCTCGACTTTGGAACCAATGAAACAAGCAAGAAACTCCTGGAGCGGTTCTTCGAGCAAAGTACCGTTGAAGGCATCGCTGATCGCGTCTTGTATATCACTGTAGAAGGTGGCAAGGGTGTCATTGAGAGTGGTGGTAGTACCATTCACCCAGCCGAATAGACCATCGTTGATGGAGGATTGAAGAGTGTCGATGTGAGAGTTGACATTATTGGCATAAGTAGCAGACTGATTGTACATGCTGGCATTCATTGAGGTGGCAATTGTGTTGGAAAAATCCGTAGCGGTGGATGCTGCAAGTGCTGAGTATTTTGCTTCCAGGGGATGAACCGCAATGAGCTGTATTTCAACCGATAACAGGCCGAAAAAGCCGATGAGGAAACAAGCGAGAGCAGGAGCATGGAATATGTAGTGCAGGAACCAGGATAAATTGGTGTAGGTGGTCGGAGAGAAATGAAGACGGGCGGACAATTGGTTCATGATGCGGGTGATCAACGGATGAGAGCCATTGGCTTGCAGCATTAGCAGATTGTGATCTGTAAGTGTAACTGAAGGTGCACCGAAGCCTTTGCTTTGGGTAACTGAGGGATCCGTCGACCAGGCTTCTCGAGTGTACTGCAAGTGCGCTTGCTGGCAGCGCCACTTGTACCACTCAAGCAAGCAGTTAAGACCTACAAGGAGAAGGGCGAGAAGGATGATGATTATTACTCCGATTTTGGTGATCTTAATCAGATCCTGTCCCAAATCATCCACGACCGAAGTATCGAGCTGATCGCAAAATGAGACCTCGTTCTGCTCTGGAATAGTAAGCAACGAGGAGTTGAACGAGAGGTCTGCAAAAGTGTCGTTGATATCCTTCTTCAGTAGTTCGAACGGAGTATCAAGGCTGGGAGAGAAAAATATAGTAGTCAGCGAATGTCATGCAATGGTCTCGCAAGTAGACACACATTGCGTTTATATCATCTTTCAACTGCGAGAACGTAGGCAAAGAGCTATTGAGCTGGTTCAGCGAGTCTTGAAAGCTGGAAGGAAGGGAGACATTGTTGAGGGCGCTCAGGTCCGGAGAGGATATCTGAGGAATGGATATATTGCCAAATGGGTTGACCTTGTTGATAGCATCGATGGCTGATGTGATCGCAGAATTGGCACCACTTATGCTATCCTGGATAGCAGTCGAGATTCCAGAGGCAACATCCTGAATCACGTCGTTTAACTGTCAAAGTTCCATAAGGACGAGACATCATTGCCATTTCGCGGTCCACTCACCGCTGATACAGCGCCTATCACGAGCGAAAGTGCGCCACGAACGACCAACTCCACGAAACATAACAGTGTAGAACGATAGATATCCACGATGAAATTGATGATAGCCTCCATCACGGTCAGCGCGAGAACAAGAGTAGCCCGAGCAGCGTTCATGGAATCATTGACTGCAGTGACAAACTGGTCATTGGTAGCAATGGCCATATACCGTGGCATACTTGCAGCAGCAGTGGCAGCCTTTTGTGCGGCCTGACAGCTAGCAAGTAGATCAGCCTTTGCATTGGCGACATCGTCCTGAGCAGACGCCAAAGATAGCTGCAGACGGAAGGCGATGAAGAGGAGTGAAAGAATTGGGTACGCGAGCCACGTAAGGGAGAGTAGATGGGGAAGTTCCAGGTAAGGCTTCAAGGAGGTCGTAGAGACGTAAGAGTTCGAGTGAGCGTCGTACGTCGGGGGTGGTGAGAGAGACATGCCAGAAGTCGACCGGCGACGTCGAGAAAAGTAGTGAGTAAGACGGAATGGAAGATCGTAAAAAAGAGTACGAGGGAAATTCCGCTTTGTACTTTCCTTTTGAGTCTGTGCACTGTCGCCATTGTAGCCCTAGTCATTGTTCTTTGTGCAACACGGCCAAGAAATGAACAATGAGGATTTCTCCATTTAGACACCTTATTGTTCGTCCGAATACGTGATGTGTTACGTAATACAGCCCGAATAAACCTTGAAAAGACAACAAGTTACGAGGCTGTAGTTTACGGAAGTATCGTCCTTATGTACGGTACTCCATACAAAAATTATTTCCCTTTATGGCAGTAGTTTCGCCTTATTTGGCCAAATGTAACACTGAGTTGAATTGTATTGAATTCTTGTGACCGGCACGGGATATCACGGGACTGTGACTCTGTCACAATTATTTTTTCTCGTCTCACAGCATCTCACTCAGTTACCCCCTGTTACTCTCACTACGTCGGCAGTCGCTAATAACGGCTGGGATTTACAAAGGGAAATCTGAGTCAAAACTTTGATTTCCCATCTGTGCTTTTGATGTATTGATCTTCCGGCAATGACTTGATTTCTCGGCTCATCATTGATAATCTTTCCCATAGATAATTGATAATCTTTCCCATAGATAATTAATAATCTTTCCCATAGATAATTGATAATCTTTCCCGTAGATAATTGATAATCTTTCCCGTAGATAATTGATAATCTTTCCCATTGATGATTGACAATCTTTTACATCTGAACAAAATTTTATTTCCCGGTTCGCGAAAGTGAATGCCCGACTTTTGAGCCACTGCAAATACTAGTCTTGCGTTGATACAGAGTGAGAGTTACCAGAGTTGTGCGACATATAGTTATCCAATCCATTCAACATCTTCACCATATCGGCAACAAGTTCATGCCATCGTTTCTTATCACCTTCTGGATCAAAACCCTGTCCCCACCATTTGACGCATGCAAGAAGTCCCAACCAACCATTTCTGCCATGCTTATTGAGTGTAGTCCAATCATCACCAAATTCCTCAAATGCAACATTTTGTAAGGAGATACCGCCTCTCAATAGTTCTGGACAGTGGCTCAAAAGTCGGGCATTTACTTTCGCGAACCGGGAAATAAAATTTTGTTCAGATGTAAAAGATTGTCAATCATCAATGGGAAAGATTATCAATTATCTACGGGAAAGATTATTAATTATCTATGGGAAAGATTATCAATTATCTATGGGAAAGATTATCAATGATGAGCCGAGAAATCAAGTCATTGCCGGAAGATCAATACATCAAAAGCACAGATGGGAAATCAAAGTTTTGACTCAGATTTCCCTTTGTAAATCCCAGCCGTTATTAGCGACTGCCGACGTAGTGTCTATAGATACTGTAATTCATGTATTTATTTCATTCTTAAAAAACATTCAATGTCGGCGCCTGTAAGGCGCCCCGTTTATTTGATTCCATAATATTTAATAGCCCCCAAAAAAGGAGCCGAGTTTTTGCCATGCACGGTGGTGCAGTGGCCTGCAATCGCATGTAAAATCATTCCCGAGTCCCATGTTTCCAGCCTTTTTCCAAGCCATTCGACTCTCGAGCCATAAAATAATGGAACAGAAAGAAAGCAAATCGGCGCACCCGGAAATTCGAATGTGCACACTAGTATGTATAGCCAAAGCCGTAAATTTCAACAATTTTTGGAAAAACAACCAGTAGCAACTAGTGGACAAAGTTACATACGTAGACAACAAGTAGACAAGGTTATGCTCCGAATGAAAACGAACATATATCATTCGGAAGGACCTCGCAATCCAACACATAATTCCATCGAGTTACCTTTTCGAAGTTATTCTGCCTAGCACCTTACCTTCTACGCGCAAGAAACGTAAACACAAGCCTATGTAAACGTCGCCTGCAGAATTGCAACAGGCGCATCTCTCGCCGTGATTACATTTCATTGACAGCGTTCACAGGCTTCCCAGTCCTGATAAATGTCTCCAGATTGAGCAAAATCTCCATTTGCTGATCTTTTTCAAATGTCTCGTTGGCCACTGCGGCATGAGGAAGGAGCGTCTGGGAGACGGCAGCCCGGGGGGCATCATTCAGACTGTGAATGTAGCTGGGGATAAAGACTCACTGTACGCGGCGAAGCAATGAGTCCGGGGTGAATTTTCGGTTCAAACTACATGAAAAGTATGGCATCAATGGGATACGATGATGATATAGCTCTCATACCTCGTATACGTCCAGAGCAGCGCGAAGAACTGACTTAGTCGGAAGATGGTTTAACAACATGCTTCTCAAATGGTCTGTAGCTTTGCATACCTTTTCCAGAGTTCAGTGCCTCAACGAGCGCGTCTTCGTCTATCACAGCTCCTCTGGACGTGTTCACGATGATCATGTCATCTTTCATTCTGTCGAATACTGTCGGACAGAAGGGAAAGAGGAGTCAGCGTTCGGAACGTAGAATGGCTTTAGCAAATTCAGTCCTGTTCAGCCTAGATAGAAACGCACCTTGCTTATTGAATAGATGTCGTGTGCCCTCGTTCAATGGACAATGCAGCGATATGACGTCCGAGCGCACCAGTAACTCCTCGAACGAAACGAATTCCGCTCCGTTCTCCTCATATGGTGGTAGGCGATTCCGATTGTAATATACGACTTTCATACCAAAATGCTGCATATGTCCGGAAACAAGTTTCCCGATATTACCCATCCCAACGATCCCTAACGTCGAGCACCTAGCGTCTTTTGCCAGGGGTTTCGACGGATCCAACCATTTCCCTGCACGAGCATCGGCTTCGCGTTCAGATGATCCACGAAGAGCTTGTAATATCATCATCGCAGTGCTATCTGCAGTCCGAAGTGCAGGCATCTTTGGTGTGTTGGCGTAGTACACGCCTTTAGCTGTCATGTACTTGATGTCGACCTGAAGTAGAGTGAAAGAATGAGAACCAGAACCTCGGAGTTCGGAGTATCGGATGATCATCTGGAACTGACAAAGTCATATCCTGCACCCCCAGAGCTGAACATTTCACATCCTGTCTCGACTAGTGGACCAATCAGAGCTTCGTCCATAGGCCAAGGGAAAGGACGTGACCACCAATTGATGAAGACAATGAACGCTGCAGGGAACGTCAACTCAGAATTCGAAGTTTGAATTAACTGTATCCCACCAACAAAAGGACCGTTCTGCTTGACTGCTTCAGCTATCCTTCCAGCTACCACGTCGTGAGAGGCCTGTTCTATCGACTATACTTCTGTTGCTCAACCGACTGCTTTCCAACAAAACACGCGTTGCACTCACATAAAATTCGACCTTCTCCTTCAGCTGGGCTACATAGTCACTCGGAGCCTTGTCGGGAGCATTGAGAACGAGGACTTTCGGTTTGTGTACACTAGCCGATGCCATGATTACTGCAGGTTGGCGACGTTCAGAAGCGAAGTTAGATCAATGGATTGGAATCGGAGGTAAAGTCGGCGATTTGAAACGCTTCTTATAGAGCCTGAAGGTATAGTATGGTCTATAACCGTAAGCATTCATATGACGCTCAAACAAGACCTAACTAGATACATAGTTGCATGCATATGGTGTTTAGCAAGCAAAATGTTGGCACCCGAGTTCTCAAGATCTCAAGTTTTGCACACGGTCGGAGGTAACGGTGAAAAGCTTAGAATAAAAAGGCTTGTGGTACAAAATCCTAGTATGTTCCCTATGATATGAATGAATAATGGACATGTATGCGTAGAGGTTCTTCAATTCCGATTGCACTCGGGACGAGTATCTATGTTTGACCTTATTGCTCAACGTTCAACCTTGGCGACCCCGACGAAAACGAAAAGCGAGCCTTCTTTCTGGCTGATTGGGACTGGAATTGGCAAAGTCATTGTCGAATTTCGTTGAATTGCCGTTTGAACCATTCGTCCCAACCGAGGTCGAATTATCCCTTGTTGCAGAATCATCTGATTTCATGGTACTAGGGGGAGTTGTGCTATTCTTGACTTCGGGCAATCCGGGGACATTTATGCGTCGCATCGCAGCAGCTCGAGGGACTCGCCTCTCAGAGGAGTTGTCGGATTTTGATCCAGTAGAGTTGGAGCTCGACGTGTCATTGTCTGTTCCAGGCAGCATATCGAACAGGTTCGTACGTCGCAAGGCAGACGCTCGAGGAAATCGCCGTGAAAAATTTGTTTCAGTAGGGTTGACACTGGGGATGGTGGTAGTGCTGTTTTTGTTATATACAGGTTTCAAATCCGAGGTTTCCAGACGTCTCAACGCGGCAGTTCGAGCAGCTGGTGGCCCAGTCCTTACATGTTCTGTGGTTTCTTCGCGCCTGTTGTTGCTGTCAGCACTGTCCGTAGCACTAGGATGAGAAGCCGAAGACGAGGGATGTGCTTGCTCCGTAGAGTTGGAATCAGAAGACGACGAAGGCGCATTTGAGGATCCGTAATCAGCGTTGTGAATTTGTCTAGCGGCGAGCGATGGCACTGGAGGAGTGATGGTGGTGTTGGCGTAACGCGGAACAGGCTGCGATTTCAGGGTATCCATGGCGACCCCCAAAGAGCCGGGTTCATTTATAGCCTGTCGAGCAGACGGAGAGGCGTCTGCAGAAAGTGCCACGGGCGAGCAGTCAGAGGAGCAGGGAGGGATCTGAGTTGGATGACTTGATGAAACTGTACTTTCTGAGACAGCTCGAATGCTGGCGTTCACATGCGAAGGAGTTTGAGGAGGAGAAACTTCACGCTTGTTGTCACTCTTGAAGCTGCGCGGGACACGATGAGGTTGGGCGAGATCAGAACTGTCATGCGGACGGTAGGGACGGTAGGCAGCAGCTATGTGAGTAACTGTCAAAACACAGAGCAGAAGGAAAGATAGACGAGGATGCATATCAGAGGTAGATAGTATGGTGAGTCGCTGAAAAGCGAGATTAGGATGACGCTAGAAAAAAAGTCTGTGAGAGTAAGGATACAAAAGTGTAAGCAGAGAAAGTGACTATTTATGCAACGGAATAGCACAGCCTCATTCTCTTTTCGCGCCTATACCGTTACGCGCCGACTTGCAACCTGCAGTGATAAATTATTCCTACCCCACATTCATTTACTTTCGGATGGTTTTATCGTTTCAGTTATCTGATATCTGTGCCATACGGTACCGTAGAACGGCAAGAGAGCAAGAAAAAAACTCCCAAGGTTCTATACATAGGGTTCTATGTAGCTCGCTGCCTAAAATATGTCACTCGCCACCCCTCACCACCTCCCGATTGGCTCGGATAACGAGAAGGTTATGATACTGCCCAGCAACTCCCAGCGTTGAATCTTGATCGCATCAACGGTAACGAGCCAGCCAGGCACCTTCATTGTCAGGACATCTCTACCACATATATAGCATAACGCAGCCACACATGCAGCAACTCTCTTTCTCCTTCCCAGATGGATTCATCTATACCGGAATCTCAGGAGACGAAGTACGCTCGCACTCTTGATAATGAAGTGATAGTACAGGGATCGAAACCTTCCAGTGTTATTCGTGAAGAGTCCATACTTCCAAAGGATGAAAAGTCCAACGCTGTTGTCACTGAGCACAAGTCGGATGAACTAACCGTCCAGTACGCTTCTGGAAGTAAATTGGCAATTTTGACCTTGGGAGTATGTTTGGGACTTTTTGTGGTGAGTCTATCTTCCAAGTCTCCTTGACATGTCTAGTAATAATGTTCGTTATTAGGTCGCCCTAGACAGCACCATTATCTGTGAGCAGGCTTTCTTGAATTCACTGCTTTCTTGTTATTGAGAGCTTCCCTAAGCGACGGTCATCCCTACCATTACCACGGTTTTTGATTCCCTCGGAGATGTTGGTTGGTATGGTTCAGCCTATCTGCTCGTCTTGGCATCTCTTCAACCATCTTTCGGGAAGCTCTACACAGTATTTGACTTGAAAGCAGTCTATCTAATTGCTCTCGTCATATTTGAAGGTTCGCATTAGATCTGTTCCCCCCCCTAAACCGAATTATGCCTGATATCAGTCCATGTAGTTGGATCAGTTGTATGTGCTGCCGCCACCAGTTCCCTCATGTTCATCATTGGCCGAGCGGTAGCAGGAATTGGGGCTTCTGCTTTATTGTCTGGGAGCATCAACATCATCGCATATGCTGTCCCTCTGGAAAAACGTGCGGCCTACAACGCTGGTGTGTCCAGTATGTTCACTATTGCTTCTATCGTTGGCCCTCTTATGGGAGGAGCCTTCACGGACAAAGTATCATGGCGATGGTATCACTTAATTTTCCGAATGGATGGAGAATTATACTGACTTCAATAATCTCCAGGTCATTCTGGATCAATCTTCCTGTTGGTGGCGTTGCTTTCTTTATCGTTGCCCTTTTCTTTACATCTCCTGGGAGAAAGTCAAAGCTTCCGCTCAAAGAGAAGCTAGCGAAGCTTGATTTTTTCGGTGCTCTATTCTTCATCGGTGGCACCATCTGCTTGTTGTTGGCCCTCCAATGGGGTGGGGCAACCTTCTCGTGGAAAGATTCCCGGGTATGGGGCTTATTTTTAGGGTTTGGACTCATCGTGCCCGTCTTTGTGTATATCCAAGTCAAGAGAGGAAACCGCGCTACTATCCCGATCTCGATTGTGAAGCAGCGTACTGTTCTCATCAGCATTCTCTACTCGTTCTTGTATAGCATGGCTTCTTATACGTGGGTCTACTTCCTCTACTAGATTTTCTGGTTCCTAAATCTATCTGTATTAGGCATATCTATTATCTGCCTCTGTATTTCCAGGCAGTTGAAGATACGTCGGCAGTTGTCTCGGGTATAAGGTTGATACCGTACTTGGTCTTCAACACTGTAGTCGCAATCATGATGGGGATGTACGTCAATCGCACCGGTTATTATTACTACCTCCTCTGGATCGGTGCTATTCTCTACACCGTCGGTGCTGGACTTCTCTCAACACTGGATGTAAATTCATCCACCGCTGAATGGGTTTGTTACCAAATGATCTCTGGTATGGGACGTGGTTCGGGCCAAATTCCATTCGTCGCAGTTCAGGTTGTCTTAACTCCCGAAGAAGTTCCTATCGGAAGTACGTCCTTGATATATCAATCTCTTTTTAGTGACTGATACAGTCTTGAGAAGGTAGTCTGGTCATGCTATCGACATCTCTTGGAGGGGCCGTCGCGCTTTCAATATCACAATCAATATTCAATAACGACCTCGTCAAGGAAATCTCGAAATATGCGCCATCTATTGATCCGAGTATTGTCGCCGATGCTGGAGCCACACAATTTCGGGACTTCGTACCCGCTGACGCACTGAGTGGTGTGTTGAAGGCGTATGCAAAAGCGATAGATACAGTCTTGATACCCCCAATCGCTTTTGCCGGACTTAGTTTGATTATCGCACTTGGGGTGAGTTTTTCGTGCACAGAGCATTCCGCCGAACTAACATTATTTCATTTCTAGATCGAGCGTCTGAATGTGAAGACCATAAAACAATCTATCGCTTCGGACTCGAAAGACGCCAAAGCTTAAAGCAGTTCTAAAGCCTAATCCTTACCAGGGGGTGATTTACCTGGTCGCTCGTTTTCCTAAACCATATATTTTACTAATTTCTGCACGTACTTGCTCTACTAATAGTATACACCTAACGTGGAACTTCAAAACTTTCTGCGAGGAAAATAATGAAGCGAGGGGAGTCGCACTTGAAGATGTTGGAAAACTCGGCCCCGGGAGAATTGATTGAATTCCCGTTACCTTTGTTAGAGGTTGAAGGGTCTTATACAGGGAAAAGTTGTCAATTCGAGCCTAGCTAGCCATCTTGTAGAATGAGGAAGAACTTAATCTCTGTAATTCTTTAGTTGTGGTTTCTGAAATGTCATTGCAGGTCATTGCATACCTCCCCGAGAGAAAACATGTGTTGTTCCCTTAACACCCTCAATTCAAGTCTTTTCATGAATACTTTCTAATGGACATATATTATGAAAGCTGCATTGACACGCAAATATCAATGACTCCTTGGGCCTTAGGCCTCAATGAACCAGGTTTAATGAGGTTTAATGAGGTTTAATGGCGGCGAGTTGACGGCAACAGACTTTCTCACAGGCGTCGGAGCTTCAAATTTTTGGAGGTTCCTTCGAACCACGACAGGACCCCGGATAATCAGAGTGAAGGTCGTTCCCAAAATTGCCGAATTTCGGCTGAAATGTCCGAACCAAAACGCAGGATTTCTGTCAAAAAATGTCCGAAAGTCGACCAGCCTCCGGCGCTTAAGCAAATTAGCGCTCGCTTAAATGATCTTCGGGGAGGCTTCAAAAAATTTCCAAAAGTCCTACGGACTCCCACGTGAAGATATAACTCCCAAAGCTGAAAAAATGTCCGAACCCCTGTGAACAACCTACCGTCGTCAGAGGCCTTGAAATGTCCGAAAATCGAACGGAATTTTCGAAAAATTTCTCAAAATTTGTCCGAATTCCCGAACGACTGTATGCCCAATTATCCGGGGTCCTACCACGACATAACACTCGCGCCGTACTATATACAGTCTTGCGGCGCTTCCATTACCAAGTTCCTTCAAAATGAACTATTGTGACGATACAGAACTGTCATCGTTTGCCTCGGCGAAGAAAAGCTAATCTGATATACTTTGGTGCATTTTTCTTTACCTCTTCTCCAGGCTCCAGGGAGCTTCATAGAGTTCATCAGAGACTCGAAGAAGCTTATCTTTTTCGGCGGCTCATCCTTTATCTGAAGCACTATCTGCTTGTTGCAGGCCTTCCAATGGGGGGCAGTGAGGTGACGTATCAATTGCTCAGCCCAGTGCTACTTCTTACTAGGCTTGAAGTGAATGCCAGGGTGGTCTGCCGGTTGCATTACTTCTATAATCTTCTTGATTTTCTGATTGTCTTCGAAGCCGCTTACGGACTCTTCGTCGCTGACCATACAGCGTCATGATCTGGGAGCAGTTGATTTCCGTTGATTTTTATAAAAGTTCAATAAACTTGTCGATCACGAGGAAAAGCGACATGCTATACCTGGACATCTATCGCATCCCATGAAAGCAAGATTTGGAGCATACGATGGAAGCTTCCCATCCATGCGGGTCCGTAGACTTGAAGGTGTACCCTTCACGAGATAATGCTACCTTTTGATAGATATAAAGGCTTCCAATCCCCAACTGCTGTCTTCTAGTTCATCATGCCCCCTCTTATTAATACCGTATCACTCCTTCTCTCAACCGTGCTGGTTTACGCGCAGCCATCTCCAGAGGTGCAAAAGAGGATATCGGCTGCCATAGTGGCTGCTGCAAATGGTTCCAGCCCCGATTATACAACTTTTGTCAATCCCTTCATTGGTACTGGTATGTGCATTGTTTTTCTGCGACTCTCTTGTGTTTCATCTTTTCACAGATAATTTCGGGGATGTATGGTATGTCCTCCTCTAAAAACGCAAAAGCATAATGAACGACAATTCCTGTGCTCAGCCCAGGGGCTTCAGTGCCATTTGGAATGGTGCGGCAGCTTCTCGCGAGTGCCTGAAATTTTTGTATAACGCATACTCTCCAGGTGAAGTTCTCGACTGACCTCACTGGATACGCCCCCGCTGGTATACTTGACATTCTTGTAAACGCGTTTCCTGTAATAATCAGTATGGTGTAGGTTATGTTACAGATCCTACACAGACGATCCGGGGGCTCAGTCCCCTGCACGATAGCGGAACCGGCTCGTCGCTCGGTATATTCCCTTCCTTCTCATACTCCGACAAGCTGCCTACAAACTGATATATGGGGCTTAGGCACATACGGAAACTTCGAGATAATGCCTATGACGTGCTCTGGAGGATTCAATACTTGCGCTACTATGCTTAGCGATAGGGAGACCTTTCGCAAAAATAACACAGACGGTCTGTTGACCTTCTTCAATCTCACGCATCCAAATCTGACAATGACTTATACGTACTAGATGCATCACCGGGTTACTTTTCGCAAACGCTTGATAACGATATCAAGATGGAAGCAACTTCTACAAGGAGGGCAGGATTAGAGAGGTTCACATTTCCCGAGGGCTCAAAACCATATTTTGTCTTAGGTGAGCTTCCCGCATCTGCATGGAACCCCCCTGACGGACGTCATAATATAGATTTGTCCAATGACCTTCCTGATTCATTCGTTGGTGGAATAATGGATATCGACCCACAACAAGGCCGTATAACGATCGGAGGCAAATGGGGATCCAGGTACGTCTCAAAGAATAATCTTAACGACATTCTGATCCTCGTGATATCTGCAGCTTCGGGCCCGGAAGTTTCAGTTATCAAGCTTTCTCGTGTTATGACCTTCTGAACAATGGAAATCAAACTCTCGACGAATATGGAATTTGGGAGGCCAATCCGTAAGTCTCCAGCTTACAAAAGTTACAGCAAGTTGAATCGATCCTAGCTATGGTCTTAATGCTAAAGGACTTGGCCAGACACATCTTAATCTGACCCAAAGTCTCATTGGGGATCACTACGAATACGGTGCTCTTTTTTCTTTCGCAGGAACTCCCGAACAGATTACCATTCGTGTTGGAGTCTCCTTCGTATCCGCGGATCAGGCCTGCGCTAACGCCGAATCTGAAATTGGCACCTCGTCTTTCGACGACATCATGGCTCAAAGCAAAGCATTATGGAACGAAAAACTTAGCGCGATTCAGATTGACCTTGCGAACACCGCTCCTAACGTTACCGAACTGCTGTATTCCTCTTTATATCGTGCCTCCTTGACTCCGGTAAGGCACTCACTCTTAGTATTCTTTTTACGCGCTCAGATGCTCTCCTTGATAGAACAATGCCACTGGAGAAACCCAAGGGGTCTTTGCTGGGACAAGTTCATTCTATTTTGATTCATTGTATTGCAGGTTAGTAAGATCTGATGTCTTTTTTCAAGAACGATGAAGCTCACGCGATTTTTATAGCTGGGACACGGTAGCAACTAACACAACTTTGACCTCGATTGGGTATCTGACCTGTAATACTTTAGTTCCGTACTTTCTATCCGCTCATGGCCTTGCAACACCCAGTCGATTACGCACAGATCGTAGACAACTACATCGACGGATGGCGCAAGCTCGGTTGGATGCCTGAATGTAGGTCAGTGTCTTTTCCAATCCTTTACGGCGGCCGAAAGCTAAACTTCACGTTAGAGCGAACAACCTTCCAGGTTGGACTCAAGGTGGATCTAGTGGCGACGTTATTGTGGGACATTTTGCTATCAACTACCATAATGAAGCGGCTGCTCTGGGAATTGACTTAGATGAACTTTACTCTGCTATGCTGGCAGACGGCGATTTGAATCCCATGGAATGGGATATCCAGGGCCGAGAAGTCAATCTATATACGTGAGTACTGCAATCCATATAAGAAGCTGCGATCTCATGAACTGTTATCAGACAATTTGGATATGTGCCCTTCGACGCTATCGACCCGTCTAGTACTGGTCGTCAAACTCGGGAGGGAAGTAGAACGCTGGAAGTGAGGTTACAGTTCAACGCCTTCAGAGCAGCCTTTTACTTAGTGTGTATAGTACGCTTTCGAAGATTTCAGTATCCGACAGGTAGCATTGTTGCTCAATAACACCGCCGATGAAGAGAGATATCTAAACCGTTCTTTGGTAAGTCGCTGAATTCATTCACAAAACTTCGCTTTTTTAAGTCTTCGCAGTGGTATCGTAATGTCTGGGATAAGACAGTTGTGAGCGATGGCTTTCAAGGCTTCATGCAAAAACGATATCCAAACGGTACCTTCAATTTCACTGATCCAACTGATTGTTCTCCACAAGACACGGATGCAAATCGAGAGTGTTCGCTCCAAGGAGACAATATCGAAGGCTTCTATGAGTCGTCGTCTTGGGAGTATAGCTGGTATGTGAAGTTGCCTTTTGCTATGAGAAGGCGAAATGTTGACTTTTTTCAAAGGTTTGCACCACACGATACGAATGGTCTGATCGACCTTATGGGTGGAAACGTATGTTTTCTTTCAATCCGTCTCAAATCATAGAACCCTTCACTCAATGAACCTCTGGATTACAGAGCACTTTCGTGAACCGTCTGGACCATTTCTTCGATGTAGGTCTGATTCTTCCAATAGTTTTCGCAACGCTCAGGATTTCGAAGGCTGGCTACTACCTGGCTGGAAATGAGCCTTCATTTCAAGTATGTCAATTGAAGTGAATCCTTATTCCAATTTCTTGATACCCGCGTAGACACCAATTGGATATCATTATGCCAACCAACCTGCAAAGTCGATTCAACGCGTGCGGCAAGTAGTGTTCGAGAACTTCGATATAAGTATGTGGCTTCTTGTATTCATAGCTAAGCCTGAACTGATTGTAAACGTACTAGCACCGGCAGGACTGCCAGGAAACGATGACCAGGTAATAAACACTGACTTCCATTCTCCACTCGTGCTGACAGCGAGACAGGCGGCCATGGCGTCGGTGCTCGCTTTCCATCTTCTCGGGCTCTACCCGATTCCGGGTACATCTCAATTCCTCATACTCTCCCCATTTACCCCCAATTACACCATCCATAACACTTATCTCAACACTTCGACTACTGTAACAACGCTGGGTTTCGATCCCAAGTCCATTCAGGCTACCATTCCTGACGGTGCGGCAGCGTATGTGAAGAATGTCACCATAAACGGAGTCGAATCGCCTACCAAGTGTCATTTTGATTTCTATGATGTGTTCAGGGCTGGCGGAGAAGTGATTATCGAGGTCACAGATGATATCGCTCAAGGGAACGATTGTGGATCTGCGGTCCCGGAAAGTGTGTCAATGGGCGGATTTGGGAGCTTGAGGTAGGAGCGTCGACATAACAGTGGATTTAAGTGGACCTGTATATACCTACAACAATCTTTGCGCTAAAGGTTGATCACAGTCTACTTGTACTTGGAGCAAAGAATTAGATTCGGTGCCATGATTGCACAAACTTTCAGATAATCACTAGTAGTTGGTTCGGAAGCTGTCTCCTTCAACCAAAACACACGATCCACCGTAGATGACTTTATCTACCATGTCGTTATCCTTGATAAACTGTATGCAATCGCGGTCTGAAGCCCCAGGTTGAATCCAGAGGGCAGGGACATTGAGTTCTTTGGCTTTCTGCAGGAGAGCGAGAGTTATCTAATTGAGAAGACTGTTAGAACTAGTCCAGTACCATTCTCAGTGGGACAGGCGAACCTTGGAGGGTGTAATAATGCTGATGGAAGTTGTGCTGGGAGAAGATAACTCTTCGATAGATTTCACTGCAGTGATACCTTCTAGCTCAGATTCTTTCTATGTCGCATACATAGCAATAAGCTACGAGTCAGAGTTCGAACCAGCTCTGTCCGCTTACAGGATGAACTGGAGTGACATCCATTTCCCTAGCTTTATACCATTGGAGGACCTTTCGCAACGTTAGTTGAAGATTTGATCACCCACAGCGATTTGACGTACCTTAGTGCCATACTTGGTCTGATCTTTCGAGGCTCCTACAACTGCATAGGCTGGGGAGTGGAAGAAGGCAGTTTTGACAGCTTCAAATACCATTGATGTCTCGTCGAAGGTAGCAGTGGAGTTGCGATGTTAGTGAGAGAGGGTTTCGAAGCCTTGTTCGCAGTTAGTTATAAAGAAACTTTAACCAGCGTAAACCGAGGTGCATCTTCATAAGCAAATCACGGGGGTGTTCTGACAGTGACAACTTCCACATGCTCTACTTCGAGCTACAATCTCCTGGCTTCTCGACGAGATGGTAATCGAAAGACTTGCAGTAGAATTGTGACCTCGCAAAAGTTAGACGACACGCACAAACGTACATCGTTAATTGTGACAGTCAAAGGGGAGAAATATTGAATTATATTGCTTCCCAAATGTTGTACACAGATCCGGAAGCGACGCAAAGGGCGTGCGCAAAACTGGTCCACATTGGTAAAGGACATAGAGCATGTATAGGCCTAGAAGCATATGCACATTATTTGTAGTTCGTCAAAACACCCTCGCTCTCTCTGAAGTATCCCAACTTCCCCATACAATCCGCTCTAGATGTTGAGCTTAGTTCTTCTCCAGTGACGTCTCTTGGCGTTATACTGCAAAATAATCCACAAGTCTTAGTTAGATCCTAGGAACATTCAAATCACGCACCTGGATTTTTGTGTCAGTCTTCAGACGGAACCACTGAGGGATGGGTCTGTGGTAGTCAATGTCTATCGTTTAGAAATCCAAATGGGTCCATACCTGTTCTGGCGGGAAGCTTTTGCGAGAATACGCTTGGTGCGGAAAGTCTTTTGGGAAGGCTAAAAATATTATTATTTAACCAATCGAGCAGCAATCTAACTAGAATAAAACCATACCATGATAAGTGGAACGCGAGACGGGTTTCAGTGGACAGGAAAAAATAGAGTTCGTGTGATCACGAACTGTACAGTTGTTTATGCATGTGTGGCTGAACCCTCGAAGACTGAAATAAGCACAGTCACCTGAGCAACGTGATATTTCCAATTTCGTGACGTGTCCGTGCGCGCTTCTTCTCAAGTCTCCCAAGATGCAGATTCACAACTGGGTTCTATGTCTTCTCGTCGCCGCCGCTACTGGCTATGCGCAGGACGCCTCCTCCCCCGAACCTCCAACTGAACTAGTGATTGAGACTATCTACATGCCCGAGGTCTGCACGTTGAAGGCTGGAACTGAAGACCAAATCAAGGTTCACTACGTGCGTGCTTGTTCATACTTCCGAACGACTTGATGTTCAAATCATCAACAGACCGGAACATTACATGCAACTGGAGCCAAATTTGACTCGAGGTACATATTGCAATTATCATCGCTTCTCAACACAAGTATGCTGACCTCACTTCCCAGCTACGACCGCAACAGTCCTCTCCCGCTGAAGCGTAAGCGAAACCCAATTTTTGTTACATTCTCTGAATGGCCGACCTCCTTTATCTCTGTTTTTTGTAGTTGGTGTCGGACAAGTCATCAAAGGCTGGGACGAAGGACTTCAAGGAATGTGCGTCGGGGAAATACGACTTCTTACCATTCCTGCTCACATGGCATACGGTATGAGCTCTTCCACGTATACCATGCTTCTCACGTACTGATTTTCTTCTAGGCTCACGTGGATTTGGAAATGTCATCCCTGCCAACTCTGCTCTCGTGTTCAAGACGGAGCTCATGGAATTAAATCCTAGGTCTCGCGACGAACTGTAACTGAGCATTGGCCATTACATATAAGAGAAACTATGTGTAAAACACTACGTGGTCTGAAATCATATGATGAACACTTGTGCACAACCCCGAATATTTACTACTGGTCCGGATTTTTTGCCGCCACCACACTTTATTCCACCACCAATTTTGGTACATATATTGCAAGGAAATGTCGACAAACCAAGGTTTCGTACGATTCTTTATTGGTAATGGCGGATGTTAGAAGGAAACCTCAAGGAATCGAAGTTCTTTACATATAACAAGCAAGTGATTCAAATGATTTATGTTCCAGCTGGAATACATGAATACATACACACATATTACGCGTTCCAAGGCATTGTGTTGAACAAAACGAACATTGTACGACTGAAATCGTTGTAATAGTGGGTATGAGAAGGTGTGCAGATAAGATAATCTAACGTGAGACCAAGTGATAATCTGAAAAAGCGTGGTAAAATCTTCACGCGCGCAAGCAAGGTCAAAACTTACAACTTCTGTTGAGATACATACCTTCCAAAGCTACCATCCATGTATATCCCAGACGAAGAGATCTATAACCCGTGCCCGCGTCCGAATCCCGCAAAAAGTGTGAGCAATGTTCACACTGCTTGTTTCATTTTTACAAACTTGCTTTCCACAGCGGATTAAACCTGAAGACCTTCCGAAATGTTACACGGAAAAGACGCTTCCTGAAGAATACCGTTTCAACGTCCGACGTTGGAGGCTTGAGCCTGGATACATCAAACCCCGGAAGTTATTCTACGGGTTTGGTCTGGATATACAAGATTTTATCGACTACCACCAAAGACATCAACTCCCTCGACCACCGCCAATGGACAACCGAGCGAGCTTGTGGCACTACATCATGGACGACGTTATGGAGGACTTGAGTGCTCATTGTCGCTTCAAGCTCCAGCGTATACTACCTTTGTCACCAAAGTATGACTACACGATTGCGCTCTATAATTCCCACCACATTAGCGTCACAGAGCTGGAGGACGATGAAGAGGAAGATGTTATTCGGATTATCAAGGAAAGATTCGGTGAATACCTTGCCGCACAGAGGCCGCAGTGGTTTTTCCTCCTTATAGATTCAATCCACTGAGTACATGAACTGAATCTCCGGCAAAGCCACATTTGGATTATTGTCATTTCGTATCATACCCACACAAGTATTTTCTTCATTTCGTTTGCCATCCGTTCTTCTAGCACGTACATCTCCTATATACTTGATGATGCGTTTGAGCGAGAAGTCCTTTGCATGAAACTTCGCCCTTGCTGCCTGGGATGTCGATGTCACGCCTGCTTCCCTAGTGCTGGGCGCCGCCGGTCAGTATAGAAAAGTTCTATCGCATCGGAGTTGGTCTTCACAATCATTTATCTGCAGCCTACAATGTGCGTATTAACTGAATATTCTCAACGTCCTTCCCATTGTCTTCTGCCTCAGATGTAATGCTCATTCAAATCCATACACCGACTTCCCTTCCCTCTCGCTAGTGGATGACTGGATCACAAGCAGCCTTTAGAGTGGCACAGCTTCTACGGCTTTCAAGGCTGAGGCTGGTGCTCCCTTTCTAAACGGAATGTGAGATCTCTAGTATTTGTGCCTCAGCAATGCCCCGGGATTGCTTCAGACGTGAATTCCTTCATCGGATGTTCAAGTCAGTACTGTACAACATTACTCAATGGCGTTGAACATGATATCAATCTGGTATCAACTTGAATGTGAAGTAAGCCTGTGTAATTCCTACAGAAAGCCTCGAAAATCTTAATGTCCTACTGTTTCTAGTAGAGGTAAGGAGTGAAATGCACATGGGCTAACCTGCCAATATCAATCACATTGGCTTTCTGGCATTGCACGGAATATTGAGTTGTTGCGTTGTGTATTGAACGCCCTCAAGGCTCGCAGATAGGCTTCGAGGATGTGCTGATAGCTATGTACAGTAGAGGTGTGGGATAAAAATTATCAAGCACCTCGATGTACGGGTTTCGGAAATGCATTTGAACAAGATTTATTTACCAGCTGGAATACATGAATATGTACACTATGGGTTCCAATGCATTGTGTTGAACAACTTCAATGGTTCCCTGATACGTTCATGCAATGAGAAGAGAATATAGAAGAATGACACTATCTGGATCAAGGATACTGGTGGCAAGTAACCTAGACAGCGATAGGAATGAAGCTGAACTGAGTCTTGGCAGTAGTTCCTGTAACGCGTACGTTCTGCAAAGATGAACACAACGCAAAGCTACGTTAGCTCCAGACGGGATGAGTTATTGTGCATGACTTACATTACTGCCATCGACACCCCAGAAAAGCTGAGTTCCATCGCTGGTCATGACATATCCGGTCCAATAGGTGTTAGAAATGCTAGGAAATGAATGTACAAATCAACCCATGATCTTCATTTTCGAGCTCTCCCAGTGGCAAAACTGTGGACATTCAAAAAAAGACACCACTTACAGATTAGCTCCCGAAATGATCCATTGCTGGGCGATAGTTCCAGCATCAGCGACTACATTGTTTCCCGAAATAGCAGGGACATTCGGTGTCCGAGCTTGGGAAGCAGAGCTTCCAGTCTGGAACGATGTGATCACTCCGTCACCAGTAATTTGCCACTAATGTCGAAATTGTCAGTGATAATTGAAACAAGAACGGGGCGAAAGGAGTCGATGGTCTACGCCAGAGCCTTGTTCACTTACAACTTGAGCAGTAGAGGTATTAACAGTGATGTTGCCTCCAGCAGAAGCAGGTCCTGCAACCTTCTGGTTGGTATTACTGGTGACCTGAACTTGGTAGAGACCGGGAGGAACAGCGACGGACATGATGAAAATGAAGAGCTTGACTGGGTTGGTGTGAGTGAAAGTGAGTGAGGATAATGAGATAATTCTTGAAGGCAAGTTTTCCTCAGTCTTTATACCCAAGACGTTCAACCAAATACGGAAGCTTTGTAAAGATATGCGAGACTTGCTCTGACGATGAGAGAGTTAACCCACTTGGGTAGGACAAAAAGTAGTTGAGGCGTTGAAATTGGTGCATGCCAGCTTTCTGTCTCCCTGTCCAGACTCGTTTCGGATGAAGAACACCACCGAGCCAGATTAGTGTAAGAACTTAGTTATTGTGCGTACGCCTACCGCTGTGGATTATGGATATGCCAGCCTGGAAGTAATCGCTGGTCATTGTGACTCATAACCCAGTTCGAACGGAATCAGGCCCAACATTCCTGACTTCAACTTTTGAATAGGTACTTAGAAGAACCACAAAACTCATACGATTCACTAAAGCCAAATACATCATCAGTGGCACGAATTTTTTTAGTCAATACCTTTGGTTCAGAGAGTAGTAGTATTTCACTCTGACTACCGTGGTCGTGAAACTTTCCGATTGGGGATCGTAAATTCTGTCCAAGATAAATCTTATTTATCTCCGTTAAATTATTTTGAGTCCTAAGAATGAGTTGGGAGCATTAGCAGAAAGGATGCCGACAAATGGAAGTCACTTACTTTGAGTTCAACAACAACAATCATCCAGGACCTGGATTCATTGACAGTTGAGGTCAATCAAGATTCAATTCATTGGACTCTAAGGTTTCTCCCAAGCAGCGTGCACACTAGAACCCGTAGGTACACGTTCTACATGATTGGGAAACGTCGTACAAAAAAGGGGACGGAGATCCCAGTCAACGATGAGATTGGAACGTCCTTTAGGATTTCTGGAACCATTCTAAAGTTTAGGCCAACATGATGAACGACATTCAGTACTATTCACGGAGTAGAACTCCAGATGTTGGGCGTGCCGTGCAATCTTGACAGTGGGTTTCCCGAAGGATAATCTGCTTTACTATAAGTGATTATTCATTAGCACGCATGAATGGAGAGAAATCTTGCGCCATGCTTACCAAACCGTACATGTACTTTGTAATTCCGATTTCCCAGTTCCGAGGAAGTTAACTGCAGAATAAATTGCCCAAGTGGATTTTCTGATGCAACGTTCACGCTTTACCAGCGGAGAAGCTCCCATCAAGAAACAGTACCTTGGGTAATCTTTTCCCCCAAGCACAACGCACAATAGCCAAGTGACGAAAGAATGATCTGCTGAAGTAGCGTGGTGGATGGTGGAGAGACTGACACTTTTTCCGCATAACATTGGCTTTCTGAGAAGAAGACGAAGAGAGGGAGATAGATAGACCGGTTGGACTCCATTTCGCCTCCAACGCACCTTCATGTACTTAGCTGATAGAATCAGCTGCAAAAAAAATCCGATTAAGATGTTCAAAATACTCTCGGCAAGCCACAACCGGCCCAGTGCGGATCTCAAGACTTGGCCATAAATGAAATTCAAGTACAACAATATTTGAAGAAAAGACCGACATACCTTCATTTGCCAACGAGGTATGCAAATGTGACGGTTTTTCGACGCGGAATATTCAGCGTGAAGTTGCATGTCTATAAACCCTACAAACGCAGCAAGCATCAATTGAGTCTATCAAAGCACCATATTTATTTCGGCATATCGTGACGAACCTTGGATACTTGAAATTGGCCTAATTAGAGTGCGAGATGTCTTCTGCAAGCGAACGAGCAAGATTCAGACCCAGTTCTGAATCGACGTCGCCCAACATGTCACGAGCCTCCGTAGCGAATTCAGATCCTGTGAAGTTTCAGAGGAGGTACTTGATACGTCGAAGCATCCGAGGAAGTTTCTGGGAAAGCTGTAGGAGCTACGTAGCTCTGTTACGGCGGAGTCGTGTCTTTCCAGCTTTGCTCCTCCAATTGGCCCGGCATCGAAGATTCGGTCGCAGCCGAAGAGAGAAATTCGGGCAATCCTTCCTTAAAATATGGTTGTTTATTCGAAGGCGCGGGGAAGCTAAGTCGAGACTCGATGCAGCTATGGCGGAATTGTATCTTTCCTGCCCTGCCCCCACAATTAGATGGGCTGGTGTTGAAGATTCGGGAGTGCCGATGACTGAAATTCGGATTGTCCTTTTTCGAGTGATTGTTCATGAAAAGGTACAGCGGATGTTGAGCTTATACTGGAAGCAAGATTCGAGACGGTTTCGCAAGGTATATACGCCTCCTTCAAAGCCGCGACATGCTCCTCCACAAGTTCCATCAGGATACCGATACAGCATTTGATGTTGTCGAAAAAGCAGATTGCGAGAGGCCGACAATATATCCCTCTTCCCTTCTCTGGTCGTCTCTTTGCAGAACTGCCAATCTCTGGTCCACCGTCCAAGTCTCTTTATTCAATATATTCCAATCATTCTCCAACATTGCACCTTGAGCCTTAACATCCTCCCTCGAACGACGCGTTACTTGAGAAGCACGATAACTTGCAGCATGACCGACGATCTCAGTACCGATTGGTTAGAGTTAAAGAACGCGAAACTGCCGTGATTCATTCCGGCAAAAGTTCAGCGCTATTTTCGATTCGCACATCCTCAGTCAGTTTTCATCCACGTTGCTCAATGTCACCCTTTCCCGGGTCAACACGCAAGTCATGGCTGAATCGAGTATTTGGTTCCAGGAGAGTACACTTCTGTAACGCTTCGTACTACGGTACAGGCGAGTGACCACAAAGAACAGAACACCATCAACGCGACTTCTCCCCAGACCTCAAAGCCCTCATCTTTCGAAGTATTGCCTGCCCTTTCTTCAGATCGTCCGCGTCCAATACTGGGTCAACACCATTGTTCTTGACCAACGTCAGATATTCGAAGGTAGCAGCAATATGGCTCAAATCATCGGTAATCTCGAGCACGGTAGACTCGGGTTTCAGCTTTTTGATAGCCTGTATGAGTTCCTGAGCATCTCCTATAGTTCTCCAGACTATCTCTCGAAGAAGATGGTCATCGTTAAGGGTTCCCTCCAGTGAAGAAGCGGAATCTTTCCCCAACGTTAACAAGCGACTTCGATCGATTTTGGGCTTGCGCGAATTACTGCCGGAACTGCTCTTCCGCGGACTCGCGATATTTGATGTGATTTTCAAAGGATTGGAGCCGCGTACGACCTCGTAGCCTCTGTGCGCACCAACGAAAAGGGTGAGCCATAGTTTTGCTGTGAGGGATCTCTCATTGATTCGAACGTAGTCCGAGTCATCTTTGTCCATGATTTTGGCTGCCAGCACGATAATTGGCCGTTGTGGATAGGTTCCTATATATACATGAATGATCAGTTTTATTTTCCCGGTGATATCTTTCTTTTCAGTATTGCTTACCTCGCCGTTCGATATCTGGAGCAGGAGCTATCAGGGGAACTGCAACTACTGTGATACCGAGGAGCGTGGTAACAAGCAGACTATATACAGAAAGTAATCGAGGTGGAACTTGTAGGAGGAGCATGGATAACGAGTTCAAAATGAACGACCAGCGAATTTTGGAATAACTGTGGAGACAAGGGTGAGTAGGGAAATAGCGATTGAAAAGAGACAAAGAGCCACGTACCGGACCAGCGTTGAGGATACTTCAAAATGAAGTCTGTACTTTATATGAGAGGGATCGTGGATGGCTGTGAATCTGCGATGTCGTATCAGCGCTTAGCGTGTCATAGCCTCCCTTCAGCGTCGGCCGTCGGTGCTCCCCGTTGTAACAAAACTGTTACACAGATAGATTGATTGATATGTACAATGTAGATTGATACACGGCTCCGTCCCAGGTCCGGCATCGGAACACCGGTTACGGTAAGTTGACAACAGCGAGCTCAACCCACGCGAAGGGAAGGTAGAAGCAGGGTAGAAAAAACAATGTACTACAGCTAGTACAATCGGTGAGGGAAGAAAAGAGAGAGATGACTATGAGACATATGTACAAGAATATAAGGACATTGACTGAGCATACCTAGTACAATCGGTGAGGGAAGAAAAGAGAGAGGCGAGAAAAAGAAGCCCAATGTAAGTACTTATATTCGGTAGAGCACGGCAGCGAATACTACATAGGTGTCAAAAAATCTGAGTAATGAATTCTCCTACCGGTTGGGATGTAGCACTGCTAAGCGGCCATCTCACTTGTAGACCTCAGGAGGGCGGGCCCATGCGAGCCTGTAGGTAGAGATGGCCTTAGCGAGGTGCGAACGATGAACACTGAGAGCTAAACTCACCTGCTATTAGCCTTGCGTAAACTTCCGTTTAAGCTCGACGTATGAGTATGAGTACAGGTAACAGTTAGAGTGAGAAGAGTCGGAGTACGAGTAAGAGATCTCAGATCAGTAGGTAAGAGAAGGAGTCCGGCAGACACTTAGAAAGACAACCAATATCCTACACCGATGTATGCGAGAAGTATGCGAGTAGTATGAAGAAGTACGAGTGCCAGAGAGAAGCGGAGAAAGGGAGAGAGGCGAATTTTCAAAAATGCAGGAAAGTAAGATGTGGGAATGTTTAGCTATCGACGACTCCTTCTGCAATTTCCTCATTGTTGTCTTGAACCGTAGCGAGAGGCGGGTGCCGCAATTTCCAGTATACGATGATGTCGTGGACAAAACTTTGTTGCCTCCAAACATCTTATGGACAAATTCGGATTTGAACTAGAGACCTTTCGCAGACATTTGGGGAATGCAAAGCGAACGCGACCACTACATGCCCAAGAATGCACCGGATGATATTCAAATAAGCATCAATTTAACAAATAGAGCGATAAAAGTTGTAAACAAACATTGGCAAAACAGAGACGAGAAAAGAAAAAGTAAAAGATATAAAGAGATTCAATAGAACGACATAGACAAAAGAGATAGGAATGACTTTGACGAGAGAGTGGAGGTAATACAAGTTGCAAAACAAGGCAGAACATTTCAGTAGCAGGGGATAGAGAAAAATGGTGTGCGCATGTGGAGATGTGGGCGTGGATAGGCACAGAGATTGTGGTGATGGTTAGGTAGATATCCGTAAACGAGATGAGTGAAGAGAATAGCCATATCCACTATTTCGTATCGCGTAACTGTCATGATCTAAAGTTATAGTGAGTTCTTCTTCGACGCCCAAAGATATTCCTATCATGGTCGTATCGTTGTTCATGAAAAGTCGAGTCATCTTGAGTTTTATCGGGACGATAAACGACGGCGCATCAAGGGAACGGGGGAGCCTATGGCTCGTTACCTTCCTCCAGACCAGTTTTGAACGGGATAGTGATGTATAGAAGTCGCCCGTTGTTTGAGTCTTCAATGTACTCGAGTCCACGACTATCAAAATAATAGGGATGATGAAAAAGTTGTGTTAATTAATTGAAAAAGAAGGCTGAAAGCAAAGCGAAGAAAAAACAAAACAGCATAGAGCGAAGCAAAGAGTGAGATTAACCCGTTACTGACCTATCCAACGCCTCATTCATAGCAGATTTGAATTGTTGCGTCTTGCTTTTGTTCCCTTTCGCCGCCTTGGGCATCGTCACTTCTAAACGAGTATACCCAATATTTCTTGCATCTTTGTTGGTCAGGAGCTTCCATAGTCGGTCTTCGATCTCCTCTATGGCGATTTTCAGGTTGGGGGATACCTCTAGTGTATTGCTTTCTTTGGAGGAGGTCCAATCTAAGCACGGTGAATCTTTCGCCTGAAGACGATTGTAGAAGAGAATTGACACATACCGGTATTCGAAATTCTCTCGACCCTTCTCTCAAGCTTCCGTATCTGTTTCGCGATCTGCTTATCATATCCATCTCCCTGTTTCTGAACCTTCCGCAATCCATTGATCTGCTTCAGGAGATCCAACGATAACTCCAGTTTTGCGGAGGAAGAAGCATTCGACGGAAGAAGTTCGGTATCAGAGTCTACTTCCTTCTCCTCCTCCGCCTCTTCTTCTTTCGCGTCTGCCTCTGTTTTCGCTTTTTCTTTAGCCTTCTCCGCTTCGTTATCGTTTGTCTCGTTTTCCGGAGGGCTGGATGAATCGCCTGCGGCGCCATCGTCAAGTTTAGGCGCGGTTCGAGGGGACGCAGAGCGTTCTTTAGGAGATACTGACACTGTGGAGAGTGCTTTCGCTGATAGCGCTTTAACGGAAGGTGGCATCGGTTGAGGAAGCTCGGGTGTTCCTTTAGGAGACACCGACACAGTGGAAGGTGCTTTCGCAGAAGGTGCTTTGGTGGAGGCAGCTTTGGCGGAAGGTGTGATGTTACCAGTAGTAGCACCACCAACAAATGATCCTCCCTCCTTCTCCTTCTTATCCTTATCTGTAGTGAAATCCTGATACCCCGACGCGGAGTCATCTGGAAACAAATTCGGAGCACCATCAGGGAATGTCTGCGACCATGTTGGCGGGGGAGAGGGTCGGGATCGTTCTGATTTGTGTTTATCTACCGATGCGTTGATCTCGGAAGGGGCCTTGGTATTGGCCTTCACACTACCCCAAGGATTACTCCAGGAGTTGCTTTTCGTCTCATCCGCTGCTGGAGGTGTCGCGTTTCCGCTCAACGGTGACCGACCAGCACTTCCTAATCCCCATCCGGTACCAGCCCCAGCTCCGGTAGCGCCAGGCTTAACGAACGCATCGGTAATCCCGGCGACCGAAGAAACCGCTGACACGACAGATTTCGTCTTGGTCGGTTTCCCTGTCTTATTCTTGTTCTTACCAACCAAGTCGCCAAAGGAATCGAGCCATCCAGGTTCGGACATGGCTTTTTCGGGTTTCGCAGAGGAGATAAGGGTAGATTTCTTGGGGTCTATGAGGGGTTTGGGATCTTGATTGGTGGAGAAGTTGAAAGAAGAGGAATTAGAGGTGTTGACCGGCTTGGAGTTCTCTTTGGGTGGTAAGCGGGGGGGAATGGGGGTGATAGGCTCTGGTGTCTTGCTTTCGGGTGGACCTGGAGTAGGATGCTGGGATCGAGGTTGTGCTGCTTGTACTCCAGGTGCGAGCTTGAGGGCAGGCGTTACAGTCTTGGTCTTCCCTTTCCCTTTGACGCTGAACTCACTCTTAGCATCAAATTCGTCGTCCTTGACCGTGCCTTTTCCTCTAATGCTGAACTCACTCTTTGAATCGAGCCCTTCTTCTTTGGCTTTGCTTTTGACGCTGAACTCATTCTTAGCATCGAGTTCGTCGTCCTTGGCTTTGCCTTTCCCTTTGACGCTGACCTCGCTCTTAGCATCGAGCCCTTCGTCCTTGGCTTTGCCTTTGACGCTGAACTCACTCTTAGCATCGAGTTCGTCGTCCTTGGCTTTGCCTTTCCCTTCGACGCTGACCTCGCTCTTAGCATCGAGTTCGTCGTCCTTGACCTTGGCCTTCCCTTTGGTATTCCACTTTTTCAAAGGAAACTCGAACGGAGTTTCCTTTTCAACCTTTTCCCAACTATCGTAATCAACATCCACATCAGGTATATCCGGAACCTGATCGGCAGGTGGCAAAGGCGTTTTAGGCACGGTAGGGAGGTCGATACCCGTAATGAGCAGTTCGTTGTTATTGCCGTTGAGGTCGTTAGTAGTGTCTGGTAGGGTAGGGAGGATAGGATGTTCTGTGGTTACGGGTGACTGCGTGGGGGTAATTTGATCTAACTGCTCTGATTGTTCTGCTTCAGCAGCTTCCACGACTTCGAGAGAAATATCCCTTAATGTACCTGCATCGGGAGTGGGCGTCTCTGTCGTAGTAGAGGACGTATCGTCGTCGCCTTCGTCATCGTCCGAATCGGATTCTGTGAGCCGTAAATCGGGTTTCTTGGTACTAACAGGGAACAAAGAATATCTTGACCCGCGAGAAGTGCCGAGTAGTTCGTTGTCTGTCGTCAACCCAGAGGCAGAGCCGGAAGAATTTGTTGAGGGACCTGTGTAAGGAAATTTCCTCCTCGATAGCCTGTTCCTCGGCAGTGTAGTTATTTCCGTTTCTGTCTCCGAATCTCGCATGAAATGCCCGGGTACCCGGGTCTTACGGGGAGTGGGAGTGGTTCCAGGTGTGGGAGGATGGACAGAGACAGCAGGCCCTGTTGATACAGGAGGTTCTGTTGGTTCAGGAGGAGTCACAGAGGAAGCTGTTGTACTTGACGTTGTCGTCGTGGAATAAACAGATGCAGCAGGGGTACCGGCAAATCGAGGTACTGTCCTAGTCGTCGCAGTAGGAGCAGTAGGAGCAGTGGCTGTCGACACAACAGAATATGTAGGTCCAGAAACCGCAGATGAAGTCGGTGAGACCACAGATGTTGTTCTACTCCTTGATGAAGGAACGAACCTCACTGTCCTGGGTCGATCCAAGAACGGTATCGCTATCATAGGCATTCTCGGCATCCTTCTCCCCATAACCTTCATGTCCCTCTTGAACCGACTCCAAATTCTCCTCCCGCCCGAATCCTTCCATACTCCCGGACCAACATCCGCCAATACCATCCCTAACCCGGTCCATATCGCGACCAAAACCATCCTCGGTACACTCTCAGTAACCAAAAGATCCACGAACATCCTCACGCCATAAGCAACATACGGGTCGTACGATCGAGGCCATTTCTGCGTAAAATGCAATAAAACAATGCCTTCCCAGAGGCCGACCAGAGTTCCTGTTACTTTCAAGGACGAGGGGGAGTCTCGCGAAATGAGTGTGATGAGGAAACGGAGAGAAAGACCAAAGCCTATAGCGAAGATGTTGTCCATGAAGAAAGCAGTTCGGTCATTGAGTCCTAATGAAGTAGAGTTGGCGGAGAAGATAGTCGAGCTGATTGTTGAGCCCACAATACTAGTCATGCTGTGTGCCGGTTTTTCCTCCTGAAAGGCAAGTGGCGGTAAAATTTGATTGGATGAGAGCCGAGTGTGGGAATATTGATATGTTATAGATGCCGATTTGTTGCCGGCCCGGAGATGTGACCTTCATGGTCTTTCCCTTCGTTTCTCAATTGAGGGCATTTCTCCTACATCTTTCGGCGGATCGCTCTACAAATCGCAAGGGAACGTATACAACGGAAGACAGTGAAAGGTCGAGATAGACAAATAATTGTAATACAATTCCTTGCTCCCCTGAGCATTTTTGTTCTCTTGCACCTCTCAATGTCATGTGTTTCCTCAAATCGGATACGCTTTGCTTTCCGTCACCTGGACTTTCTTCAACGAGAAGCAGGGATATCTTTGCTTTAGTCTGACAATAATCTCTTGGTATAGTTCTGTGAGTAAATCGTCAGTTTACTTGTGCAGCGCTCACACATCCTTGCGAAAGGTCGGCCTCACGATCACTTTCTGTTAAGTGCGAACTGCTTCAAACGGACGTTTATCTCTCCTCCTTTCGGGTATACTGTTTGGGTTTTGGGTATCTTGTTGTACTCGGACGAGATATTGTATATCAATGGATCGAGACTATTTCAGCCTATACCCTGACGTACAACGTTACAAGTGCTTCCAGAATATAGAATATGTACATGTAGTAAGTTGAGCTAGCAAACACAAGGTGTGAATATACAAGTAAAGTTAGAGACGATTTAAACTACAAGTCCATTATTGGATGGCAAAGAAAGTGGCTTTTACCTGCCCAAGCCCTTCTGGTCGAGTCGTACACCAGTTATCGACAGAATAAATAGCATAAATGGGTGCGGGGAACTCGACATAAATTTAACGAGCGTCCCTATCATATGCAATAGCATGTGCATCTTTGCCCTTTGCGTATCCCGCACGCATCCAGTCTAGAAGGGATTGGAATTTAGTATCGATGTCCGAAGGTACATTGAACCAGTCTTTGGGCAAAGGACCGATTTTGAAGCCCTCAGGGCGTATAGGCTACTTGAAGCCTCCTGGAGACCCGCAGTTGGGCGTGTAGACCCATTCCTAATGCAAGCAAGAAGAGGAGAATCTCGCAAAGGGATGATGTTCTGCCGGGTCTCCTCGTTCTCGTTGTCGAGCGCGAAGTTTTTTAGCTGGAGCATTATCTGTTTCTAGTATATGCCAGCAACCGTTTCCCGAAGGTTCACTGCGCGACGGAGTAAGAGCTTCATCTCTTGCTTGTTATTTCGGGAAGAGTCAAAAGCCGACATGATTCTGAACACAGAGTAATATTCGTTACTGACTGCGTAAGCAAGGGAATTCGGGGGAGAACGGTGTAGAATGGAATAGGGGTGTTTCTTAGAGAGGCGGGGAAATGTGATTGTTAGGAAAGATGAAGTTCAGGAAGGGGAGATAATCACAGGGGGGCCCCAGCCGTGAGATGTGAGGACCGTTCGTTGCGACCAAGATAGACAAGCTAAGCAAGAGACGCCGCGGCTCCGATGCGGGAGATAGACTGCAGTAGAGGTTTCTGATCAACGTCAAAGATTCTAAACCTCAACTCGAACCAATCCTGCCTGGAAAAAGGCATGTTCCAGAATTGCCAAAGACCCTCCATCCTCTGCTAATACATTCAAGCGTTCGAAATCTCTCAGTATCTCCTCCATATACTCAGTGGCACCAGAGAGATATGCAACTCTACAAGCTGCAGCATGGAAAGCAAGGAGCTTCGGATCTGGAAGAGGAACATTGGGGTCGGAGGATGTTAGCGTGATAGGCCCGTTTAATTCTGACAATAGTCGGTTGGTTTCATCAGTTGTTTTGATGAAATATTCGTGCTCATTGTCCTGAGCACGAACGATGAGAAAACCGTCAAGGCGTAAAGGAGTATGCTCACTGTGGCTTCAAACCAAAGTTCTAGCCTATCGAAAGAGTCGTGAATTGGCTGAACCAAAGTCATAACATTCCATAAACTATGGATGTTCCCCTCGTTCAATTTGTCAAACTGAACCCCGAAGCGGTCGAACACTGCTAGAACTGATGCCGAGTAATCTTTTTGCGATAGAATTAAGTCAATCGATGTATACAGAAAATCAAAAGATGCTACGGCATACCGTCTTTCCTTTATCCAAACCGAAGTACGTAGCTTCTGGTATGATATGAGCGCACTCTGTTCGAAGTGTACCGGATTTCTTGAGCTCAGTGAGATCGAAAAAACCTTTGCACTCTGTATCGATTGTTCCAGTGACGACACAGCGATAACCATCACGTACAAGAGCCTAGGTGAAACGATTGGTCAATGTACTGAAACCAGCAACATCGTATAACCGACTTTATCTTTGGCCTCGGAATGATTTTTTGGGGCCTGAAGTATAGTTGCTTTGATTTCTTGAACACGAGCATCAAACGATGGGCGACTGGGATGGCTTGGGGTGAATGGAGTTTGAGAACCTTTAACCTTATAGACTAAAAGTATGTCAGTGAGCGTACCTTGAATATTGCGGTACAACTCACAGGAACGGACAAAACAATCGCTATAAATTTCCCCCAAGACATATAAATCACTCAAGTCTGTGGTTCTCACAGCAGTAGCAATCTCCGCAAGTGCCTTATGATCTGGCCCTGGAGCAAGAAGAACTAGATAACCAAGCACTCGAAGGCTCACGAGCTTGGCTTTATTGTCTTTTGTTGTCAGCAAAGTCAACCGCTCAGCCGCGTAAACTAGATCGTAGACACTCTTATGGCCGGGAGTGAGGAAAAAGTGCAGTATATCATCAGATTTAGGAAGTTCGCCCGGCGACAGGCCTTGGATCAACATGTTTGGGTTGAAAGAGGGTTGTTAGGCCGGGTTTGAGCCCCGTGACCGCCGCACATTTCCTTCAAGTTCATGCGTTGCCTGCACGCTTGACGATATGTTTAAATGTCAGAATTCACATTCTGCTTCGGACTATGTACCTGACAGATCTTCAGGAACCTCGTCTTTCTAGGTCTTTCTGCCCTTATCTTTCTGCCAGAGATAGTATATACGCAAGAACTCTATTCCTCTTTTTTCACTTATCCTTTGGTCGTTGAATGTACGCTCAAATCAGAGCAGGTGGTATCAAAAGTAAATGTGCCACAAGTGGAGGGGGTCCGGAGAGTATGTTTCGAGCTTTCTTTTCATGGCTGGCGAGACTAGGAATTCACTTTCTGCGAATCGAAAATAGTGCTG
Organism: Lentinula edodes; assembly: GCF_021015755.1. NCBI lineage: Eukaryota > Fungi > Basidiomycota > Agaricomycetes > Agaricales > Omphalotaceae > Lentinula > Lentinula edodes. Next base: position 187,728 of record NW_025764318.1, read on the forward strand.
AACTCTTGCCGGAATGAATCACGGCAGTTTCCTGTTCTTTGACTCTAACCAATCGGTGTGAGGTCACTGAGGTGCCTTTACATAGGTCGAAAACTGGAAATTTGCGGGTCGAAATTTCCTACAAAGAACATCGCGCTGCTTATTGCCCCGCAATCTCTTCGTCTTCTTGGTCAAATCTGGGTTGCATGCCACCCGGCCCAGCGTCCTTTCCAGTACTACCGAGATCGTCCGTCATGCTGCCAGGTATCGTGCTTCTCAAGTGACGCGTGGTTTGAGGGAGGATGTTAAGGCCAGAGGTGCAACTTTGGAGAATGATTGGAATATTTTGAATACAAAGATTCAGACGATGGATCAGAAATTGGAAGTTCTGCAAAGAGATGACCAGAGGAAGGAAGAGGGATCTATTGTCGGCTTCTCGCAATCTGCTCTTTCGACAACATCAAATGCTGTATCAGTATCCTGATGAAACCTGCGGAGCACCATGTCGCAGCTTTGAAGGAGGCGTATACAGCTTGCAAAACCGTCTCAAATTCTACTTGCAGTATAGGCTCAACATCCGCCGTACCTTTTCATGAACGATTACTCGAAGAAGGACAGTCCGAATTTCAGTCATTGGCTACTCCCATATCTTCAACACCAGCCTACACCAGCCCATCTGATTGTGGGAGCAGGGCAGGAAAGATAGAACTCCGCCATAGCTGCATCGAGTCTCAACTTCTCCGCGCCTTCGAATAAACAACCATACGTTGAGGAATGATTGCCCGAATTGCACTCATCGGCTGCGACCGAATCTTCGATCCCGGGCGATTTGGAGGAGCAGAGCTGGAAAGACACGACTCCGCCGTAACAGAACTACATAGCTCTTACAGCTTTCACAGAAACTCCCTCGGATGCTTCAAAGTATCAACTACCTTCGAAACTTTGCAGGCTCTAAATTGATTACGGAGGCTCGCATTATGTTTAGCGACGTCGATACAGGACTGGGCCTCAATCTGATCTTTCGCTTGCAGGAGAAGTGCCACACTTCAACCACGCTAATTTTAAGTATCCAAGGTTCGTCACGATATTCCGAAATAAATATGGTGCTTTAACAGGCTCAACTGATGGTCGCTACGTTTATAGGGCTTGTAGACACGCAACTTCTTCACGCTGATTATTTCGCGTCGAGAACCCGGCATATTTACATACCTGATTGGCAAATGAAGGTATGGGTCTTTTCTTCAAATATTGCTGCACTTCAATTTGATTTCTGGCAAGTCTCGAGATCCGCACTAGGCTGGTCGTGGCTTACCGAGTACCTTGAACATCCCAACCAAATTTTCCTGCAGCTGATTCTATCAGCCAAGCGCATGAAGGAGCTTTGGAAGCAGAATGGAGTCCAACCGGCCTATCTTTCTCCCTCTCCTCGTCTTCTTAGAAAGATTCAATGACATCCCCTTTTCCAGGAAAAGCGGGAAAAGTCATAGTCAAGGTATAGTCCTCCAACATCTCGGCGGAATCGCGGGTTGTGCTTTAGGGAAAAGATATTTCCCAAGGTACTGTTTCTTGATAAGAGCTTCCTCGCTGCTATAGCGTGAACATCGCGCCAGAAAATTCACTCGGGCGCTTCCTCAAGACTTGGAAATCAGATCTACGAAGTACCTGTACGGTTTGGTAAGCGTGGCGCAAAATTTGTCTCCATTCTTGCGTGCTAATGAATAATCATTTATACTAAAGCAGATTGTCCTTCGGGCAACCCACTGTTGAAATTGCACGGCACGCTTAAGATCTAAAGTTCTATTTCGTGAATAGTACTGAATTCCGTTAATCATGCTGGTCTAAACTTTAGAAGATTTCAGGAAATCTTAAAGGACATTTCAATCTCATCGTTGACTGGGATCTCCGTCCCCCCTTTTGTAGGACATTTCCCAACCATGTCGAACGTGCACCTACTGGTTCTAGCGCGCACGCTGCTTGGGAGAAACCTTAGACTCAATGAATTGAATCTCTCCAGAGCAATGGTTGACCCCAACTATTGGTAAACCTTAGTCCTGGATGATTGTTGATCTTGAACTCAAAGTCAGTAACGGCATCCTTGGGAAACCCTCTGCTAATGCTCTCAACTCGCTCTTAGGACTCATAATGATTTCACGGAGGCAGATAAGAATTTTCTTGGACAGAAAATACACTCCCCAATCAGAACTTGAAAGTTTTACGACCAAGGTATTCAGAGTAATATACCACCACCCTCCGAAACAAAGGAAGATCTCACCTCGTATGTTGACTAAAAAAAGTTCTTGCCACTAGCAGTGTATTTGGTTTTAGATGAGTTTTGTGGTTCTTCCAAGTATTTGAAAGCTGAAGTTCGGAATGTTGGGCCTGAGTCCATTTGAACTGGGTTATGAGTCACGATGACCAGACATTACTTACAGGCTGGCATATCCATGAATCTATCGTGGTAGGCGTACGCACAATAACTAAGTGCTTACACTAATCTGGATCGGTGATGTTCTTCATCCGAAACGAGTCTGGACAGGAAGACAGAAAGCTGGCATGCACCAATTTTAACGCCCCAACTCCTTGTTGTCCTATTCAAGTGGGTTAACTCTCTCATCGTCAGAGCAAGGTTCGCATATCTTTACAAAGCTTCCGTATTTGGTTGAATGTCTTGGGTATAAAGACTGAGGAAAATGTGCCTTCAAGAATCATCTCCTTATCCTCACCCACTTTCACTCACACCAACCCAGTCGAGTTCTTCATTTTCATCATGTCCGTCGCTGTTCCTCCCGGTCTCTACCAAGTTCAGGTCACCAGTAATACCAGCCAGAAGGTTGCAGGACCTGCTTCTGCTGGAGGCAACATCACTGTTAACACTTCTACCGCTCAAGTTGTAAGTGAACAAGGCTCGGGCATAGACCATCGACTCCTTTCGCCCCATTCTTGTTTCAATTATCACTGACGATCTCGACATTAGTGGCAAATTACTGGTGACGGAGTGATCACATCGTTCCAGACTGGAAGCTCTGCTGCCCAAGCTCGGACACCGAATGTCCCTGCTATTTCGGGAAACAATGTAGTCGCTGCTGCTGGAACTAGCGCGCAGCAATGGATCATTTCGGGAGCTAATCTGTAAGTGGTGTTTTTTTTTGAGTGCCCACAGTTTTTGCCACCGGGAGAGCTCAAAAATGAAAATCATGGGCTGATTTGTACATTCATTTCCTAGCATTTCTAACACTTATTGGACTGGATATGTCATGACCAGCGATGGAACTCAGCTTTTCTGGGGTGTCGATGGCAGTAATGTGAGTTTTGAATGGTGAACTCATCCCTTCTGGAGCTAACGTAGCTTTGCGGTGTGTTCATCTTTGCAGAACGTACGCGTTACAGGAACTACTGCCAAGACTCAGTTCAGCTTCATTCCTGTTGCTGTCTAGGCTTTACTTGCCACCAGTATCCACAAAGGCTGAGCACTCACTTGATCCAGATAATGTCATTCTTCTATATTCTCTTCTCATCGTATGAACATATCAGGGAACCATTGAGGTTGTTCAACACAATGCCTTGGAACCTGTAGTGTACATATTCATGTATTCCAGCTGGTAAATAAATCTTGTTCAAACACAATTTCCGAAACCCGTACATCGATGTGCTTGATACTTCTTATCGCATACATCTACTGTACATAGCTATCAGCACATCCTCAAAACCTATCTGCGAGCCTTGAGGGCGTTCAATACACAACGCAGCGACTCAATATTGCATGCAATGCACAAAGCCAACATGATTGATGTTGGCAGGTCAGCCCATGTGCATTTCACTCCTTACCTCTCCTAGAAAAAGTAGGACATTAAGATTTTCGAGGTTTTTTGTAGGAATCACACAGGCTTACTTCACATTCAAGTTGATACCATATTGATATCATGTTTAACGCCATTGAGTAACGTTGTACAGCACTAATTTGAACATCCGATGAAGGAATTCAAGTCTGAAGCAATCCCGGGGCATCGCGGGGGCACAAGTACTAGAGATCTCACATTCCGTTTAGAAAGGCAGCACCAGATTTAGCCTTGAAAGCCGTAGAAGCTGTGCCACTCTAAAGGCTGCTTGTGATCCAGTCATCCACTAGTGAGAGGGAAGGGAAGTTGGTGTATGGATTTGAATAAGCATACATCTGAGGCAGAAGACAATGGGAAGGATGTTGAGAATATTCAGTCAATACGCACATTGAAAGCTGCAGATAAATGATTGTGAAGATTAACTCCGATGCGATAGAACTTTTCTATACTGACCGGCGGCGCCCAGCACTAGGGAAGCAGGCGTGACATCGACATCCCAGGCAGCAAGGGTGATGTTTCATGCAAAGGACCTCTCGCTCGAGCGCATCGTCCAGTATACAGGAGATGTACGTGCCAGAAGAACGGACGGCAAAGGAAATGAAGAAAACATACTTGTCGGGGTACTTTAATTGAAAGCCGACAACTGAGCACAGTTATGGCGCGCACCACAGAAGAAACCGCAAATCGTTACACAAGATTCGGACGAGAAGACAGGAGGGTTCGAAGCTACTGTGCCTATCCTACTAATGAGATCGGAAAGTAGCTGGTCAAGGCAGACTGAATATGCGGTCGATAGCTTCAGTGGGTAAAATCGAAAAACTACTGCGGTCTCTGGGCAGCAACAAAATCGCCGAATCTTCCCTTTATGGTCCGAATAACATCTTCCTCTTCGTCGTCCTCCAACTCTGTGACGCTGATGTGGTAGGAATTATAAAGGCCAATTGCGTAATCATACTTTGGTGAGAAAGGTAGTATATGTTGGAGATCGAAGCGACAATGAGCTCTTCAGTCGTCCATGAATTTGTCCATCATATAGTGCTACATGCTCGCTTGGTCCATTGGCGGTGGTCGGGGGAATTGATGCCTCTGGTAGTCGAGAAAATCCTGTATATCCACACCTAACCCGTAGAATAATTTTCGTGGTTTGATGTATCCAGGCTCAAGCCTCCAACGTCGGACGTTGAAGCGGTATTCTTCAGGAAGCGTCTTTTCGGTGGGACACTTCAGATGCTCTTCGGGTTAATCCACTGAGGAAGGCGAGGATGATACAACGAAACACTGAGCAGTCACAACACCACTCACATTGCTCACGGGAGTCGGACGCGGGCACGGTTTGTAGATATCTTCATCAGAGGTCAATTTCTTGTCCAAATATAGTGGCAGCAAAGCGCAGACTTCAGAGTGTTTGAAGGTCCTCGTGGGAGCACCAAAGTAAAATGAAAAATTGGGTACTTCGTGATAAGTGTACGGGTATGATACGGAATCCTGTCAAATAACAAGCGAAGACGAGACAATAATCCAAATGTGGCTTTGCCGGAGATTCAGTTCATGTATTCAGTGGATTGAATCCATAAGGAGGAAAAACCACTGCGGCCTCTGTGCGGCAAGGTATTCACCGAATCTTTCCTTTATAATCCGAATAACATCTTCCTCTTCATCGTCCTCCAGCTCTGTGATGCTAATGTGATGGGAATTATAGAGCACAATCGCGTAATCATACTTTGGTGACAAAGGTAGTATACGCTGGAGCTTGAAGCGACAATGAGCACTTAAGTCCTCTATAACGTCGTCCATGATGTAGTGCCACAAACTCGCTCGGTTGTCCATTGGCGGTGGTCGAGGGAGTTGATGCCTTTGGTGGTAGTCGATAAAATCTTGTATGTCCACACCAAACCCGTAGAATAATTTCTGAGGTTTGATGTATCCGGGCTCAAGCCTCCAACGCCGGACGTTGAAGCGGTATTCTTCAGGAAGCGTCTTTTCCGTGGAACATTTTGGAAGGTCTTCAGGTTTAATCCACTGTGGAAAGCAAGTTTGAAAAAACGGAACAAGCAGTGCGAACATTGCTCACACTTTTTGCGGGATTCGGACGCGGGCACGGGTTATAGATCTCTTCGTCTGGGATATCCATGGATGGTAGCTTTGGAAGGTATGTATCTCAACAGAAGTTGTGACTTGAACAATGCGTGTGGTATGTAATAGTATCCTGTGGACCTCTTGCTGAAATAGACGCCATGGATGCGGGAATTGAAAGTAGCGCTGGGAAATAAAGGGATTTTTGCTGGAGACTGAGTTTCGAGTTCTTTCAATGAAAACTACACGTCAAAAGTAATTTCCTGCAGAGGACATCGTACTACTTATTTTCTGCGCAATCTCTTCACTTTCTTGATCAAATCTGGGCTGAATCCCACTGACTGGATCTGCGTTCTTTGCAGTGCTGCTGAAATGGTCGGTCATGCTGCAATTTCGTGCTTCTCAAGTGACACGTTGTTCGAGGGAGAATACTTATGCAACTCAGGCTAGACTGTAACCTTCAAGAATGTTTTGAGTGCAAAGACTCAGAAAGTGGAAGAAGTTCAGGAAAGAGATGTTCAAATGGGACGTTTGAGCACTATCGGGCCCCTACAGACTGCTTTCGCGCCGACAACCTCAAATGCTGTATTAATATCTATTTCGGAAGTGATGGAATTTTCTGGAGGAATGCTGCTTCCAGTCTACACTCAGCCTCCCCCGTGCCTTCGACAAAACGATCATATATCGAAGAAGAATTGCTCGAATTATGCTCATTGAATCTTCGATACAATTGCGGGAGGCCCTCAAACCAGCTTGTGCAACCTCCATATCGCTTCTTAGAAGCCCTCTAATCTTTTAAAGTAGTAATTGAGATTTTGCGGGCTCCTTCACCACAGAGGCGCGCATCATGTAGAGTGACTCTTCCACTGTCGGATCACTGTATCTGACTCTCTTTCGTCCATAACCTATAAGTACAAGTTGCAGGAGAATTGTGCGACAGCCTGGCGCCGCACTTCGCACACAAATTATCCAAGGTTCGTCGCTAAATACTCTCGGCTGAAGTGGATGCTGCTGTATTTCGTGTGAAAACTAGGCATGTTTTACATGCCTGATAATTATTATTAATTTGCTAGTAGCAAATGGAGATATAGTAAGTCTCTCCTCCAAATATTGTTGCACCGTGATTTGAGTTATGATTAGCGGGTTCCAAACGATCTATCTTTCTCTACCTTTGTCACGGTCTTTCAAAAATTGAAAGCTGTTGTCTTTTCGGTAAAACGCAAGAGGGTGGCAGCCAAGGTCCAGTTCCCAACATTCACGACTTCATCTCAGTGGAACTGCCTTATAACTCCTGGCGAAAGATGTCACTCAAGGGACTGATTCTCGCCAAGACGATGGAAGTTGCTTCTATGTTGGTCATCCACCTAAAGTGTGGACATTGCGTCAGGCTGGCTGCTCGGGTCATTCACTTTTAGAGTCAAATTTCTCAAGACATGGGAATCAGGACTACAATATTCCTGTACGGTTTGGTAAGTGTGGTGCAAGATTTGTCTTCATTCTTGCGTGCTAATGAATAATTACCTATATTAAAACAGATCATCCCTTGCGCAACTCGCGACTGTCAAAATACACGGCACGCTTAACACTTCAAGTCTTAGTTGAATAGCGCTGAATCAGGAAATCCAAAAGGTCATTTCGATCTCAATGTTGGCTAGAATCTCTGTCTCCTTTTCCGTATGTTGTTTCCCAATCTCGTATCAACGTGCACCTGCGGTTTTAGCGTGCCTGCAATTGTAGTGCTTGAGAGAAAAAATCTGAGATATTCAAATGAATTGCCAACGAATCTCTCAAGAGTAGTTTTTGACCTCAAAGGCTGTTGGTGAATCCTGGCCCTGGCTGACAGTTATTCTTGCTCTCAAAGTAAATGACTTTCCTTTGCCGGTATCCTCAAGAGCCCTCTGCTAATGCTCTAAAGTTGTTCTTAGGACTCAGAATCATTTCACGGAGGCAAAAGAGAAGATTCTTAGATATTGTTTACAATTGGAGGAAAAGGAGGAAACGACACGGTCCCATCACAGTCCCATTGAGCGATCTCGGAAAGTCTTACGACAAAGGCACGGTCTGCGAATCGGAGTCTCTTTGTCGTAAATCGCAGAGTGAAATCTTACCACCCTCTGGAATAAAGGTGGAGCATAAATCAGAACTAGGTCATATATCGACTAAATCATTTTTGCCATTGTATTTGGTTTTAGTGAATCATATGAGTTTTCTGGTTCTGTTGAAGTTTGGAATTTTGGAACTTGGGCCTGAGTCCGCTCGAACTCTATGAGTCACAATGACCAGCGATTACCTCCAGGCTGGCATATCCATAATCGATAGCGGTAGGCGTATGCACAATAACTAAGTGCTTACACTAATCTGGCTCGGTGGTGTTCTTCATCCGAAACGAATCTGGACAGGAAGACAGAAAGCTGGCATGCACCAATTTCAACGCGTCGACGACTTGTTGTCCTACCCAAGCGGGTAAACTCTCTCATCGTCAGAGCAAGACTCACATATCTTTACAAAGCTTCCGTATTTGGTTGAACGTCTTGGGTATAAAGACTGAAGAAAATGTGCCTTCAAGAATCATCTCATTATCCTCACTCACTTTCACTCACACCAACCCAGTCAAGCTCTTCATTTTCATCATGTCCGTCGCTGTTCCTCCCGGTCTCTACCAAGTTCAGGTCACCAGTAATACCAGCCAGAAGGTTGCAGGACCTGCTTCTGCTGGAGGCAACATCACTGTTAATACCTCTACCGCTCAAGTTGTAAGTGAACAAGGCTCCGGCGTAGACCATCGACTCCTTTCGCTCCGTTCTTGTTTCAAACATCACTGACGATCTCGACATTAGTGGCAAATTACTGGTGACGGAGTGATCACATCGTTCCAGACTGGAAGCTCTGCTACCCAAGCTCGGACACCGAATGTCCCTGCTATTTCGGGAAACAATGTAGTCGCTGATGCTGGAACTATCGCCCAGCAATGGATCATTTCGGGAGCTAATCTGTAAGTGGTGTCTTTTTTTGAGTGTCCACAGTTTTGCCACTGGGAGAGCTCGAAAATGAAGATCATGGGCTGATTTGTACATTCATTTCCTAGCATTTCTAACACCTATTGGACCGGATATGTCATGACCAGCGATGGAACTCAGCTTTTCTGGGGTGTCGATGGCAGTAATGTAAGTCATGCATAATAACTCATTCCTTCCGGAGCTAACGTAGCTTCGCCTTGCGTTCATCTTTGCAGAACGTACGCGTTACAGGAACTACTGCCAAGACTCAGTTCAACTTCATTCCTATCGCTGTCTAGGCTTTACTTGCCACCAGCATCCACAAAGGCTGAGCACTTACTTGATTCAAATGGTGTCGTTCTTCTATATTGTCTTCTCATTGTATGAACTTCATATCGGGGAACCATTGAAGTTGTTCAACACAATGCCTTGGAACCCGCGGTATGTGTATGTATTCGTGTATTCCAGCTGGAAAATAAATCATTTTTGAATGACTTGCTCGATATATGTAAAGAACTTCGATTCGTTGAGACGGTTTCCTTCTAAAATCCGCCCGTATGAATAATACCAAGCTTTGATTTGTTGACATTTCCTTGCATCTTCGCCATCATGCCTACGGTGACGACTTGGATTGGGGTGGTACCGGTCGAGTTGTAGTGTGTGGAATCCAAAGGTTGGAGGTGTTCTTTTTCCTTTCGACATTCAAGTTGTATACTTTGCTCGCAATGAATCCTTGTTCGTTCAGTAATATTCGTCCTCAACCGACCCGAATGGGTGAATGTACGATCTTGCACAATCCGAAACCCGACTCGTCACCGGTCACCGCACAGCGTCTTTTCGTACAGCACCGCCATCTCTAGTCATTACGACGGTCGACGCAGGTTTGACCCTCAGGAGTCAGTAGCCCTTTCAAGCTTGTCGTCTATATGGTCTAGGGCCTTCCGTTTCAAAAAAAACTATTGGCAGCTGTGCAGACCTGTGCAGCTTGAAACAGGTTCGCAAAGTTGGAACCGCTTCCAGATTCCGAATTTTCCAGAACCCTGAAAACAACGATGATTGAAAAGAGGCGGCCAGTCATTCCCTGGATTCTCAGAGCTGGTCTCTTCAGTCTTTGAACTACCATTAGGCAAATCGTACATCACCTCGGGTCCAATAAGAATCCAACGCTATCGTTATTCGAGTTCTACCACACAAAAATCCCGATATGGTTCATGCACACGCCGCTCTTGTTGCTCTCTTTGTTTTCGGAGCTGTCTTCGTGCTTGCAGTCCCAGTTCCAGAAGATCTTTCCAGCGCTCTCGTAGCTCGGTCGTTCACATATGGAAAGCGCTCGTCATTGCCATCCTCCTCAGGTAAACCAAATTTTTTTATAGATGATCAAAATTCGAACCAGTTGCCTCAATAGGGTTCTCTATTGCCAGTGGTCTCGAGGGTGAAGAACGAGATACTCTCAGTCCCTTTGGATCACCCAAAAGCCCTGTTTTCGACCGTCATCCCGAACCCTATATCCACTCCGACATCACCTCTCAAACGCCAAATGGAGCGATACTTTCTCAGATAAACGCTTTAGTGCAATACGGGCCGCTTAGAAACAGGCTTCAAAAGCTCCTATCGAACTCACATCCTCCGGCTAAACCTACCTGGAATGCCCTCTTCGATATTTTGAGGAACCCTCACGACCACTCAACCAGAAGCAAATGTGACGAGATACTCAATGGCATAGAGAAAGTAGATGCGAACACACAGCTCGAGATAATCATTCTCTGGATTAATAAAATCATCACTGAAGCTGATAGACGGGAATTAGAAACGATTGTCGGCAAGTTGAAGGAACAACCTAAAGAAGATGCGTCTCTCGACTTTGTCGATGACCTGTGGTTGAAGTACAACGAAGAGTTGATGAACTATAAGGTAGCCCTTGTGCATGCTCTTCCTCGAGGTTTTCGAAGTCCTTAGCGTCCTGTCCTTGTCGAAGTCAAATGAAATGGATGGGAATGAATCTGAAAGGGTGGGTCTCCAATCCATCTGCCATGATTGTATTAAGCTGATGCGCTGTTCTGTACATCACTTTCTGTAATATGGAACTAGACGGAATGACTGGCGTATCAGTACGCCTCCAAGACTTCACAAAACATTTGCCTCAGGGTACTACTCTAGTACATATACTTGGCCCAGCAGGCGCGGGTTTTCCGATCACTTGTTATCTTGTTTCAGGTAGAGGTTGATGTATGGGAATCTACATAGCCTTAAACGGTCGAGTGGATTCGATTTTTCAAATCACCTACATAATATAGATTTTGTATTGTCACGAGCAAGCGTTGAATATTTACGCTTTGACCAACTGCTTTTTATTCTGTCTCGAACAGTCAATGCTGCGGGTTCTCCGTTCTTCGCCCGAATGCTCTATACCTCACTCTGCATCTTCTCAGACACGCTTGAGCAAGAACAAATGGATACTGTGGGATATACATACATACATCAAAGAAGCGATAGGAGCATTATTGAAAGGATAGTTGCTGTCATATACACGTTTTGGGCGCAGTAGTAGCACATTGTCTTCGAAACATCAGAGAGGTAATGACGGGGCATATAGGAAAAACATCACGAAAGAGGGGAGACCGTTTGACACGTTGCCGCCTCATGGTGTTCAAAGGAAGTGCACCAAAACCATCGGGTAAAACCCAGGTATGGAGACTATATTTCTTCTACATGTCCTCAGTCACGACTACAACTTTTCCGACCACCCTAGCATATTATGGCGCTGGAATCATCGGCTTTTTCACTCTCGCATCCTTTGGCATGAAGAAAATCTCTGGCTGTTTTCGCTGGATCCCGTTTTCACGGAACGATCTCTCCACAAACGTCATCCAAGACTTAAGACAGACGTTATCACAAAGAGATGCTGAGATTGCGGAACTTCGAGTATCTCTTTCTACTGCGGAGAATAGGTCGACGAAAACAGCACGGGAATTGGAAGCCTCGAGGAAAGAAATCGAACACGTGAATCGAACACGAACTAATTTGGAAAAGCGGGTAAGGGAGGCGCTGGTAGGGAAAGAAGCGCTGGAGCATGAATTGGGCACTCGAGCAGAGGAGCTGGCTACATCGAGAGAGGACGCGAACAGGATCCAGGAGGCACTGAACCAGACAAAGACGCTGTTGGATATGCGCACTGCAGAGCTTGAGGTCGCACAAGCGTTCCTACCGAGATCAGATCGATACGCGGGAGCAGACATCATGAAGATGGTTGAATCGCTCAATTCAGAGATCCACCAGACCGCATCCATCATGGCAGACGTGTTTTCACCAGACTTGCAAGGCCCAGGAACGGTTCTCGGTGATGGCGAAGTGGGATTACACGAGGCGGCTGTGCACACTGAAGAAATCTTGGGAGAGGGGATGACGAAGATACTTCAGACGTTCAACCACCAGGAAGAGAATATCTTACTCCAAATCGCGTTCCAAGCATCGATGTGTGCGTTCACCGAATGGATCATGGACTCTTGGTGTTATCATGACAGGGATTCGGAAGTCGAGGCTGTGTTGCAGGAGACATACGAACAACTACGAGAAACAGGTAAGCTGTGGGGCGTGCATCCTCGTTCGTGACACGTTTTGAAGATATCTTTGGGTATCACCTATTAGAGGAACAGCCCGTGTCTGCAAGGTGGCGTATCCTGACTCGAAAATACGTTCGAAAACTCTACCCTAGAGTTGAGCAACCGAATCTGGCCTACCACATCCTTGCTGCATGTGCCAACATCTTGATCACCTCCGGCCTTCACGAATCGGAACAAGGGCTCTTGGAAAGGCTCGCAGCACGGTTTGCCGACAGAGTAGCACTGATAGTTGAAAGAGCCGTCCATCTGAACAATGTTATTGGCGACGATATCACGTCTTGCGAGTTTGTGCCGATCTATTGCACGCCAGATGTCATTTTCGACCCCAGTACGATGGAGAACGCGACTGAAAACGGATCTGCGACGGCAGGTCAAGAGGAAATTTCTGTGCATAACGAGAACAAGATCCTTTGTACTACGGATTTGGGACTTTTGAAAGCAGAGAAGGTACATGGAGAGGAGGGAACTTGGGATAATACGGTTCTGCTCAAACCAAAGATCGTTATGCCATCTGCTTTGACCGCCTCGCCCACCTCATCCGAATCCCCTGATTGGAGGACTCAATCACTCCATGGTGAACAGGAAGAGTTGTAATCACAGCTGGATCTGTATTATTTGTCGCTCATTTTCAATGACCTTTTATGATATGCTGCAAAACAAACTTACCTTCATTAGCTAGTACGACCCACGTTGCCTTCTTGTCTATAGCATATTCCTATCATATTTACGACTGTATATTCTGCATATATTACTCCTGTAATATATTAACTGCTGACTGCTGTATGGGGTGCCCATAGAAACAAGTAACGCAAAAAGATCGAGCGACACGCGCACCTACTAAAGCTCGAAGACCCGAGCAGAAGTGTCCTTTCTCAGACGGTCCTCTTCAGCTGCAGCTTTCGAATCTCCGAGACTTGACTGAAAGTTTCGTCTGCAGCATTCCGGAAGAACTGTGCCGACATGACTTCGAAGAAACCAGACCGTGTCGATCGTCACAAACGCATTTTCACCAGACGAGTAGACCCAGAAACGAATGGATTATACTACTTCCATCGGGGAACTGTCAGTTTAGTATGGACTTTGACCAGGAAGAGTCTCTGAAACCCACACCAGACAGAGCGCTTTCACTAAACACCAGATAGATCATAGGCCCCGAGTGAATTCGCGTAGCATCGACCTCAATCTTTGACCTTCAGGCCTACTTGAAATCGAAACATGTCGTCTAGACTCTGAGTTAACCACTTCACAGTAGCTTGGTCTGACTGTCATTCATTTTCAGTCTCCCATCGCCTTCACGTACGGACCTCTCCTGGAATCACCCATCATAATTTTCTTCTTACTGACAGTTCCAATAGATTGTACCACATCAAGTATATGAATGTAATAACCTATATGAGGTAGATGGACATGAAAACGAGGTACAAGGGAAATATGAAGCGACTCACACTCATGAAGAGATCTCCTCTGCATCAATGACTTCTTGTTCAGCGGCTGCTTTTGCCTCTCTCTCTAATTCTTCCAATGTCGGGTTGGCTTTCTCCCAAGCTTTCAGTGCAGCCTCAAAAGCTTCCCACACTCTCCTACCAGCAAGCTCACCACCAAATTCACCATCATCCGGTAGATCCAGGGTTTGCGGTTCCTTCTCAGCCGCCTTTCCATTTCCATTTCCCTTATCGCTTCGATTTCCATCCGCAACTCCTTCCGGAGGTGGAGAGGGCACCTTTAACCTCACCACAGCACACTCGGCGTACAACGCACCAGGTTTGAGTACCTCTTCAGGTGACTCGGTGACGGACTTGTCAATAAGACTATCATTCTTGGCCTTGGGCTGATTCTGGATTGTTTGAGAGAGGAATTTGAACGGGGTCGGCAAGAATAGGACGTGCAATACCGACTGGACCGCAGCGACGGAGGATTTTGTGCAAAGGTGGAGCAAGGGTAGAGCAAGCAGGTACCTGAGAAACCGTCAGGATCAAACATAGAGTAGATCGGAGCACGACTCACAGAAAAACACCCATTATCGAATAACCGTCGGTGGACGTCCAATCTGCATTTAGTATACGAGCGACAGTATCTGCTCTACTGATACCAGGCGAAACCGTGATCGCCACGATGTTAGATTTTTGTGAATCGGAGTTCACGACGGGGATTGCAGAGCTATTACTGTCGGTTTTCGGAATCTGAGCGGCCGGCAGTGCATCCAGGATACGCTGCAGATGTCGGGTAAGGATGATGGTGCGTAAAGAGCGTGTTCCTTCTGCGAGAAATGTGGAATTCAGTGGAGGAGTTTCGTCAGATGTAAGTGAGTCGTAGAATGCCGATGAAAATGAGGGAGCAGAAGCGGCAGCGTAGAAACGGTTGACAACGTTGATTATACGAATGTCGCGTTCGGTAGGAGCGGTGAGAAGAGATGGAAGTAGGAGCGTGATCAACAGAAACGAAGCTAACGAGAGTTGCTCTCTCTCTACATCATCCTTCGCTTTTGGCTTGGTCATAAAGCGTCGGAGTGCACCAATGTGTGGAAATTCATGAGTGAAAAGCAGAGCGTCCAATCTCTTTACTTCGCCTGACAAAAAGTGTTTGCAGAATGACTGGATGGACGCTGGAGAAAGCAAATCACAATGCTCGGCATATATTTGTTCGTTGGACGTCGTTGTCCGGAGCACATCAACTATTAGAGAGACCCTTGGGGAATCTATTGGATCTGGTGAAAGAGCAATTATATGGGCTCCTCTTTCGGCTAGTTCTTGTAAAATGGTCAGTCCAAAAGGAGTGAAGCCTCCCTAGAACAAACGTTTCAAATCTACAAACAAGAAAGAGTTTGTCGTCACATACAGTGACCAGTATAGTCCTCGCATGCAAATCTCTTTCTCTGTTTGTTGCCCGGCCTTGTGAATATGTTCGCACAGCAAAAATAGTCGCAATAGCAGCGACGATGTGGAGTGTGTATTGAGTTGGAAAGTACTTGGAGCCCAAGACTTCGAGGATATTGAGAACCATGAAAGAAATCAAGCGCGACTCAATAATCAGATGCCGCTGCTTCAAGCGCCACGTGGAAAGTTGATTATCTTGTTTTGGCCCTTCTTGAAGTTCCCAAAGGTTCCCAAAAATATTCGCTTCAGAGAGCCAGCTATTATCTGAACGATATCTACTATTGCTCCATCTCTTTATCTCACCAGTAGAGGAAAATGAAGGTTCATTTCGCGGTTTCGATAATGGCTGGCGCAGGGCTGGCGAATGGAAAATTCTTAATAGCCCATGCATCAAATTCAACGGGCATGTAGTGTAGGGGTTATCGCGTTCGCTTCGCATGTTTGCCCTGCGAAAGGTCTCCGGTTCAATTCCGGACTTGTCCAATCATTTTTCTTTTTCTGCGCACGCGCGACGCGGCCCGAATCCAATTTTTTTTGAAGAAACTCCTCACGATACGACCACCATCCAGATGAGCGGCAGTCTCATCTCCGCCGTCTCTTGGGTGAAACGAGGTGTCGCCCTTCAAAATCCCTCCAAATATGTTTTGGACGATCAAGAACTTGAACGTGTTAGTGCATTAGCAAGAATCGAACTAGAGGACGCGCAGGTTGAACTTAAGAGGGCACACAATGCTGCGAAAAGTATGGGAAAGAGTGATATAGATGGAGAGGATGGCGACAGCGACGTGGACGTTGAGGTTATAGAAGGAGATAGGGATGGAGATGAGGGAGATTGGGTCGAGTGAGTTGATTTCTGTACTGAAATTTCAGTTTTTCTTCTTTTCCTAATTCTTTGCACAGCGAAGATGAGAACGCAATGGACGTTGATCCCGAGGCTGCCCCTCCAAATCCTAACTCGGATTCAAAAACGACAACATCAAAAGACGACGATCTTTCTCAATATAACTTGGACGACTATGATGATGATACACCTGGAGATAGTAAGCATTCGTATATCTCGGGGAGCCTAGTCCTAACAATACTAATTCGCAGATATCAGCCATTTCAGCAATATCAACAATATTGCTGTGTATAAAAATAACGATGAAGATCCTTATATCACACTAAAAGTAAAATTAACGATCCTTCTCGTCTATTCTTTTACCGAGTTATTTTTCTATATAGGACGACGAAGATGACATTGAAGCAGAACGCTCTGAACTTGAAGTCCTTCCCTCAGATAACCTCCTCGTCGTTGCCAAAACCGAAGACGAAATCTCCCAATTAGAGATCTACGTTTACGAAGAATCTGAAGCCAATCTATACGTCCACCACGATCTGATGTTACCCAACTTCCCTCTATGCCTTGAATGGCTCGACTTCCCGCCCGCTTCTTCATCATCTTCCACTATGAACAACGATCCTTCAAATCTAGGCTTCGGTAACTACATCGCCGTCGGGACACTCGATCCCGAAATCGAGATATGGTCGCTCGACGTCGTAGAGGCAATGTACCCAAACAGCGTCTTGGGTCGACCCGATAAGACAAAAGCCCATATCCCAGTTCCCCTTGGTACGGGTAAGAAAAAGAAAAAGAAGACCAAATCGAGACAGACGGAAAAAGCATACCACGTCGATGCAGTGTTGGGGCTAAGCTGGAATAAAAAGCAAAGGAATTTACTTGCCAGCGCGAGTGCGGATAAGACCGTGAAGCTATGGGATCTGAGTCGGGATCCGACGATTACTGGGGGAGAGGGTGGTGCGTTGCGGAGTTTCGATGTTCATAAAGACAAGGTACAGGCGGTGCAATGGAATGAGAAAGATCCAGCGGTATTGTTAACGGGAAGTTACGATCGGACTGTGAGGACATTCGATTCGAGAGCGCCGGAAGGAGGGGTCGGAGCGTTTTTGGGAAGTGATGTCGAGGCACTGAGATGGGATCCGTGGAACGAGAGTGGGTTCTATGTAAGTATCATCCTCTTTCCGTCTTGTGAAATGCCTGTTTCAATTACCAACTCTTACTATTTCGCTGTCTTAGGTTTCCCTCGAAAACGGCCTCGTGCTTAATTTTGACGCCCGCACACTTCCTTCCAGCTCCAACCTCGATCAGCCTTCCCCGGCACGGTTTACACTCCAAGCACACGACGGTGCTGCATCCGCTCTCGACGTGAACCCACATATCAAAGGCTGCATCGTGACAGGTGGAAGCGACAAACTAGTCAAAGTGTGGAACATCGAACAAAATGAAGGCGGGAAAAACAATGTCAGCCTGGTACAGTCGAGAGATCTAGGGGTGGTACGTGCCTCTTGGATACCAAAATTGAGACATGAACGAACTGATTTTTCTCCACAGGGAAAAGTCTTCTCCACCTCATTCTCTCCAGACTCGCCCCTCACAGTCGCCGCCGGAGGGTCAAAAGCCAAACTACAGATATGGGACGTGGCATCGAACGCAGGTGCGAGAAAAGCGTTCGGAGGGAAGTTGAGAGAGGCTGGAAAAGTGTTGAGTGAAAGGAGTGCTGAAGAGGCGCGGGGAGGTGTAGTTGGATTGGTTAGCGATGGTGAAGAGAGCGATGGTGAGGATGGTGAAGATGAGTAAGAAATAAGGCATTTAATTTAGGTGATAGTCATGCCTGATCTACGAATCATACTTTTGGCAATACGTTTGGGCGTTCAAACGAGATCGAATCGTAACCGGGCTCCAGTGCTGAACTGCGCTGAAGCGCTGAAATCTGGGCTCTGCATTATTCCAGACAGAACTCGCCTCAATTGCACGGGAAAGGAAAAGCCTTGTACAAATATTCAGACAAATTGAACGATGACCTCCACTACATTCCCCTTGTATATAGGTACGTTTCAAACAACTCTATCTCGTCTTCCCGGGACCCGTGTCACTAGCACATCTGCGTTATCCTCAGACAAGTAAATTGTCTTCCGGGCAAGTTCTGTTTGGGACCTGCTACTACTTTCCATGACTATAAACCCAACCCAGAAGCTGTTCCCAAGACATCCACTGGCTGCGTGCCGGTGGCAGGAGCTCACCGCTCCTTAACCGTTCTACGCGTATTTCTAGGTTCGACGGGACAATATCAGTCTCCTTGTAAGGGACTTAGATGATACATGAGTACGGCGGCTCGCACGGACGTAGATCAAGCGTCTGCATACTGCACTCGAAATACGTGGTATCGTACCAGTGACCTGTCGCCTCTTTGAACTTGTTCAAAATCTTGAATTCTCTGGGATGCGGCATTCGTCCGTAGAAGGATTCCTGCCGGTCCAATACTCTTTGCATCGTTGCCTCAAGTTTTGGCGACTCGAATTTAGACGCTGGCTGTCGGAGCTTAGCTCCAGCATACTGCCCGATGAATTCGACCACTATGATGGAGGTACTAGGTTCATTACGGGCTTCGAAACTTGGCCCACTGTCAGTTCCCTAAGCAAAAGGTTAGATTTATTCAGTCAGGTTCACTCCCAGGCAAGTCCAAGATACTGGTTATAGCAACGCACATTCAATGGTGCAGCATGCACAACACCAAGAGCAGCAACGCAGACACTGAGGATTCGGAGGTGCATTTTTTTAAGACGCAGAGATGGCAATGTGGAATAAGAGAAGGAGCAGACGAAGTAAAGGCACAAAGCGGATGGAGGCTAGCCGAAACGAATGCGACGGGGAGGGGGGGTTGAGTTGACCAGCAGCTTGGGGAAGGTGTTCAATACTCTATAGCTATTTATACCATTGCTCCTGGCTCATTAGTGTCTTTCAACCATCTCAACGGTAACTTAACCATCTGAACTGCTCTATCAGATAGGATAGATCCGACTCCGATTGGACCTCTGACGGTAAGAAAACTTCTGAAGATCCCTGGAAAAAAAATTCATTGACCGCAAGCAGGGGGAAGCGAGAAATGAAACTAAGTAGAACGCCAAATCTGCGTCGTGCTTCAGACCCAGGTTATGGTTATGTAGATTACAGGATAGGAAAACGAAGAAAACAAGGTGAGGTGTGACATTCGATTGGCTTCCAAAATGAGGAAATCCGAACGCAACGGTCGGAATAGATGGAGGGGACAGTAAGGGAATCTTCATCTTTCTGACGACGAAGTTGTCTCCTTTGCTCAGTGGGAAATAGAAGATCCATCACTCACCGTAAAATTTACTTGTTTAAAGTGGAAGCTAAGGCAAAGTGAATGTATTCCTGAATCAGAGATCGTCGGTGAAAAGTACGTCGTACTTATGTATGTATATCTTGACATAAGTATATCTTGACATAAGTTGAAGTCGTGACACTAATATAGTGTACAGTTCCAGAGTCTAGAAAAAGGGGCAAGAACGCATAATGATAACCGGTAGGATAAGCTGAGGATATATATAGGGATTAAAGTATACAACGCGCTATGTTGAATCGCTGGATAGTTCAAAAGAAAGAACGTTCACAGTGATGAGTACAGAATGACTAGAACAGGAAAATGGATAGAAGAGTTCCGAGGAGGGCCTACGACAAAACCTAACCACATGGACAAGTTATGAGCAGTATTTCCTCCTGTAAGCAACGAAACACGCACCGCGAGTAGTACAATCGCCACTACGACGATCAATATCAACATCAAGCACGCCGCACGTCTGCCGGCCTTTCGCTGATACTCATGCGCTGTGGTCAGTTCTTCTGCAGCACGAGATGTGTCCATATGTACACTTTGGATATTGTAATCGATATTGTCTATCAGAACAACGTAATCAATGCGGGTGCCACCTTAGAAGTATGTAACGGCTTACCGAGCATTCCGCCTTGTTGATGCACTAAGGTTCCCAAGTCTCTGAAGATTTCGGCCAACTCGTGCACTCCGGCTTCTATTTCTCGGATATCCTCCTCCCGTTCGTGAATGAGAGATTCTTGGTAGGCCAATTCATGAGGGGAGAGTTGCGCCTGCAGAAGTTGAGCTTGACGCTGAGAAGGTGATGAAGGTGGCTCGTTAGCTTCCCTGATGAGCAAACAATTCAATCACACCGAAAACAACTGGAAAAACCTCATATGTGCTCACGGTCCTTCGTTATCCTCCACTGCCATCTTCACACCTTGCACCACCGTTCTCTGTCGGTCAGCACTGAGTTGCTGCGCACGCTGGAAACCGACGAGGGAGAGTTGAAAGTCATGAGAGGTCTTCTGCAACGAAGCCTTTTGATGAGGCTGTAGAGGATCGTGCCGACGATGAAAACAATTTCAGGTAGCGCAGAAAAGGGAAAGTCGCGAGTGAAAAGATTGGTCGAATGGGATGTCTTAGACTGCTTACAAGCTTGGTCTGTTGTGTGGTAAGTTTCTTCAAGTCCTCAGACCCTCTCTTGGCCATGGCACGGGTAGTGTCCGTTAGGTCGTGCCTGCGAAGACAACAATCATTCCCCAAATTCGTTGAATAATTGTTCGCTGAAAGACCCACAGACTCTTCCTTAATGCCGCAGAATCTCTTCCAGTTCCGAGCTGGTCCACGAGCTTCAGGATCCCCTGTACATTCGCGTTCATCTTGAGCATCTGTAGCGAAAGACTGGACTGCAGACTGCGAAATGCTGCATCCTCTGGAGACTCGGGAGTCGCAAGGGAAATGTTATTGTTGGAAGCCCCGGGTCCAAATCCAGCTTCAATATCTTGAAAGCTCATGGTTCGAATGCTATCGAGGAGGCAAAAATTGTGACAGGTGTTTGAGGTGAGATGGAGGTAAAGAACAAATGACAATACAATCAAGTAACCGTGAGAATGGGCGAAAAAAGCTTTCAACTCATTTCAGCAACTCCATAATTTACCCAAAATACACTGGACTCTTTCTAATTCGAAAAGAAGGAAAAGGACCTTCTGAGGAATCAGTAAAGTACGACCTTCCCCGAGAAACTGAAATTGGGCCTAGGCAACGTTCAGGAATATTTAGCCCTTTTGCTTCATTTGCCCCTCGTTCCCTCTATGCGGCCAAAACTTGAATTCGAAATTGATTTTTCCCCATCTCCTTGCGAAGAATGTCACATAATAAGAACCGAGCGCGAAGATCTTCGCAACGAGCTCGAAATAGCCAACCAACAAATTGTCAAAATCACTATGGAAAAGGGGCGCCTTCTCAGTCAAATCGAGGAGTTGAAGAGAGAATTGGCGCGCCGAAATCAAGGAAACATACCTAAATCACGCGTAAGTGGACGCTAATGTATCTTTTTGTAACTCACATATCCTGTAAAGGCATCTCGACAACCATCTATCAAGCCGGTCGTGATCAGTGATGATGAAGGCGATGATCTCGCTCAAGACAACTTGGGACCTAGTACAGTTGATACAACCTCAATCACCCGCATCAAGAATAACAAGAGAGTCCGAAGTATATCCCCAGATGTGGAAATTATTGAAGTTGGACCTGTTGATAATGAGTTGAGTTCTCTTCTGAAGCGCCGAAGAGTACTATCCCCAGAATTAGCTCCAGTCAACGTGAGTTTTGGAACTGATTTGCTACTATGCTCATGCTAACGGTCCGGGTAACCAGGGCTCTCGTGCAGATGCAGCACATTTCGGGAACACTGACATTATCGAAAAGCCTTTGTCGAGTTTCACTGCTGTAAGTCTCAGGAGCTTGACGAAAGCTAAAAATCTGTCTCACGCTATTGTAGACACCAGGTGCCGACAGAGATACGAATGGTATTCTGCCTCACAAGGTAAGTTTCGCAGATCGTTGTGCAAATAGACCAGCCAATTGCTGTCTTCAGAAATCTACTCGCCTATGTCAAGCTACTCCCCCCTACACACCTTCTCAAGCTAGGGTAAGCTGCGAATACTACATAATTTGGCCGATTGTACAGAATCCTAAGACAAACATTAGGAAGAGTCGCATGACGTTGGAGAGAGCCCCAACGTAGAACAGCAGCAAGGACAGCAAGATTATCTTTCCTCCTTGAATTCCGACCGTGACGGTACAATAGACTGCGGCTCACGCAGCGCCTTTCCTGCTTCATCGACCAGCGATGTTTTGCCGCACATTGACCGGCATGCAACAGCCACCGAAAAAGATAGCGCACCTGTTACAAAGTCTATCTTCAATGGTGTTTCTCCACAAGGCTCTGCTACTGCGGGTGGCCTCGCTCATCTTTTCCTCGAAACGGAGCATGTTATTGGCGATAGCCCAGCGGTTATCAAGCATACTAAAGATGAATTGAAAAACCCTGTGCATGCTCCCTTCATCGGTGCTTCGTCTGCACCTACACCATCTTCATCTTCATCCTCCATTGCTGCCGCCGCACTTTCCTATTCTCATTCTCCTCTCCTATCTTATAGTCCATTTACTTCAAGTTTACCTCCTACTGTCGACCGAGATGCTGAGATGGTGTGTACTATCACATTCAACGTATCTATCGGACGTACAACTTTTTTTTTTTACTTACAGATACCTGCACCGAACGTTATACGCGAGCTTCTTGCTCTGCCAATTCCCACTGTGATATTTTATTTTTTGTGTATATTCGTCCCGTTACTGACCATGCCCAAGATTTCAAGTGACGTTGTGGACGGAATCAAACATGAAAACAGAGTTCCGGAACAGCCAGTTTCCTTCGCAGTCATGTCGCTTTCTTCTGAGTACCCGAATCAACAGGCGCACGATTCTAGCAATCATGCTGACTCAAGCAAGCACGGAAAGAATGAAGATCGAGAAGCACCCGCCACCACCACCAGCGTAAAAAGCTCTCTACATGGTGATAATCCTCATAGTACTGCCAAAGTAAAGGTAAATTATCAGCTATTTCAAACCCCTTACGTGGATGACTGGCTAATGACTCACAGGGGAAAAAGCGCTCACCTCAAACATCTCGACTTTCCTCAGTACCTACCATACTAGCTTTAGATCCTCTGTGGGTCGAAGCCGTTGCCGGTTTCTTGCATGATACTCCTGCCCTTATCATCAATCCTGATCCTGACATGAACTTTCGCGTTCCACGTGCACTCCTAGGCCAGAAGTACAAGATCAGTACTGGATCTTTCCAAGCTATTGTCAAGGCACACCTCAATCCGTCATCTACCCCCAATAACCCTCTTGTTCGTTCAATCCTGTTCCCGTTTTACGACCAGAACCCTGATCTTCCAGCAAAACCGGGAGATCCCGGAATCATCTTGACGAAACGCACTGATATCCTGGAAATTCAGCCTGCGACCATCTTCATCAACTACGATGGGCGGGGCAAGACCCCAAGTGTCTGGCTCTACGCTGGAGAGTATACATTGAAGAAGTGCGCAGAGATGACTGGAGAGCAGTTTTCTAGGCAACCTGTGAAGGTTGGTTGGTCAATCTTCACTTGGATCTATATTGAATCCACGATATTCTATAGACACAAGAGCGGTGGGGACGTACCATCATCACACTGAAGCGAGATAATGTTTGGGCTCAAATGCGAGCTCGTATTTACCTGCGAAAGCACAATATGCCCCTGACCCACGAAAATATCAAGACGGAATGCGACAAGATTCAGGCTGTCAAAGGGAATCCTGGGGTTCTTGACGTTCAGGATGTTATTGATGCTTTTATAAGGGGGGATGAGGTAGGCATTAGAGCGTCCATTCAAAATTTTGGTTCTCATTTGTTCCTTTCCTCGGACAGTGCTTAGATATTATCCATATGCAATGTGTCGCCTATGACCGTACATTCCTCGAAGATCTCCGGTCGAACAAGGCTGCATCCACAGTGACAGACTCGGATTCGAAAGTCGTGCAACCAACAATAAAATCGAAGATGAAATCACGGATGAAAGGAAGCACTAAACGACAGGGTATCGCTGCCGGGAGCGCACCAGAAGGCTCTGCGCCCGGTTTACGACGTTCCGCTCGAGAACGAAAGCCTTCGGGACGGACATTTTTGGAAGCTGACCCTGATCCTGACGTGCATTTGGATGGGTCAATGAGTGATCTCACTAACTCTGATTATCTCTACAGTTCTGGCGAGGAGGGTGAAGGATGATTGTATGAGCTCGAATTAGCTCACATATCGAGCCAAATATATCTTGGTCGAGGTTGGGATCGAAATTTTGATGATTGTAATTGTACTGAATTCCTTGTACACAAGTCCAGCAGGCGTAGTATAGTTCATGTACTAGTAGCGTACAGGGGGTGAATCTGAGCCTACTCATAATAGTAATACTATAATACATACTTTTCCGTTTCATTTCCGCGGATTCCTTCATTGCCATTGACGACCGCACCGTAGACGACCGTCCTCGTAAGTCTGACAGTCTGTAACCATTTTTGGTCAACCATCAAGCTAGTCCCAGTAGTCCCGGTTTGTGGGTTCATCGACATCGACATTTTCCCGAGTTTGTGTTGATACTATTTTTCGAGTTTCCCGCGGCTGCCATTCATGTGAACACGACTGAACCCAGATTCCACAGTTCCACTTCAACAAAATTTTGCTTCGAGAGTCCGAAAAGGACCTATTAGCATAAAGAGTGAAAGGGTCTTATCCTAGCCCCAGTACGTCAAATTACTTGGTAATATGCAACTCTTACGAAGAACACCGCAGAACGCCACAAGCTTTGCCAGCATCGAATTCCCCCGAATTCGGTTTCGAACTTTTCTTCTATCTTGCAGCGTGTACTTTTCAAACTGCACGTGGAGAGTACGAGATGATGATTTCGTTTTTGGCTTCTCTTATTCTTCCCTTCAAGCGCTACCTCCTCCACAGCCATATAAACGACGTTGCTCGCCATCTCCGTGATTCAGGATGTCAGACCGGTCATTGGAGCCTAAGCTGCAACATCTGAGTATTGTCAAAAAGTATTATATGCCCGGGGGTGATTTGTATTTCCAGGTGAGGCTTTAGTTGTGATAATCTGCGTTTAAGAATTACGACCAATGGACTTCATATCGCAAGGCCGAGAATAGTTTGTTCAAGGTCCATCGTTATTTCTTTGATCGAGAGTCCCCGAAATTTCAAGATATGCTGTCAAGGCCGCCGCCTACCGGGCAAGCGGCGTATGGTTCTCTCAACAATCCTGTGGTACTAGATGTGACGAGCGAGGAGTTTCAGCAACTTCTATGGGTGTTTTATAATCCGTGTGTTAACGCTACATGCCCATTATTTTGAGTTGCATTGATTTTCCTCCTTCAGGGTTTATACATACGAAGAAGCTAAACTAGAAGACTGGGCGTGCATACTGTCCCTCGCATGTCACTACAAGTTCCCCGAAGTAAAAAGATTGGCAGTCCGAAACCTGGAGAAATTAAATCTCGATCTTGTCGAACAGATTTCCCTGTATCAGGAATACAAAGTTGACGAGGATTTACTCATTCCGCTCTATGCACAACTATGTGCTCGAGATCGAACACTCAGCCTCCTCGAAACGCACAAACTGGGATACGAAACGGCAGTCATGGTGTTCCAGGCGCGGGAGCATCTGCGTTCCCCCGCAGACCGAGGGAAGAGTCCTTTGCCCGATGATATTGAGGAGGGAGAGGTTGAAGATACGATTCGTGATCTCATGAAAGATCTCTTCAGTGGAAATCCTAACGATAACCGTAAGAGCATTTCTGCTAGTGGCTGGGTGAACATTGCTCGCATTCGTCATTCGCGCGAGAAGCTGACTTGATTTCTTCTTCGTCATAGGCAGCAGCTTACGAAGAGGCATTAGCGACAATAAACATGGAACCCAAACCAAGAAGTATACGGAGAATTCAGAGGCCTCCTCCCCCTCCCGCTCCTTCGAGCGACACACCCGACGAGATGGATGGAATGCACAAAATGGAGACGATTACGGAAGTATCAACAGTTCGGACTGGGAGGACTAATAGTCTCTCCTCGCAAGTAACAAACTCTAAACGACGAGCTCAGAGTCCCAACGGAGGTGAGTACTACCGACTTCATCAGATTCATACTACATGCTGTTGGCTAACTGGGGCGGGCAGTGAAGACGTCTGGCCAGACACTGAAGAAGAGTCAACTCACGTACAAGAATCAGAATCAACAACGCCAAAGGAGGAAGTCCATTCGGAACACGTTACTGGGATTGATTTCACCACGCGACGACCCCCACTTGACGACAGACGAAGTTCAATGAGATGGAGTCGGGCGCGAACCTTCCGGACTGTTTCTACCACTTCTGTCCCTCCCCTTCCCGGGTCGTGGTCCGAAGCCTGACCAAATTACTTTCATACTGAGCAGTCTGTACATTCCACATTTACTTATCTTTTGGACGTTCTGTTACGATATGTATACACTATGTAGTTTGAATTTCCTGTTGTGAAGGGTGTCTTGGTAAATATATCTAGGCATTGTCGCCAGATGGAGGTTGTGACCTTGTGTATGATTACTATGATTGACACGAGGACCATAGCAATCAGAACATACATGAGCTGACAGTTTGAGAACAATGAGGCGCCGGTCAAAGCAAGAAATTGCGGCGTGTGCAAACAGATGCAAAGCGAGCGTTAAATTTTACCTCCGCGCGCTCAAATGCCTTCTTCCGTTGCTATAATCATCGAAGCTTCAGAAGTCTACATAGATATATTAAACTGAAATGAACAAACCCTGCAGCTTCCTTACGCTTGAACATCGCCTTGTCTACCACGAACCGACGCTGCGCTCTACCTCGAGGTAAAGGACTGCCAAATGTCTTCATACAACAATCGGCATACGTCTGATCGAACAAAACCCTATACAGTACAGAATACTACAATGAGGTCCGACAATATTGGAATCCCAACAATTGCAGGAACATCGGTTTGGTAACATGTGTTATACACGTGTAAATTAGCCGACAATTGGTTCAAATAAACCAGAATTTTTTTGTTTTCTTTCCTTCCATTTCACCAACAACTTATACATATACCCGTCGTTCGGTCAACAGGACAGACGACTTTTCCCCCTTCTTGACATGTTCTCTCACCAGTCTTCCGATTCGGAAGGTTTCACGGCTCTGCGCCGACATGAAGAGTACTACCTCACCGGTGGTGATCTCTTCTTCCTGGTATGTTGCTGCGAGTAATAATGAAAATCATATCTTGAACCTAACCTGCTTTCATTTCGTTTAGATTGAACAGAATCATTTCCGAGTACATAGATATTTTTTTGAACGAGAAAGCCAGTTTTTCAAACGAGAGCTAGCGACACCTGCTTCACCTGGGGCAACTCGACAAGGAACGTCCGAGTCGACAGCCATCGTGTTGGACAGCAGTGTCAAGGCATCAAGTTTTGCCAAGTTTTTATGGGTCTTTTACAACCCGTATGTATCCGAATACCTTGGAAATTTCAAGTCATCTTATAAGTTTGTTTTCAGTAAATATTCATTGTACAAAGCACGGGTGGAGGATTGGGTTGCGATCATGGAACTAGCTCACAGGTGGGGGTTCCACGAGGTTATGAAGCTGGCAACAAGAGAGATAGAGAAGCTAGAGATGCCGGATATCGATCGTATCGTGGCATACCACAAGTTCGAGCTTGACCGCAGCCTTCTTCTTCATCGATACGCAGCATTGACAGCCAGAGAAGAGCCTCTAAATCTAGAAGAGGGTATGGCTTTGGGAATGGACACCACGTTGAAGATTTTCCGAGCTCGAGAAGTCGCACGAGCTACTCCTGCTGCCGACGGTAGTCGCAGTCCCACCTCTGCCACGTTACCAGATGACGAGATGCAGAGTCTGATTGTTGATCTCTTCGAAATCCCCGAGTATTCTGAGCCATTGCCGGACGATGAGCCTCCGAGACCTCAGCCCACGAAGAAATCTCCGGTCAAAGCCGCCCCCGTCAAGAAAACGCAGGAGACTCCCTCAGCCGTACCCATTGCCCCAGAAGAACCACCTGCGCCACCTGCGCCCCCGGCTAAACCGAACCGTACTTCTAATGCTACAACTAACGCTACACCGACTACTGCCACTGCCACAACGAAGTCTACCAATAGTTCTGCTTGGGGTGCCACCGGTTCTACCGCCAACAAGCCTGCCAGTCCTTGGGGGTCCAATGCCACTACGAATTCTAAGTCAAATAATGCTTCGAGTAGTACGCCCGCTACTACCACATCAACCCCTCTCGCAGATGTTCCGCTAGCGTCCACCGACGTTTCCCCCTCCCTAATTACCACGGTGGATGAAAGCGGCAAGGATGCTAAGGTTATTGACAAGAACGCTGACAAATCTGGCGATAAAGACGTGAAGAAGGCTTCTCCAGGTGGATTGGTGAATTCTGTTACCCCCCTCGTTCCAGATTTTGCTAATCCATCCTCGCCTTCTCAGCAGGTTCGACCAACACTTCAGGCGGACTCGGTGGTATCACGAACACCCTCAATACTATGTTCAACCAGCTCTCTACCGATGCAACTAACAACGACACATCTGGGGCCGCTACCGGCAATGGAACTGCAGAAACCCCGGCCTCTGCCGCCAACATCAAGGACTCAGACCTGCCTCGAAGCCCTACCCCTACTGGCGGAAACAAAAACAGGAAAAAGCCCTCAAAATGATGACAGGAGCGTAACTGATTCTGGATTGGATATAGACGGGGGAAGTGACAGCGGTAGTATGAAAACGGTAGAAGAGTTGTCAGACGACGATGAAACTCGGGTTGATAGCGGCGAACATGACAATTTTCACGATGATGATTTTGGTACGAGTGAGAAAGATGAAAAGCACGAATCGAAAAAGGGTGATGATGTGGTGAACGATGATAATAAGAGACAGGCGGAGACTGTCACTGTCAATGACGAAGAGGAGGTAGCGTCCATCGCTATTGATGGTGAGGCGATGGCTTCCTTTACTGCCACCACATGGGGTTCTCATAACCCTGGTGATATTATTGTCGAGGACGCCAAAACAGCGCTAGTCGCTGCTCATGGTGATGCCGCTGGTGCAAATATTGGTCTCGGAGCCATTGCAGGCAGTTCAGAAATTGTCACAACAGCGCAGGTCGATGATTCAGAAGATATTCCGCTTTCCAAACTTGTACCATCCAATACGCTATACCCAGGTGCTGCTGATGACACTGATCAGACGGCCCTGGAGTTTGCTACCACTACTACTTCGGAAGCGCCAGAGCCATCGATTGAAGTTCCCCTTGATACGGCGGCTGCGCACAACGATCTTAAGGAGGAAAGTCCCGCGGCAAATACTACTAATACACTCATACACACGTCGGAGGGAAAAGGAATAATTTCTACCAGTACTGCTAACGAGGCAACCCTAGAGCCAGGCGCAGCGGAACATACACCAAGTCTACTACCAGAGGATAACACGCAAAGTGTTTCTGATCAATCTGAGTCCATTCAGGCTCAAGCTCTTGAGCAAACTGAAAACAAGGTGACTATCAAACCAGAGGATGAAATGCAAGCCGTCTCCAACGGTCCCGTCCTGACGAAGACTCCCTTACCTGAGATCCTTGACAAGGGTATGTCAACTGTGCCAGCACCGCAAGTTGATTCCGAGAGCCTCGTTCAGGTTGAGGCACCACTACCTGAGAAATCTGAGGACACGAATGCGTCGATTTTACCAGCAGGGGACGTTTCCAATAGCCTAACCCAGGATAACGCGATCTCGTCTACGAATCCTAGGGACACGAATTCGTTGACCGTGGACTCGGGAGATCAAGTAACCTCCGACCATCTCAGTACTGAACTGGTCCCCGAGATTTCATCCCAGCAACATAAAGACACGGAGGCTATAGAACCTACATCTACATCAGAAGGGGACAAGGATGATTCTGTACAAATCAAGGCTGCAACCCCAATCCAGGATGACAAGGTTGCTACCGGTGAAGGGAACACTGAGCCATCTTCGGCCATCGTCCCACAGGCCGAAGCATTAGTAGCAGAAACACCAGGGAAAGGCGATGACTCGAAGCCTCTTGTGACACTACTTAGAGACACAGAAGCAGGAACACAGGAGCCCTTGACAACGACTCAGCAGGAGACGTTGTCCGTACTATCGCCGTTGAAAGACGAAATTCGGGCAGCCTCCAACAGTAACGGGGTTCAGCCAGAAACGCCCAATGACCCTAAGATCCTGGATGGAACTGATCATGTGTCTTCATCTGACTCGCCCAAGGTGACGAAGACTTCGTTGGAGAATACAACGTCAACGCAGGTCGTGGTTACCGTCGAAGGTTCAACTCCTGATGTTCAGCCTTTGGAAGCAGACACTCCGAACAAGGGCGAAGACGCTTTACCTTCCAACGTTAATCCTACCGGTAACAATCCGGTGACGATTGGGGATGATTATCCGTCGGGGGGAAACCACGACGAGGGAAAATCTCTCGATAGCAAGGAGGAGGAACCAAACTTGGGTGCAGCTCCACCTGTGCCGGATAAAGACGCCAATGTCGAGCCTGCCCAATCACTGGACCCATCAACATTGGATACACCTCCACCTGTGCCGGAGAAAGACGCCAATGTCGAGCCTGCTCAATCACTGAGCCCATCAACAGCACAAGCTCCGCCAGATGTCTCGGCATCTCTCCTGCCCAGTGAGGAAATGAAAACTGTCGTACCTGAGTCCTCGAAGGAATCGAAAACCGAAGGTCCACTGCAATTCCCAGACGGTGACACTTACGCAAAGAACGAGGAGGAAGTCATCCCAGGCATTAGCACCACCAAGAACGACTCGGATACTTCTAATCCAGCGAAACTTTCAATTGAAGCTCTACTTCCCGTCCTCACTCCCGATTCTGCGACAAATACTGTAGTTTCTACAGTCACGAAGCCAGGCTCCACCCCCGAAGTTTCCTCCTTAAATCCTCCAGACCCTGGTATTTCTCGTACGGAGCCGGACTTCTTTCAATCATTGAGTTTCAACTTTGGGGGTGGTGATGGTACTGATAATGCCTTCCAATTTGGACGAGAGACACCAGAACATACCACTACTGATCCGCACGACTCCACTTGGTCGAAAGATTATTCTCATATCTGGGATGCTGCACAATCCTCGGACGCGACCGGAGCGGCTGCTCGAAACGCCGTGAATAATCTGGATCTCTCAGCCTTCAGCGACGACGATGAGTTCTTTGATTTACCAGAGGGTCCACAGGGGGAAGGAGGTTTCATGGCGCATTGATTCATCTTTCCAAACTTCTTCAGATGATAACAATACGATACCCGGACAATCATTCGAATGACAAGCAATCGCGCCCTCTGCTGGCAGGACAGGATTCAGATAGTGTACGAAATTAGTATATGTATGTAGTTCAGATCCGATATAATTTACTATCACTCCAAATCATGTATTCATCCAATTCACCCTGCACAAGATTGCCAAACAAGCTTAACAAAACCTCTTCTCCCTATGGCACAGAGAATCATTATTCCCGTTGGTAACTGTCCGCCCTAGGGCATGAAGTTGAAACTACACCTAATATCGATCCAGGGTTTAACTGATAGGGTACAAGACAAACAGCAGTGTAGAATTCGTACTGCATCTGTTTGCGTCTCGTTAGCTCGTGTCGTTAGACTCGGATAGTCGCTACGAGAGACGAGGTGTAAGTACTGTCCGACAAGATTATGGTCATGGTTCGTTTTCTAGGAATGATAATGGATGAGGATACTCGAGTTCCAGTCAACGGCAAAATTACGACGAACCAGAACCAGCAGATCGTCGAGACTTTGTCCGACCCAATAAAGCATCCTTCCAGCTAATCTTCTCTTCGACCATTACCTCTTCTTCTTTGTGCACAGGATTTCGAGCAAGTCTCCTCAACCTCTGAAGATCAGCTGGTGACAGTGAAGAATTCGATCGTAATTCGTCCAAAATTGACTGCAGGACAGATTCCTGTGCGTTCACGCGTGCTCTTTCATCCGCAAAAGTATTTCTCTGGTAAACGAGGTGAAGAGAAAGAGAGACATTGGCGACAGAGTATACCATATGGGGAAGATAGCCCGAAAACAGTGGTGGCATTTGAGGAATTCGAGACCGCAATATTTTTCTCACACTCTCTAAACTTATTGATACATTCTCTTATTCAAACAAGTAGTGGTTGTATCAACCACTCTGAATGTGTAGAGAAAGGCAGAAAACCGTTATAAATATTAAGAATCTGATCCAAGCCACCAATCAAGTCCGACCATCACTCTCTACAACAGTTCCATTAGGGGAAATAGCTCAATGGCGATTTTGTGAAGCAGTGAGAGTTTGGTTGCAGGCAGCCTGGGCTTCATGCGGACCCAAATCTCGAATGATTCCAGCGGCTTTGCCGACATGAACACAGGCTGCTACCACAGAATCAACCAACCCCGGGGTAGGCGGTTTCCACATTACGTTTGGCCACTTTTTCCACTCGGCAGTCGGGATGGAATGTGGTAGTTCGTCTAAGATCGGTATGATTTTATGAGATCAATGCAATTGAGCTTCGAATTCAAGAGTGGACTGACCTGGTGGGTAGCATCTCACACGAAGTTTGAGACGATTCTCTCCGTATTCCATATAACTGTGCGAGGGTGATTTAACAAGGAAGGGCGGGGGAATAAGCATCATGAGATTGTTTTCGAAATCGGAAAGCAAAATGTGGTCGTGACGTTCTGCTAATCCTGAGATCATAGCATCAAGATAGACCATCAGATGCGCAGTGCGGTCTTCCGATTTTGGGATATACACCTGAACAAACCTTTCTCAGTCTGGTAAACTAAGCGAGTGCATCGACCGCTCACTTTTGTCTCTTCATAAAATTTTTCCTTGTTCGCGAACACCATACACTATTTGAAGATTGTAAAATCAGAAATTTCAATCGTATATCAAAATATCTAGACTGACTGTCCAATAATCACTGCATGGATATATATCAAAGACCTGCACGATGATTCTTTCCAATTACTCACGGATCGTTTTTGGCAGGCGAGAACATTCCAGGTCCTGGAGACAAATATGCACCTTCTCCAAGTGCAAGGCCAGAGGCACGAATTGCGGAAAGTGTCCCTAGGGCGTTGTATTCATAGGCCTTTTCCTAGAATGAAGGGTTCGTTTCCATACTCTTTTTTCCTAATGTCGGAAAAATATAAAAGGTACACACCCAAAGAACCATTCGCACTCCCACGAAAACTTCGTCTGCCTCTTGTTCGAATTTCTTCGGAGCCAGAGAATGGAAATGCGCGCGAACTCCCTCCTCTCTGAGCTTGTAGGCCGGTATAAGATCAGCGTGGGTGTCAACGGGTGCAGCTTTAGAGGACCCCGGATAATTGGGCATACAGTCGTTCGGGAATTCGGACAAATTTTGAGAAATTTTTCGAAAATTCCGTTCGATTTTCGGACATTTCAAGGCCTCTGACGACGGTAGGTTGTTCACAGGGGTTCGGACATTTTTTCAGCTTTGGGAGTTATATCTTCACGTGGGAGTCCGTAGGACTTTTGGAAATTTTTTGAAGCCTCCCCGAAGATCATTTAAGCGAGCGCTAATTTGCTTAAGCGCCGGAGGCTGGTCGACTTTCGGACATTTTTTGACAGAAATCCTGCGTTTTGGTTCGGACATTTCAGCCGAAATTCGGCAATTTTGGGAACGACCTTCACTCTGATTATCCGGGGTCCTAGCTTTAGTAGCCAATGATGCTATGACAAGCGCGAGATAGGTAGAAATAAGAAGATTAGAAGGAAAAATCATAACGCGAAGTTTGCAATTGTAAGGAGGCCAGCTCAAAATTTCGAAAGACTTGCACCAGGCAAGTATGTAGGTAGGAACGGAAGAAAATTAGAGGTTGTATAACCCGGTTGTAACTTCGAGGCTTTTATCAGGCTGAGCCAATTCTTGAGCGCAGGATCACTGTTAGGTACCGGTAGGATCATATACATACGCCCGACGGAGTCTAAGTCTGGCATTCACCGGTGAGCCCTTCACAAAGTTAGGTCTTCCTAGCTCAGCTGGTTTTCGTAGTGTTTTCGTTTGTGTTCGCATTCGAGGTTCGAAATGGTATACATAATCTAGACCCAAAGTTCCACAAGATTACCTTCGGGTTAGCTTCGGTCGACAGTGGTCAGGAAATAGAAATCACAAATCACACATGCATGCATTCAGCTGATGCGCACCATTGATTGGTAGCTTACGATTTGTTAGTACCCCCAATGTCAACCTCAACCTCGGCTACCGATTTGAAAGCTATCGTGAAAGAAGGATATGACGCGATAGCTCCAAAATACCACAGTTGGGCTGCTCCGCGATTGACACAAAAGCGAACAGAATACATCGAGAGACTCGGGAAATCGTTGCCCAAAGGTTCGAAAGTCCTTGAGCTGGGATGCGGCGCTGGGTTACCTGCAACACAACAGTTGGTCGATCAGGGTTTTGAGGTACTCGGCGTTGACATCTCATCCTCTCAATTGGCTCTCGCCAAGGAGCATGTACCCAGAGCACAGTTCATGCAAGGAGATATGACGGCAATTGAATTCGAGAAAGGCTCATTCAACGCAGTCATGGCCTTCTATTCCCTATTCCATCTCCCGCGCGACGAACACGGGCCTATGCTGAAAAAGATGGTCGACTGGCTGAAGCCGGGGGGCTGGGTGTTGTTCAATCTGCACACGGATGAGAAGGATCACATGAGGGATGATTGGATGGGTGTAAAGATGTTTTCGACTGGCCTAGGGATCGAAGGTAACAGGCAGATGCTGGTGGAGTATGGGGCGGGATTGATAGACGTGGAAGACGTGATTGACAAAGAGTTCGTTGGAAGGTTTGAGGAGGACTTTCATTGGATATGCGCCAAGAAAAGCTTTTGACAGTGATGTATGTAGGAATATGGGCCATGGTACGCCCCCGAAGATGGACATTCATTCGAATTTTAGTGTTGACCGTAAGAGGAGAGAAAGTGTTGAAATTCCCATGATACAGATACTACAGGGGCCCACAGAAAAATACTACAGGTACAACTCGAAAACAAACCTCACCAATCGATTTTTGATCAACGGCATTCAACAAGGTTAAATGGATCAAATCACGTATGTTTCCTACAAGAATACAACCAGCTGGAATATGTACCATGACATGCATGACAATCCGGGCCATGAACGTATGCATACTATAGTCCTGAAATTTGAAACAGTGTCCATATTAACGCGTTATCAATGCACCGTTCCGATGTCCTAGAAAAATCATCCTTGAACATGTTCATATTTAACCTTGTCCTATTATTCGATGTGAAATCAATCTAGGGGCTTCATCGTCATTTAGACCCTGTAACGACAATTGTCAGTAAACCAAAAACTTGATACAAAATGTATGATCAAAAATTGACCTGATACGCTTGGATTTCGAGAATGGGTATTGAATCCAAATCCACTGCTAGGCCTCCGTGGAGAGTCAAGCCCGTTGAGTCTGGGCCTTGGTGTTGCTGGAGGTGTAGCTTCTCCTAGCGGGGGTAAAGCTTTGAAGAGACTGGTGATGACTTCTTTGGCAGCATCTGGACCCACTTCGTCTGGAAGAGGACTTTTTCCTCCCGACGCCAGCGAACGCAAACGCTCCCTGGCTTGAAAGATAACGATGGTGGTCCGGAACCCTAATCTTGTTGATTCGTCGTGGTCGAGCGTGGCTTCCCTAGAGGCAAGCTCAGCGTACAACGGCACGCGGAGTTTCGAATCAACATCATGGTCTTGATACAGAACGATTCTGTCGACAAGAGGGATATCTAGCTTCTGAAGCTCCTTAATAGCGAGCTCCTTGACATTTGGGAAGTCCCATAGGTTGGACAGCTTCAGGATAGATGCCCATTCTTCGTAGGGCCGTTCGAGATCATAGAAATAGTATTTCCTAAAATATACTCAGAGAACGTCCATACGAAGACACTTCTAATTAACGCACGGGTTATAGAACACCTTTAGGAAGCTCTCGAATTCCTCTGGGGTGATATCGTAGTCGTCCAGAACGATTGCACTCGACATCGAACTCCCATTGCCATGCAGATCAAACGCATCAGAGATGGCGAGCCGTTGTTTAAAGTGCTGCGATTCGCGAATGAAGAAGTATGAGTGCACTCGGAATCTGTATTCGTTGACCTGTCGATCGTTGATGAAGTTAGTCAGTTATCAAGCCCTGAATGAGCAGCAGTCGTACGACGAGATGCAAGTCGCCACCACTGAGGAAAAACGAAGGACTCCTCTTGAGCTGTCGAAGATTTCCTTCCATCATGGTGAACGAGTTTGTTGTGGGTATTCAAAAGACGATTGTAAGGGGACAGAAGTAGTGAAAGAATATGACACAGATGAGATAGGTTGGTGCGATGGCAATGTTATCCTGCGCAGACCTTCGGGGACGATCTTGAAGTAATTCAAGAAGGTGAAGTCAAGGTTGCATACTTCATATCCGCGTCCCAGGCCAACACGTGTAGTCCGTGCTTCAATTCCATGATGCTGGATTCTCGCGATACTTTAATCGAGACTGAATAGATTGGATAACCAGCTAGGATGACCTGTGTCCACGCATGTTCTCCCGTTTTACATTCGTCATTATTGCTGAGGGCATTTTCTGAGGTTGTAACATGTAAGAAGAAGAGGTCAAGTACACCACGTTGATAGCGTACGTACGCGATAATTACATCGATAAACCAAAGTCACACGACAGATTGACATACTAAACCAGTTCTGCCCAAGCTTCAACATGCGCAGGCGGCGGCAGGCCACATCAACGCACCATTACCACGAATATGTATGCCTGTGCACGTCGAACAGAAACACTTGCCTTGAACTAGGCAGATCGAAATGGTGCATAGTTTACGCTTCCTTGATTTATCCCCCTTGACGTCAACGAAAGCAGATATCAAATTTGCGGAACGCAGGACAATAGAGCAAAGCCGTGCAAAGGCAGAAACTGCTAGTCATCTGCATTGCGATGCAGCCTGATACAGCGTCGTGTTATCAGAAAAACGAAAGAGTTTTCCAAGTTGGGCAGTCACAGCCATTTCAAAGCATGTAATATGGTACGTACCACTGGAAGGATCATGGAGCTTGGGTGAAACGAGAGTCGAAGATAACATGGCTGGCATATCTGCTTCTGGGACCCACATACAGGGTTTTCGAAGAGGTAGCGCAGTCAAACGAGCACTCATTCCAATGCTGCGTTTTGACTGCGAGGACGATATGTTAACAGACGTTTATCGATCCAAGGTGAAATGTAGATTCGAAATAGTTCAATGCAGTGGAGACATGGGTTCAGGGGAAGATTCGTTTCTGGATATAGGTACAAGTCGATGGCGATAAGTATGTGACGACAGTTGGAACGAGGGTTGCGAGAAGTGAAACGGAAACCTTGTGGCAGCCATTAACTCGTCCCACTTTCTATTCATGAATCTAATTGGAGAACGTCTTCAAAAGTCTCGTACGTTTCCTTTCCCAGGACCGCAAATACCACTCTATCAAATGATTTCTCGAACGGTGCACCTGTCTCGATCAAGAGCTCCTTCCATAACCTAGCAACAACCTCAACGTTGTTTTTGAACACACCGGTTCCGAAACTTCCTAGGACCAAGTTTCGCACACCTTTGAGAGCAAAGATGTGCAGAATCCGAGCCATACGCTCCTTCATCTCCTTCTCGATTCTAACTTCAAGTGCGCGTTTCTCTGACTTGGTCGCGTTCTTTATGTGATGTTTAGTACGGATGTCACCAGCGTTGACCGCGGCGCTGGTCAGGACGTCCACAGGAAGAGGCTTCAGCCATGAACCCGTATCGTCGCGGAAAAGCAGCACTGAAGGAGAATATATCATTGCGTGCGTGTAGAATCCAGCGTCCCGAGTATGACCTTCCATCTGCTCTCCAGCATCAGACAGGTCCTGTTTCTTGCCTTTACCAAGTCCGTTCCATTTCCCATTGTGCTTCATCCGTTTGTGAAGTTTATAGAACTCGTCTGCGTTCCGAGTTGTCAGAGAATAGTACAAGGTGGAAGACCGCGCGATACTTTCTTCTTGTGCTGAGGCTCCACTCAAAAATCCACCGCCGGGTTTAGTGGCAGATGCGAAGTTGAGCAGACCGATTTTGGGGGTGGCTGTGGGGGTGGCTGTGGGAGTCGCAGCAGAAGAAGAAAAATAGGATGATGCTGTTGTAGCGGAGTACTGCGCCGATATCTGAGCGGCGAGAAATCTCGACCCTTCCAACGAAGAGATTTCCTGAAGCGAGATATCTAAGTTTCGACGAATGTCAGGTCTGACCACCCTCGTCGCCGCCCAACTCGCGAGTCTCTTTGAATCTGGACTCCAAAACTCGGTTGACGACCTCATTTCGTTGACTGCAACCTTCAAGTCGTAGATGGTCCCGCCGAGTTGAAAGGAGCCGCTTTCAACAGCTTCGATGGTCTCCTCGGCAATACGCTTAAGATTCATATATCGAGGGTGATTACCATTCGAGAAGCTGGTTGTGTCGGGATTGCTGGTAGACGATGTGAGGATAAATGATGATGAGGGTGTCTGGGAGACATTCAAAGTGACGGGCTGGGAGGGTTTTCGCTCCGCAGTTTCAGGATATGGTGTAGGACGTAGTTTGGCCTGTCCCTCCGATGTTGTTCGGTTGACGGAGCCGGTCGCACTGACTCTTTTGCTTTTCGCTTTGGAAATTGGAAAAAAATAAGAGGTGATAGACATGAGAACCAAAGTGCGGGTTTACTGGGACGAGCTTCGCAGGAAGGGAATATAAGAAGGAAGGATTGCACAGCTCTGCGTAGATTGTGGGTCCAAAGATTAAGAGTCAGAAGGCGCAGGTGTACGCGTGTTATATTCCCAAATTATCACAGGCGGAACCGCGATGCCATGAGCACAAGTCAGCCAGAAGTCAGCGCCGTTTTGTCAAATATGACAAGCAATAAGTCAGGACGCGAAAAATAGAATAGGAATAGGATAGAGGGTCAAAAAAAATTAAACTAGAACCTCGGTGTAGAAGTCAGGAATGATTGTGGGAACGACGCGTCTAGTAGGTGGACGACTATCATGTCCTCGGCACTAAAAGCGGCCAAAAATCTTATTAGGTTCTTTCGTCCTGGTGGAACACCTCACATATATGACTCTTCTACTCCTCCTCTCTTTCAGCGACCTTCACCTTGGTGGGCCAAATGGACCTTTGCTCTGGTCGCGTGCGATGCCTTCATGACGTGAATATTTACAATTTCGAGCGCGTACACAACACGGTTACTGACATCCTGCTTTTTGCCTGTTATAGCGGTTCAGCCATGGACTTAACTTGGAATCACTGGTCGCAGCCGATAGACGGAAAGTCAGAGTCTGCAGTCCCCCCTCATTCCGAGTATTACACCCTTCGACCGATGTGGCAACGCCTGGGCCTTTGCTCAGGATTTTTTGTTGGCGGCGTTGGTGCTGCTTCTGCACTTTTCATTGCTGGCTTTCGATACACTAAAGTCCTTGACGTATTCCCTCCCCTTCAAACCATCGTTAACTCAAGCCGGATGGACAAAAATGCCGTGCAAAAAGCATTGGAAAAACGCCGTGTCTTTATCCAATCAGCGCGACATTCCCGCTCCCGCGGAATCACCTTTCCTCTCTCTCATTGTACCCTACATCGTGGACGAGCAGACTCTGAGCTCCTGCTCACTGTCGATAACGAAAGAGGACACTGGTACATTGGCCTCGACGATAAATCTATCATTGACGGACAGAACTACAAGGGAAGTGCTGCTCGTGAAGTAATGCTTAAAGCATGGAAAGGCGGCTGGATCAATGATGATCTGGCGCGCGCTGCCTCTCTACCTACGCCGCCTACGCCAAAGAAGAGTATAGATAAACAAAAAAAGACTCGTACTCACGTATCATCATCATCATCACAATGATATTTCCATCAACTCGATCTGCTTTCAGATTTTGGTCGATATCTGATCGTCTGCAAACTTCTAGGACCTTGAAGGTCTTTTCACTGTGTTAACGGCGTCCTTCCTCGGGCTCATTCAAATTGCTATATAGCACTACACTATAGAGACGGATTTGGAGATTCTGAATCCGCATTCAATGTATTGCTGAGATCTCCCGATACTTGATACTCCTCCTGCGTCTGCCTACATTTGTACAAACAACAAATCTACAAGCTAATCGTGAATATCCCGCCCCAGCCCGCCCCCTGACTTCGAGACGTGTAGGCGTGAACGTCGCTCGACCTTCGGCGAGACGTGCAATTGACAATGTCTTTCGACTCAATCAAGCTCATACAGTGATCTGAATCAAGCAGCTATCAGTATTCAGCGCACACCCGAAATCCTACGCGTAGTAAGTACACACACTAAACCACTGCGATCTTCCAGCGCCATAGAACCCTCATTTTCACGGGTCGCAATACCCATGGGCATAGCCACTATCTGCGTTTTCTTGCCATTATTGCCAGAGTTGCTATTGCTGTTCCCGTTCTGGTCTGCTCCAGATTTGGCTCCTTTGGTTGCAGCCTTGATGCCCTTCTCAGACTTAGATGTTGCCTTGAATAAATTAAGTAGACCGCCGCTAGAAATGAGAATTGTCCTTGATTATCGTTGAACAGGCATGATGAGGTGTTTCCTTACAGTTGTCTGGTTTCGAAATTTGGTTCTGAGGAATCGCGGACCTGCGAGCTGGTATCACTGGACCCAGAAATATTTTAATGTAAGTTTGTTGTGAAAAGATTTTGACGCAGTTTACGTTTACTCACAGACTCGTGTATGAAACAGGTGCACTATCAACGCCACATAACAAAGCGAGAACAGTCAGGAACGCGATTGAGGATGAAGAGTGGGATATCATATTGAAATATAGAGGATATGTCGATTACGGACGCCCTGAAGTTCTGCTCCTGGAATGATTTAGAGACCTGCTCTAAGGAGACTGAACTTGATCAGTGCGACCACTTTATAGCCCTGGCCACTCGCCATGTAATAGGCCTTCCACCCGGAGATGATCTACCAGTGGTATACTATAACAGCCTTCGCTCTTCCTATCTTTGATGTGTATACCCGAGACCTCATAAGTTTCAAAAATTTTGGAGGATCTCATCGGAGTCGGAGTCCTGCTCCCCGTACCTGATGCCTGTAACACTGTTCAATTTAGATAACCTCTGATAGTTCCCAATGCTTATGATCAAAAAACAAAAAGTACTAGATGGGAACGGCTCTAGCTCCTTG
Organism: Lentinula edodes; assembly: GCF_021015755.1. Lineage (NCBI taxonomy): Eukaryota > Fungi > Basidiomycota > Agaricomycetes > Agaricales > Omphalotaceae > Lentinula > Lentinula edodes. The sequence goes on from NW_025764318.1 coordinate 229,179, forward strand.
GCATGTATTTGAGCAATCGGAAGACTCATCTCGCGGGTGATTTTCTCGGACTCATAACGGGGTTACTATTGGCGTACTATGTAGACAAGATCGTAACTTGTACAAAGATGCACCGTCTTGTATTGAGTGCTTTACCCCGTTATGCCGCCCCTACATACATAGATTTTGAATAGGTACTAGGTAGGATAGAAATTACTTGATGCTTGTTGGAAGTATCTTCACACCGGAAAGAGAAAAAATTCCGCTCGACGGAATCGTAACAATTCAGCGTAACTGATATATCATGTGACCGCGGATAAGCTATATCGGGTATATCGCCGGTCACATGATATATCAGTTGCACTGAATTTTGGTATTTCCCACTGCGGGGATGAGCCGATTTCCTCGAGGCGAAAATGTGGGTTTTATCTCGAGGTTATGTACAAAAATATGGCAGCAGATATTTTGAAGGAATTGAGCTGAGGTTATGGTAAAATTATGAAAAGATAATTTAAAATAAGCACGGCCCCCCGCCAAATTCACGATAGCTTCACAATAATCGCCACACGAAAAGTTTTAAAATTCGTGCCCAGGATTTTTGATGAATTTTGGTAAAAATCCTTGCATTTTCTCTACATTTTCACCGCGAAGACATTGGCTCATCCCCACAGTGTCCGTCGAGCGGAATTTTTTCTCCTTCTGGTGTGCTTCCTGCCTGGCCGATTCTTTCCGCTTCCACGTGACTCACACTATTTAGTTTGTATTTCGCACGCGACTTTCCCTCAGCTGTTTAGATCCTCATCGGTTCAACACTGAGGGTAAGTCTTTTTCTGTCCACTGTACCTATACCTTTAGATACTAATTAGCAAGTAGCTCTTTTTGTTCTTCGTATAGGTACAATTCCAGCTGTTTAGATCCTCATCGGTTCAACACTGAGGCTCTTTTTGTTCTTCGTATAGGATTGACCTCTAAGAATGCTGTCCCAATTCAGACTGAATGAAATAGCCCCTAAAAAGCTCTGTGTACATCTGCAAAACTTGGATTTTTGGCTAAGAGATTGACAGTATTTCCCAGCATTATCTGGCCAGTACACTTGATCATCCAGGTTCTGCAAATGAACACCAAGTGCAAGCATCATCTTTAGTGGATACCTGCTCAACCACATGCAGTAAGGTCTGAAACAGATAGCATTCCTTGAGGTGTTAAGGTAAGTTTAATCTACGGTGTAGTTAGTACATGAGCGGGGTGTCCAATATACTCGAGCTCACCTCAGTTGGTGGTAGAACAACTGAGGGGCTCGGATACGTCGTCATGCGTGATCTATATGGTACTGTACAGTATAATGTAATCGGAGACGGTGTATACGGATAGGGATGGTCAAAGCGGGGAGTACACGTATGTGGAGTAGTAGGTGTGTGTACGTACGGAGTGTTCCCCAACACGAGGCTATCACCGAACTCGAGGTGAAGAGTGTAAAATGCAATCTCTGACCACTAAATGTGTACGAAGATACAAATAATTATTATCCATTGACATACTGACATGCCATGATAGCCAGATAATTAGAACAGGTTGGATCTGACACTGAGATTTTGGATGACCTGTTGATGATGGTGAAATAAATAAAGGTTCAGTAACATAAACAAGGCCGATTGTGCATATCATCCTACAACTGGATAGGGTGTAGAAAGAATACTGAGATAGATTAATGGCCTATGAAGGAATTAGAGCGATAGGTCTTCAAATTCAAATTCAGATTCTCATCTAATCTGTAAACGATCACGTGTGTGTTCGGGCGGTAATCAAACGTCTCTAGCTATAGAGTCTTAACGCTCGCATGGCCGTTTTTAGGTAACTTCGTCGATCCTCCTAGGCCCATCCATCTTCTACATATACACCAGGATTCCAGCTGTTCTTTCGCGGGACCTCCGACTACCTGTGAACCCAGGCGGAACACACATAATGGGAAAAAACACAAAGGCGCCATACAATAATGATAATCATATGGGGGTATGTTTTGAACATATCACGAATATCGCCCCGCTCGTATTGATTCCATATCTTAGGATACAGAAGATCTAATTGGATCAGACGATAGTGAATGGTTCGAAGAACTCACGCAGAATCTTGGTATGCTTTCACGTTGACTTTGGTGACAATAGTTTGCATATGCGTAACTCATACAGTGCAGTCTCCCGTCCCCACTCCGAGGAAACCAAAAATGAAGAAAACCAGTCCTGGTAACTTACAATTGTTCATGCTCATGACTGTAACTCATGATGCAAGCAGAATCGGTCCCAACTATCACGACCAAGAAGATTCCAACTGCCATCGATTTGCATACTCAATGGGGACCATCCAGTCCTTTCAAAATTTCTGACCATACTTCAACCAGATGTAAGCTTTTACATGCTGCTTTGGCTGAAAGTGTTTCATCGTATCCTCTAGTTCCTATCAATGCTCCTCGCGCTCCGACAGTGGTAAGGCTCTTTGCCCTCTCACAATCGATTCCACTGACATTGTCATGTTTAGCCCAACCTCACTTGGATATCAGATGAGGAAGGTAAGTGTCACTAATTCAGCAATATCGTTGTTCAGATTAGACGTATTTTCAGATGCAGGGGATACCGCCACCGATAGCAGCTCATCCTCGATTTTCGATCAATACTCCGGACTATCGCGGCAGAATACTACGAGCTCGATTTCATCATTTACACCGGAGTCCTTTACCAAACCGAATTCTGTGCGCCCGTCGGATACAGGTTCTCTTTCTCTTCGGGCACATGCAGTCCCTCAGCCCATTATTTTCGACAATCCGAACTCTGCAATCTCGCCTTCTGATGATGATTCTCTCGCGAGCTCTCCTACCCTATTCTCGCACAGCGCGCCTTTCCCCTCTGCTCTATCTCCTCCACCCACCCCGTCGGACTCTTTATCAGGATCGTTTCCTCCCATTCTCCAGAATATTCGCAAGCCATTCATTATCGCACATGATAAAGAAACTCAGAAGCTATTCGACAATCCCGATGGGTTAGTACCCTGGGGAGCTCAATACGAACTGGCTAGAGGCGTAATACTGAGAGAGTGGACTTGGGAGGATGTTCGAGAGAAGATTCACAATTTTACCGGAAAATCAGACGCAGATACGATGCATTCGGTATGCTATATCATGAAAGATGTGACATTACCAAAATTGCTAAAGACCGACATTGGGTAAGTACAATGCCTCTGTTAGGTCTTTGATTCGATGTTCTTCAAGCTGATGCACTTTCATTGACTCAGACAAGAAAGCGATCGCGAACAACTCGCGATATTAGAGAATCGAGAGCGTGGTTTAGGGTTGATGGGTCATTTTCAAGGCGCTGACCACTGGTTTGGCGGGCAAATTCAACAAATTGCGACTCTCAGAAAGACAGCACGGTGCACGCTAAGACTGCAACTTGAACCCCTGGAGATGCGTCGGTCGACTAGATTGGCTCGCCAATTTGGTTCCAGGCGCGTGTTGCAAGTTCGGATTCCGGAGGACTTGCTTCGAGGTGAAGCAAGGCGAGAAACGATCAAGTTCCTAAGCAACAAGTTCATCTTGAATGGCCGAGTCTTCGCTCCAACCCCACCGAAGGAAGGTGCTGTCTATTTCATTGAAATCAATGAAGACTATGAACGGACACCTGTCGACAAATTTGGTGATCAGTACCGGAAATCATTGAGAGAAGTACTCGATTGGCATAATCCAATGACATTAAACTCCCAGCAGGTGATTCTCGTAACGCGAATGATATTTGTCCATCAATTAACATTCTCCATAGCCGTTGTCAAAATATGCAGCAAGAGCAGCGTTAGCCTTATCGAACTCAGTACCCGCTCTTCTCTTTGAAGCCGAAAATATTCATTTCATTGACGATATAAGTGAGTAATCTTCGTGGTGTGGCGGAATGATGCTGACGTTGACTTCTCAGTTGCATCGGATTGTACGGAACGAAAACCACCGGCGCACAAGGTCCTGACTGATGGATGTGGCTTCATGAACGAGGCTGCACTGAAAGCAATTGCCACAGCGCTCAATTATTCTAGTCGTCCTACTGCTGTTCAAGGCCGGATTGCCGGCTCAAAGGGTCTATGGACTATTTCCCCTGATCAAGTAGCAAATGCAAGTGACATTCCGCAAATCTGGATACGTGACTCCCAACGCAAAATCGTGTATCCGCATTTCAACTCCTTCAGTAGGCACTATGTGATGCTCGATAGAGTACATCGAACTTTTGACCTTTGTCATGCCGCGCTACCCTCTCTTTCTACTGTGGGGCCGATGGTCTCTCTCAAGAAACAGAGTGTGCTAAATTTGTGGGCAAATGGAGTACCGATTGAGATCTTCAGAGAGCTTATGGAAAAGGGTTTGCAAGATATGATTCAGCCGTTGATCCAATGGGAAGGACAGTTTGCCATGCCGGCGTTGTGGGACGCAATCAACAAGGCTGGCAAAGTCTCGCACGTCAGGACTACGAGACTTGGCGCTGGTATGGCTCGGGCTTTAGGACTTGCAGGGAGGGAATACAAAAAAGAAGGGTCTACCCAAGGCGAAGCGGATGCATCAATCTTTTCCTCCACTGTATCTGGGAGGAACGAGATCTCGGGTGGTGTGTGCGGTATCTTTATGCAAATATACACTAGCTCATTGCTGCATAGCTCCTGCCACATTACATGAGGTTGCAATTGAACTCGTTCAGGCAGGATTCCACCCTGCGAAAGATGCATTACTTTGGTCCACACTGGAAAGTGTGTTACGGGTCACTGTCCAAGGGGCCATCGATAAATGCAACATCCCCCTGCCAGAGGGGTCTGCTGCAACAGCGTTTGTTATCCCAGGTGGGTTTTATTTTTGATTATGGTGTCAGTTGCTCATGATCAAGATGCAGATCCTCTCGGTATCCTGAATGAGAATGAGATTTACTATAGGTCGTCGACCCCTATGAGAGATCCTAACACCCAAACACTGTTTCATGTAATTACCGGCGAAATGCTGGTAAGAACTCGTTTTTCTTAATTGTCTGATGAAGGCTGATATCCTTGTTCAGATCTTCAGGTCAGGGATCTATCTCTTTACTTCAGTCGCTGGGCATTAAACTTGCATTCAGGTATCCACTCCGTGTCACCTCGGACACGCAAAAGGTGGATCGTTTCGATAATGAATTGATACATCCGCTAATCCAAACTCTCCGTTGTGTAGGTCATTGCGGTCGACAAGCCTGAGCTTGCCCCATGGTCAGATGTTTTCATTGTTCCTATAAAACCCTCCCAGTCAGGCCAGGGGCTTGTAAGCATGATGAGTAAATGTTCAGGCGGAGGTGAGCCATGCACTTATACTAGATGAACCCAATATTCACCGAAATTTTGGAATTTAGATCAGGATGGTGGTAAGTGATTCTTCGAATTGACACTTGTACCCCTTATGCGACAATTGACTTTCAGATGACCTGTGCGGAATTTGGCTGGATCGTCTGGTGAAGCCGTTCAAGGTTTCCCCGCTTGTGCTCGAGCCGCGGGATATTTCGGCCAATTTTGAAGACAAAGTAGAGAAGGTTGACGACTTTTTGAACCGAATCAAGACTGTTCCAGATGTTGAAAGCAGTTTGATTTCTGTTTTCTTGCAAGGCTTGACAGACTCTAACGTTGGGTTGTATGACGAGTTTCATGACAAGGCTGTTCGTCATGATGGGTATGAGTCTATGGAAGCTGTGAGACTTGCATTTCTGTGAGTGATGATATGTGTATTACCAAAACTTGTAATGTCTAAGTGGCTTTATCTAGGTTCAACCATTTACTTGACGCTCCGAAAACGGGCGCGGTTCTTCGCGCCGCTGTTTCGACAGAGGATAGATCGCAAAATCAGAAGTATAAAAAGTCTTTGGAGCATCGGGCCCAGACGGGCTCGCAGGAATCTTTCATTTTTGATGAGCTTGAAGCTTTTGGTCGCGAACTTTTGGAGGCCACTATGGCGGAATTCATGCAACTCCCAGCGTCGTCATCTGAGAAATCCGACGTACTTCTTGAGCCTTATAGAATGGCACAGAGACTCTGCAAAGTCGGCTGTATTCCTATGGATGCTGCCACGAAGATCGCGGAAACTGTCGGGACTTCAGAACTAGGTGCCAAGAATGTGACGCAAATTCTCCTGGAGGCACGGCGCTTGGACTTGGACTTGATTGAGAAACATGTTGATCGAGCGTTTCACAAATTTTGCTCTATCGCTGGCACAACCAAAGATTTCGACGACGAGAAGAAGAAGAAAAAGGGGAAATCTTCTCAATCTGACGTGATGGCTCCTGCAATTGCACTATTTGCCCAAGAGATACATGGACTTACAAACACACTTCCAAATATTGATCAAGTCAAAGCTTCATACGCCTACAGTAAAGGAAAGACGGTCAATTTTGGGAAAACCGTGGCGTTCCGCACGTTGTGCGAAATTCAAGTCGCTGCTTCTAGCGAGGGCGGCGCGCCATGCCTCAGGTTATTAGATCAGGTTAAATCCATTTCTGGGGGAGCGCGACGTTTGTTCCAGCAGTAAACAATTTCAAAAGGTATACGCATTTAAATCTCCTTCTACAAACTGTTCCACAATTGACGGACGATGCAGATGTACTTGTCCTATATACCCCTATATACCCTCTATCTGGAGTTCTAATATCTTGCATAACTTGTTCCTATGACTTTAGGATCTTTCAATAATGTACTGTACTATGTAGTTGTGAATGGTGTAAAATACTTGTAAACCTTGGAGCAGTTACGAATTATACCACGTCTCAAACACCTTGAAGAAAGCAAAGTCTAGTATTGCAATGCCAAAGTAAACGTAGGTAAACGTACATTACCCGAGTATACGAGGAATTGACGCCTCCGAGTCCGAGTCCGAAAGATAACATCGCATCACAGTTGACGTTGTGTAAATACGGTCGTGGTCTCCTTGGTTGGAAGAGATACGTGATATTTAGTGAGTGACTCTTTCAACGCATATGGCGAAATACATTTGTTTCTCAAACGCGTCCTTTCGCATTGAACAGCTCTATGCCTCTTCTCCTCGTCTACCCGTTTCACAGTGTCTCCACACCGCAAACAGAGGATTTTCAATTCTAAATGAATAGATTGGGCATGCCTCGAGAAGAATTTGCTTTGCATCATTTTCTCGCACCCAAGCCACCCACATCGAATCTTTCTATTACCTGCAGCCTCAAATTCGCTACCGTCATCATTCATATGGACGTTGTCGACGTTGCGATGGGACTGGAGGTGAACCTTGGCTCCTTCATTGGAGGTGAAAGCTTCTCCGCATACAGTCAAGGCATTGCCAAGTTGGTCGGTTTCCATAACCCATTGGCAAACTTGATCATAATGGCCTGGCTCGCGAACAAGGACAAAGTCAGGTTCGTGCTCGCCCGGTTTCTTCCTCACGTAAGGTTTAGGTCGTGCACTTTGCGATCCAGTCCTACTAGGACCCGCAGCTGACCCAACTGCTCCTTGGACCGCTGCGCATGCGGCATGGCGCTGCTGATTCGTGCGTTCTTGAATGCTGTTCTCAGACAACGGGCGTGAAAGGGGTTTGGAGGAAGGCTGCGATGCGGTAAGGGAACTGGCAGGAACCCATGGCAACTTGAAGGACGGTGTATTCATGACCTCCCGTTGAGAGGGAACATGACAATAGCTCTCTGCTAGATTAAGGGAGGAGGATCGTCCAAGGGCAGTGACCGAAGGAGGGGGTACTCCTACAGGCGAGCAAGCATGTCGGTGCGCGTTTGATATAGGATTGCTGCTGGAAGCAAAAGATTGAAAACCTTCTTGTCTTTCAACAGGATCTAGATCGTCGATTTCCGGTGAAAGTCCTAATTCACTGAAGGAGGGTAAGTGGCAGGAAGTTAACGAGCTTCTGAAGGCATACCTATGATCGGTATCCTGTGTCATCCTCCGCCGCAGGACATAATCAATGTGGTCCTCTAGCGATGTTAGAGTCCAGCCAGTAGGTAGAGGATTCCTGGTTGAGTCGCTAATGCGTTGGATGAAGATCTCTTGACCGGCAAGAATTTCTAAATCTTGCTGAATTTCGGAAGGGAGATTGACACTGGCTTGGCATTGCAGACGAGGAGTGGTCGACATGTCTCCCGCATGTGCAAATTCAGAGATACAGCTCATCGACTGAGACCGGAAGCGGAGCATATTGTTGGTGCTCAGACTGGCATCTGAAAAGAGCGTGAATAACTCACGTTACAATCGCTGGTAGCGGACGACCCAAAAACTTCAGGCATTTAGGTTCACTGACTGGCGGTTTCGAGGAGTGGCACAAATCAGAGGTATGGATTGAAGGTCAAGAGCCTGTTCCGCTTTGGTTTGGAATTCTGGGCTCATCATCCTGACCATTGTTAACCTGTGGGCCCAAATTGGCTTGTCCAAGCTGGAGCATGATGCGATATGACATGTGATCGCGTCGCAGTATTCCAGATGATCCTGACATGCAACTGCCATGTACTATAATCACGTTAACTAGGATACTATTAATCTGGTGAACGGAGAACACCGTGACACTCGTTCTGAATTTCGTTACATGGTGAACAAGAAATCCCCATCATACGGCGTCAATTTTCCCAAAAAGGGAAAGACTAGCACGCGTCAGGATCTACGGACAATGAACGCGATGACATATTAGGCAAAGAGCTTGCTTCCGCGCCTTCTCATCGTGTTGACGGTTCCGAAAGTACATTTGTTTGGCAAGTTCAACCATTGACTGCCAACCTTTTGATAATATTGTTTTATGTACATCCTCATCGGTGATTCAAGCTGGTCTGCATCTACTATGTGCTCATTTTGAAACTTCATTTGAAGAGTTCTATTTCGTTGTGCATTCTAAGGTAGCATACTAGAATTAAGAAAGCAGTTACAGTAGAATTATACCGCATCTTTCCTTTTAAATAAGTAATGACCAACTCCCCATCTAAAAGGAAAGTTAGCGATGACAAACGACAAGCCAAATCTACACTCACTCTTCACCTCTGTTGAAGTTGAATAGTTCAGAACAAGCCATGTAGAAAACGCGGAACCTGATCGACGAAGTCTGTCAACTTGTGAACTCTGAACTCCCGGCGAACCTCTTACCGGTAGAAAGCTTTCACACCCTCGATCGGGTCCTGTCCTTTCGCCTTGGCGTCAGCTTGGAGCTCTTGCAGACCAGCTATGGCATCGCAATTAGTAAGGCAAGGGCATCATCTACACCAGCACAAATAACCTTCTCCGTTCTGATCTTGTAACTTCAACCAGGCTTCTAATGTTTTAGAATAGTGAGCACCAGAGAGGTACCAGCTCCGCACGAGGGTCAAGTCGTCTTGGAAGTACAACTATGAAGTCGGTATGTCAGTCAGGAAGAAAGAATCACAGTAACGAAACAGTCTACCAGCAAATCATGCGAAGGCATCGTACCACCGGAAAAGAAATTTTTGGCCATCCAATTCGTCTTGTCCCCACCTTCTTTGTCTTCCGTGTCTTCAAAATGGTATGGGGTCATACGATGGCAGAAAATATGGATGAACAGAAGTGAATCCGTAAATTTGAGCCAAGTGGATATTTTCTGAAGGAGGACCTGATAGTTCTTCATATGTTCAAACATCTGACGGGAAGATATCCAGTGTTAGAGAGTGTGTGTACATCAAAAGACTACGTACTTCAATAGAAAGTATCCGGTCGAACCTGCCTGAAGTGTAAGGAAATTCGAAGACGACGTGTATATGAAACGCACCGAGTAGTTTCCTGAAAATCATGAGTATTTACGTCGGCGGTGATGATGTTTAAGTTTGTAAGGCCTAGCGATTTGGCGGTAGCATCTATGTGCGCTTTCTGCGTTGAAGAGTTTGATAATCCGGTAATACGGGATTTGGGGTACTTCTGCTGTAAAGGTGAACATTTTGGGGTGAAGATTTTCGGGGTAGGCACGAACCTGAGCCAGGTATAGCGAAAGACTTCCCCAACCTACAGTTGAAAATATGAGAAAAATCAAAGGAAGATTTATAAAAGTACATAGGCACGCACCACATCCCAAGTCCAAGACATCCTGTCCGTCTTGTAGCTGCGCTTTCTGGCAATAGCTCTCCAGCATTAGCACCTCGGCTTCTTCCAGGGTCTCATTTCCAGTTGGAAACAAGCACGAGGAGTACTTTGCCCACGGACCAAGAGTCGATAGAATGAATTTTGTAGACACCTAGAGAGAATTGAAGATTTTGAAACGGTCAATGATAGAGTGCTCACCTCATAGTGTTGTTCGTTAGCCTTCTCTGGAACATCTGCAATGGTAGTTCTTCGCTTCACGCCTTCTATCCAAGCCATTTTCATTGCATGGTTTACTTCCAGAGAGCCATGATCTATTTCACGAAGCCGTTGACGCAGCAAAGCACGAATAGCAAGTCTGACAATGAAGTCTGGAACTACGCCCTGCGCAAAGGTTAGAGGGAGCAAAACTTTGTCTTCAACAAAACTCACTCGGTCAAGTCCGTCATAACCCAGTTGAAGAATCCAATCAGGTATCGCCATTGTGAGGGTACAGAGTCAACCCGTGGTTGAACGGGAAGCCGTAGGATGTCAAAATTTCAAGCTTCATTGGCAACCGATCCCTCCCTACTCTGCACCGATTCTAGAGTGACAATAACCATGATTGCTTCTGTCACAGTCACAGGCGGAACTGTAGTCACGTTAGCAACAACCATTATATAATCACAATAATCCATGCCTGCATTTGCTCTTCGATATGCGGCTGGGAATTCTTCGAAGGTTCTCGTATTTGATTCATCGAAGGACGAGATCAGATCCTGTTCTCCTTCAATCTTCTCGTCCCGCTGCCGCCTTTTCTTCCTCAATATCTTTGGATGGTCTCCAGCAACGCAATGATTTGGCGACATGCGTGATCGATACTGTTCTACCACCAGCACCAGTTCTATCTCCTTTTATGCCTATCCATATTCCGCCCGACGTAGAAGATCCCACGCCGCGTTCGATTCATTCTCAGCGACTTTCGCCAAGGTCCCCCGTTGTAGATAGCGATCCCTGGCTTCGGCTCTCTGCAGCACAGAAACACGCTGGTGAACTAGCGGCACAATCATCACAGCTCAAAGCATCTCTAGAGGCCCTCAAGATCGAATCAAACTCTGCCGAAGGAGCAGCCCGCAAGGCTAAGAATGATCTTGACCGCGTTCGATCACTCGCCAATCGCCAGAAACGCGCGAGTGCAGATTTAGAATTGCGAGTAAAAGCGAGGAGGGATGAACTCATTCAATGTGAAGCATTTGCTAAAGCGCTCTCTGAACCCGACCTTCTAGCTCTTGCTCGTGCTCGTTCAGGCTTGGCAACTTCACCAGAAACGACGAGTGGACAGGATTTCGAGGAAAGTGCTGTCGAAGCTATTCGGGAAGCTTCATCTAATGACGGAAGTATCTGGTCCAAGATCGTATCACTTGTTATCGGCCCTCGTGCCCCTGACAACTACATCAACTCTATCAACATGACTCTCCAGGCCAGACAAGAACTTCGGTATTGGAAAAAAGTCTCGAATTTCTGGAAAAAGACTGCAAGAGAAAACAATACTAACACTGGCGCTCCTACCCCCTCCACTTCAATTGTATCCGAAATACGGGAAATTCTAAGCGATGAGCGGAAAAGGGCAGTCCAAGAGTTGACCGAAAAGAGGAAAACGCTGGGATTGAACACTACTTGCAACGAGTCCACGTCGAGCGGGTCTCTCAGTTCAAGTTCAAATGAATCGTTCAAACTGTCGTATCGACTTCCAGATTCTCAACCGTCTTTTACTTCGGTCATGTCTACTATGTCAAAATCCGTATCCAGCCGTGAAAGTACAGTTCCACAGTCTGCTGATCGCCTTGCGCCTTTAGCAAGCGACCTTTTCAAACAAGATCTACTCTCTAGTCACTCCGCTCAACGTATGTTTTCAAGTTCGTCGCATAAATCTCTATGGTCCTCCTTCGCAGCCGAGAAACAAGTACAAGTCATCTCAAGGCCTTCCGAAAAATCTTTCGGGAAGCGCAAGGCAGTAAGCGCTCGTGATAGTTCTGCCTCTACGGTAAAATCATGTGTTATCCTTGCTGATGTAGATCTGATCTCGCGACGTTCACAGCTCCCAACCAGCTTTTCCTTCGAATCGAACGTTGGCCAAATCGGAAGTTCCGCGGTATGTTATTTATTCTGCATGATCTTGATCCTCGTCCCGACGGTTCTTCCTCACAGATCGACTCATCGTCCTCGAGCGGCCATCTATCCAGTCTGGCGTCGTTCAACTCTAATGCATCGCGTCAAGGTGTTCCGATTTCCCACCTCTGGACAGGTCCTAAATCTCTACCCGAAGACATCGAACCCTCGCACAACAGCCTAACGTCTGCGGAACGCGCTTTGGAGTCTTTCGAACGTATCTGCAATCGATTCTCTAGCGCAAGCAATCTTGGGTCATTGCAGAGTATTAGTGAAGAATCTGCCTTTTCCAATCCAACAACGAATGGACCTCAGATTGTGGTACATATATCGGAAGAGCTTAGCTCAGAGTCACTTTCTAGTGCTGGGTCGATGGGAGATCTCGACGCACAGTTTGCTACGCTACATCCAGAACTTTGTCTTCCTGTCTCTAAAGCTCCGACTTTCGAAGGAGACATGACACTGGTCGAGAGTGGGAGCGAAGAGAGTAATCAAGGGTTGACTCATCACGAGAACGACATGACACTAGTCGAAGTCGACAGGGAAGAAGGATTGAAGGCTATCATCAAAGAGGACGCCTCCCTGGAAGATGGACCTCTGACGAAGAAATCCCGCCTTCCATTCTTCAAAATCCCTGATCGTCTATCCCAAATGTCCAAAATGACTGGATCCTCGTCCAAGAAGTCGCTTTCCTCTTTCCGAAGTCGAAACTCCTCAAGCACCATTTCCACTGTAGCTTCCAAAGAAAATAACGGTCCACGTTCAGTGAAGAACTTCCTTGTTGGTATACCCGGTTTCAAGCCAATATTGCCCTTGCGTATCATCAAAAAGGACAAACTCGGGACAAACATATGATTCCCGTCGATTCTACATCCATTATCTTTAGAATTTATTCCTCTAGTTTTGTCATTCAATTTTTTGGCTTTCGTTTTGTTTCTATGTATGTACCACTGTTCTTTCATTGAACTCCACTGTGTTTTCCCATTCTACAACTTGGTGCTATGTCTTCCCAACTGGAGACTTGTTTACAGGCAGTAAGTAACAACTTCCCTCCGACTCGAAAGTTAAAGCGAGACTTACAGTATCATGCTGACCGAACTTGACAGACGGATAATGCATTCAGCTACAAGTTAGTATCAGTGTTAGTTGTGTCTTTGCCATTGCTATGCCGCACCGATAGGGTACGCTGGTTGAAAACAAGTATGTATAAGCTGTTCACAAATAAACGCCTTCAGTCAGCTTCAGCCAAAACTGTGAACGACGTCTCATCTGGCAATTCCGTGCTGCCTCTCCCTTGAGTAGATGGCGATGAAAGTTTTTGTGTCAGCTCAACAAATTTGTCTCTCTCGTATTCCCTTGTTGTGACCTCCAAAAGTCATACGACAGTGGCCCTCGTGTAAGAATTTCCCAGCGTCGACACTTCATCTACTCCTCAAGTACTGATGTTGCCTACACTCAAGTCAGCAGCGTCGGATGTGACATTTTGGAAACTGACGCTCAATCTGCAAAGGTGTCAGCGGAATTCGAAGTGATTCCGTACATCACGTCTCCCTTTGAATGACCATCTGCTAGGGTAGCGCTAAATTGGTTTGGAGGTGTTAATAACATGTTATTAACATTGAGCCCTCCAAACTGCAATTTAACATGAGTTAATACATAACATGATTTTAACATTCACACGAGTTTGTTATTAACAAGTTAAAACCCTCAATATTAACATGTTATTAACATATGTGAATGTTAAACTACCTTTTGCAATTCAAATAGCCTCCCAGTTGATATTTTCAGTCCCTAGCACACTCAAAACAGCAGTTTGTGCTGCTGGCCATACCTCTGGCTTAAGAGAGGAGATAAATCACCTGTTTTGGCAGTGTGGCAGAAGGACAGATTGGCCTCATTTTTGACAAGCACTATCTGCAAAACATAGATGTTTGCCAGAGCAAGGATACTGGCTGGAGAGCGCTGTCCAGCACTGAAAGCACTCCCAGCAGTATTGATCAACCGCTGGGAGTGCTTTCCCAGCTAGACAATGCTGTCAGCTGCTCTCCAGCTATTAGCCAAAAATCCAGGTTTTACAGATAAGTTCCAGCTTGTATGAATTTGGGAAGAATTGTGGACTGCCTTTGTTAATGACATTGTCATCCTCTGAGTTTGAATCAATGGCATTGCACAGGTCCACAGATTCATCACTGGACTTTGAAGAGGTCAAGGCAAATGGGACATGTCATGGAAGCCAATTAAATTGTTTGGCCCACTTGTACATTACTAACTAGGTGCTAATATAATTCTAACATGGTCTAACATGGTATTTTTGGGATGATGTTAATAACCTGTTATTAACCTGTTGTTAACCATGTTAATTAACATATGTTAGGAACTTTTGAAGTTTAGCGCTACCCTACCATCTGCTTGTTGTACCTTCATCTAGCCTTTCACCAACATCTCTGCACAGGTAAACTCCACCCCCTTCACCAACAATTCTCTGGTCATTTGTCCCCCCCACTCAATTCCTCGCTCATCGTTCAAAAAAAGCACTCCCGCTTTCCCCAAAAATTTTAGCGCCTTCTGTTCGATCTTCCGATCTCTGCGCGGCCCTCCTACACCTCGATGCTCAGCACAAGTACCTTTGCCTACATCATTTTAGGTGCTCATCATGAGGATAGAATTAACTTATTGTCAGTGTAACTAATTTTCGAAGTTCCAATAATCCCCCTTCGACTTCAGCCTTGATTCCAGGTAGAAGGTAAGCAACGAGAGGAATACTGTTCAAAATTCTGTATCGCGTTCTAGATGGTGGATATAATTCGTACAGCTACGTACCGATAGATTTTGAAACAGATGAACTACATGTTATAGAAGGACAATATTAACGACTCCAAAACTCAAGAAAACAAGAAAAGTATTACTGCAACAGCGAGATAAGAGATAGATAATACACAGAAATGCCTTTTAGATTGCATCGGGATGTTTCTCGAGTGTGCTGATGCTTCTTCCACCATTGACGTGGTCCTGTGAAGCGGTATCGATCGAAGCATGTCGAGGAACATATCGTTCCTCAAGTACAAGACCTTCTTCTGTTGGTGGGGCTCGACCAGTTGCTTTGAGTCTATATGGTACTGAGTGAGCCGCCGGTGGCTCGAAATTAGAGGAGTGTGAGAGGGACTTACAACCAGAGAGGGAAAATACTACCGGGGGGTATCGTCCATTCTTCTGACGCGTCGTAGTTAGGGGGAACAATCCGGTCGTGGGTTAACTTGCGAATTGCCCAAGGAATGAAGTTGATGGCGACATAGGATAGGATACCGGCAATGAGACCGTAAGCAATGCTATAATCCGAATATGAGAGTTGCGCAAGTCGATGGAGTGAGACTGAAACTTACTTATATGACAAGGGAATGATGATAAGAGTAATGAAAGCTGGGACAGCGTCTCCGATATAGTCCCAGTTGATTTCTCGAACACTGAATTGTTTCAGAATTCGGACTGAGCATTTGACACGCCACGGTTCGGAGTTTGAACTCACTTTCTGATCATGAGAGAACCGACAATTATCAAAGCACCTCCAGTTGCCCACCCTGGTATTGACGCGAAGATCGGAGCGAAGAAGATGGAAACAAAGAATGCTAGGCCGACGACAATGGCTGTGATACCAGTCTTGCCACCCTCTGTTGGGGGAATGAGTTGTGAGCAGAACAACTGAATAAGCAGGAACGCACCGCTGATACCAGTCGCGCTCTCGATGAAGGCAGTGACAGGGCTAGTGCCGACGAGCGCTCCCATGCTGATACTGAACGCATCAACGCAATAAGCGGCAGTGGAACCTTCGAAGTCTAGAGTGACCGGGTCTCGTAGACCAGCGAATTTTGCCATGGAATAAAGTGTACTATCGGGGGAAATTTTTACGGTAAGCAGATTGCGAAGTAGAAAAAGGTTGAATTTTACCCAGTTGTATCTGAAACGCAAGTTACTTTGTGCGAGTGTGAAGTAGGTGAGGCAACGTACCTAGGATGTCGACATATAAGAATGTTACTAATGCATACCAGACTCTCGGATTTCTATAATTGTACTGAAGAATGAATGCATCAATGGTTGGTCCAGAGATACCAGGTAAGGTTTCTCACATTGATGACATTGCCTACTTTGTGAAGAGGGTGGAATGTTACAACCTGTTTGAAGAAATCGAAGAGTGCGTCGCCAGCATCGGTATGAGGGAAATAAGTGACGGCCGTCGGTCTGGGCCAGGAAATGATTGACACCAAGAAGATGCCAATCAAGATAGCCCCCCGTACTCGATAGAGCATGAGGAGTACGGTGAGAATGCTGTATGAATTTACGGGGGTTCGGATCAGTCGTTCAGGATAGGATACATTCAATCTTACCCTCCGAGAAATATACCAAGCCACATCGTTGGATTACGGAGCTGTCCATGCTCACAGTAGTATGGTAGGTTAGTGATATAGTTGTCGGCTGTGCAACCCCCTAGACCGACAAAATTGGTTGTATCACCACCGATGACACCGAGACCAGAGGGCGCTAGGAGGGATTCAGGATTGGGCGCCACATGTTCGTAAATCACTGGAAAGCTCACACAGGCCAATAAAACTAAGATATAAATTGAGATGTTGTTCGGCAGAAGAGGTGGACAACACTCACGCTATTAAAAGACCAATACCAGCACCAACGGCTAAAACTAATGATTCGGGGATGATTCGGACTAGCCATTGACGAAGACCGAGGAGGGAAAGGGCAAGGAAGATCCAACTAATGCAATCATTTGGGGTGTGAACGGTTACAGTTAAAATGCCAGTGACACACCCTTCCAGGAAAACAGCGGCAAGAGCTTCTTGATATGTGACCATTCCGGTTCCATGAAAGCCCACAATCGAGTAAGCAAACTGGAAAAATCATGAGATGCGGCTTGGGAAAACTGCTGATGAACGTACATAAGCATTGAGTCCAAGACCAGGGGCCATACCAACTGGCAGATTGGCGAACAGGCCCATCAAGACTGAAGATAGGGCGGCCATGGCGGCTGTCGAAATGATGAGGTCGTTGCGAACATCGTTCACACATGCCAAGTAGGTGGTATCATTAGTGCAGGAAGGGTCGGTCGCACTCGTGCAAACACATGTTCCTCCTGAATCTGAGACGATAGAAGCGTTGACTGAAATCTATCGGAATGGATTTCAGTGAACAGTGCGATAAGGGAGAGAGCAATGTACGGACTATATAGGCCATCGCCGCCTGCGAATATCGTATCCTGAGTGTGATGTTTTCCCCTGAGTAGCTGACTTTCCGTACGTACCCATGTAGTAAGGCCAGCCCGAATTTCAGTCTGCAAAAGCTCAGCTGAATCACGGATGTAGAATGAAGTCTACTTACTACAAACCGGGATCCTATACGCTCTTTGGGGTGCCCAGAGCCCTCCAGTCTAAACCACCTCCCAATAGGGGAAAAGGCAACCTATTGCAAAATTCGAGATGAGGAGTTGCGACTTGAAGATCAAGATGATATTTACTTGAGCGTTGAGGCGGTCAGCAAAGTTCACCATAGCGAAAGAAGGGAGTGGGCGCAGTGAGAAGGAGCGAAAAGACAGGAAGATGGAAGAATCAAAGGAAGCTGAGAGATACTCCCATCAAATGATCTTGAACTCGAGTAATTTATGACCGATTGTCCGGACATAAGTTACGTCTTATCTTATCTTATCTGCTCGTGGTAAGATCAGATCAAGATCAGACGCTTAAACCCTCCCCAGTTTCTCCACACCCTTTTCACGCTGGATTTTTACATGCAGAATTCTTGGCCTTCATCACCTCCTGGAAACTCCCTTTCTGCACCAGATGGATTTGTCCGACCTCCTCCTCCCTCCATGATGCACGTTAAGCGTGTTACGCTAACGTCCAAAAAGAACTGGTGGATGGGTGCGTTTCTGATCTTAAAGTCTATCTGTGTTGTTGAGCAATTCTAACTTTTAATAGTTGAAATGGATGAAGAAAACGAAAGTAAACAGCCTGCCTCCTCCGCAGACACGGTCGTGGATCCGTTTCACTATAATGACTACATCAAGCATGAGATCCAAGGAGAACACACGAGAACGCCTCCTACTCCTACTCCTACCATGCCTCCGATGAATTACAAAATCCCTCGCCATCCAAATGCCATATTCTCTTTTCCTACTCCCACTCCGTATTCTGCGCCATCCGGTAACCCTACTTTAACCCTTGCGCCATGCGCGAATGGATCTGCTTCTGAACTCTTCAAATGCATTGTGAAAAAGCCTGATGTGGTGCAGATGGAGATTAACGACGAAATGCAGTCAAATGCGTCTGATGTAACCGTGCAATTTTTAGCCGAGCTCAGAGTCTATACGACTGTCCAAACGCATCGCAACATATGCGCTTTTCTTGGCTCACTCGAGAATGTAGGCATGGTACTTGAATATATCGACGGACGCACTCTCTTCGATGTCATTTCTGTCAGACCTGAGCTGACCGTCTCGAAAAAAATTGATTATCACAATCAACTCTTGGACGGCCTTACACATTTGCATTCATATGGGCTCAGCCATGGTGATCTATCGTTGCTCAACATTCAGGTTACCAATTCGTCCGATACCATAAAACTTTTAGATTTTGGCCGCTCTGTATCTGCAGATTCAGTATACGCGAATCCAGAAGCAGAGCCTATAGATCCTTTTACTGCACTTGCAAAACGAACTTCGATCTTTTCTCCCCTTCCGCCTAGCAAAACTGAACAGATCCATCCTGGTACTCGTCCATTCTGTGCACCAGAAATCCTTCGTGGAGAGTGTCAAGATGCACGGCTGGCGGACGCCTACAGTTTCGGTTTGATTATCGTCTGCTTGGATCGATGCGAAACTGTCGATATAAGGCCTTGGGATCAGCGGAAAGATCTTTTGCCAAGGGATCTGTTTGAGGGTTGCTCAGTGTTTGAGGATCGGGCTCGGGCATATCTGCAGAAATGGATGACTCGTCGGAGACTGATGAAGGAAGACAAGATGGCCCTTCCATGAAATGTACGTATTATTCCAGAGGCTTTCACTCTTTGGTTCTTGCGATTGGACTTGATTTGTAATTCTCTCTGGTGGGTGAACTTGTGCGGCATGTCATATATCCCAAGGTGTATCGAAACTAAAAGCAATTGTGCCATTATTGTAACAGAATATCTAACTCACACTGCATTATACCATCATGAATAAACGAATAAACCTTTATGTATACACTGCATTGTGTTGAGTTGTACCAGGTTGTACCCTGTTGTACCCCGCATAAAATTTGTCTTTGTGGCAGTGCGGCTAATCGGCCGGCCCTACTTTAACTTCGCACCACGTCCATTGAGTTTATCGAGCTTTCATTCGTTGATCATGGCTATGGTGCACCCTTCTCGCTTGGGTCTTGTCCCTCCAGATTCTTCTACTCGCAAACGGTCGCCTTCTCCGCGACCCTCCCGCCGCAGTCCTTCTCCAAGAAGAAGTTCAAGGACTGAGGATCGTAACTCTCGGAAACACGATAAACACGATGATAGAGAAAGAGAGGGCGACAATGGGCGGGACAAAGGACGAGCTCGGTACTCTAGTCGTGAAGATGACTATGACCGTGGCCGAAGTCATGGAAGAAATAGAGATAGAGGAGAGAATAGGAGGGCTAGTCCAAAGTATGAGGACTACAGACGAGCATCTCCTCCCAGAGATGATCCTCCTCATAAGATGCAGGGTGAAAACATGTACCCTGACAGAAAGGACCGGGGTTTGGACCGTGGCCCACCTCCGCATAGTGGTTATGTCCCTTCACGGAGCGGCGGAAGCGCAGATTTCTTCGAAAGGTATTCCCTTGTTTACCGTTCTCTTCATATTCAAATCTATTCAAAAATTTTCTAGCCGCCGATTACAGCGTGAAAGTATGACTGTCGATATATGGCCGCCATCTCCGAAGGCTCCCACTCGAGAACTGTATGCTTCTGCATCCTCGTATTCGCGTTCGTCCAACTCACAACTTCTGGTTACAGGTCACCCAAACGGAGCCACAAAAGATCTAAACGACGACTCTCGATATCGTCTGACACTGATTCTGAAGAAGAGGAACGTCGCAAGAAGGAAAGGACCGAGCGAAAGAAGCGGAAGGAACAGAGAAAAGAGGAAAAACGAGAGAAGAAAAGGAAACGGTCTCGAAGTCGACGACGGAGTGACGAGGAGGAGGAACGTCGATCTAGGAAAAGAAGTTACAGCAAAAGCAAATCCCCGCCCCGCAAGCGAACACGTAGTCCATTGCCCATCGACCATGACGATGAGTGGGTCGTCAAAGATTCTGGGTCTGGAGCCATGCTTCCTCCTGCGCTTCCAGTCTCGGAGCGTGTTCCTCAGACGTCCATCAATCGTGATGTTGGCTCAGACGATGATGATGATACCGTCGGTCCTCAACCAGCGGTCAGACCGAACATCAAACGCATTGACGAACGGTCATATGGTGGAGCTCTACTTCGCGGCGAAGGTAGCGCCATGGCCGCCTTCTTACAAGACGGAACCGAATCACGTATCCCTCGTCGTGGTGAAATTGGTCTGACCTCCGACGAGATCGCCCAGTACGAGGACGTGGGTTACGTGATGAGCGGTAGTCGACATCGCAGGATGAATGCCGTCCGTATCAGGAAAGAAAACCAGGTCATCAGTGCTGAAGAGAAGAGAGGTATTTTGAAGTTGCAAAAGGAAGAGCGGGAGAGGAGAGAGACTATCCTTAGGGAAGAGTTTTCTGAGCTTGTACAAGAAAGTTTGAAGGGTGCGGAAAGACCCAAGGCGGGTTGATTCATGTTAGGGTTGTCAAGTCATCAGGGATTCGCGATGTATCTTAGCACTCGGCATCCAGGTGATTCATGTTATTTTCATCATTTTGTATAACATTCGAAATCCTATTCAATGATCATCACAGGTGTACGCTTCGGTTGCAACTACTTCCTACTCATATCCTCTGAGGATCATAGGACTGTAGTTCGCTGTTGGGTATTTGTCGGATGTACTTATTGAGAATCTATTCTATGTGGCTGTTCCTCAAAGTCTAACTCGTGAGTAAAAGCT
The DNA here is from genome assembly GCF_021015755.1 of Lentinula edodes. Lineage (NCBI taxonomy): Eukaryota > Fungi > Basidiomycota > Agaricomycetes > Agaricales > Omphalotaceae > Lentinula > Lentinula edodes. The sequence continues at coordinate 250,474 of NW_025764318.1, forward strand.
GGTCCAATGACCTCACCGCCTTCTGCAATACTTTAGACAAACATTCGTGTTGACCATTGACAATCTTCACTGAATGCTACGCCGCCGGGGCTCGTTGTTCGCAGAACGCAATAGGAGTCTCAGCTCTGGACGAATCCATTCTTTTGACATCTTTGAATCTTCAACTACGTTGAGGATGCGTAAGTTTCGACGGACTTAACACGTCCTTCACTCTCGGCGATCCTCTGACTATCACCACTCCTTACCATCCTCGGGCCGCCCACAGTGCGGGAATTCGTTTTCCTTGTGGGACGATCCACCCACATACAGTGAGTTTGACTACTTCCTTCTGAAAATCTACATCTAATGATCACCTGGCAATGACTTCGTTTTGTAATCAAGTCATCATTATACTCAAAGTTACGAGCGATTTAAAACCAGTGGTGCTTGACGTCAAACATATATCGCCCATCCTTAACGCACAACCAGCACCACCGTAAAATTTCGCAAATATGCCTGAAACATTCAAAGTCGAGTTGGATACGCCAATTTACAAAGGAAGCGTCTCGTGTAACACTGGTCTCTTCATTAATGGCAAGTTCGTTGACGCTGTAGAGGGTGGAACTATCGAGTAGGGGTACTCTCATAGCCCGTTTACATTTATAACTGAATGTTCTATTTAATCGTCAGTGTCATCAACCCATGTATGTCTCCATTATCTGCTGTATCTTTCCTGTTGATATCTCATGAACGTCTTAGCTACCGGAAAATTACTCACAAAGGTAGCCGCGGCAACCTCAAAGGATGTTGACATTGCTGTTGAAGCGGCGAAGAAGGTAAATAGTCCTGCCAATCACCTACTTCTTAATATCATCCCGGTCTTTCCGTAGGCGTACAAAACGAGCTGGGGTCTCAAGGTTTCTGGCGCCCAGAGGGGTGAGCTCCTGATGAAGCTTGCCACCCTTTTGGAAGCCAACATTGATGAATTTGCTGCTCTTGAGTGTTTGAATGTTGGTATGTCGTGATTTGAACTCTATTCATCGTGGCCTGTGTTAAAACATGACGTAGGGAAACCATGGTCAGAGTCAAAAGGATTCGATATGAAACTCACGCTGCAAACTCTAAAGTATTATGCTGGCTGGGCCGACAAAGTTCACGGGAAGACCATTGAGGTATGTCCTCCGGTTGTATACTGTTCGATTCGCCATTTATTGACATTTTCCCAGACCAACGAGCAGAAACTGGCATACACCCGACATGAGCCTTACGGGGTAGTCGTAAGTCTAAAATTCCTTTCCCACTTTGCCAAAGGCTTATACACATCCGACGTAGGGTCAAATTATCCCGTGGAACTATCCTTTGGTAAGAAGCCACCCCTTGACTCCTTTTGAACGCAATATCGAAAGTTTTTCAGACTATGGTGTCCTGGAAAATAGGACCTGCTTTGGCCACCGGAAACGTGGTTGTTTTGAAGGTAAGTTTCCAACTTCATTCCCGTGACAAGCTCGTGAACTTCCTACGAATTATAGCCATCCGAAATAACTCCCCTTACCGCCCTGAAACTCGCTGGCTTGGTACAAGAAGCTGGTTTCCCTCCTGGTGCAGTCTACCACCATATATAATCCAACGGTGTATGTACTAACCACTGTTCATAGGTGTCGTAAACATCATTCCCGGATACGGCGAGTTGCATTTCATTTATGTGCGTTTTCGGAGTCAATCTGACTGTCCCTCCAGGAGCAACGGCTGGTGCCGCAATGTCATTGCATCCTGATATAAGGAAGATCGCGTTCACCGGAAGCACACTGACAGGCCGTAAAATCCAAGAAGCATCTGCCAAATCTAATCTCAAAGTTGTCACACTGGAACTGGGCGGGAAGAGTCCCAACATCATTTTCAATGATGCGGATTTGGAACAGGCAGTGAAGTGGGCAGCAATTGGAATCTTGTTAGTCTCCTCATAGTCGGTGCTGCATTCATGTTCTATTATTTATTTGATATTCACAGCTCTAACTCGGGTTCGTATGAATCCACTCCATCCAGTTGCTTTGATAATTTCTTAATCCTCGTTAGGCCAAGTATGCACCGCTGGTTCACGAATCTTTGTACAAGAGGGAATATACGATGCGTTCATCAAGGCCTTCAGTGAAGCTGCAGCTGGAGTCAACACGAAAACTGGGGACCCGTTTGCAGAAGGCACTATCCACGGGCCAGTAGTGTCTCAAACTCAGTTTGATGTATGTGCTGCATGTACATGATTTGGGTTTCCATGACTCACTTGGGGTCTTCAGCGGGTTATGGGCTACATCGATGCTGCCAAGGCAGAAGGGGCGACCGCTTTCATTGGCGGTGAACGTCACTCCCTTACCGAAGGTTTCTTTGTCAAACCAACCATATTCACCGATTGCACTCCCGACATGAAGATTGTTCAAGAAGAAGTTTTTGGTCCTGTAGCAGCGGTTGTCAAGTTCAAGACGGAGAATGGTTGGTGACATGACTTGTAATCTTCAAGATAGCCATTCTTACGTTCATCGCATAATACAGAGGTCATCGAAATGGCGAATGATAGCAACTACGGATTAGCCTGCGCCGTGTTCACGGAAAATGTTAGCAGGGCAATCAGAGTATCTAATGCGCTAGAGGCTGGAATGGCATGGGTGATTAAACCCGTCTTCGAGAAGTCTGATCTTGGATGATGACCGCAATTCCTTCCAGGTCAATTGCAATGTGACCACAGAATACAACGTTCCGTTCGGTGGCTACAAACAATCTGGGTATGGCCGCGAACTGGGTGCATATGCAATTGATACGTGAGTGCAGCATTATATACTCAAGGGTCGGCAGTACTTATGATAACACTTGGGTTGCGCAGATATACCCAAGTCAAGGCTGTCCACATCAATGTAGGGCTCAGGATCTGATTGTTTCCTCAAGCGTACTTTCTGGTCAAACAAATTGTATTATTATGAGTGGTACAGAATAATGATCGAATTTTCAAGTTCAAAATATTATTTAGAGTAGCAAGAGTGAGGTTCAAGTTGTTGGCCAAGGTCCAGGGTCGCTTGGTACTCAAACCTACTCAAGCTCACCTATATACGTAGAGAAGGAATAAGAACGAAGAGTGATTCACAAGGCTGTATTATGTGCCACTGTACATTATAATTAAGTGCTCCTGGTCCGAAAGTCTTTGACAAAGATCCCCTTCTCTGTACATATACGAGGACAATTTCCAGTGAGCGAAAAGATGATGCAGAGCATACTCTTCGGTTTGGAAGAAAACAGATCAGAAGGAGATGCAGGCTCTGGACCTCCAAATTTAGTATTAGTAGACATTGTTTTCATTGAGTTCAGGATAGAAATAATTTTAATCCGTCTCTCAAAGAACTTACCATTTCTTTGCATAAACAGTGAGTTCGCGCTACCTATATATTCCCCGGTAAGATAAGACGTAGATCGACGGATATTGTCGTAAATTTCGATTGAGAATAATGTCCTTATGATTGCGGAATGCACTGGAAGTATGACGAGGTACATAACATTAAAAACGCACAAAACGTAGTAGGCCATGCGCGGTGCTCGTTCTGATGACACATCATACCGGTATCACTTGGAAACATAGTCCACTGAACGCCGGTTTCCAAAAAAATACATGCGCCCACTTTACACCGGCACCATGTTGAGCGTCACCGAGTAGCATACAATAGGACTGGCACCCGAAACTCCGGACTGTGAGGGAATGGTTGTGGCGTTAAAGTATAACGAGGTTTGTGGGACACGAGGCGCATCACTAGGGCACAGATACCACAAGTCCGCAATCTCATTGACCGCAAGGATGGGGAAAGCTCCATCGGACACAGCGGAGAAAGCCGTCGAAGCAGGTGTGCTATAGAAGCTGCTAGTGCCCCAATCTAATGAACCACCGGAAAGTGGGGCACTGGCATTTGTCTCCCATGTACCATCGGGGTAGAAGGCGCGAAGCTCGCCACCCACGAGGCCAAGAGAGGGAAAATCATTATACGGGTAAGAGGCGTATGTCTATGAAAGAGGTTATCAGACTTTTATATGACGCTTGATTCGACAGTTACATACTGAGCTGACATGGAAAGACTCTCCGTCAATTGCGCCTAGAATCAATATTAAAAGCGAGAACGATTGCGGACGACGACCTACTACTCACCGGCAGATCCCAATACAAGAGGTGCACCCGTGGAATTCGCGTTCGGAAGAGTATTGTTCAAGGCAGCGAGGGTGAAGTTGTTAGCCAAAGTCGTCACGCTCGAACGAGCTGAGATTTGTACGGGAGTTGTGGCAACAAAACTCGTGGACGCCAACATCACGGCAAGTAAACGAACAGATGCGAACATGTTTGTCGAGAGCTAAGTCGAGAAAAGTAGCAAGAGATGAAAGGTGCAACCCAAGGCTAAGCTGAAAAATGGAAGATCTGCAAACCCCGCTTATAAAGGGAATCTAACACTGTATTATACTGTATATCCGCTGTCATTTTACCCACACTGGCTCTAGCGGCTTTCTGGCTCCGTGAAAGTATGCCAAGGGATACTAACTGCTGTGTTATGACGGAAGACGATCGCCGCAGGCAAGTCGAGGCCACTGCGAAACCAATTACTATTCGTTGTTTCACAAAAAGAAGCCCGAAAGTGAGAAAGTTATGTCCGTTCCGCGAAATTTCCATTTGGATAGTCCGGGATGGGGACAGTATCTCTTCGGTTGTTGACTCGAATAGAAGGACAGCCAAATCAATGTCAGAAAGTACCCAGGCCAAAAGGTAGTGAACGAAAAGCAAATGTAGACGTAAAACAACATTCCAGTACGGATCTAAAGACGAGATTCAACACATGTATCAAGCGGTGCCCACGCAATAGTCGTTAGGTACTCACTTCTATTTCTTGCTCTCCAACTCTTCCTCCATCGCGTCCTTTAATTTCTGCAACTGTACTGTCACAGCAGTGTTGCCACCCTGGGCAGCGGTGGTTCTAGCTTGGAAATCTTCGACGAAGTTTCCTAGACGTATCGCGACATTCTTCGCAGAGATAGGCCGTGAAGATATGCAGATTAGTAGACTTTCGGAATCAGCTGTATCATACTCCATCGGGCTCCATTATAAAATGAATGAACGCCTCAAAATCATTGAGCGTTTCGCAAAGGGCCCCAAAAATGTCAGGGAAGCGTCAATGGTTGTGGAACTGGTTTCCTTCTTATTGGTGACCTGTCAGACGAGGGTGAAAAGTGTGACCATATGAACTCATATGAATCGAATCATGTCAGTCGACAAAACAATCTTCATCGCGTTGCAAAGAAGGCAACTGAACGGGAATACCCTCGGGACTTGGCACCTTGTAACTTATTCTTATTCTGAAGCCAACTCTCTCTCAGACTTGGGAATCGGAACTACGTAGATCCTGCACAAGCACCTGTACAGTTTAGTACGTGTGGTCCATCATTTGTCTTCATTCTTGCATGACAATGAATAATCTTTTGTAGTAAAGTAGATCATCCCTCGGGCGACTGGCCACTATCAAAATTACACGGCACGCTCGTTGATAGCATGGAATACATATTGTCGGTCATGTTAGCCACACATCAAGAAAATCAGAAGAACTTTTCGATCTTAAACTTTTTGATTTATGTACGTCGTTTCTCAGCTGTATCTGCTCATACCTGGAGCTTCTAGCGAGCAAGCTGCATGCAGCTATGGTGCTCGGGAGAAAACGTGTGGAAAGTCAAAATGAATTCGATCCTCTCGCGGGCTATTTTTTTTGAGCTCAACTGTCGGTGAATCCTGGTCCCTGGCTACTTTCTCTCAGATTTCACTCAAAGCGAGTGGTCTGATGATGTCTTCAGCTTGTTCCTGGGAATAACAATGTTTTTAGGGATGTACAAGTGAAATATACTGGGCAGACTCATCAAATGTTCCGATAAAGGTACATAGTACAGGGTGTGATAGTACTATAAGTTTTTGAAACAAGAGTAGGGTATAGTAGATCTCACTACATATGACGACTCAGCAAGCGTTGCTGGCAGTGTATCTGGTTTTAGCGAATCAGATCAATTCTGTAGTCTTTAAAAGCATATACATAGACGGTTGAAAGTTGAAGTTTGGAATGTTGGGCCTGAGTTCACCTGAGTTCGCCTGAACTAAGTTATGAGTCAGAATGACCAGTCTTTGCTTTCAGGCTGGCATTACTACCATCGATAACACAATGGCGGGTAGGTGTATGCACCATAACTAGGTACTTACGCTAAATCTGGCTCGGTGGTGTTCTTCATCCGAAATAATGCTGAACAGCAAGAAGACAGAAGGCTTGCACACATACAATTTTAACGCCTCAACTAATTTATTGCTCAGCTCCAATGAGTCCAGTTCTTCATCGTCAGAGCAAGTCTCGCATACATTTGCAAAGCTTCTAGATTTGGTTGATTGTCAAGTTGGGTATAAATTGAAGACTGAGGAAAATCTGCTCTTAAGAATCATCTCATTAGTATCCTCACTCACTTTCACTCACACCAACCCAGTCAAGCTCTATATTTTCATCATGTCCGTCGCTGTTCCCCCCGGTCTCTACCAAGTTCAGGTCACTAGTAACGCCAGCCAGAAGGTTGCAGCACCCGCTTCTGCTGGAGGTAACGTCACTGTTAATACCACCACCACTCAAGTCGTAAGTGAATGAGGCTCCTTTCGCCCCGTTCTTGTTGCTGACGATCTCGACATTAGTGGCAAATTACTGGTGACGGAGTGATCACATCGTTCCAGACTGGAAGTTCTGCTGCCCAAGCTCGGACACAGAATGTCCCTGCTATTTCGGGAAACAATGTGGTCGCTGATGGTGGAGCTACCGCGCAGCAATGGATTATTTCGGGAGCGAATCTGTAAGTGGTATCCTTTCTGAGTGGTCGCAGCTTTTACCACCGGGAGTGCTCAAGAATGATGGGACTAATTTGTTCATTCGTGTCCTAGCATTTCCAACACTTATTGGACCGGATATGTCATGACTAGCGATGGAACTCGGCTTTTCTGGGGTGTCGATGGTAGTAATGTAAGTCATGCTTGGTGAACACATCTCTCGTTAAGTTGAGTTAACACAATTGTGTTTCCATCTTTGCAGAATGTTCGCGTTACAGGAACCAGTGCCAAAACTCAGTTCAGCTTCATTCCCATCGCTGTCTAGGCTTTACTTGCCACCAGCATCCACAAAGGCTGAGCGTTGAGCACACACTTGGTCTAAATGGTGTCATTCTTCTATATTATCTTCTCATTGCATAAACGTATCAGGGAACCATTGAAGTTGTTCAACACAATGCCTTGGAATCCGTAGTGTACATATTCATGTATTCCAGCTGGTAAATAAATCTTGTCCAAATGCATTTCCGCAACCCGTACGTTGAGGCCGAATCCTGCTTGATAAATTGTATCGCACACATCTACTGCAAATAGCTATCAGCACATGCTGAAAGCCTATCTGCGAACTTCAATACACAACTTCGCAGCAACTCTACATTGCGTGCAATGCACAAAGCTGATATGGTTGATATTGGCAGGTCAGCCCATGCGCATTTCACTCCCTCCGCCTCTGCTAAAAGTGTAGGACATTAATATCTTTGAGGCTTTTTGTAGAGAATCCACACGCTTACTCCACGTTAGTATCACGTTCAATGCCACCGACTAATGTTATACAGCACTAAGTTGAACATCCGATGAAGGAATTCTTGTCGTGCTGCAATACACTAAAGTCTGAAACAATTCCGGGACATCGCTGGAGCACAGATACTAGAGATTTTTCGTTCAAGTTAGAAAGGGAGAAAATTTCAATACCAGATTTAGCATTGAATGCTGTCGAAGCTGTGTTACTATAAAGACTGCTTGCGATCCAGTCTAGGAAGCCATAGAGCAAGGTTTCATCCCCTAGAGAGAGAGGGAAAGGAAGTTGTATGGATTTGAATAAAGATGCATTTGAGGCAGAAGACGATGAGAAGGATGTTGAAAATATATCTTGAATTTAGTTGATACGCACATTGAAAGGTGCAGATAAATGATTGCGAAGACCAACTCCGATGCGATAGAACTACTGACCGGCGGCGCTCAGCACTGGGGAAGCAGGCGTGAAATCCGAAGCAGCGAGGGTGAGGTTTTAAGCAAAGGATGTCTCGCTCGAGCGCATCGTCAAATGCAGGAGAATGGAAGAAAACATTTAATTGAAAGCCGACAACTGAGAAAGAAGGAACCGTAAATTGGTAGACGAGTTATTTGGACGAGAAGAAAGGATGATTCAAAACTACCATGGCCGTCTGCTTTTCGTGTTTGTCGTCCTAAGACTGGTTGCTGGAAATTCACCTTTTCAAGTTTTTGATGCCATGGATGGATGCCGGAGTAGTGCTGTGAAATGAGAGTTATTTTGCCGGAATGAATCACGGCAGTTTCGCGTTTTTTCGATGAACCAGGTCAAAACCATGTACATGATTCCCTGCAAAGAACATCGTGCTCTATCGTGCCACTTATTTCCCGCGCAATCTCTTCACTTTCTCAATCAAATCTGGGTCACCAACTTGATCTGCGTTCTTTACAGTGCTGCTGTAATGGTCGGTCATGCTGCAATATATCTTTCGTGCTTGTGACACGTCGTTCGAAGAAGAATATTTACGCAGCTCAGGCTAGAGGTGTGACCTTGTGAATGCAAAAACTCAGATAGTGGAAGAAGTTCAGGAAAGAGAGGACCAGATGGGACGTAGCATTGCGCACTATTGGGCCCCTACAGACTGCTTTCGTGCCGACAACCTCAATGCTGTATCGGCCTCTATTTTGGAGATGATGGAACCTGCGGGGGAATGCTGCATTGAGTCTAAAATCAGCCTCTCCCGCGCCTTCGAACAGGCGACCATGTATTGAAGAAGAATTTTTCGAATCTTCGATACAATTACAGGATGCCCTTACAGAGCGCTTTTGCAAGTTCCACATCGCTTCATAGAAACCCAACAATCTTTCAAATTAGTAATTGAGCATTTGCGGGCTCTTTCAGTGCTCTTTCTCTACGGAGCCACGGTCGGATCAGAACTGACTCTCTTTCGTTTGCAGGAGAGGTGTGCGGGAGCCCAGTCACGCGTCGCACTCTGGCCGCACTCAAATTAAATATCCCAGGTTCGTCACTATATTCTCTCGGCTAAAGTAGAGGCTGTTGTTCACGTCGAAAACTAGGCATATTTACGGCAAATGGAGGTACGGTAAGTTACTACAAATATTCTTGCACCGTATTCAATCATGGCAAGCCTTGAACTTCGCCCTGAGCCTGTCCTGGTCCACCAAGTATTTTAAACAATTTGATTGGGTCTTTCACCGCAGCCGAGTCTGTACGCGAAGGTGAGCACTGAGTCCAACCGGTTGATATTTTTCTATCTTCGTCGATATAGACAAATTTACCAAATGCTGTCGCCTTTTCGATGAAGCGCAAGAGGTGACAGCCAAATCCAGCTCCCATCGTACGTGACTCTATATCAGCGGATCTGCCTTATAACGCATGGGGGAGAGATGTCACCTAAGAGATTAATCCTCGCTAACACCATGGAAGGTGCTTCTGTGTTGGTTATCTATGTGCCTAAAGCGTGAACATTGCGCCAGGCTGTCTGCTCGAGCCATTTATTCTGAAGTCAAACCCCTCCAGACATGGGAATCAGAACTACATGACAAGTTCCTGTACGGTCTGGTAAGTGTGGTGCAAGATTCGTCTTCACAATTGATAATCATTTCCGCAAAGCAGATCATCCCTTGGGCAACTGGCCACTGTCAAAGTAACACGGCACGCCCGGAATCTGAAGTTTTCGTTGGTGAATAGCACTGAATGCCGCTGGTCATGTTGACCTAAACTCTAAAGCATTTCGGGAAATCCGAAAGGACGTTTCGATCTCAATGTTGGCTAAGATCTTCGCCTCCTTTTCTGTATGTCGTTTCCTAATTTGTCCAACGTCCAACGTGCACCTGCGGTTCTAGCATGCACGATGCCTGTAACTGTAGTGCTTGAGAGAAAAAATCCAGGAGAATCGAATGAATTGAATCCCTCAAGAACATTTTTTGACCTTGACTGTCGTTGAATCCTGGCCCTGGCTGATTGTTGTTCTTGGTCTCGGAGTAAGTGACTTTCATTTGCCAGCATCTTCGGGAAACCCTCTGCTAATGCTAAGCTCGTTCTTAGGACTCAGAATGATCACACGGAAATAAAAAGAAAATATTCTTGGATATTGTTCGCAATTGGAGGAGAAGGAGGGAACGGCACGGTCCCATCACGGTCCCATCGAGCCATCGGAAACTTACGACAAAGGTACTAGGCTGGTTCGCAGATTGACATCCTACCCCCCCCCCCCCCCCAAAAATAAAGGTGGAGCATGAATCAGAAACCTAGGTCATATATTGACTAAATAATTTTTTGCCACTGTATTTGATTTTAGTGAATCATAGGAGTTTTGTGGTTTTGTTGAAGTCTGGAATGTTGGGCCTGAGTCCGCTCGAACTGGGCTATGAGTCACAATGACCAGTGATTACTCTCAAGCCGGCATATCCATAATCGATAGCGGTAGGCGTACGCACAATAACTAAGTGCTTACACTAATCTGGCTCGGTGGTGTTCTTCATCCGAAACGAGTCTGGACAAGACAGAAAGCTGGCATGCACCCAATTTCAACGCCTCACCCACAACAATTGTTGTCCTGCCCAAGTGGGTTAACTCTCTCATCGTCAGAGAAAGTCTCCCATACCTTTACAAAGCTTCCGGATTTGGTTGAACGTCAAGTTGGGTATAAAAATTGAGAAGAATCTGCTCTCAAGACTCATCTCATTATCCTCACTAACTTTCACCCACACCAACCCAGTCAAGCTCTTTATTTTCATCATGTCCGTCGCTGTTCCTCCCGGTCTCTACCAAGTTCAGGTCACTAGTAATGCCAGCCAGAAGGTTGCGGCACCTGCTTCTGCTGGAGGCAACGTCACCGTCAATACCTCCACTTCTCAAGTCGTAAGTAAATAAGCCAGACCATCACCGACTCCTTTGGCCCTGTTCTTGTTTAGGGACTATCACTGACGATCTCGACATTAGTGGCAAATTACTGGTGACGGAGTGATCACATCGTTCCAGACCGGAAGCTCTGCTACCCAAGCTCGGACACCGAATGTCCCTGCTATTACGGGAAACAATGTGGTCGCTGATGCTGGAACTATCGCGCAGCAATGGATTATTTCGGGAGCGAATCTGTAAGTGGCATACCTCTTTGAGTGGTCGCAGTTCTTACCACCAGGAGTGTTCAAAAATGATGGGACTAATTTGTTCATTCATTTCCTAGCATTTCCAACACTTACTGGACCGGATATGTCATGACCAGCGATGGAACTCGGCTTTTCTGGGGTGTCGATGGCAGTAATGTAAGTCATGCTTGGTGGACTCATCCCTCATGGAGCTGACATAGCTTTGCGGTGTGTTCGTCTTTGCAGAATGTACTTGTTACAGGAACCAGTGCCAAGACTCAGTTCAACTTCATTCCCATCGCTGTTTAGGCTTTAGGATATTTGTCACCAGCATCTGCAAAGGCCCAGCACGCACTTCTGGTCGAGATAATGTATATCCTTATGTAGTCTCTCGTCATTATTTAAATGTATCAGGGAGCCATTGATGTTGTTCAACACAATGCTTTGGAACCCGTAGTGTACTCTTCTTGTATTCCAGCTAGAAAATAAATCATTTTCAAACGTACATCCCGCAACCCGTTCGTCGAGGCCAACCCGAGCTGTTAATTCAAGTTGTATCGCACAATTCTAGGTTCAGGAGACTGTATATCAGCAAATAAGCCTATCTCCGGGTCTTCTAGTAGGGCATTAAGCACATAAAACAATAAATAAAATTCAACTGTCCGACAAGGTGGTCGAGATATGGCGGAGAATCTGATAGGAGATTGACAGATCGTTTCATGCGTATCTCGCTCACTATTTTCTAGCAAGGGTACATCAATTTTTGCAGGCTTTTTTTTTTTGGGAGAATCCGTGTACTCACTCTTCATACTGGTATGATGTTCAATGTCACGGAGTAGCACTGTACAGGACTAGCTCCAGATGCCCCAGATTGAGACGGAATTGTTGTCGTGTTATAGTATACAGAGTTCTGGGGCAATCCCGGGGCATCGCTGGGGCACAGATACCACAGATTTGCGGTTCCGTTGAAAGCAAGGACGGAGAAATTTCCAGTGCCTGATTCTGCAGTGAAGGCTGTCGAAGCTGCGCTACTATAGAGGCTGCTTGTGGTCCAGTCCAAAGAGCCATGGAGCAAAGGAACACTAGCATTAGTATGCCAGCTCCCTTGTCTTGAAAAGGCGCGAAGGTTTCCATCCACCAGCGCGAGGGAAGGGAAATCGTTATATGGATAAGAGGCGTACGTCTAAAGTAGAAACCGATTAGAAGGATGTTAAGAACATAGTTGACAATCAATCGGCGCGCACCGAGGTCACATCGAAAGATTCTCCGTCGATAGCACCTGTGTATGAATGATTATGAGGGCCAGGTCAGATGCAAAAACACCCGAGTACTGACCGGCGGTGCCCAAGACAAGGGGAGCGCCAGTCAAGTTTACATTTGGAAGCGTGACATTCAAGGCGGCGAGGGTGAAGTTTTGAGTCAATGTCGTCTCGCTCGAGCGCATCGCTAAGTATACAGGGGATGCGAAGATGAAGCTGGTGGAAGACGACATCACGACAAGGAGAGCAGATAGAAAGCGAAGGGAAGAAAACATGCTTGTCGAGGGTTGAAATTGAAAATAGGTTGAAGGTAGACAAGCAGACGACTGGGCGAAATATGTGATGTTGAGAGTTCAAAAAAAAATCGGAGTCGTTTCGAGTACGGAAGAGCGAATAATGTGAGGATGTTCCGAGCGGTGACTTTATATCACTCTTCCCCTTCGGACAGATACTCATTTTCCGGTGGAGAACACTTCGATAATCAATTAATTATACAGCGCATAGCAATGCAGCGCCTAATACTTAAATCAGTAGATGGATAACAGTGAGTGAATACTATGATGAAGGAACCATACTTTCATGCGAAAGAAAGAAAGATTCAGAGCTGCTATAATCCTACTGATTTCCGTGTTTGTATCGTGGTTTGTCGACCAAGAATAGTTGCTGGGATTCGCTTTTTGCGTGATGCCAAGTCTAATCTAGCGCTGGGAATTTGATGAGGGAATTTTCGAAGCCGCGAGGGTGCCGGAGTGAATCACGACTCTTTCCAGTTTTCTATACTTGGCGACTCTAGTAGCCAATTGGTGGTTAGTAGTGCTAACTGGTGATGTCCCTTTAGTTCGAAACCTAAAGAAAAGAACCCCCTGCTACTTTTATTTCCCGCGTCATTTGTTCGTTGGTTGAATGCCACCTGGCCCAGGATACAATTGGATTTGCGTCCTTTCAAGTGCTGCTGAAATCGTCGGTCATGCTGCCAGATATCGTGCTTCTCAAGTGTCGCGTCTTTCCAGGGAGAAGGCTTCTGCAAATAAGGCTAGAGGTGTAACGTTGGAGAATGATTGGAATGATTTGAAGGCAAAAACCCAGACGGTGGAAGAGAGATTGGAAGTTCAAGAGAGAGATGGCCAGAGGGAGGAAGAGGGACGTATCGTCGTGCCCTTGCAGCCTGATTTTGCGCCGACAACCTCGAATTCTGCATCGGTATCTATTTTGGAGCCGATGGAGACTACGGAGGATCGTGTTGCAATTTCGAAGGAAGCGCATACACCTTCCGAAACCGCCTTAAATACGGTCTCGAATGTTGAATCAAGCGTAAACTCAACCTCTGCCATGCCTTTCGATGAAAAACCACTTGAGGAAGGACTGTCCAAATCTCAGTCATCGGCTACTACCGAATCTCCAATACCAGTCGATCTACTTGAAGCAGAACTGGAAAGAAACAAATCCGCTATAACAGAGCCAGCTGCTGCAGCCTCCACGCTGGCTCATAGAAACACTCTCCAATCTTCCAAAGTACCTTCTTCGAAACTGGGCAGGCTCTTTCATTACGGAGGTACGCGTCGTGCAGAGCGAAATCGATCTAGAATTGACTCGCGAACTTTTGTTTACAGGCTTAGCAGCATCTTTAGGATATGGAGCAGCTTCAGAATTCCTTCGTCCATCTACATCCTCCGCAAACGCGTCTGGTACACCAAATCGTTCAGTTCTACTGACTGATGCTAATATCGGTCGTCTGGTGTCGAAACTATCCCAAATGAGAGGTGCCGCGCTCAAATTGGGCCAATTTTTAAGTATTCAAGGTTCGTGAGACAGACCTGGTATTGAAACGAGCTTCAATAATGCCTTTGTAGATACGCATCTTCTCCCAGCTGAAGTAGATGCTGTATTTAGACGCGTCCAAGACTCGGCGCATTATATGCCTGATTGGCAAATGGAGGTAAGTCTGTTTCCTAAACGTCATTGCACAGTAATTTAATTCATGGTAGCAAGTCTTAAGTTCCGCTTTGGGCCCATCTTGGTCCACCGAGTATTTTGAACATTTCAACCGAATTCCATTCGCAGCTGCGTCTATTGGCCAAGTCCACGAAGGAGTGTTGAAGGCGAAATGGAGTCCAACCGGTCTGTTTATATTCGTCTTCGTCTTATAAATATTCAACGCTGTCCTCTTTTCTAGGCAAAGCGGAAAAAGTAGCAGTCAAGGTTCAGTTCCCCAACATCCGCGACTCTATCTCAGCAGATCTTTCTTATATCACCTGGCTATTGCGCGTTACGCTTGGGGGTAAAATATTACCCAAGGGACTATTTCTCGATAGGACTATGGAAGTACGTACTTCTCTGTTGTTAATATACCTGAAACATGAGCTTTAGACAGGTCATGAAACAAGAACTGACAGACGAATGCAACTATGTACGTGAAGCACATTTCCTGCAACAATTTCGTTCGGCGGAATTTCTAGGTATGAGGTTCTCCTCATTCTCAACTGGGGCTTAGCTCATTCGGTCAACGCGCATAGGATCTGATTCTCGTTTCCACGTACCTTGGGTTTCATCTGTTTCCAGCGAACAAGTACTCGTCATGGAATTCGTTGAAGGAGGCGTCAGTCTTGGCTCCGACCTCGTCACAGCATTGCCGCAGAAAGAAAAGGACAAGGTTTGTTTGGCTTCAGAGTGTAGTACTTGCTGCCATTTCTTATTTTGAGATTACAGATTGCGACGACAATCCTTCACCTGTGTTTACTCGAGTTGTTCCGTTTCGGGACAATGCAAACCGACCCGAATTACTCCAATTTCCTCTACGTCCCCGGTATGTTGAGTTTCTGTGGGCAATGCTCATCGGGTACAATTTCTCATGCACTACTTGTGTAGAAACAAAAAAAATCGCTCTGATAGATTTCGGGGCTACACGAGAGTATGGTCCTGAATTTCTGGACGGATGGCGCAGGCTCCTCGAAGCTGCCGCCTCTCTCGATCTGAACAGCGGTGACTTACATCAAAACCCTGCTTGGAATGCGTGTGTCCACGAAAGTGTCTCCCTGGGGTACCTAATAGGAGGTCCGGGCGAAGGCGAAGGCTTCGAGTCGCCTGAAATGATAGAAGCGCATGTAACGAGTCTTGCTTTATTGGCGTTCCCGTTCAACGAGAGGACATCGCAACCTGTGCGGTTTGGAAAGGGATCTGAGTTTGGGCGGAACACTGAACGGATACGAGATCTTATACCGGTGATGTTGAGGGAACGAAAGAAGGGTCCGCCAAGGGAGACGTACAGTTTGAACAGAAAGTTGAGTGGAGCGTTTCTGTTGGCGTCGAGGTTGGGGGCAACAATTCATGCTCGAGATATATGGGTAGATGTATTGTGACAGATTATAACATTCAACTGGTTTACTGTACACTCATTCCCAGCAAAAATTTTCATACACAGGTCTAACCAGGACTCGAACCTGGGTTACGGGAAGTAAATCACTCGTCAAAATCCCGTGTGATAACCTCTACACTATTAGACCATTGTGCGGCTCCAGAGATATCTTGAATCTCTGCGGGAATCTTTCCGGTCGAGTTTGATAGACTATGTAGCGCCGTCTTTGCTTACAAATTTACAAGATGATACTCATCAGAATCTTTGCCTTGAGGCTTCGACACCACACCTGGTCACCTGGAGCACCAGGGAGCTCCTCTTTGTGAACTATACTCTATATTATCCACTGGTACCTGCTCCTCTCAGAAATTTTAACGAGGTGTCGGATGTCGGGGCAATTTCAACCACGCTCGAGGATTGGGACCCAGTCGCTCCAAGAACATCTGCGATCGCCTTGCGGGCTGTCAGAGAAAGAGTTATCCGAGATTACACAGCTCGTCAAGGTAGCTGAAGACGATCTGGATGGATATCATGCAGAGATATTACGGTTAGAGGCTAGGATTGTATATCTCAAGTCCGAACACGATCGGCTCGTCGACCATAAATCCACCCTTTCTTCTCTTCTTTCACCTATACATCGCCTTCCGAACGAGATCATGATCAGGATATTCACCTTTTCATGCGATCAAAATACTCTAGGCCACTCAAAGCAAAGTCATACGTTAGACGTTAGCGCAGTCTGTAGCAGATGGCGTGCTTTGACTCTTTCGTGTTCGGAACTCTGGGCCACCTTCAGCATAATCTTGCCTCCTATAGTTAACGAGCGTCATGATCCTCAACTGCTAGAATATGTTTTGGATATCTTTCTTGAACGCTCGAAACATCAGCTCCTCACAATCAGCATCGACGCGTATGGTTCCTCGGAGCATCCCCTACTACATAAAGTCATGCAAACTTCTCCAAGATGGCGCGATCTGACTTTGAACGTAGATGTTGTGCGATTCTCAGCACCATTACATTCTTGTCTTATTGGGCTGCGACTCCCTGAACTGCAATCTGCCTGCATAGTGCAACCCACAGGGTATGGAATCAGCACCCTGGACCTTCTTTCCGGAGCTCCCAAACTTCGTGATCTTCATGCCTTGTCACTGCCGCTCTCTTGGACAAATCCTCACTCTCTGAGCCAGATCACTCATTTATCGTACTGTCCGTCCTTCACAAATTTCTACGAGTTGCTTGACTGGTGTCCCCAATTAAAAACTCTTTATCTGTCTAACTTCGAACACGATAGAGACATTCGCGCTCGATCCATTCCTGCCAAACAGGTTCCTATAATTTCGTTGACAGTGAGCTTGGCTGGGTACTACCCCATGGTTCAGGACATCCTTTTGGACTCCATGGAATCCCTTGTTGCTCCTGCGCTAACTTCACTCGTACTAGAACAGCACGGTGAACTACCTGATAACCTGTATGCTCCACCTAGCCCTTTCAATGCTGTTGACAGCTTCTTAGCTCGTTCAGCTTGTCCATTGACGGTACTAGTTCTAGATAGCATGCCCTTGACAGATTGTGAGGTGGTCGCGCTTCTAAAACGACTACCTTCTCTTGTCGAGCTTACCGTAACGGAGTCCAAATTCGAGAATGCTCTCCCTATCACACTCGATTTCGTCGAGAGCCTACACTCGCATAAAAGGAGCGCCCTCCGTTCTTCTGTAAACCCCATTCTGCCAAAACTTCAGACGTTGGTTTTAGAGGTTCAGGTGACTGCGAGTGAATTTGAAAGGGAAGGCTCTACACTGGCGTTGATAGATGTAATTGTGTCTAGATGGTTACCAGAAAAAAGCTACGCGGCCAGTATAGGTGTCTCGTGCCTGCGGTCTGTCGAGTTGTACCTGTTGGGTCCTCCTCGACCAGGCCAATTCCAACTCCTGGAACCTTATGACAAATCGGGCTTGCGATTCGTGGTTGGAGAAAGCAGGGATTTTGAATACCGATAGGCCTGGGATCAAAAGCGAGGGGGTCGTATCTTGAATCCAAAGATTACATGGTACGTTTTAGCTCATTCTCACTAAATGCGTCTGCACATCTTATTGTAGATGAATGAAATGTTTGAAAGAAGAGCGAGCGTTTGACCTCCAAAAAAACTAGACTGGCTGCTGAAGCGCTTAAGTCTAAGCTGTCGAATGCCCTACAGCTATCAAAAGTATGTGTACCTACTATATATATCACCTTATTGGACAATTTTGATCGGCGGGCATACTTTAAACCTGTTTCGTTCTAAAGGTTCTATATCACTACTCGCACTCTTGTCCCTCACCTAGCATGCATATGGGACCCTGTACCTACTTGGGGCGCGCATATTGCACGCCGCATTTTTGATATACAATTCCAGTACATTAGCCACCACCTGCCACCACCAAGCATGGTGTGGTCCACGACAGTGGAGCCTAGTATCGTTTGGTGCTTCTGATTCAAACCAATCAGAGCAACCCTTATCCACCCACACTGAAAACTGGTTGCAAACTCCTTCAGGCTAATGATCACAGACTCTCCAATGTTCAATGTTCATGAGCTGGTAGACGGAGTACCGAGGCAAACGGCACCGCCGAGGGTAAGCTTGCGATGTAATTGTAGTCGCAATTCACTCGGGATTTTGTTATGGGTAACGTATGGGTTTAAAACTTTGGGCGAACCCTGGACAGTTTGGTTTAATTTACGATTTCTTTTTCTCCCTGCCAAACAGCTGGATAATCCGAGGGATCACCTTCAGGACTGGAAGGACAGCATGGGTACACCACACGCACAATCTCCTTCTTCTTGGAGGACACTACCTTCGTAATCAAATCGGACGATTTGGAATAGTCTATCTATTCGGACGGTGAAAGTTTGGAAGATCGTAAAAGCTTTTCACATATTTCGAGCATTCTGAGACGTTCAAATTATTACCTTTTTCCCCAACACGATTATTTTCGGTTGGGTGAAACTCGGCGTAAATGCATTCTATCACTACCCTACTACTTATCTTATCATCGTTGTGCTGACAATTTGTTTTCTTTCAGCCTACTTGGTTAGTCTGTCGTGTTTCATAAACTCCGGTACTTGCGTAAGAAAGATCATTGCGCGCATAAGACAACCCCGTTCGGTTTTCCGGTTGACATTTAAAAGTTCTACGTGGCAACCTCGTTTATTCCACAACTTCGCTCCGCCATAACACTCAAAGAAATGACCAGTCGACTTCCCCCTGAAATTTATCACCTCTTCATCGACGAGTTGGCAGATTCACCCCAGCTTCTCAAATCATTTTCCTTCGTGTCGCACGTCTGGTTATCTAGATGCCGCACACACCTTTTTAAACAGTTTAGTCTGCACTGTATGCCTTCAGCTGTGCATGATGCTGTCGAGGAGTATTCAGAGTGTTGGTACCCAGCGAATTCTTTTCCGGCCGATGACCCTGGTGCCGCAGTAACTGGTTCAGAAGGATATTGTTCTCTGAAATCACTTCTGAAAGTCCAACAAATCCAACAATCCATACGGGAACTATCATTGATCGAAGGAAACACGGTAGATTGTAATCGCTACAAGAAGCTTGATTTTGGAATGTGCTTATCGGAGTTGGCAACCAACATACAGTTTCCAAACCTCAACGCCCTCGCTGTCTCGTTCAATGGACCCGGATCACGGGAGTATTGCTTAGGTGTCACCGCGGTAGGGGAGCTCATGCGTATCCATTCGAAGCTGGAACACCTTGGCATATCCTCCCTTTATCTTGACACTCACTGTTTGCAAAACCTTCTCTCCTCTATGAGGGTCTGCGCCCAATTGTCAAGTATTACACTCGAATGCATCACTTGCGCAGCTGGTACAGAGTCTTTGATTTCTCGCGACTCTTCTTTAGCGTTGGAAGAGAACACCGCAGCATTACCCCAGTGGTCTCGTGCACCGATTCAGAGGCTCTCTTTGTCCGACGTTGGTCTTAGTTTGGTCGAAGTTTTGTTTTCTCCAACAAAACCGACCATATTCCAGATAGAACTGAAGTCACTGGCCATTGATTGTTCGAATCTGGACAGTAATCACGGAACGATGGAAGGGAGCGTAGGATTTAGGTTGATAGACCGTCATGCGTCCAGTCTACAACACCTCTTACTGAAACATCCAAAAGCAATTAATCATGGTCTGTACCTTGTGCAATTTCATAGACCCACCTGATTGACAATGTTTTCAACCAGCATTTTATAAACCCTTATTGGAGATGACTTTGCCTTTTCTTTTTATCATCGAAATTCATTTTACCAATGTCCACGACGGGAGGTTTCGCTATGCGCTCGAGAACTTATGCTTCTTGCGATCTCCCATCTCCGAATTGCGTATAGGACTGAAATACGGTCCTCGAACGGCCTTCACCCCTCCCGTTGATAGGTCGCTCATCAACTTTTCTCGATCGCTCCAGTCTCTAAGGCGGGTTAAATTCAAAGTAATCCATATGATAGACAAATTTAGCTGCGAACATCTGCCAAAGGCTAACCTTCATTTGCAGTTAGAAATTGTACAAGGAGATAGGTGTATAAGTACAAGATAAAGAGTTTTACATTTACAGGAAATCGAGCGTCTCTACTAGGTATGAGGGCGAGCAAGAGTTGATTATGATACCGTCATCAGAGGAAGAGTCCGCGTCTTCAGCGCCGTCTGGATTCAACCCCGCTTGTCTCATTTTATCTTCCCAGGGGGATACAACATGATCTGGAATTGGGGCACATAACCCAAGGTCAAAGCGATCGTTTTGAAGAATGAACTTGTGCAGAACTGGATTTATACTTATAAATATCTGATATTTCAACAATTGACACGGATTACGATAAATCATGTTCCTCACCAAGCTGCGAAGTCTGGCGATAAGTAGTGTGGTGCACCAGGGACTTCTAGTAATGAAGCTTCAACACCAGCTTCTTCTAATTGTCGAAGAAACTCTTCTGCATATGACTTTGGATATGCGACATCTTCAGAACCATGCACAAGTTTTACGGAGCCAATTATTCGAGCCAATACAGATTTTGGATGAGATTTGCGGTTGAGGTAAAAGTCAAGGTTCATGATGCGAAACTGATCCAAATGATGATAGTTCCACCTGACCATGGCGACTGGATAAGTGACACGGGTCATACTGTCGACGCTCGAAATCAGTAGTACTCAGTAAGATGCCAGCATTCACATACGCTGTTACAAGAGGAGAGAGCTTCGGATTGCTGAACATGTACTGTATGTTGCCAAAACCCGCATCATAAATAGCATCTTCTTTCACAGTCGATTCGTCTGGGAAAGCGGAAGCCCAGACATCATTAACTTCTTTGTGACCCTCGGCTACTTCAAGTGGCTAGAGCGATCGTAAGAATAAAGGTTAAAGATGTGTGAGAGGCATGAACTTCACTATTTCAAGGCACAAGTGAGATATTAGAAACATGGACAATACACGCTCGGGTTGTGTTACTGCTATTTCAACAGCGATTGTAGTCCCAGAGGACATGGCGACAAGGTGACAGGGTGGTAGCTTGATTGCATCCTGTAGAAGCTGTTAGTACATACTATAGTCGAACCTGAGATACATACCATTAATCTCATAGTGTCTTCTGCAGCTTCAACCTGTCCGTAGCGAAATGGAACTCTGTCGCCAGTTGTACCACCGTGCCCTCCTCTCAAATCAAAAGAAACAAGATTAAATCGTCGTAGTTGACAGTCACAAAATTGGGCTACATTGTAGAAACGTTATTGTTAGCACCAGAATTTTTCGACATCGAAGGAAGAATACACACCATAATATATATGTTCAGCTATAGACACAGGATGAATAAAAAGCAAGGTTGGAAGATTTCGATCAATCTCGTCAGCCTCTTCAGAGGCCGGAGTGCATATTGTGTACTTGAATCTGGTTTTCCCAGTGCTAGATGTCACGTCGACATAGGGCATATTCGAATAAGCCTTGAATCCGGGGAATGATAGTGGGAGTTGAAATAAGGTGAGGCACGTACTGTGAATGTCTATATAAGCGTAGAATGCCTCCCTACCCCCCAAGATCGTGGGCTGGTAAATAATGTATATACGAACGTCGAAAGAATCACTACAATTAATAAATAAGATAAGTACTTTCGCCACTCGCGAAGAACCTGATTGGCATCATGCGGTAAATCACGTTGGAGTACAGTTCATATTGATTAAGTGATTTCCCTTACCTGCAGGCTTCGAGATTCCGAAGTCGAACGACGACCAAGCGCAAGCTCGATGAAAGGATGTGTCCTATCTGGGCCAAGTAGGACAAAGTCCTGTTTCGACTGCTTGGAAGGAAGCCTTGAGAGGCGGCGTGGACTGGATTGGATGCATTCAATAGACTAAGCTTTATGGACTTCCATAGACCGTCTGGAATATTTTATACTTAGTTCGTAGATCGTAGAGCCTGTTTTTAGAGTTATAATCAGCGTAAAGGCTCAGAAAATCCTCGAGAAAAGTCCAGGATTCGTTGCTGCACCCTATTCCGGGTACTATGTGTATCAACAAATACATAGATTCGAGGCCAGATAGCAGATGTAGAGTTTGGAAATTGGAATCTAAAGACATGGTGCAATTCCTGACATCTGTATGCGGTGAACCGGCGGGAAAAGAAGAGCAGAAGGATTGGACCCACAACTATATCAAGAGCACACGACGAAAAAAAAACCACTCGAAATTCTGAGCCGTACATACGAATTCCTATGAGTGTCAGATCGGGACTTCGCATTGGCTGCTTACCTTGTATAGTTTGAGCATGCATTTAAGTAAGTAGGTATCGTAGTCTTATTTGCAGCTCAGCGACATTGTCAATATGTATCATAGAGCTTCTTGGGAGACGGTCTGAGGCGGTATGTATGATATTCATTAAATTAGTCCTTGTCAACGCATGAATGGAAGCGGTTTTTCGAGAACACAAAGGAGGCAAGTAGAGGGGAAATTATCAACAGTAGAGTCTTGGTAGCTCTTGGTAGTCGTCCATCCATCTTTTTTTGATTCTGATTCCAAGATCTTGAACTTGAAGGGAGCTTTCGACCATTCTTTTGACCCTTTTTCCAAACGATAATTATAACAGCGCTAACCGTCTGCTAGTGAACAAATTTTGCGACACTGGATATCTTGGATCTGACCACCCTCGCCCTTTCCTATCAAGAGCCAAGTAGATTTGAGCATAATTCCGCCATCAAGCACACTCCGCCGTTAAGCACGGTCTGTCTGCAGAAATAAGTAGCACCTTGTGGTCTTGGTTATAGATAGAGATTACCTCGTTCGCGACACCTGAAATACATGTACTCCATTCTACCTGATCAGCATTGGTCTTGAGTCGGCGGAGATGGTGGTTGGTGTGCATCTGTATCACAGTGGTCAAGACTGGAGGAGCTGCCTGAAGCAATCCTGGTGGATGTTCTCGATCCCGGTGAAAGTTTTGGAAATAGTTCTGATGATGACAAACATTAGCAATTGCTCTTTCTATTTTGGGAAATACAGTCATTGCGATTCGTATTACATTTGTGTCTACATACAGCGTACAAGTACCTTGGAGAAGTGCGAAGAAGAAATCAATGCATGAGAAGCGGGTCCAAAGTCCTCCAAGAATTTACAAAGCCGACTTTTGCCATTTGGGCTCTGCCCCATCAGCAATCGCCAAGTAGGGCATCAGGTCACTAGTCAAAAATTCGCTCGGCCACTCTTTCTTAATTTGACCCTTGAGGTAATCCACCGCGATCTTCAGGTTATCCTCCTTTACCCCAGGGTAAATCTTCTTTACATCCGGTGCAAGCTCGTCGATTAGCTTTTCTACGTATTCTGCCGTGATGTATTGTCCTGATTCGAGACGGGAGTTGTACTTGACCCATTGCCACAGCTGAACACGAGTTATCTCCGCGGTAGCAGCATCCTCCATGAGATAGTTGAGAGGGATGCATCCATTGCCACCTATCCAAGCCGAGGTGTAGGCCAACGACGTCGAAATGTTGGAACGAACGCCTTCGTCGGTGATCGTGCCAGGTACACGAGGGTTGAGAAGATCGACAGCAGCGACTTTGACGTCCTCACGACGGACGTGGTACTAAAAAAATAGGTTGAGATAAATTTCGAAGCAAGAGCAGGGATTTCTGAAAGCCTTACCTGGTTGGGCCCAAGCATATGTTCATTGAAAACCGCTAACGCAATTTTGTTGATGAGGGGGTGTGCAATCCAGGTACCGTCGTGTCCAGCTAGAACTTCGCGGAGTTTGTCCAGGCGTACTTTTTCCATAACAGCATCGTTCGCTGCTGGGTCGTTTTTGATGGGAATTTGAGCAGCCATACCACCCATCGCGGCAACTTTACGGCTGGATACATCTCCGTCAGATAAATGTAGTGGTTGTTTGTAAAGATAAACATACCGGTGGCAAGTTTGGATAAGAAGACGAACGTAGGAGTCCATAAACGGTACAGTCATTGTGACGTCTTTCCGGTCAGGAAGAACAGCAGAGCGGTCTGCACGACGCTTCTTAATGAAGCTGAAAATGTAGTCCCATCTAGATGTATACGAAGGTAAGCTACACGAGTTTGGAAGATAACAGTTGATGTCACCTTCCACAATTCAAACCAGAAGAATGTGTTCGAAGTTCAAAGAGTATCTCCTCCATGTTGAATACAGCGGGAAGAGTCTCAATGAGGACAGTCGCACGAATAGTTCCGTGTGCCAAACCAATGTAAGATTGGGAAAAATTGAATACGTCATTCCAGAGACGGGCCTCGAGATAATGTTCCATTTTGGGCAAATAGAAGTAGGGACCAAATCCACGTTTTACGAGCTCTTTTGCGTTATGGTAAAAGTATAAACCGAAGTCAAACAACGAGCCAGATACGGGGGCATTGTCGACTGTCACGCGAGGTTCATCAAGGTGCCATCCTCTTGGACTGGAGAAAGAATAGTATCAATGAGAACTTGAATTTTTTGAAAATACGATATGAAGAGCTCACCGAACGATAAGAACACACGGTTTCTCGATAAGCTTGTAGCTCTTTCCACCGGTATCGAAGTCAATCTCACGCCTGATTGCATCGCGGAGATTTAGCTGTCCGCTGACCATGTTAGAGAACGTGGGTGAGCTAGAGTCTGAGCGATAAGGTTAGCGGAAAATTTCTACAAAAACGGTATAGTGACATACCTTCAAAATCAGCCATGAAAGTTTTTGCTCCACTATTTAATGCATTAATGACCATCTTCCGGTCGGTAGGTCCTGTGATCTCTACACGTCTATCCTCGAGACCAGGAGCAGGCGGCGCACACTGCCATGAAGCTTCAGCGCGTATATGCGCTGTTTCTGGAGGGAAGTCAAACGGAGCACCCGAGTCCCAGCGACGTTGAGCTTCTTCACGGGCGATGAGCAACGATTGTCTAGTAGATTCAAAGGTACGGTGAAGAGCAGCAAGAAAAGCAAGAGCATCCTCTGTGAGGATAACGGCTTGGGCCTGTTCGGCGAGCTTGGAGTGAATTTGAACGCCAGACACCATGGTTGTAATTCTGTAAGCAAAAGAGGTTGAGGAGAAAGATGTTGGCTATCTGGCAATATAAGTCTCGGATTTGTTTGGTGGCGGGATCCCGATCCGTTATACGTCATTCCGTTTTTCACATGATTCCGTTTCCGTCCAGCATCCCCGCCTCCTTTGCGCGCCTCCGACAAGCCTCCGAGGAACAAAGCCAGACTCAGCCAGGTTCCGAGTCCACCGAGAAAAAATGGAAAAATAAATCAGCCGGCGGCTCACTGGGCTTCTGTGTTCAACAATATTCCGAATACAGCTGTTCTTTACCGTTCTACCACCAATATCGGTTGTCCGTAGTTCCGAAATGTCAAATAACATGTTTAGAGCGCTCCATTTACAGTGGTTAGAAACACATGGATATATTATGATGCATTCTTCTCAGTTACAGATGCCGGTCCCATTGCGGTATACGAGGCTAGAGCAGCACTTATCAAGGTCGGTACATTCAAAGGAACGGAAGTATAACTGACCAACAAGTTCCTTCGCTGCCCGTTCTCCAATTTTAATCACTCTTCTACAAGCCATCTGCCACATTCCAACACTCACAGCGCCTGATGACCACGTCAATACCAAGAGAAAAAGCACATGGGCATCGCTTACCCTTTGGCGCAAATGGGAAAGCTAAGACCCACGCCAGAGGTCCGAACCATCCTGGTGGAAGGTAGAAGATGGCGGCTTTTCTGTACCACCATCCGATGACAAATTGGGCGCCTGTGGTGCATATCCAAATGCCCGTGCTGAATTTGACCGAGAACGAGGTCTTCACCGAGGAAATATCACTGTCTAGATTCAAGTGACATCGTAAGCAGGGAGACTTTATCAGACTATAACGTATACGAACTAAGTTTCTCGAGATCTGCCAGTCCCTTGTCCACACTCCTTCTCAATTTGGCCCATTTGGCAAACTGATCTTGCGCACTTGTCTTCAAAAGCTCTGTTTTGGTGTTCAGAATATCAACTTTGAGCTTCTTCTGCTTTTCAGCAAGCGTTGGATAGAAGATACGGAGATAGAGAACGTAGAACTGGTACCCAAAATTGGCAACGTGTCAGCTTGATATCCATCGAAGTGAAACGAAAACAGCTCACCCATCCAATCAGGACTGATTTACCAATCCATGAGATGAGCTCTGCGAAAAAGACTAGACAAAATATTGTAACAATCAGGGACATTTCGAGCCAGAACTCGTTGACGTCGACGTCAACAAGAGAAAGAAATAATATATTGCCAGCATCAAACAAGCGCGAGGCGCGTCAGACTATTTCCTAATTTGGAGTATCCTCAAACAGCTGGGACCGTGCCGGTTTCCTTTCTCACACAAAGACGCTGTTTGAACAAAAGGCATTGCGCAAATTGAATAGCCTCTTTTCTCTACTTCCTGAGTAAAACCAATATGAGTACCCGATGAGTACTTGCCCCAGTGTTTTTTATAGCCTATACGCGCGTTTTCTAGAACCTGTTCCTGACAAAAAGTTGATATCGTCTGCACTATTTTGTTCACGCACGACGGTACTCATACCCCAAAGTGAAGATGAATTGCTCCGGATTTCGATCTCAGGGAAGGAAAATTGGCAGGGAAGAAGATAATAGATCAAGGGGAGCTTCAGCAGCAGGCCCGGTGAGATGGAGCGATAACTTCTCAAATTGGGGAATCGACTCTTTCTTTCTTCAGCGGAGAGTAAGGGAAGTATTACTCCTAACTTTGCTTGTTCATCAAGCCAGATGAGATAACAGTCGAGCCAGTGAACCTGCGGAACCGATATATCTAGGAATGGAGGAATAATTAAATCGTAAGTGCACAAGTCCATGAAGCAGCTCCTGCATCCTGCCATCGCAGGCAGGAATTTTCCCTCCTTCGCGGGTATTGGAGAAATGATGTTGTCAGCTCGAACCTCATGGAAGCACACACATGTGCTCCTACCCTTCGGACGCGTTACTGACTGACATCACGCATTCTACATTACTGATATCATACATCCCTAGATAGTATATATACTTGTACTCTTGGTTCTTGACTTCCTTCTGGTTCCACTACCATCTTCACTGTCTTCTTCTCCTCTGTCCCTCTTCTGCTGTATATCAATTGAGACCCTTTGTCTGTTTGCTCTCCAAGACCTCGTGGGTTCTTTCCTTGAGTGTTGCTCGCTGGGTGGCCCTGGCAAGCTTCCACCTCATTCATATCACACAGTACCAAGCACCCATGCCAATGAGAACCAGAGAGGTGCCATTGATTTTATAACGACGTTGACCTCACATTGATTTCGCGAAACACGGCATCGTTTAAAATCCTTAAGAATATGTACATAGTGTGTCAGGCATCACAAAATCGTGATTCAACCGGTCGACTAGCCCTTTGTTTGTGCCTTTCGAATTGTTTCCTATTTATCACGACCACAGCGCCATGAGGTCATGCAGTACTCGTAAAAACAAACAACTCACACTGGCCTGCCCAATCCTTCCTCTTATGATCGACACAACCTCCCTTTTCGCCGGGTCAGTTAGTCTCCCAGTGACTTTGCCTTCCTCCTCCTTACATCTCCCGTTGTAAATCCCATTTACAACCTCCAATTCGTGCTTGCCAGCCCCTGTAGTCGGATTCAAGACTTTTGACTGGAAGCGGACATCGAAATGGAAGTAATCATCCTGATCGGCAACTGGATATCCATCCCACTTTAATATTCTAATGGTCGATACACCTTGGAGGTACTTGGGTGCAGCATTGAGTACCGTGATAGCAGCAAACTTGGCCGATTCTTGTATGTATCGGTCTGGAACCGCTGGGGTCCTACCATTGAAGTTGACGGTGGCTTCGAGGGTAGGACCTGAACCGCTGACCATCTTCTCTCCGACTTCTTCACGGTTCCATCGACCAAGCTGCCAAAACAGAGGAATCAGTGTCCACCAGAAGATGCCGAGCATCAAAAAACACACCTGATACCTCCCTTTCCGAAAGGATATGATTATTTTATTGGACTGTAGATTCCGTAGTTCCCCACTGAGGGTAAGTTCCCGTTTAGTTGGCCATGTCTCTATGAAATAAGGACGATCCGAAATGGTCCCTTGAAATGAAGAAAAGTGACCACTCTGCTCGAAATTGACATAGAAGCAATACGAGGAAAGAATGGCTTTTGGATAATCTTGCCACCTGGTGACTGTGATTGTTATCCCTTGAACGGTAAGATGGGGGGATGCTGTATCCATGATACTCTGAACAGCGTCTTTGAAGAGCTTGAGCTTTCCTTCATCAACCTGATCCCCGCCCGTAAATCGAGCGGTAGCCTTTAAGGAATCGGTCGACAACGTATCCGCAGGGAAGGAGTTTACGTTGGAGATTGCATGGTTCAGATTGTCAGACGAATGATCGGCAGGTAACTGGAGAAGTCGGTCAGTCAGATAATGTGGCGACGAAGGAAGTATAACAAGGCAATGTCAAGCTCACCGAGTCCAAATCGGCAAAAGCAACGTTCTTAGTAGGTAAAGCGAAAGTCCATGTAAGGGACGTGAAAAGCAGCAAAAGGGTCAGGTAGAGCTTGAAAGAAGTTGTATGCATCGTGGAGACGAAAAATTTTGACCAGCAAAACCTTTTCCAGTAGCGAGAGGGTTTGTAACCAGCCAGTGGTGGGAGGGATATTTAAGCCTCGGATACGTATCCTTTTTGAACAAAACGAATGCCTGCACATCTTGATGATGATTTGATCAACCTCCTGCGCGTCGGTTTCCTTTCCTTCGTACTAAGTTCGAACATGCTTCCGACATTTGCTCAGCTGGATGAGCTTGTTTAGCCCCGGTTTGGCCATGTGGAATCCTATGGCATACACAGGATTTCTCAGGGATAAAAATCCCGCATCTGATTGATTGGGATAGGACCTGATAAGACTATCGATCAACGCGATCTCGAAAATCCTTCCCTGCAGCAAGTCGCACCAGGTCGCACCCTGCCCACTGATCGCCGCAGCCGACGAATGGTTCACGCCAGTGAGATCGAAAACTTCAAAACCAAGCGCGGGATCCGCGACGACATAAGCATACGCTTCCTGGCCCAGAACTGATGTGATGGAGAACGGTAAAACACCAGAAGGAGATAGCTGAAAAGTTTTTCGAGAGAGATCCATTAACACCGATGTCATAGTACCCAAGATATCCTGGGGCAGTGGGTGTCGTACCAGAGTAAGCCACGAGAAGCTTTGAAGAGTCAGAGGAAAAGAGGATCTGGCTGACGGTGTTCGTGGGTCCAGCAGCAGGTGTGGTTTGGTTGATACCGAGGTAGCGGGCGGTGTCGGCCAGAGGTGTTAACCCGGAAGTTTGGTGTACGGGAAAACAGCTATGCAAGAGTTGATTAATTCGAATATTGATTTGAAGAGGGAGCACTGTACCTGATGCCATTAACCTCGCCTCCGTTCATTGTTGAACGTGACTGACGTGGGCCACTGGCCACCACTTTCCGCAGCGAAAGATTGCTTGGGTCAGAAGGGTTGATGGAAATGAAGGAAAACCGCTACAGAACCAGGCTGTATATACATACATAGGAAGGATTCCAAATCAGAACGGATTATAAAAACTAGGAGACATACGTTGACCGCAACGAGCATGTTCGTCACATTGCTCACAGCTACAGGACCTTGCCCAAAAAGTCCATCTGGGCCAGTATTCCCTCCGTTGATCCCATGAAGACCCATTCCGCCAGTTGCATACGCTTCACGGAGGTTAACTTGTCCGTCTGAACCGACATCTGCTGCGAGGATGCAGTTGCCACTATCTTCGTTCGTCATCCCTATCATGTAGCGTGAGTTTCCAATGAAGACACAGGAACAGACAATACTCGCAGTATCCAGATCCAATGGTGGTCCCAGACGCAGAGTTGACTTGAACGGCTGGTGTCGGCTTTCCATGAACTTTACCGCTTACGGAGATGACATTTCCTAAAGCGAGGTCGATAACGGCGAGGAGCAGACGTGTTGTATGCTTCATCGTAAATGCGAGAAGAAAAGGGGTGGAATTAGATTCGATATGGGTCACATGAATCGGGAGCTCAAGCGCTCACCACCCGACAATTCTCAAGTTCGGAATTACCAAATTGGATAGGTCGACACAAACAGACAGTCTACAGCCTGAGCATTCAACGTCAACGTTCAACCCTTGGCCTTAACAAGCAAAGACCTCAAAAACAGTTGAAATGTCTTTTTTGCAAGAGCTTTCTGCCATCCGGTGTATGGAGTGGTCCTGCCTAAGTACCAGCGCTATGGGCTGCCAAGCCCACTTTGAACATCGACTAGACTCCGACAACGGATATATGCACTCTATGCCATGAATCATTGGCACACTGGTATACCTTGGTATACATTATCTTCCAAGGAAAGGTGCCGGAGAGTTCAGCGGTCGGATCTCAGGCAATCTGGTGTCTTCACCTTGCTAGTGCCAGAGGCGCTATCTTAAGCACAGTCCTGTGAGCCTTGCGGTAAACATTCTGCAGTGGTTGAGGCAGAACAACAAGCTATTCAGCTGGCCATGACGGGAAAACTCCAGTTACGGGTTACGAATTTCATGATCCCCGCAGTGTCTGACTGACACCGAAAGACTCGCAACCGAGAAAATCGCAAGGCTTCATTACTTGCACTGCCTGTACATCGCGCGGCTCCGACAGATTGGAAGGTAGGAGACTTAACGACACCAAAGTGGCAGAGGCAAAGTGCATGTTATTCGCAACAAATCAGAAGGGGATACTCACGAATATCTAGGTGTGGCAAAGAAGTTAGACCGAACAATGATAGCAAAATCCGTTCGATGCTAGAAGGCGCAATGCCAACAGCGGGAACAAAGGATTCTTGGAGGAAAGGTGAGGGCAAATTGATTTGAGCGAATCGACGATGTTCTCAATCATCGTCGTGTAAGACCTCGGAACATGGCAACAAAACCGGACACAAGTGACTTTACTGGCGAGCGACGAGTTGGCCCGTAAGGTAGATATTAATGCACAGAGCTGTACTATCAAGTAGACCGCTATATCCGCATACAAGAAAGGCCGGCCTCGTACCAGTCCCGACAGATGTTCATCGGATGAAGTTGCCAGGCCCTTTGTGTTCAGGTTCTATGCAGATTGAGGTCTGCGATCTGGGATCATGAGGGATGCAGGCGCTGTTGCGCCAAGGAATATCAAACGAATGATTTCCCAAGGAAGATGCGGCAGAGTCTGGGAGCAAAGATTCTCAAGGATTATAAGTTAGAACGTTTGCCAACTAGTAGCGACTCACCATGCGTCAACTTCAGGAGCTGTCATTGTCTGTTTTCAGTACGGCATTCTGCCTCTTCAACACGTCGATATCTTTCTTGAAGTTTTCGTTCAATTCCTTGAGGGTTGCATTCTCTTTTCTGAGGGTCAAGCCATCAGCGAAGAGACATTGAAGAAAGTAAATTATGTAACACTGCCACTGAATAACATACAAACGGTCGTTTCGATGGTCCTGCTCAAACTATTCGAATATAATATCTATTGGAAAGTATTACAATGATGCACATTCTTCGTATCATATAAAGTATTGGTACATGAGTATCGGCTTATTTATCATGATCATAAAATGTGGATTGGTCAAAAAACGACAGAGACTGTAAAACCCGGAAAAGTCGTCAAGGATGGACCCGGCAGGTTCGAGTAATCAGTGGATGGAGTTGTATGCTATATGTAGAGGAG
Source organism: Lentinula edodes (assembly GCF_021015755.1). Taxonomy (NCBI): domain Eukaryota; kingdom Fungi; phylum Basidiomycota; class Agaricomycetes; order Agaricales; family Omphalotaceae; genus Lentinula; species Lentinula edodes. Next base: position 282,552 of record NW_025764318.1, read on the forward strand.
TGTCGCAGGAAGAGATATTGGGAATTGGGAGTATAGGCATGCGATGTGGGGGTGAGATGGATATGGGTGCTGTATTTGGTATATTTTGAACAAATCGACGACGGTAGACCAACGTTCAAAGAAACAAATGCATGAACAGAGAGCAAGATAAGCATAAATAGACAGACGAGCAAGAAAATTAGAAGAGACAAAGATTAAGACAACAGGGAATCAAGAAAGAAGAGGATTGTTGTGGGAACAAAAAAAGAGAAAGAATTAAAAAAAAGAATATGGAGGTAACGTCGAGAAAGAGAGAAATGAACAAAGAAATCAGGTGTTACGAATGCTGGATCGAGGATGTATCTCTTCAATCCGCTTGAATGGGGTACTTTTTTCAGCGCCAAAGCCAAGGAGGTCCCTGGTTCAACACAGCGATCGAAGCCTGAACAACGATCGAAGAGATTAGGCCCTAGACGCAGATTGAGGATATGATGACCACCGGTCCGAAGAAGACAATCCGAAGAAGGCAGCATGAGGAACTACGGGCTAAGTATAGCGTGGAGCTCGGACGGGCCTTAACTTGCAGGCGTGTGTGCACACAAGTTTTAACTCTTTACGAGGTTACGAAGGCACTAGCTTCCCTTCCTCCAACTGTCCTTTTAATTAGCACTGACACACCATGGATTTCGCAACAATGACCAGTCATATTAGAGGAATGGGGCCATCGCTCCACTCAAACCCTGTCTCCTCGGTACGACTATCTTCAATATCTCACCATCGAACTCTGCCCGGACACCGACGAGATCTGCGTCATAACCAAAGCTGATTCGACGCTCAAAGTGGCCGCCACTATGTGATGTCGAAGATTCGCCAGGATTGGGATTGCTGCTTCGCGGTGAAGGATCGGGATCCGGCCAAGAATCAGCAACGATGTGTAGAATTCGACGTCGTTTGGTAGATAGTGTTCTACAGGAAAATTTAGAAACAAATCAAACGAAGGAAAACAACACTTACATTCCGTCTCTTTTGAATCCAGGCAGCCGTATGTTTAGTCTATACTCTAAGGGCGTCGTCTCTACCTCTATCCAAGAGTCTGCGGGAGGTGGCATGTGGGAGAGGAAGGGTGCGTAAGGTGGAGTTGCACTAGAATGAGGGGAAACGGTACGACTGGCCATCGAGGACTGGCCGAGGGCACCGGGAGCAGACAGAGAGCTGTTACCCAGGTTGGCGGCGCCGGGATACGATAAGGTCGAGGATGCGGACGAAGTCGAAGCAGAGGAAGTGGAAGCAGAGGAAGTGGAAGGTCCGGCGAGAAAATTACCAGTGACACTCCTTGTCCGACTGGGAGGAAGTACAGGTGGCAGTTCACTAGGGTCTACAATTTTGGGTACTGGCGGCGGGGGTGTCTGGGTGTCCGCTGAACCATTTGATTCCATACTGCGTTGCGAAACAGCATATCTGGACATGAATCCCATATTCGGTGGAGGACTCGGTGGAGGGAGGATAATTGGCGGTTCGGGGGGTTGACTAAAGACTGATGAGGAGGAATTTGAATCAGAAGATGTTGGACGGCGACGGAGGGCAGTAGCATGCGCAGTGGTTTCTAGAAGTGTGTTGAGCCGTTGTCTTGCCTCATCGCTCGAAAGGACGGAAGAAGTTCGGGCAGATGCAGGATGTGCGCAATCGAGCAGATTATTGCGAAAGGCATGAGCGTTAGGATTATTAGGGTTATGTTGAGCACCAGACGAGGAAGGTGGAGGAGACCTGAACGAAGGAGGATCTGCTGCTTTGGGCGGCGATGGCGACAAACTATGAGACGTGGAAGGTAATGTATCCGTACTGCTTCCTGAGCTATTCCTACTTTCAAGTTGTGGTCCATCCATGTCTTCGGCAGATGATTCTGGTACCTGGCTTCTGGCAACCTCACTCACAAACCCCCGTAACCTGCCAACATCTGAGTTGTGAAGCTCACCAACCTTTGGGAGAGTGTAAAACGGGATTTGGGAGGGGAGGGGCAACGACGCAGATGAGGACCTATCAACGCTCTTGAAGGAGTCCCAGCTTGGCTTTCCTATTCCAAGCTGTTCACTATTATAGATGTTCAACCCTTCCTCTGTTTGGGACCTTCCTAATCGTGGTAAACTGGTTTTCTCATTATCGGTCTCGGTCCCTGAGCTGATCACCGATCCACCGGAGCCTGACGACGAGGAATGTGGTAAGGAGTATGGCCTTGGAAACGGGTGTATCTGTTGCGAACTGGCCGGGAGCATTCCCAATGCGGTATAAGTTTCGTACAAGTGAGAAGGTGCGCCTCTGTGTGCCGAATTTAGAGCGCCTTGTGCCTGGGAATTGGAATTTTGAGAAAGCGAAAGTGCAGGAGATGGAGGTTTGTCCACTGCAGTCCACTCGCTATTCTCAATTTCTTCAAAGACAGGCGAAAAGATATCTTGCTCCTTGTCTTTCGCCGAAGAATGACTTGGCTGAGGAAAAGTAGCTTTTCTGGGGCTCCGCGGACCCTTAAGAGGAACATCGAAGTAACTGAAGTCTGCTTGTCCTCCCTGAGCTTGTAGAGACGGTGAAGGCATAGGAACTTCTCTAGGAGAATCGAACGAGGCGTGTCGCTTTGAATATGACGGCTGACGAGGAGGAGGAGACGGACGGCGGCCTGCACAAGAGTTAAGTGCTTGAATTAAATCTACTTATGAAGAGCAGCTCACCACGGGGAAGAATTAGATGCCCTTTCTCCTTCTCCATCTCATTCTCCTTGTCTTTGTTCAATGCACTCGGGCCTGCAACGTTGACATTCGTCGAGGTCGAGGGCATGCTGGCAACTGGCAAAAAAGAACCAGGCATTCAAACGTGCAAGGTTGCTCTATGCTTGTTGAACGAATCGAATGCTCAGCCGTTGAGCAATTGGACGATGTGGCTTCCGATTTATCACAACTGAAGGTAGTGAATGAGGGGGCAGGAACGAGTTACGGCGGTGAAATCGTTTGTGAGTTACTGTTGGCAGAGGATGAAAGAAAGGCAGAAGGGGAGAAAATGTGGTGTGACTTGCAGGCAGATGGGGTGACTGTAGACTAAGGAAGAGAAACGATTATTTGTCTGGTGGAGCTTTCACATAACTGATTGGTGTTGTAACTGATTAATCTGCCGACTTCTGCCGACCGGTTTCGGCGGAGATCATTGTGGAGAAAGTGATATCATCGCTTAAAAAGGCGAACTCAGGCCGGATTATCTGTGTCATCAACCGGGCTACCTTCAACTCTAACTGCGTCGCAGACTCACAATTTCCGCAAGAAATCCAGGAAGGCCATTTCAATCATAGGTAGGTCTGCTGAGGACAGAACTCCCACCCCGAATTTTACTCTGTGCAAGGGGACTTCTTCTTTGCTCCACCTTTCGCTGTATGAATGCTATAATGTGAAGCATACAGCTTGGTGCGGTTCCGTGAGATGCGTGAAAGCTGAAACTCTGATTGGAGAAATACACTCTAAATATTGCATTATTATACAAAACTTATGTTTTGTTCAAGACGTCGAACACGATGTACATGATAATTGAATGGCTTTGAATGGACAGTCAAGTATTGACCAAGTGACATACCGAAACCTAAAAAATTCATCGAAAATTACGGAAAATTGGCCGAACTCGAATTTGACAAGGTTTTTATCGAGCTTTCATATTTTTGTGTAGTAGTGTACTCGACTCACCCAGTCATCAATCCCAGAACCTTCCAGCCTTGTCAGAGACCGCGGTCTAGGTGAGTATTATCTTAACCATCACCGTTCGGCTTCCCACTTGCCCTCACTTACCTCGGTTCATACCTCCGAGGGAGTAACCTCTAGGCAGAGGATGGTAGGGCGAACAGTGTAATTTGGCTACGTGAGATACTGCAGTTAGTAATGTGCCTCACAGTGAACTGTAGAATGTGTGTGGAGTTAGATTGTATGCGATACAGCCATAGCGGATATGACGCGTCATCTGCACCGTGGTGGACGGCCTGGAATTTTACCTGTGACTAGCCTTTGATTTACCGAGAATCGAGTCGCCGCCATTGAGTAGTTTTTCTGCATTGATATAATCTGGTCTAGAAGGACATACATACTGTAGTTTCGAAGAATTCTTGAAAGGAAGGAACTTCGGCTGAGGCATGTGAAAATATTTTTATTCTGGTATAGAAAATGGAATGTTCAGAACCAAACCAGCCTTCAAACGGCTTCGAAAGTCAGGCCACTATTTCGCGAGAATTCGCCACCCCAAAACTGTCGAAATTGGCCATTGGACGACGCCTCCGTGAGCCTGATCCTCGCATTGACCTATTAGTCCTCGCAACACGACGACTAAACCCCCGGAATGCGAAAACGTGAAGGAAAAAAGGGTAAACAAATCGTGCGATATCAAGGAGAACTTACTCAATCCATGATATCAGTTTGGATCTGATATCATTCAACGGTGAGCATTTATGATTTCGGTATTGAATACACTCCACCTAAAGCATACGCCCCCACCGTGTATCCAGCCTTGGCATGCCCCGTTAGGCCCTTGTTACACCAATGGAGAAGTTGGCGTCAATGTGTTTGTTGAGGTAATTCGAGGGTAGCGATCTTGTAAATAAGACCTTGCGGAGAAGTGGAGACTCCAGCACCAGCGTTTGATATTAAATAAACTTGAATTACAAGAGGTACCGGTTTTGATCCCAGCAAGCAGCAATTGTGGCACCTAATTTGACGCAGTGGCAATTAAGACCTTGATCACATCCTCATATTAGCCAAATTGATGAACGAAAGGGTCTATGTTTGAGGGCACCTAGAAGGAAGTCGTTGTCAGTCTTGAGAAAATCATGAGTCCAAAGATAGAGCGGCTCCTTTTTGCATGTCCGACTTGTACCAGAAAACTCGACTCGATGCACAAAGAATTTGCTAGGCTTTTCAGGGATCCTTCATAATTCGAAAAGGGCTTCCTGGGACAGTGTTTGGAAAGGTCGCATACTCCAAAGCTCCCAAGATGATTTCTTATCCTAACATTGATGTCAATTATACTCCCGATTAGTGATTATGATCCTGGGAGGCTCTGAGAGGAGACCGGCTCATCCCTGTATTAATGGAGACAAGAGCTATACATCCTCCCAAAAAGGCCTTTCCAAAACGATCTATAAATGTGTAAGATAACTGATGATGTCTAAAGCGTAAAAATCACTTTGGAAGAGAACTAGATGAGCCAAGTAAAGACCATCAGTGACTACATATAACCATATGGTCTCTCCTATAACATCCTGCTGCTGCGCCGACCAAGAACGAGCCATGTGCTAGAACCGAGGAATAGGGTCGGACGTAGAGTTGGAGCATATGTAGCTAAGCGTGCATTAGTCCTCTAGATTTACTGGCTCGCGGCTTTGAATGAAGAAAAAGAGAATTCAGAGTGTGGAATCGGGCCGCCAAACACCGTTGAAGGTTAAGGTATACCATGACCCGCGATCCTCTGGCATTACTCGCTACTCGTTCCTCGCTCTCGACCGAGTACTTCCCCACACAATCTTCCTCTACAAATAGATATCTTAGAACACTATTACCAATCGGACTCGTCAATCTCTCTCCCATTGGGACTCCAGGGCTGCTCACTCTCGCTTCAAAATTCGAGACCCTCATTCTTGATAACGTCTCGGTTTTATGTCTCCCCGCTAAAGATCAAGATGCTCCATCTCCCTGATCGACACACTACACGAGGCCCGATGCCGATTGATAGTTCAAGCTCATGCACAAAATCCTTTTCTCAGATGCCTTGACGATTCAAGACACCCACTCGAACACGATATCATGATGACCGAGTCGGCGAGACGGGGGACGAGTATCGCCCAACTGCGTCTTCGTATGGTGTGCCTAATCATATAAAGGAAGCACCGAGAGGGTCATTCCCTTGGGTGAGTTGTCGATATTCTCTGCTGAGTCTATCGTGATTCTCTTATTGATAGATAGCTCTGACCTTCCCATGTAAGGATGAACAATTCGCTTTCAACAGGACCCTTTCACAGTTAATGGAGATCAATCACCATCGTGAAGAGATATGGATACCCCTCCCACTTACTTCACGAAAGTGGGAGACTAATCCCAGTTCGAACGGAAAACCTGGTCCAATCTCGTAAATGATTTCGAACGGATCCTAAGCAATTCCACAAACATGCGCAGTTACACGATTTCAATTTCAGAACAACGATAATTTTACCGTCGAAGGTGCATTCAAGGCTGCAAATAACCAACATCTCCCTAAGGATGCACGCCTGGAAGACTGGATTAAAGGTGCTGGTGAATAGGGATCAGACAGTAGAGCGTATGAGAGCTCTCAACCTGAAACCAACGACGAGCCTGTTGAACAATTGTGAACAATAACCATCCTGATGTGGAGAATTCGTCGAACAATGGAGTTCTTTCAAGTTGATTGGCAATAGTCATAGGCCATATCTGGATCCACGACCAAAGTGCAAAGTAGTAGATGATATCAAGTCCTCGTCACTTCCCCTCGTGCAATCACTTTTGATTTTTTTCCTCACTTCGCATCATCACTGGTACCGTCCTCATTTCTTTCTTCAGCGTCGCGAAATAGAATTCGCACGATCGCCCTCACATGACTGCGAAACCAACTACAGTTGTACCACCAGCAAAAGCGACTCCTTACAACTCACGCGCTACCGACTTCCTGATATCCCACGAAGGTCATCTTGACAATGAAAGAAACGCCGTCATAGAGGATCTGGGGAACATAGTGCCAGAGATTGACCTAGACTGGTTCTTTGAAAATCCCTTACCACCACTGCCGACGGGTATAGACACTGCAACTGTGGTCGAGCATTTGCAGAAATCTGGCGTAGCTACTGAAGATGCGTGGGGCGGCTGCTCCCTAGACCCTCACGGACCTCGTCATGAAGACGTAGTTTTTGCTCAAATCCTTGAACCTATTTCCAAGGCGATCTTCGACACTGTGCAGGAACTCAATCCTTCACTACAACAAACATTCACGCTTTTGCTGCAGCCGACAAAGTATCCGACCTCGGAAAGGGCATGTAGCACAATGCCTAATAATTGCTGGGTTGCCATAAAAGACGTTGAGAGCATCAAGGCTGATCCAGGTCGCTTTTACACTTGGTATAACATCGCAGGCCCCGTCGAGGATAAGAAGCTACCTGAGGGCTCTAGAGAACAACGCAATAAGGTGCGCTTTCTCATCATAGTCTTCACCTCGCCCTTTGCTCAGGCTGGTGTTGGTACAATGTTGCTCAGATTGTCTTCAGCATGCAACAAATTATGTCTCTCGATCCTTGTCGTCGGTTTACCTTCGGTACCACGATGCGGGATCGAGAATTGAGGGTCTGGTATGCGTGTCGAGGATTTGTTCTTACTACGAAGCCGTGCGATTTGCTGAAGGTATGTTTGTCCTATCAGTGGTTTTGCACTATGTTCATGGCAACATTATCTGATTATAGGACTATCACCGATTGGTCCATCTTTACATCGCTTTTGCATTCTCTTCCCGCGTAAATTTCGGCTGGGATCCGACTATTAGTTGCCTCAGCCCCGAATTTATCTTGCGAGACCAGCGAAAGCGGAGAGTGTATAAAATACAGGTCCGCAACGATGAAGGTCAGGTCAAATCCTTCAAAACAATTCGTATCCTCGCGGATTATGCTGCGGACAGCACCCTCAGTCGAGCTACTCGCGTGTGGTTGGTTGAGGATGAACAAGGTATCCAATATGTTCTCAAGGATGTCTGGCTTGACATGGATCGACTTCCGGAGCATATAATACGCGCACAGATGCTCGCCGATGTTTTGGAAAAATGTGGCGCTGACGACCATGTTACGCTCCAGAATCATCTTTTAACTCTTTACATCTGCGGAAAGGTCTTCGTCAATGGAGTAGTCGATACTACCGATGACATGATGCATAATCAACCGCCCTGCTTGTCTTCAAATTCGGTCTTTAGTCTGAAGCTCGAGCAAACAAAGAACCCTTTGCGGCAAAGCTGTGACCCAGCATCCTCATCCGCAACCCTTAGTGCAACCACAAAAGGCTACTCTCACAATCGCTATCCACAAGCGAAACCTACTTGGCAGGCCCCTCAACCGCCTGTTCTTCGCCGCAAATATCATTACCGGATTGTTTTTTTTGAATACGGACACACATTATTTGCCGAAAAGAGTTTGTTGAATATATATACTACTCTCACTGATTTGCTCACCGGTAAGCTTATCCATCAGATGTTAAACTCGATTCTAATCTCCTTCAGCGCTTCATATCATTCATCGCAGCGGCTGGGTTCACAGAGACATCAGTTGCGGCAACGTTTACTACTATACAGGCCCTACTGAAGCCGAGCCTCGAGGTCTTCTTGGTGATCTTGAGTATGCCAGGAAGTGCGATTCGAGGGAGGAACATCAGATGCGCACTGTGAGTTAACATTTTTTGAAAATTTTAATTTAGGCTGGTCGTTGATTTGTTCCTAAGGGTACTCTCGATTTCATGGCTTCGGAAGTTGTAAGTCAAGTATGGAACTACATGGTGCCTCCTCCGCGCCCCCCACCCAAAAAAGGACTCGTTTATAACCTTCCGAAGCGAGCCCCTTTTACATACACTCCCCTTCATGATCTGGAATCCTGCTTATGGCTGCTCGTCTACATCCTTTTCTTCAATGATGATGCACTAAATCCCCTTTTGGATCCTCAAACCCTCATTGTTCGTAATAAAAAAACTAACCAACTTTTCTCTCGCAAAGCCGAGACCTTTTGGCGCTTTTACTTCATTCGAGATTGGGATACCATAAATGTCCATACGACCGGCCTCTCACCGACTCTTGAGTCTGCTGTTCGCACTGTCTCCTACTTCGCCAGCTACTTGCATGCCGCCTTTCAGGAGATTCAAAAGCCATACACCTCGGTCACTGTTGAAGAATCCTTTTTGCAGACTCTGTATGATAATATCCTTCCCCTCGTCAATGAGGATTCGCTTTTACGGGAAGAAATCCGAGACATTCAACTGAAGTCAATACCGAAGCCGGTCATGAGTGCAGGCGAGAAGCGAAAAGCTGAGGAAGAGGCGGACAAAGCCAATGTCAGCAACCTACCGAAATCTAAAAAATCAAGGTCAGCGTTTTTTGCGTTTGTATTTCTTCTTTGCTCACTTACACGTTTCTTCTATGACCAGAACACATACTTCCTTGCATGGACTTTGTGGAACACTTTTCTGAAAGCATTTTGTCAATTCCTTGGATGATCTTCGATAACATTTCATTTTTCAAAGTTTGCATTGTGTACTTCTCAAGCACTAATTGTGTATTAATATCGCCGTTGTTCGAAGATGTTTTCTCCAAGTATGTATGTAGCTATATCTACACTTTAAAGTTTTCATTATTGACTCACTAATGTATCGTACATGTATCAATATATCAAGTCTAACTTTCAGCAAGCTTGGTTGGACTTTGAGTCGGATTGACTTCAAAATGCTCGCTTTTGCTCTTGGCTCACGATCAATGTTTACGATCAATGTTATTTCCTCCTTGCTCTTGTCGTTTTAAGTCACATCGTCACATAAGGATCATTTATACTAATCTTATGTACTCTTTCAAACTCTTTCTCCCTCGACATGGAAAAAATCCCTTTCTAAACTCCATTAGCCGCTGTAGCAGCAGGATACTCTTTCCGGAAGGTCTCCAGCAACTTTTCGAAGTCTCCACCCGTCTCGGTAGGCACGGACTCATATACACCATGGAAAGGATCAGTAGTAGCGGTACCTGGGCCTGAACCCATATCCACAATCCCAATAGCATATCCCGTCGAGTACCCAGCATCATGCTTCATTCGGAATCGAACATGGTCCAGCTTCAATTCCGTCGAATATGCATTTTGCCAAGAGACAGCTTTCCCAAATTTATGCCACAAAAAGCCTTCAACCTGGCCCTGCATATGCCTAGCAGTCATGGGATCCCTATGAACAGCAGCATCCCTATGGCCAAACGTGATACCAGGGACGAACCAGACGTCGATGTCTTTGGATTGTTTGGGTGGGATGCGAGGCCCTTTCCCTTGACGATGAGGCGACTCATTTCCGGAATACATTTGAGTGTCGGTGGGAGACTTGATAGTGAGCAAAAACAATCAATAATAATATTTTTTTTACAATTCTAGAATTTACTCACTACAACGGGCGATGCAAATGCAACGGACAACAGACTGACGCCCAGCGCTATAAAGAAGGCGTGAAGGAGACGCATCGGTGGATGATTCGAGCAGGGAGCGGCTACAAAGAGAGAAAAGAAAAGCACGAATGAGGATGTGATCGGGATGTGATATAGTAGGTATTGTATAGAAAGCGCTCTGCGTCAGGTATCTTCTTTGACCAGCAAAAGAAAGAACTTTGGTGGGAGTTCGGAGTCAAACAGGTGAGTATAGGGTTTTATCTGGTTTCTTATACGTTTACCGAAGGCTGAGTAAGGACGACACTTTACCGACGGTCATTATTATGAGGAGCTTTAGACCTAAAATACATGTTGAAATGTTCACATAATGGGCCAGTAATGAGCAAAGCCGGATGGGTGTTAGCTATGGCGGACCCGGCAGGTGATGTCTGTAGCAGCCATGTCTCGCAGTGGCTCTTCTCGAGTATCCTTCCTCTCGGTTTCACTTCCTAACCATGCTATTGTAGTCCTCCGTTGTTCTCTGAATCCGGTTTTCTAACTTCCAGACATGTGCAGATCCTCCTATGGAGCTTCAATTCGGAACCAGGATCAGTAGAAAAGTTGATTTGCGTAGGATCACAAGAGGTCCATAGGATGCGATCCTAGTGGAAAGCAAGTCTGATTATCTCAATGCCATGATGGCATTTAGCAACAGTGCGCCGGTCTAAAGACTCGAGGTGTCATTGTAGGTAACAGTATAACAAATTCTAGTGAGATGAGCATATGTAGCAGGACCTGAAGGAGGATGTAGCGCGCTCAGGCCAGAAGAAGCTTTAGGCAAGAGAAGAAGGAGAGTGAAACAGCTGGAAAGCCTGGAGAGGGGAGGAGCGGGTGGGAAGAGATATCGGCTGAATCTACAATTAATCATGCGTGGGAATTATGCCGGAATTATTCCGTTTTACCCTTCGGGATTCATTTCTAATTTATGCACACCTCGGCTTGCTTGCTTCCAGCATGCGCTGCCGTGTTTCTTGACCTGCTTAGCAACTACTCTTTCTTGTATCCCCGAAGATAACTGTTTCATTTGCAGCGGACACTCCGAGAGTTGAGTTGATACTAGAGTCAGATATCGACGAGGTACGTTGGGTAGTCTTTGGTATTTCACAGGGCTAACAATACGTGTTCTCTTTAGATTGGGCTTTATCGTCCTCCCAGATGTCAACTCTGAATACAGAATCGAGTTCGAGCGCAACTTTTTCCTCTTCGTTCGACACAATCACCACGTCCTCCTCCTCCTCTAGTTCTGCTTCGCGTTCCACTTCGATTGGTATGCCTCTTTGACCTTTTCCTGATTCCGTCTCATGAAATGGTCGCTGCTAATCCAGTCGTATTTCCGAGCACCGTCTATACTACCACAATTGCTACTGCAACGAATGTCGGCTCTTCTGGGACAACCAAATCGCATCTGTCACCGGGAACCATCGCAGGCCTAGTTATCGGAGGTTTGTTCGCTGGATTTGTGGCTGGAGGGTGTATCGTGTTTCTAGCAATCCTCATTCAACGACGGCTGCGGCGAAGAAGGTCCGTTGTGAGAACGCAACCCGAAGAACGCCTCATGCATTTAGGTGTGTTTAATTTTAGCCATTTTTCCTTCGTATCTCCCCGCTAATTAAATATATGTGTACCTCTGGCAGAGAGAATGCGTGGAGAAATGGCTCCTCCGTTACGGGAAGGTTCCACGATACAAAGCCTTCCTCCGTCCAGGAATATCCGGGTGTTAAATTGGTTGGCGCGTACTCGTAATGCTGGGCCTCCTAGTGTAACACAGCACACTATGAGTGAAAGAAGTACAGGCGATCATCGCAGTGCGACATCCGTCCCGCTTCCAGTTTCGGTATCGGATTCCACTAGTCAAAGTCATTATTCTCAACCTAGTCTCGACCCGCACAGATCCGAGCCTCAGAGAAGCTCTTCTACAGTGGTGCGTCCCACAAAATCGGATTCTCGGTCAGAACACGTAAATGCAACGAACGATGGACTAGACGGACGATGATCATGATCTATCTTTTTATTTACAGTATCATATATACTAATTCGACAACGCACGGACTTTATCAGTTATGCTCAGTTATGTCAAGAAATGTATCGCTACTTTATCAAACTATATGCATGTACGGCGGCGTTTCTTTCAAATTCAAGCATGGGTTTGGACCAGGACCGTTCAGCGGATGAATGAGGAACTATGAGGAAATCATCGTTCAACGTTCGTTCAGTTCTCGCAGTGTAATAAAATTTCCTTTCCCTCTTTGCGCGTGGGATTACGTCGACATCAGTCTGTGACGAATTTATCGTTGCATCGCTGGCATTTCATTGGCCATCTCTTGACCTTCCTTTTTGGGAACGTGCATATATGCAGAACATCTACGTTTTTTCTTTCTTTCCCTCAAACCCCCAACATCCTTGACTACTTTTTCGCGCTTCGAGCTTCAAGCCTCTAAGATATCATCAACGACCCAGGTGTATTCGCTATACTCTTTCACTCTCAAGACTCTTCCACCTCTCTACAACGTCTTTTCGCCTGAACATCAACCTCAACATGCGTCACTGCAACAGATGCCGACGCAAATTCTATTCAGAGCAATCCTTTCACACTCACTGCTGCAACAGAAATGATCATCCTTACTGCGTATCCTGCCGGCTACCATTCAGAAACCTCGACGACTTGCACTGCGTAAGTCCCCCGCTGATAGCCTCACTGCCGACTTGACTGAAGGCATATCTGGTAGCATCTTTACCAGTACCATGATGAAGACACATCCTTTAGCGATTCAGACTGCGACTTGAACGAAGAAAGTAACTCCGACCCTTGCTGCCATACCTGTAACCGCCAATTCAGGAGCTCGGCCAGCCTCTATCAGCACCTCGCCGGTAGCTCGCGACACAACTGGTGTTTTGTCTGTTCGAAAGATTTTTCAAGTCCAAACGCCCTTAATCAGGTTCTTACACCTTTATTTAAGCATGGTAATCTCAGCCTTACGCATAGAACCTAGCATTCATCCTCCCAGGTTCACCGTTCACGCGATATCAAATGCCCTCTGTGCTCTGAGCAATTCAAGATGGCCTCAGCAATCGCTCAACACATCGAATCTGGTGCTTGTCACCACGCCATCAACCGACACACCGTGACTCAAGCAATCCACAACCTCAACCTCATTCCAACCATCTCGATTAACCGTCGTATCGCCGGAAACTCGGAAAGCATCCCAACATCCCGCGCTATTACGACGTACTCGGCCTCTGAATGCGCATATAACGGCACTGCGTATGAATGCTACCTCTGCGATCGAACGTACAACACTCTGAACGCACTCAACGCGCATCTGGGCTCGCCAGCGCATGATTCGAAGGAGTTTCGATGCCCGAAATGTCAAAAGCAGTATTCTTTGATCTCGGGTCTTGTGCAACATATTGAGAGCGAGGTGTGCGGCGTGGCTAGGTTTGAGGGAGTCCGGGAGCAGATGTTGGAATTGACGAGTGGTCACCATTTCCAGAGAATGTTGACGATGTGATACCGCAATGGGGCCGCGCTACAGTAACCGAATTCTGCACCATAATAATAGCTGAAACTTCACTCTTCTTTATGTACTCACTGTAACTTATGCACCTAGCACTATAACTGTACCTAATGGCCATGGAGAAGGCTTTTCATCATACAAGGAGCATCGATAAAGATCCTAATGAAGCGAATGCAATTTTCATGCATAGTTCAACCAGAGCGCTCGATTAGTTGAATGCGCTCAATATAATGAACCCCATTTTCGAAAGTCAGTGATCCACGACAACATTTGAACTGAATATCCGCACCGAACAAGCAAAAGGAGACTGGTGGGGTTTGAATATCCTAAGATGAGAAGAGATATGATGAGCCAAAAGAGTTTGACCGGTTTACGGGCCGGTAGCGCAGTAGCGGGATCTACGTAACTTCCACTAGTAAGCCCTTCGAGACTGACTGTTTCTTCATCAGTAACTTCAACGTTACACCCAGTTATGTGGGGAGATGGCGCTGGATCTAGGCTGCCTACTGCGGTGCTAGTCTTAGCTGGCCTCTCTGCTTTCTTTGCTGTAGTAATATCTGCTACCGGTATCTTTCTACAACTCAAAAACTACCGAAAACCATATTTGCAAAGGTATTCATCAGTTTCTCTCGCTTCGCTTTGAAATGTTCACATATTTCTGTATAGGATGGTCATTCGAATCATGGTTATGGTTCCTATATATGCAATATCGTCTTTCATATCTTTGTTCTCACTAGAAGCTGCGTTCTTTATCGACGCTGTTAGAGACATATACGAAGTAAGCTATTTCATTTGTCAATACGAGACGTTTCTTAAACCTCAGAAAAGGCCTTTGTTATATACTGCTTTTTCGTCCTCTTATTGTCGTATCTCGGTGGAGAACGCTCTCTGCTGATCCTCCTGCATGGCCGTCCACCAAAGGACCCTCCGTTTCCTGTGAACTTGTTTAGACGGGAGATAGACGTTAGTGACCCGTATACATTCCTCTTTTTGAAGCGGGGAATTCTTCGTGCGTTCACTATTCGTGTTCGTTTTTATCTGTCAGCTAATCCTCTCGAGCAGAATACGTGCAAGTCAAACCCATACTAGCTATCGCAACTATGGTCTTGAAAGCCTGTGGAAAGTTCAACGAAGGCGACCTCCGCGCTAACTCCGGGTACCTATACGTCAGTATCATCTACAACGTCAGCATTTGCCTGAGTCTTTACTGTCTCGCCATGTTCTGGATATGCGTCAACGACGATCTCAAACCATTCCGTCCAATGCCCAAATTCCTCTGTGTCAAGGGAATTCTCTTTTTCTCTTTCTGGCAATCTATTGGCGTTTCCATCATCGTTGCCGCCGGTGCTATCAAGCATTTAGGTCCTTACACCGATCCGGAAAGCATCTCACTCGGACTCACCGACACCCTGATCTGTGTGGAGATGCCTTTCTTCGCTATCGCTCACATATTTGCTTTCTCTCATACCGACTTCATTGACCGAGACAAGACATTCATCGGGCGAATGCCGATATCTTATGCATTCCGGGACGCTTTCGGCGTTAAAGACGTCGTTGAAGATACGAAGA
This sequence comes from Lentinula edodes, assembly GCF_021015755.1. Classification (NCBI taxonomy): domain Eukaryota; kingdom Fungi; phylum Basidiomycota; class Agaricomycetes; order Agaricales; family Omphalotaceae; genus Lentinula; species Lentinula edodes. Next base: position 297,839 of record NW_025764318.1, read on the forward strand.
CGACTTTACGTGGCGAAGGGATGGATTATCGGGAATTCGAGCCCTCTGAAGGATTCATGCATCAGGGTCTAGGGAGAGAACGAAGGATACGGGCGGGTCTGAGGTACAGCAAAGGCGGGAAGCGAAAATACTGGCTGCCGACGTTTAGTGCAGCTGAACCTCCCGGACGTATCGAGCGCGGTGTGGACCGAGTCGTGCAGAAGGTTGCTGGAAGGGATCAAGCTGAAGATGTCTATGCACCGTTGTTACAAGGACAGGCTGAAGACGTCGTGCATCTGGCTCCTGATATGATTGACGATAGTGACGAACTGGTCGATCTATGGTCTTCTTCGCGCGTCGGAGTTGAAGAAGGATTCGACCTACCCTTCGGAGATCTCGATGACGACGACGAGGCGCTCTTCGCACACTGTAAACGATATCTTTTCGGTGACTACAACTACCCATGTATCGACGCCAGTACCGAATTCGCTCGTGCAGCTATCTGGGACGAAGAAGAGCGGATTTTGCGAGACGAACACGGGGCGTGGGTTTCCCCAATTCGTGGATCAAAAGGACTTGTGAATATACAACAACAAAGGCATGTTCCAGGAGGTTATGGTGCTATGGGGACATCGAACCGACAGTATGTTGATGATGCTCGGGAAGAGAGAGTTATCGATATGGAGTTGGAGAGAGAAGAACGGAAGGTAACGGGGGCTGTTAAGATGCAGTGGGCTAGGAATAAGAATCAGACCAGGCCATCAGGCTCGGGATCGCGCTCTCCTCAAACAGGGAATGGCAGTCGCCCCACGTCTCATTCTCCCAATGTCCGGGTACGGGTGGAAAGTGCTGGTAGTAGTAGTACTCCTAGTGCATCAACACCTTCACGGACGCCTGCAGGGAGCCCTGGCGCAAGTCGACTACGTAGTCTACCCAACCCTTTATCGCGAAGCAATTCATCGAATAATGAATCACGTACCCCGCCACTACCTCCAGACGCCGTCGATTTGGTAGTAGAGGCGTCCGAGGATGACGATCCCAAGAAAAGACTTCGGAAGGTCTACCGTCGAGGATTCGTTGCGAGGGATGAGCAAGGGCATCCGGAAGAAAGAGGCGAGATCGAAGTAAAGGGACACGGACGAGATAGAGTTGAGGCTGGAGAGGAAATTGCGGAAGCCATCGAGGATGAAGGAGAACATGTTGAAAGTGCTGTCGAGCGTGTTGAGGGTGACGATGTTGATCTGGAAGTGGAGATTGACCGCGAGACTACCACTGGCGTCGCAGAACAAGATAGTCACGGTCAGGATGTAGTCATTGCGAGGTCGACTACTCCACCAGCATATGCACGACCACGGTATGATTTGGACGATGATAATCCTTGGGCTTGATTAAAGGTTCCTAAACAATGTCACGACATTCACGACTTCCATGTTTCGGGAAACACAAACTACATACTTCGTATTTTTATTGCTTTTGTTGGCTGTATGTTTCTATGATAATGCACAGTTTGTACTCGAATTTGTTCGTTAATTTACTGCACGCATAGTCATAGAAGAGAATCGGGCGCTTATCTAAGCGCTGCGGTCTCCCCCGGCGCGGTGCTCCTGAAAGGTTAATTCAATATTCAATTCCAACCGCCTCCCCCTTGTTACTTTACCAAGCGCTTTGGATCTTCTGCTGGTTGGAAGCATCCTCCCTCACTGTGTACTACTTTTTCTTGTCTTCATTCTCAAAATCAGACCTACGATGCGCTTCAACGCCACCGTCTACATCTCTCTTGTCGTTTTCCTGGCCTCCGCCAGTGTATCAGGTAGTCCCATCTCTGTCAGTTTCCATCGTCTTCAAATTACTTTTATCTTATTTTCCCGATTTCCTCTCCAGTCTGAAAACACTCAAGAGGTAGATGCTACAATCACTCACAACACTGGAGCGCCTGGTCAAGAACATATCTGGACGTTAATGAGACAAGTTTTTGAAGAAAAGCATGGTTGGACGCGGACCCAAGCAAACCACCTGAACCTTCACATGGTGCACGATGATAGTGTCAGCATACGCCAGGATGGAAAAACATTCTTTGCGGAAGGAATGCTGGGTGTCACCCGGAAGTGTAAGGGCGTGGTTGGTCCTGAAGGAGGTCAGCTTGCATATACGGATACTCATGAAGTTTACTACTCTTCTCCAGGGAACGTATGTGCGCTAGCTGTCTACACTCTTGTGATACTTTTTGATTTTATCTGTTGCAGACACTGCAAGCGTTCCCAAGCAGGAGATCGAGAAAGAAGAAAACTAACTCTTCCGGGCCCGTCGAACAGTACCACATACCTGGAGCGTTCCCAACACAGCCCCCCATGTTATTGCCCTTGTGACAGTCTTGTCCTGTTATTCAGAGTTCGCCAATACGACTCAGTCACTTCCTTCCTAGTTCATCCGGGTGCTACTCTTACCACATGTCTCTGATGCGCTGATTACTGCGATTTAAGTCAGTAGTGACCTAGATAGGGTAATAGAAATATTACATACCCTATGATTTTCGGCATAAGTGGATTTACAAGACACTGCTGTGAAAGATTCTCCAAGTCTTCGAGACGCTTGAGATGCACGAAAGCAACCAAGAATGGTAGGCTGATCTGCCGCAATTGCCGATTGACTGTCGAGAGACCGAGCAGCTCCGCAGAGGGACTCTCAAAAGCTGCCGGAAAGCTGGATGAAAACGGTTTGTCGATAGATGTCAATATTATGTAGTGAAGCAGCTCTTCAGGGAGCAACATTGGCGGTTCGGAGTCGTTCAACTCCAAGTAGTCGTCTCAAACACAAGGTCATTTGTCTATCATTCCAGAGTCCAGACCCCGCCACCCTCGTATATGACCAGTAAAACACAGCTATATTCTTCTATAAATGTGTATTAGAGTTGACAGTCACCAGTTCATGCCTGATGCTATAAATTGTATTTATTGCGAGCCCTCACCCGGATATGCCGCCAAGTTCTAATGTTCCAGCGAAATCTCGAGCACCCCTGACACTGAGCCATCCTTGGAGAAACCAATCTCCATGAGAACAAGATTTCTCATCGCCATACCCCTCTTCTTCAACATATACAGCTTCTAGAGAAGGCAGGCCTTTCGAAATGAGAGACATATACCAATATAACCTGGCTTCCGCTCGAGCACCAAGTCGCCGGACCCGATGGATCTTATCAATATGGCGAAGTGGCTTCCATGGCCGGTGTAGCTGTTCGTCAGCAGATCGCAACCGCTCGAAGAGGCGAGCCGGCTTCAACACTCGGAGTGACCGAAAGGAGGCGAGGACAGCCACGAGTTTATCCTAAGCAGGATTGCCGTCAAAACTTGGAGACAAAAATTAAGAAATACGTACGACATTGTATCGTCTCTTATGATAAATCCAAAAACCCAACGTGCGCAAACATGGAAAGCAAGAAGCAACGATTGGAAGAATTACAAGTAGAGAGGACTGGACATTCATGATGAGTTCCGTGACGTGCCACCCTGAAATGGATAGACAACCACATTGAGTACGGCTAATCACAAGGCGTGTGATATTGAAAGTTGAGTCGAGTCCTCGCTGGGACGACTTTTCGATAAAAGGAAGGATGAAAGGGATGGTGTCAGGGGTAAATTGCATTTTTGAATTTGACATGTCGACGAATATGACATTCTTCAATTGTGGATGAGCGGATGCGAGTCGGGGAAGCCACCCCAGAAGGATAGGGTGGCGATTCATGGCCAAGCTGATTTCATGGAGACCTTGAAATGTGGAGTTCCCAAATTCTTCCTTGAGTGATTCTGGTTGGCGAATAACGAGTTGATACACTTTCAACCCGCGAGCATAGGAGGTCTCCAAGCCGGGATGAGATATGCTTCCGCACTCGACTACGACTTTTGACAAATCCAAGGAACTGAGTGGTTTCGGCAGATGATGAAGGCCGTACAATGAATCGACAATCATTGCCGAAACAGAGGGATGTTTATTCACAGCGTTGAGCAGTGCGACACTCGAAGTGTAACCTTGCAGGTCTATACATGCAAGACGAGGAAGATGAGGCAGCAACATGCATAGTTCCTCGTGTCCGGTCTCCATGGGGAAGTACACATTATCTAGTTTGATTGTTCTGTGCCGGTCAATAAAAGAAGTAGACAGATACTAAGTAGAGTACCACATACTTGATTATCCTGCCAAATGTTGGATCAGAAAGACACTTTTGAATCAGTTCTCCGAGAACTTCAAGTCGTTTTAACCTGAAGAAAGCAAATAAGAATGGTAGACTGATGCGTCGCAGCTGCCGATTAACAGCTGAGAGTGCGATGAGCTCAGGTGATGAATTTTTGAAATGAGCTCCAGACGGACTGTCTGACGGATACGCCGGATTGTATGCAAGACTTTGGGTCGCCAGATGGAGAAGCTCTTCAGGTAGAACTGTTAACATGATTGGTAGTTTTTAACACGTCGAAGCTCAAGCTCGTTCAGCTCTGGACGCAGTCATGTGACGGTTCACGAGACAATTGCGTTCATCAAATTCATGGAAGGTGCATATGTCATACGTATTACTTAAAACACGCCTACAGTTTTAACCTAATCTCAAGCAATGGTATCAGATGTATTGGACTCAGGCGCTTTTGATGCGGATTGCGTGAAGATCACCTTCAGTGTTATAGTTGAACTGTATGAGGTTTTGTGATCACTGTCTGGTTGAAGCACGACAACACTCTGCATATTGAAGTGGGCTATGGAGTTAAATGTACAATTTAAAAGTTCTTCTGCCAGGTGCCGGTAAACCATCGAGCTTGAGGATTCCCGTGACATTTCGAGCAGCGCCGTCAACTTTCAACCATCCTGCAAGATGCCAGTCCCCATTGGTGCAAGATTTCTCGTCACCATATACCTCTTCTTCAACATACAGAGCTTCTATAGACCGAAGACCATGCGCAATGAGGGACGCATACCAATATAACCAAGCTTCCGCCTGAGCGCCAAGCCTCCTCACCCGATGAACTTTGTCGACGTTACGGAACAACTTCCATGGTCGCTGGAGCTCTTCATTTGGGGATCGCAACCGTTTGAAAAGGTGAGATAGATTGAGCACTCGAAGTAACGGAAAGCGAGCGAGAGCTGCTATGAGATTATCCTGGAATGACTAAGCATAAAGCACTGGACGGACAGTGAAGACGACGCACAATGTCATATCTCTTCCTGCAATGTTCAGCGCTGATCCCCAAAGTATGGATGGTTGGGAAACACAAAGTGACAAGTGAGAGGATCTCGATTAAAGAGGACCGGACACTCATCGTGAGCTCTGAGACTTGCCAATCAAGAGATAAGGAGCCACGATGAGCTCGGCTTACAACGATATGTGTAAGATTGAAGGCTCTGCAAAGTTGTTCTTGATGTGCCTTTTCGACAAATGATTGAACAAAAGGGACAGTGTGGCGGATGAAGTAATCTTTCATGGTGGATTGGTCAATAAATTTAATTAGCTTGAGATTCGGATGGCCAGATGTGAATTGGTGGAGCCAGGATAGAGTGACAGGATGAAGGTTCAAATTCAGACTGAGTTCTTGAAGACCTCGAAATGTTCTAATCCCGAATTCTTCCTGAAGCGACTCGGGTTTGTGAACGTCAAGTTTTGTCAAAGTTAGCCCTCGAGACAACCACACTTCCAAGCGAGGATGGGAGGAATCTGCACGCTCAAGGACCGTCTTAGATAAATCCAAGCAACTGGGGCCTTTGGGCAAATTATACAGGCCATATGGTGAATCGACTAGAATTGTTGAAACCGATGGGTGCTCGTATAGAGCTTTGAGTAGCAAAGCACTTGAGGTAGAGCCTTGCAGGTCTAAACATACCAAACGGGTGAAACGAGGAAGAACTCGGGAAAGAACGTCGTGCCCCGTCTTCCGGGGAAAATATATCCCATTCAATTGTATCGTTCTGTGCCAGTCAGTGACCGAGATAGAGGAATAAGAATTTTACATACTTTATTAGTTTCGCGAGAAGTGGATTCGCAAGACACTGCTGTGTAAGATTCTCTAAATCTTCAAGACGCTTGAGATGAACAAAAGCAACCAAGAATGGTAGGCTGATCCGCCGCAATTGCCGATTGACTGTCGAGAGAGCGAGCAGCTCCGCAGAGGGACGCTCAAAAGCTGTCGGAAAGCTGGATGAAAACGGTTTGTCGTCGGATGCCAATATTATGTAGTGAAGCAGCTCTTCAGGGAGCAACATTGATGGCGGTTCGGAGTAGTTCAAGTTCAAGTTATCGTCTCAAACACAGGGTCATTTGTCCATCACGTTGTCCAGACCCCGCCACCACCGCGCACGACTAGTAAAACACAGCGATATTCTTCTGCTACAAATGTGTATTGGAGTTGACATTCACCAGTTCATGCCTGATACTGTAGATTGTATTTATTGCGAGTCCTCACCCGGATGTGCCGCTAAGTTCTAGTGTTCCCATGACATCTCGAGTAACAGCCCTGACACTGAGCCATCCTTGGAGAGACCAATCTCCATGAGAACAAGATTTCTCATTGCCATAACCCACTTCTTCAACATAGACAGCTTCTAGAGAAGGCAGGCCCTTTGAAATGAGAGACATATACCAATATAACCTAGCTTCCGCTCGAGCACCAAGTCGCTGGACCCGATGGATCTTATCAATGTGGCGAAGTGGCTTCCATGGCCGGTGTACCCCTTCGTCAGGGGATCGCAAGTTTTGGAAGAGGCGAACCGGCTTCAGCACTCGGAGTGACCGAAGAGAGGCGAGAACAGCCACGAGTTCATCCTAAGCAAGATTGCCGTCAAAACTTGGAAACAAAAATCAAGAAATACGTACGACATTGTATCGTCTCTTATGATAAACCCCAACACCCAACGTATGTATATATGAGAAACATGAAGCCACAAGTGGAAGAATCAGAAGTAGAGAGGACTGGACATTCATAACGAGTTCTGTAACGCGCCACTCCATAGCTGATAGGGAGCCACATTGAGTGCGACTGATCACCAGGCGTGTGATGTTAAAAGTTGCATCAAGCCCTTGCTGTGACGACTTTTCGATAAATGGAGAAATGAAAGGGATGGTGTCGGAAGTATACTGCCTTTTTGAGTTTGACATGTCAACAAAAATGACATTTTTCAAGTGTGGGTGAGTAGACGCGAGCCGGGGAAGCCACTCCAGAAGTATAGGATGGCGATTCATGGCCAAGCTGATTTCATGAAGGCCCGGGAACCTTGAATCCCCAAATTCTTCCTTTAGTAATTCCGGTTGGCGAACAACCAGTTGATACACTTTTAACCCGCGAGCATAGTATGTCTCCAAGCCGGGTTGAGAGATGCTTCCGCGCTCGACTACTACCTTCGACAAATCCAAGGAACTGAGTGGTTTCGGTAGATAGTGTAGGTCGTACATCGAATCGACTATCATTGTCGAAATCGAAGGGTGTTGATTTACAGCGTTGAGTAGTAGAACACTCGAAGTGGAGCCTTGCAGGTCTACAGATGCTAAACGAGTAAGATGAGGTAACAGCCTGCACAAGTCATCATGCACGTCCTTGTTCGGAAAGTACGCGTGCAGCTTGATTACCCTGAGAGGGTCAGGATAGCATAGGTGACATATACGGTCAGCAAACGAAGTAGACGGACAGAATACCACGTACCTGATTGTGCGCCCAAGTATTGGATTGACAAGACACTTTTGAAGGAATCCCTCGACATCTTCAAGGTGCTTCAAGGTTACATAGGCAAACAAGAATGGTAGACTGATGCGTCGCAGCTGCCGATTAACCACAGAAAGAGTAATGAGCTCTGAGGATACGCGTTTGCAGCGGGCACTTGACAAACTATTGAATGGATAAATGGGAGTGTACGCAAGGTCTTCGATCATCATTTCAAGCAGCTCTTCGGGTAGCAACATAACGATGATTGGAGATGGTTAGAACTTGTAAAGAGGAGTGCAGTCATGTGACGGTTCTTTCAGGCTGTCATGTGGACTGTGCAGTGTGGACAAGGCGCGCACCAGGCGCGCACGAACAGAAGGGCGTGACGTTGTTCTGTTCGTCGCAGCCTGTGGTGGTCACTGCTAGTACACGTACAATCAGTATATCGGTCGTCAATGCTCAGAGATAGTCAGATACCTAGATACGGCTCCGTCGATAATGGGGCCCCACAAGGGAACAGCCCGAGATATGTACCACACTTGTATTCCATATGTGGCACCAGGATCGTTGCGTGCTTTGTGCTCTTATTGTTCATAATCATATGTATAAAGTTCTGTCTCGTTTCCCATTCATGTCGTTTTTCTAACTTTTATTCTACATCTGGATTGCGTCCTATAGCCCACCATGTCTAGTGGACCCTCCTCAGATGAGCAACTCATTCAGGCTATTCTCTCTGCAACTGATATTGTAACGATGGAACCCTCCGGTATCGATGACGCCTCTCAGTCAACGCGATCTCCTTCCCTGTACGACTTGCACTTACCGAAGCAACTTCAACTCAGAATGCTCCAATTGGGAATATCATCTTCAAACGTGTATGTCCCTGAAGGTGACTCTTCAACGCCTGCTCAGCTAGCAGGCTCTGAAGAGGACCGGTTCCTTAAACGGCTTTGGCAACAACCGGCAATACTAGAGCTTCTTCGTGGACCTCGTGGTGTCAATTTGAGACAGCAATGGTCTGCACAGCTCAACCTTCTCATTGCAATAGATTGCATTGACGAAGAAAGTCTTGTGTTCGCTGAGAACACTGTCTCCATGGTTATAGCAGACCTATTGGCTCTTGTGGTGGTTGATCTATCCGACATCCAGTTCGAACATATGGGAAGATGGAGACTTCTCTCACCTTATTCGAGTCGAGAGAAAGAAACAAAGGCTGATTTATTGTTTGGGCTGCATTTGGAGGATACAATCAAGCAATTCGATGTCAAGCTGTCCAGTCTTGAGGGGTACAAGGCAATATGGCCATTGGTCGAAAATCTCAATCCGACTTACATGCGATGCATCACTAGCATGGAGTGTAAAAACATTGCTCTCGGTGATCCTAGGGGTTACCTTATGCTTCTCCTCCTTACTCGACTCATGACAGATGGAAAGGTCAGGGAGTTCTGGCCACGGTTGGACTGCAGTGGCTGCCAAGAGTTCGCTGAATCCCATGCTGCGTTAGCAAGAGATGCCGCCTCAGTGCAAATCCCTGATGATGATCCTGGTCGAGAGCTCGGTATAATACCCACTACTAACCCTGTGGTTTTTCGTGCCGAGTTCAATCGTCTTCTGGCTTTGATTCCTCCAAATACTATCACTGCCAATGCTAGTGACTCTAAGAAGACGGTCGGCCCACCTCGAAACCAGAGTCCTTGGTACAACACAGTTTACAAGGAAATGAAACAACTCCTGATTGAGTTAGGTCATTCTGATCCCCGAGAGCTCAATGCAATCATGCATTGGGCAACTCCAATCCGCAATATCATGATTCAGGTAGGTAAATGTTCCTCTGTCATTCTGTCATTTGAAACCTCCTAATTAGATGATTTTTGAAGAATTGGAGCCAGATGGTTCGACACAATTTAACATTATCGACTGTCACTCACTTCACCAAGTCTTTTGGTGTTCGACGTGACCGAGAAGCCGGATGCGCCACGATATCCTCGCCTGATTCTGCTGATTCTCGAGGTTATCTACTCCGCAGGGTTGCGCGGAACCTTGACGCATGGATGGACGCTTTGGCGCGGTCTCAAATCGAACAGGTGCCTTGGGTCGATATCTATCGCAAGAGCAAAAAAACCACTTTTGTCTACCATTCAGCGAGCGAGGAGTCTGACGATTCCAAGGATGATAGTTATCAGCCAAATCAAGGTGACACGACTACTGACGAAGACGATAATGATGAAGACGATCCTGACGAAGACGATAATGACGAAGACGATACTGACAATGGCGATAGCGATAACAGTAACGACTCTCCAGATCAGGGTAACGACTCGGCCGGGCCAAGAGGTGGTGCTGGTGCTGGAGGAAACAGTGGGTCGGGCTCGAGTGGCCAGGGTCGGAGCTCAGGAGGTGGCTCGTCTAATGCTCGCACAAAGCGCAGTCTGAAGCCTACATATTCTCAGGGAGACAACAAGCGCCCCCGACAGCATTCAGATTTCCAGGTTGTTCTGAACGTAAGTCCCATCTCTCTTGCTAACATGTTTTTAATCCTGGGTTTTCAGCGATTACACCTCGCATTTAATTGTCCGGGTGAACAACTGCTATCGGATGGCTTCAGTCACTATTTTTTCATTCCTACGGCAGAGTCATCCACTGGTGTGAGTGGTGGTGCAGCTACAAATATCACCGCTGCATTGCCTGTCTCTGTGCCTTCTGGCACTGTGACGCCCCCTCGTCGTGGTTCTCTAACTTCTTCACTCAGTAGCGGCAGTGGAACATCAAGTAGTGATACTGATGCCTTTTGGTCACCAACGAGCACTGTCAGCTCAATTCATTCTCTGCCTCTATCTTCCCCGCAATACAGCCCTGTCCGCCCGAAAGGCATCACCACAACCAGATCCACAGATAATTCACTGACCCAAACAACCTCGCAATCAGTTGTGGAATCGTTAAGCGCCACTTCTCTCATTGAATCCCGCCCTCAGAATCCCCTCTCAATCATTGATCATGCCGGTGTGATCCTCGACACTAAGGTTCATCAGTCTACTATCGGGATTGTATGGGCCGGAAAGATGTATCTCGAAGGACTGGCATCCGTCCCTAAACCCCTACGTATTGTAGTCAAGCTTGCGGACTGGGAGAGAGATAGCGAGGCGCCTGAGGGATCTGAAACTCTTCACGGTAAAGCTCTCCGCTCTGAAGCCAAGATTTACCACCACTTGGTTGGGTCAAATATTGGCCCTCATTTCTATGGCGTTTTCAATAACTCAGGATCAATTGCACTTGTTCTCGAATACATGGGTAAAAGGCTCTCCAATTTTGGTACCCTCACAGATGATAGGTATTTTTTATCCACGTATGCCAAGTCATGCAAACTTCTCTGACATTGTGATGTTCTCTCTTTCCTAGCAAACACAAACTGTATGATCAAGTTTGCAACTTGCATGCGCTTGGGGTCCAGCACAATGATCTAGCCCCACGTAATATCCTGATCAACAAAGAGGAAGATTTGACTATCATTGATTTTCACCAATCAGAACTTGGGCATCAGTGCAAGGGATCCGGAAGATGCTCAGAGTTAAGGGACTTTGCGGAGCAACTTCGGATAGTTGTTTGAATTGTTGCACGTTCGATTTAAGGTCAATGACAAGCTGCTGCTGTACTAGGTTCACCAGTTGCGTAAAGGAATAGTGTAAATTCGAAAGACCACTTTACATTTTCAGTGAACTGTGAATGTTTCAACGCTCGCCAGCACAAATAGGCTTACATAAGGCTAATCGAAAGTATCTAGTTGAACTACTAGTAGTTGTATCAGGTGTCGCGCGCTATGCCAGCAAGAAAGTCAGCAAACTGGCAGCATGATTTGGGACAAGATCCAGACCCTACCATTGAGATGATACAGCATGTAGAGTGGATTATGATAATATTCCGGGTGGGATGGAGGGTCAAACAGGAAACTTGAGCTCTCAGTCGTGAAGACAACGCGCTCACTGTCGTGGTGATGATGGATCTAGTAGTGGTAGTACTCCCGGTGCATCAACACCTTTGCGGACGCCTGCAAGGGGCCCTGGCGCAAGTCGACTACCTACGTAGTCTACCCAACCCTTTATCGCAAAGCAATTCATCGAATAGCAAATCACGTACCCCGCCACTACTTCCAGACGCTGTCAACTTGGTGATAGAGACATCCGAGGATGACGATCCCAAGAAAAGACTTCGGAAGGTCTACCGTCGAGGATTCGTTGCGAGGGATGAACAAGGGCATCCGGAAAAAAAAGGGCGAGATCGAACTATAGAGACACGGACAAAATAGAGTTGAAGCTGGAGAGGAAATTGCAGAAGCCATTGAGGACGAAGGAGGACTTGTTGAAAGCGCTATCGAGCGTGTTGAGGGTGACGATGTTGATTTGGAGATTGACCGCGAGACTACCACTGGCGTCGCAGAACAATATAGTCACGGTCAGGATGTAGTTATTGCGAGGTCGACTACTCCACCAGCATATGCACGACCACGGTATGATTTGCACGATAATCTTTGGGCTTGATTGAAGGTTCCTACACAATGTGATGACATTCACAACATGTTTCGGGGAACACAAACGACTTTGTATTTTTAATGCATTTGTTGACTATATGTTTCTTTGATAATGCACAGTTTTGTACTCGAACTTGTTCGCTTATTCAGCGTACGCACATATCCCTCACCTGGGTGTGCCCCTAAGTTCAAGTGATCCAGTGACTTCTCCAGTGGCACCCCCGACACTGAGCCATCCTTGGAGAGACCAACAACCCTGAGAACGAAATTTCTCATTGCCATAACCCTCTTCTTCAACATAGACAGCTTCTAGAGAAGGCAGGCCCTTTAAAATGAGAGACATATACCAATATAATCTGACTTCCGCTCGAGCACCAAGTCGCCGGACCCGATGGATCTCATGAATGTGGCGAAACGGCTTCCATGGCAGGTGCGTTTTTTCGTCAGGGGATCGCAAGTTTTTGAAGAGGCGAGCCGGCTTCAACACTCGGAGTGACCTAAAGGAGACGAGAACAGCCACGAGTTCATCCTAAACAACATTAGCGTCAAAGCTTGGGGACAAAAATCAAGAAACACGTACGACATTGTATCTTCTCTTATGAGAAATCCAAAAACCCAATGTGCGCAAACATGGAAAGCAAGAAGCAACGATTGGAAGAATTACAAGTAGAGAGGACTGGACATTCATGATGAGTTCCGTGACATGCCACCCTGGAGTGGATAGAGAACCGCATTGAGTACGGCTAATCACAAGGCGCGTGATATTGAAAGTTGTGTCGAGTCCTCGCTGGGACGACTTTTCAATAAAAGGAAGGATGAAAGGGATGGTGTCAGAGGTAAATTGCACTCTTAAATTTGACATGTCGACGAATATGACATTTTTCAAGTGTGAGTGGGTAGATGCGAGGCGGGGAAGCCACTCCAGAAAGATAGGATGGCGATTCATAGCCAGGCTGATTTCATGAAGGCCAGGAAATGTCGAGTTCCCAAATTCTTCCTTTAGTAATTCCGGTTGGCCAACAATAAGTTGATACACTTTTAACCCTCGAGCATAGGATGTCTCCAAGTAAGGTTGAGAGAAGTATTCGCGCTCGACTACTACCTTCGACAAATCCAAGGGACTGAATGGTTTCGGCAAACGTGGGCCGTACAATGAATCGACTATCATTGTCGAAATCGAAGGGTGTTGATTTACAGCGCTGAGTAGTAGAACGCTCGAAGTGGAGCCTTGCAGGTCTACACACGTTAGACGAGTAAGATGAGGTAACAACCTGCATGAGTCATCGTGCACGTCCTTGTTCGGAAAGTACGCGTGGAGCTTGACTGCTCTGAGAGGGTCAGAATAGCATAGGTGAAATATACGATCAGCAAACGAAGTAGACGGACAGAGTACCACATACCTGATTGTGCTCCCAAGTGTTGGATTGACAAGACAAGTTTGAAGGAAACCCTCAACATCTCCAAGGTGCTTTAAGGTTACAAAGGCAAACAAGAATGGTAGACTAATGCGTCGGAGCTGCCGATTAACCACAGAAAGAGTAATGAGCTCCGAAGATACACGCTTGCAACGGACACTCGACAGACTGTTGAATGGATATACAGGAGCATATGCAAGGTCTTGAATCATCATTTCGAGCAGCTCTTCAGGTAACCTCGACAACATGGTTATCACATTAGCGCCTGGCACGTTTACTTACCAGCTGCTTACCAGTAGGGTGACAGTATGTGACGGCATTTTGGTTCAAGATTTTTTTTACAAGCATCGACACATCGCAAACCCTTCGAACAACTTCAATTCATGCAACAGTGCCTCACCACCGAGGGCGACCTGAACGAAAGCGACAGTAATAATAGCAACAATTCTCCAAATCAGGGCAATGACTCAGCTGGGCCAAGAGGTGGTGCTGGAACTGAAGTCAATAGTGCGTCAGGCTCGAGTGACCAAGATCGAAGCTCAGGAGGTGGCTCTTCTAATGCTCGCACAAAGCGCAGCCTGGGGCCTACATATTCTCAGAGAGACAACAAGCGCCCCCGACAGCACTCAGATTTTCAGGTCATCTTGAATGCAAGCCCCATTTCTGGCGGTAACATATGTTTTTTAACCCTGGGTTTTCAGGAACTACACCTCGCATTTAATTGTCCCCGTGAAAATCTGTTGTCGCATGGCTTCAGCGAATATTCTGTCATTCCTATGGTAGAGTCATCCACTGGTACCAGTGATAGTACAGCTACTAATATCACCTCTGCATAGCCTGTCTCTGTGCCTTCTGGCACTGACAAGCCTCCTCGCCGTGGCTCTTTCACTACTTCAATCGGCAGCAGCAGTGGTGCATCAAGTAGTGGTACCACTGCCAACTCAATTGAGAATCAGCCTCTGTTTTCCCCGCATTCCGGCCCTGTCGTTCCCGAGGGCATCGCCGCAACCAGATCCACAGATAATTCATTGACTCAACCAGCCTCGCAATCAATTGTGGAATCGTCGAATGCCACTTCCGTCATTGAATCCAGCTCTCAGAAGGCGCTCCCGATTGTTGATCATGCCGGTGTGATCCTCGACACTAAGGTTCATCAATCTACCAAGGGGATAGTATGGGGCGGAAAGATGTATCTTGAAGGATTGAAGCCTGCTCCTAAACCCGTACATGTTGTGGTCAAGCTTGCGGACTGGGAGAGAGATAGCGAGGCGCCTGAAGGATCTCAAACTCCTTATGGTAAATCTCTGTGTTATGAAGCGAAGATTTACCACCACTTGGTTGGGTCAAATATTGGCCCTCATTTCTATGGTGTTTTCAATAACTCTGGATCAATTGCACTTGTTCTCGAATACAAGGGTAAGAGGCTCCCCGATTTTGGTACTCTCACAGACGATAGGTATTTCCATTCATGTATGATGGGTTCTGGAATTTTCTCTGACATCGCGGTGTTCTCTTTTTCCAGAAAACAAATGCTATTCAATCAAGCCTGCAACTTGCATTCACTCGGGGTCAAGCACAAGTATCTAGCCCCACGTAATGTTCTGGTCAACAAAGAGGGAGATTTGACTATTGTCGATTTCCACCGATCGAAGCTTGGGCATAAGTGTAAAGGATCCAGAAGATGCTCAGAGTTAAGGGACTTTGCGGAGCACCTTCAGATAGTCGTCTAATATCGTTACACCTTTAACCTATGCTGTAGCAGTATTTTTCCGTCGTGTAACTAAAAATATGGCTCATCGAAATAACGAAATTTTCGACGTCGGTATCGGACAAGAACCTAGTAAGCTTCTATACATATTCAAAATACATTCAAGGTTCAATTATATTCAATCCTGGTCCAGTCGGTTCGATGCAAGACCAGCTTGCGTAATTCGTAGTGTTCTGTACATGTGCCAACAGCCTTGCAGCTGCGCTTTTTTGCTTTGTACCGAGAACGATGTTTTACTGCGAAAGATGTGCTCGCGAATTCACCTCTCCTGGAGCCCTACACGCTCATTGTCGAGACAAAAACGATCACCCATACTGCGCGGACTGCGAAAGGCTCTTCAGAAACTTTGATGCGCTGGACAATGTAAGCATGTCTCTGACAGTGAGAGATTGGTTCTAGTTGGTTCTTCGAGACTTATTTTACTCTTGTAGCATACTCGGGATGTGCATTTCGACTCAGACGACGACTACTATGAGACTGATGACGATAATGCTAACGTATATTGTCAATCGTGCGACCGCGAGTTTCAGGACTCGACAAGTCTCATCCAGCATCTCGCCGCCAGTTTGAGGCACAACTGGTGCTTCGTTTGCTCAAGAGACTTTTCAAGTCCTAATGCCCTCGCTCAGGTTCTTTCTTCTTCATACACATCTCAACAATCACACTCATCGATATTACTTAGCATTCATCCTCTCAAGTGCATCGCGCTCGCGATATCAAATGCCCTTTGTGCTCAGAAGCATTCAAGATGGTTTCTGCTATCGCTCAGCATATCGAATCTGGCTCTTGCCACCATAGTATCAACCGACGCACGGTCACCGAAGCTGTTAAATCTGTCGTTCCATCCATCTCTATTGATCGCCGGATCACCGGAGGTAGCAGTTCGACCACCACCACGACTTACTACGCCACAGGACGCGCATACAATGGCGTTGCGTACGAATGTTACCTTTGCCACAGAACTTTCACCACCTTAAATGCATTGAACACACATCTGAACTCGCCTGCTCATGATTCGAAGGAATTTAGGTGTCCGAAATGTCGAAGGGAGTTTTCTTTGATCTCGGGCTTGATCCTACATATCGAGAGCGAAACGTGTGGTGTTGCGAGGTTCCAGCAAGTTCGAGACCAGATGCAGGGACTCACGAATAATTTCCGGAGAATGTTGACGATGTAATGCTCGGTGCCCTCTACGTAAGTAGTACCAGCAGCAAGCACGTAAATTTTACACATGTATCATACCACCTTATATCAGTACATATTTCACTACGTCTCAGAAGAACACAAAACTTGAACGGCTTCAATATTGGATGCCAAAAAAATAGAAAGTAGTTATAGGTATGGGTATGTTAGTCTATTCATGCCTTAAGATCCTCATTCCTAACTCACACCCACGACATCTTACTTCTTTTTCGCGGCAACGATGTCCCTCCTCCCAATTTCACCTTTCGCTGGAACGGGAGGAGGAGGGCGATGATGTTGCACCGGAAGTCGGGATGGGTAATTCTTCCTATTTTTCTTCATCGAGGACAGCGACGCCACAGATTGACCTTGCATTGTATCCACACGACCACTAGCGTACACATTTTGAGACGACCCACTCGCAGCGGCGACTCCAGTTCGAGGGGAGGTGAAGTGTATGTTGTTTCTTGCATTTGCGGCTTTCGTGGAACGCGAAGGTGATGTACTGTGGGTCTTTTTGAGTGAAGAGGATATAGTTGGTCTAGAAGGCGGACGGTTCGCAATCGGTGATGATGTCCGAGCCTCTTGACAGCGACTAGCAGAAGGAGTAGAGCGGTCTTTTGGAGTCTTCCCAACTAATTTCCGTACCGTTGTAGATCCGACTGACATTGGTAAAACTTTGCTAATGTCCCCTGGCCTGTCTGGAGTCGAGAGTAAATTCCCTTTTTTCAATGGAACGTTCAGGCCAGTCTTGGCAGATTTAGTAGGCGATCTCGATTTAAAGCTTGTCGGCGAAAGAGAGATCGAAATTCGTCTAGGAATTCTTGAAGAAATGTTGAGACTCTTCAAGATGGAGTTTCGCTTTTTTGCAGAAGAACTTTCAGCGGAAGTTGGGATGGATACAATAACGAAATCAGCTTCGAAATCGGATCCGGATTCGTCACTATCTGAAGACAGAATGTCGGTTTCACTAAGAAAGGCATTCTCAGCAGGAACGCAAGTGGTATGTGCCTCTGGAAGAATCGTGTCAGCAGGGCATACAGGACTGGCTTCATTGATAGTGTCGAGCTTCATGTTATTGAATCGGTTATAGATCAATTCCAGAGATTGGATTGCGTCCTTCGTAGTGAAATCGCTACCCGCGGACTCGCTATCATGCCCCGCAGCTATGTTATCGGAAGAGACACCTGCGTTACTTGCAGCAGCCCAAAAGTCAGAGGAGAATAAGGATAACCGGGGAAGAGGGGAAATGGCTTCCTCAGAACAAAGACGTGTACTTGTGGATGGGGCAGAGCCGACTATAGAGCTGTCACCGGAAGATTGAGTGCTGGGAAATGATTCTCCCGAGGAGGAGTGCGTCAGGGAGGCCTGCAGAAAGTAAAAAAAATGAAACAGCATAGTCAATGAACACTTACTTACATTGAGTGTGACGATACTTGCTGCAACCGAAGCTGACATCTGAGGCTTGATGGACTGAGGGTCGGGGGGCATAAATAGTGAGCTGGCATTCACGGAGGGTGCGGATGGTTTCACAGTAAAAGCATGAATAAGAGCAGTATCCTCTTCTCGAGCTTGGCTCACAACAGTGCTTCTGATAGGTAACTCTCCACTCTTCAACTTGATCCATAATGCGTCGACTGCTTTCTGCCGTTCGGTTGTAAATACTTCCTGTACCTCTGAAAGAGTAGAACCAGATGGTGTGATGACGTCCTTGTGTTTCTCATCTTCTTGAGCGGATGATTTCCAGTATCGAGCAAGATTCTTGATTCGACGGACGTCAGATCTTGTTCTCAGGGTAATGCTAAGAGCGGATGCGTAGTGATCCTGAGAGCGGGCTCCGATTACGGGAGGAATCAAAGCAGACCATGGACTATGCGGAACCTCGGCAGCCTCTCGGATGGCATCCACAATAGCGTCCATAAATACAAAGCCTGATGATATCGCACTCCGAGTACGATGAAAGACGGGACCGCAGACAGCGATGTCTAAAAGAAGCACAAAAGACTGATCAATAGAGTCGATGCTAGTCCCTAAGGAAACGAGCTCCTGCTCAAACGCCTCTATAACAAGATTCAACTTGCTAAGAGAGTGATTCAAAGACGCGATACGGGTCTTGTACGAGTAGAGTTCGGTGGATTTGAGTTCAAGCTGCGTCTTGATATGTTCACGAGTGACCTGTAGTTGAGCGTTTTCTTTCTGTAGTTGACTGATACACTGTTCGACATAGAAAATAGCAACGGATGGGTTTTCGGAAGATTCAGCAAGTAGTGGGCGATTAGAAGTTGTGGTGCGACTCTCAGTAGGCGGAAGTGCGTTTGGGTATCTCGAATAATCTCCGAGTTGTTGAACTAAGTCGCCGAGAGAAAGAGAGTGAGGAAAGTCCCGTTGTGAAGGTAGGGAGAGCTCCGGAAGAGCAGAGTCAGATCTAGTTCGACGATGAATGAGATGCGAGAATCGCCTGAGGAGAAAGAATTTCATGTTGGGATAGTGTCGCCAGCCAGCAGCGAGGACCGACCAAACCAGATAAAGACTGGAGTTGGAAAGTTGAAGGAAGATATTGTACAGCTTTGACACTTACTAATCTGAGTAATCGCCTTTTCTTCTCTGCCAAGAACTTCAACTTGTGTTGCTCGTTTGCAACGCCAGCAGGCACTCCTTCTCCGTCTTAGTCTTCTCACTAAGATCTTCCTTCTATACCGTCAAAATTATCCGCAGTCTTAACTGACCAGCGACCAGCAAATACCATGCACTTGTACAATCTCACTCTCCAGCCTCCGACAGCCATTACACAGGCCATAGTGGGCAATTTTTCTGGAGTTCGTCAGCAAGAGATTATAACTTCGCATGGAACCCGACTCGAGCTCTTAAGACCTGACCCTCAGACAGGAAAAGTCGCGACAATACTTTCTACCGATGTATTCGGTTCGATACGTTCTTTAGCTGCTTTTCGGTTGACCGGCGGTACCAAGGGTGAGCGCACTCTGTATGTGTATGTGTCTCCTGCTGCATCTCAATCTTCTCCTCAGACTACGCCATAGTAGGATCTGACTCTGGCCGTATCATTATCCTCGACTACGACCCTAAAACGAGCTCGTTTATGAAACTACACCAAGAGACGTTTGGAAAATCTGGAGCACGTAGAATCGTTCCCGGGCAATATCTCGCAGTAGATCCTAAGGGTCGTAGTGTCATGATTTCCGCTATGGAAAAGTCGAAACTGGTCTATATTTTGAACAGGGACGCTGCCGCCAACCTCACAATCTCATCTCCCCTCGAAGCTCACAAAAACGGCGCAATCATTCACCATATCGTTGGCCTCGATGTTGGCTTCGAAAATCCTACATTTGCTGCCCTCGAAGTGGATTACACAGAATCCGACCAAGACCCAACAGGAGAAGCATTTAAGAACGCAGAAAAGATGCTCACTTACTATGAATTGGATCTTGGGTTAAACCATGTCGTCAGGAAATGGAGTGAACCTACGGATCGTCGAGCAAATCTTTTACTGCAGGTTCCTGGAGGTCAATTGGCGTCTTCGGATCGTTTTGACGGGCCTTCCGGGGTCCTTGTTTGTTGTGAGGACCACATCATTTATCGACATATGGATGCGCCCCAGCACCGTGTCCCAATTCCGCGCCGGAAGCATCCATTGGACAATAGAGATCGAGGGATGCTCATTGTTTCAGCTGTCATGCACAAGATGAAGGTAAGTGCCATTTTTACGCAGGTTCTTGTACCAAGTTGAATTCACTTTTAGGGTGCCTTCTTCTTCCTGGTTCAAAACGAGGATGGCGACTTGTTTAAGGTCACTATTGAGCACGAAGACGAAGAAGTGAAGTCGTTGAAAATCAAGTATTTTGATACTGTACCTGTTGCGTCCAGTCTCTGTATTCTTAAATCTGGTTTCCTTTTTGTTGCTTCCGAGTTTTCGAATCAGTGAGTGACCTAACTCGATTTAGGGGCTTCCGAAACAACTGATACGTGCTTTGCAGTTATTTCTACCAATTCCAGAAACTTGGTGATGATGACGAGGAGCCCGAATTCAGCTCGACTTCTTATCGCTCGTTCGGCATGGCAGACCCTACAGCACCTTTGCCAAACGAATATTTCCGTCCTCGTCCATTAGAAAATCTTGCACTTGCTGACGAGCTTGAATCGTTAGATCCTATACTAGATTCCAAGGTGTTGAACATACTTCCCAATTCTGACACGCCTCAGATATTTGCGGCGTGCGGTCGTGGTTCAAGGAGCTCTCTGAGGACGCTCCGACATGGTCTGGAAGTTGAAGAGTCTGTAAGCTCGGATTTACCTGGTATACCGAATGCAGTTTGGACGACCAAAAAGAGAGAAGATGGTAAGTCGTTATACCTGTTTGAAATACAGACATACATTCTAACTACTCTCTATTCAGATGCTTACGATTCGTACATCATCCTTTCGTTCGTTAACGGTACCCTGGTTCTTTCCATTGGTGAAACCATTGAAGAAGTTCAAGATACCGGCTTCTTATCTTCCGCTCGCACCCTGGCCGTGCAACAAATTGGCACTGACGCACTCCTTCAGGTTCATCCAGAAGGTATTCGGCATGTTTTGGCTAATGGCCACGTTACCGAATGGAAGTCGCCATCGGGGAAGACCATAGTTAACGCCACAACGAATAAGCGACAAGTTGTTGTTGCCCTAAGCTCAGCTGAATTGGTGTATTTCGAGTTGGATCTGGAGGGACAACTAAATGAATACCAGGATCGTAAAGCTATGGGTAGCACTGTGCTGGCGTTGAGTATCGCAGAAGTACCAGAGGGCCGACAGAGGACACCGTTCCTGGTGCGCGCATCCCCTCATTCTGTTAATTATGAGTTTCTGATCGACAGACGTAGGCTGTTGGCTGCGAAGACCAAACTGTTCGAGTCATCTCCTTAGATCCCGAAAGCACATTAGAAACCATCAGTCTTCAAGCCCTAACCGCTCCACCTTCTTCCATCTGCATCGCAGAAATGCTCGATGCAAGTATCAACAAATCCCAACCTACCTTGTTTGTCAACATTGGTCTTCAAAATGGTGTTCTACTAAGGACCGTGCTGGACCCCACCAATGGCCAGCTAACTGATACCCGTACTCGGTATTTGACTTATCATTCATCCTTTCCATATAATAATCTGACTAGCTTGTAGTTTCTTAGGAACGAGACCCGTCAAACTCATACGTGTGCAAATTCAGCGCAATCCAGCTATTCTTGCGCTATCGTCCCGGTCATGGCTTAACTACACTCACCAAAATCTCATGTACTTCACACCATTGATTTTCGAAAGCTTTGACTTCGCGTGGAGTTTCTCAGCCGAACTGAGCCCAGAAGGGCTTATTGGGATTACCGGAAGCACATTGCGGTTAGAGTACCTGCTTTCATCGAAAGAATGCAAGCACTCATTTGTTTTGTTTAAGCATATTCCAGATACCAAAATTGGGCACACAATTGAAGCAAGACTCCATACCGCTTTCGTACACTCCTCGGAAATTTATCGCGCATGGAAACTACTTTTACATGGTGGAAGGGGATCATCGAGTACTTGGAGAGGATGCCGGGGAAAAGAAGTTGGCCGAACTTGTACGTCGCAGATTGGATCGCCATTCAGACATACACACGTTTAACTTAACCATACGCGTAGCGCCAGCAGGGCAAGAAAATCGACCAAGAGGTTATTGATCTTCCTGTTGAAGTGTTCGGAAGGCCAAAGGCTCCTGCTGGGACATGGGGATCTGCTATCCGAGTCATTGACCCTGTAAAGGTTCGTGTTTCTTAGTCGTGGACTTTGGGACCGCGTCTGACATGTGGTTATTCAGGCGGAAACAGTCGCATATATCCCTCTAGATTCTAACGAGGCTGCGTTCTCTTTAGCAGTGGTTCCCTTTTTGGTCCGGGGTGGTGAGCTCCACCTAGTTGTTGGGACCGCGGCTGATACGACGGTGTCTCCACGCTCTTGTTCGAGTGGCTTCTTGCGGACTTACAAATTCACGGATGAAGGAAGAGGCTTGGAGTTACTTCACAAAGTGAGCTTTTCCCTCTCTATTTGCTGAAACGTATATTAACCTTGTCTCTAGACGGAGACTGATGATGTACCACTAGCGCTTTTGGCGTTCCAGGGACGACTTGTCGCCGGTGTAGGAAAAGCTTTGAGAATCTATGATATCGGAAAGAAGAAGCTACTTCGTAAGGTTGAAAACAAGGTCAGCATCCAGGTTTATGCTATGAAAGGGACGCTCATCATAATCATACATGGTTCAGACATTCGCTTCGCCCATCATCACACTCAATACGCAAGGTTCGAGAATTATAGTGGGGGAAATGCAAGAATCGGTTTCTTTCGTTGCATATAAAGCACCAGAAAACCGTTTGCTTGTTTTCGCCGACGACTCCCAATCAAGATGGGTCAGTGCTGTAGCGATGGTGGACTACAACACTGTAGCAATCGGAGACCGCTTTGGTAACATTATCGTCAATAGGCTGGACACTAAAGAATCGGACCAAGTCGATGAAGACCCTACCGGAGCAGGTATCCTTCACGAAAAAGGGATATTGATGGGTGCCCCTCACAAGACCAAGATGGTGGCGCATTTCCATGTCGGAGACCTTATCACCTCTATACACAAAGTAGCGATGGTTGCTGGAGGACGTGAAATCTTGCTGTATACTGGTCTCCATGGCACGGTCGGGATCCTCGTACCATTCGTTTCGAAGGAGGATGTCGACTTCATATCGACGTTGGAGCAGCATCTGCGGACAGAGCAGAGTAGTTTGGTTGGCAGGGATCAGCTGAGTTGGAGAGGGTATTATACGCCGGTGAAGGCGGTTGTAGATGGTGATCTTTGCGAGACATTTGCTCGACTACCAGGGTCCAAGCAGAGTGCCATTGCTGGTGAGCTTGACCGGACAGTAGGGGAAGTTCTTAAAAAACTGGAGCAATTGAGGGTCACTACGAGTGGATTTTAAGTATTATAACTGACTGTAATACTGAAGACATATATACTTGGGAAATTGAGAAGGCTTCTGTATTTGATGTACCGTAATAACCATACATAGTCGTCACGAAACTGGGGAAGACGTGGGGACCTGTAACATTATCTTAGTGGGGGTATGGTTAAAAAAACTGTCACTTTCATCTCAGAACACGGGAACCCCATTTCGAGGCGGCACAAAGCAAATTACTCAATCTAAAGTGCGGATGATACATGTGAAAATGCCGGTCTATTCAAGCTTGTAACCAACAATACTCCTTCTCCCAACCATTTCGCCTATCTGCACCAATGATATTTGAGGGACATCCAAAGGTGAAATACGAATAAGCTTACCTTGAAGATCCCATATGCCTCCACAGCATAGACTCCCAGTCTCGCAATTTCTCCGTTATTAATCGCTTTCTGCCAGAATACCTTTGATGTGGCATTCGTCCATATGGTTCTGTATGCCGACTGGACTGCGTCAACGGATGATGGGGGTGAAAGGCCTTCGGCGCGGTAAACTTGTTTAACAATTTCTCGGAAAACAGCGAAGTTGTAAAAAACTGGCTCTTTGTACGCTAGCGTTTAAAAATTTCGCGGTTAGTTCACCAGAAATACATCCAACGAGTACGAGTTAAATAAACACGCTTCACTTACCTCCCATCAACTTTCCTGCTCTTTCTCCTAAAGGACCAGCAGATTTTGTCGCACTAGCGAGGTATTTTCCAGCTGTCTCCCCCAGTGGTCCAGCAAGTTTCTTCGCGCTCTCTAAAGCTTTGGTGGCCGTCTGCTGTGTACTTGAGAGGACTTCCTGAGCCTTCTTTTGAGCTGCTTCCAATTGTGGATTGGAGCCGGTGGATGCAAAACGAGTAGGTCGTGCAACTCTGCTGCGAAGAGCAGCACGAAAAGATGAAGGCCGTAACATTGTGGGGACGACAGTGACAATGACGGTTGCGGGAAGTGTAACAAAAATTCGAGGCGTCTTCCGTTCCGTCCCGGCCCGATGCTTGGCTTTGTTTGGTTCAATTAATGGCAGACTTATAACATAGATACTAAAAATAGTAATCGTAACAAAGTAACAAACTAATATTACCCATGTTACTTTTTGACCTTTTTCGACTATCTTATGCACGCTGGAGATCAAGTGCCCAACCAACCAGAACCAACCTGGCTCGAGTCTTGATTCGCTAGTTCTTGCTTACAGACTAAATCCTCGGCAACATGCAAGCACAGCCTGTGTATGTATAGTGTATGGATCTCAAGCTAGTCAATGATTCTGAAGTTCAATAACAGCGCTGAGCGCTGATTTCATTCATGTAGCATTGAATAAAACGAGCACTATTCAGAACTGCTTCTTGGATCTTCCTCTCTAGCTCAGTCCCTCACTGATGGATTCTGAGCCCGAACTAAAGTTGGGATGTCTGACTCTGTGCTTTTGGAAAGGCAGGAGGAGACGTATCAGGAATACCAAAGTTGTTTTTGATATGTTCTTAATGCTGTGGAGACTGATTGCAGCCTTCCATATAGGATCATAGGAAGAAGAGTAGATCCAGTCACGATGATAACGAGTCGAAGTCAAATATTGAATCAGAGGTATGAATTATATCACTTAGCAGGAAAGTAATGTCGCTAACGCGCTCACAGTCCCTCCCCGCTTACAATACGGTTTCTGGAAATATCCAAAAACCCAATCTTACCAAACGCGGGAAAGGTGTCGCAAAACGTCGAAGCATGGAAGATAGAGACACCAATGGAAACCTCACCAAACGCTATGTCTTCGAAGCATCAAGAAAGACCGTTGAAGTGTTACAGGGAGTGGCAGAAATGGCTGGTGTCCCGCTTGTCAAGCAAGTGCTTGAAATCGGATTATCGCTCATCAAAGCATGTGAGGTGGGCTTGCACGTGTACAATTCCTCTCCCTTTCTCATCAGCGTCAACACATCAGGAGCTTAACGAAGTCCAAGAGAAGGTTCAGCAGTTGAAGAACAGAGTCGCGGAATTCCTACTCGTTATTGCCAAATTCATGGACAGGCCACAAGATGCGAAATTGGCTCCTCATTTCAGCACCTTCTTCGCAGAGATGTCCGAGGACCTGGAACGAGAGTTGGGAGACCTTAAAATGTACTAGTGCGCTTACATTCCTCTTATAGAATCTTAAACTAATCATGTTTCTTAGCTGTCTAGACTCTATAACCAAACGTCTCGAGCATATCAAGGCACGGAACGCCTTGATCACTGCTATGCTACCTGAATCAAACATCGATGAAATTCAGGCATGCGAGACCGAATTTTCGGACGCGATCGAGCGATTCCAGGTCTATCTATCCACTCTTAGTGATGTTTTCATCCACTGAGATTTTGGGCAGACCTTGCGTGGACTACATGCTGCTGAGGACATCACGAAATTACAAGACAAACTGGAGGTCGTGTATAGCGAGATTAAAGCTATATCACAACAGGTGACCCAGTTACAGACTTCGTTCGACGATCTGAAGGCCAGGTTGGGACCTCTGGATGACTCTCAATTGGTTGTACCCACCATGCCCAACCCTCCCACTATCTTTCATGGGCGGAACGAAATAGTGAATGAGATTGCAAATACTCTTGCAAGGCGCTCGATTGATGGCAAATTGTCTCGTTTTTGTATCCTTGGACCCGGGGGACTGGGAAAAACATCCGCTGCTTTGGCAGTCATGCAACATCCACTCATACGAAGTAGTTTCGAAGAAGGTCAATTCTGGATACCTTGTAATACGGCTAATTCCCCCAATGCGTTATTAGATGCATTAGCTGAAGGCACTGGTGTGAATCCTCAGACTAAGAATCTGCTTCGTAGTATTCTCAGTCGACTCTCATCCTTGCCAGGGCAATCCATTCTGTTGCTCGACAACTTCGAGACACCTTGGCTTCTCGATGAAGGTTCCCAATCCAGAGTCCAGGCCATTCTAGAACAGCTAAACTCCCTGCCGAATGTCGCTATACTCTTGACAATGCGTTCCAATTCGCCGCCGTTACGCGATTGGAAGCATACAGATCTTCCTCCAGTGGATTTAGATAATTCTCGGAAAATCTATCTTGATGTTGACGGAGCCGCACACGATTCTCCTGACTTGGATGTTTTACTAGACACACTGGGACATATGCCAGGTGCAGTGTATCTCATGGCTAATCTAGGAGCAAACTCCCTTTCAACACCGACAGAGCTACTCCAACAGTGGCGTGCCGGGGGCATCAATGTCATGGATCACTGCATTGGACTGTCAATGAAGAGTAGCTTTGTTACAGACTGCGAAGGTGCAATCGAGTTACTCCAGGTTCTGTCGATGCTTCCAGCTGGAGTTGTTCGCAGTCATTTGAAATTATGGCTTCCCTCGTATCGCCCCGAAGCTATTCAATGCCTTCGAAAAGCTGCTCTACTTCATGTGAGCTCGGGAAGCGATCCGAAACTCTTTGTTCTCCCTGTTATCCAATCATGCGTTCAAAAAAGCATTCCGGATGATGTTAGCCAACGAGTCTACAACTCCTGCTGTCAAATTCTACTCAGTTATAATGGAGCAATAGATGGGCCGAATAATCCGCTCTTTAAAGCTCATTCACGCTTCATTCGCTCAGAGCAGTCGAACGTTGAATCTTTGCTCACGGAGATGTTGACGAACATCTTTCACTCTCATACAGACACCACGGCAGAAACGGTGGCCCACCAATTAGATGCGTTCAGAGTGTTCATTTGGTTCCGGTATTGGAGTCAACCCCACGTGGAACTGGCCGTCAAAGTCGCCCAGGCGGCTGAAATGACCAACAATACTACGTCGCAGGCCGACACTCTTCTCTGCCTCGGCAAAATGTATCGTATCACTGGAAAGTCGGATGACGCTCTGAAAACGTTAGCTCGTGCGCGAAAGCTTTTTTCGACCCTTGATTACACACAACGCCGAAATCGTCGCAACGCAATGCGCTGCGAAGTGACATATACTGAGATGTCGGCTCTGGTGCGCAGTCTGCGTCAAGAGGATGTCATACCTTTAGTAGAATCGCTTCGTCCTCAATGCGAAGGTGAAGATACATATCTCGAAGCTCTGCGCCTCGAAAGTCTAAGTGCTTACCAGTTCAAGGCACATCAATTTGAGGCTGCTCTGGTTTCTATCTCGGAATCTCGGAATCTCTTCAGAGAAAATGATTGCCCATTCGACGCGGCCACATGCCTTCTTGACCTCGCTCGTATTCTCGGATGCTTAGAACGTTATGAGGAAGCATTACAGATAGCAGACGAAGCGGTTTCAAGCTTCCACGACCTGGGGTTTGAGGGATATAACACTTGTTTCAGCTACATTCTTAAGGCCCGTATCATGAAGTCATTACAAGCGCCCGGAGATGCTATCTTGGAAGTACTCAATGATGCGCTCAAACATTCATACCGAGAGCCACTACCGCTTGCCTTCACTTTGTTGGAGTATGGCGAGGTTTACTTGAAAAGAAGAGATTGGCGTGCGGCTACGCTAGCATACGAGGAAGCAAGAAATGCGATCTCCCGTCTAGATAAAGAGGGTCATCGCGGTATTCCTGATGAATGCAACAATAAAATTCAAGTCATACGAAGATATGAAACACAAGAAGTCGACCCTCCAGAAGAAGAGCTAGCTTCCTTGATTCCGGCTCCGAGATTGTTTCCGTAGGGTTTAAAGAAGTACGCAACAAGATTTCTAACTCTAAACAAGACTCTTTTTTGTTTCGTAGTAAACGGCGTTCTAAGTATCTCCGCTATCAAGTAATCCACTGGAATGAAACTTTTTCTTATTGTCCTATCCGAGGTCCTTGTACTGTCCCACCCAGCTCCCACAAATCCTCTGGGGCTAGTCACCCTATTTCCATTCAAAAACCGCTCAAGTCAATGGTATTGCAGTTACAGTAGTCGTAGGCTGCGTATATTGTTTGTTCGTTCATCCTCGCATTGTAGCTACCGAGCTGACGCGCGGTAAAAAGTCTACCCCCGTAATCATTTTTTCTTGCTTGCCTTGGTATCCTGGCGCCTCTAGTGCGTATCGCGAGAAAGTTGTGCCGGGGTAACCACAAGGTGCTTTGACCCAACTCTATGCACCGACATCTTCAAAAGTTGAGTAGAAGGATATAGAGGGAGTATCATTTGTAAAGTTCATTTGTTTGTTCCCCTGAATTTCTTTTTGATGCAGAACCGCATTGCTATTCCCTGTTGCTCAACCGCAAGCTAATAGTTCTCTTGCAAAAGATGAAAATCATAGGTTAGGTGGTTAATTTTGGACTCTTTGCGAGGCGTTGGGTGAAACAGAAGGCCTAAACATTGAAGTAGATAACAGCTGTATCTACATATGAGTACAAGGCTTCATATCGAGTGGTAACACCAACAACACTCTGTATGGACATATATCTTCTGCCGCTTCGGGTCGAACGTGAACAGAATGCAAACGATATGATTGCTTTGACACTGTCTGATTCCGCGGTAACTCTTAAACCATCGGTGGGGGTAAGAAAACAGAAAGAGATTGGAGGATTACAGTCACAGGAATTTCACACGACGACCAGTACCTATGATCTATGTATGTCGCGACACGAAGGTGACGAAGCCAGAACCGGTTTTCGAGGATATTGCCTTTGTAGAGTACGTACATGATTCGCCCGGCCGTCCCCTCTCAAACAGTGTATCAAAAGAACTGTTTGGGAATGCCACGCTGCAACTTCTGTTGTTTCTTCACCCCGTCCAGAGCCTCCCAACGAGCAGCAGGTAGGTCCGTTGCTGTAAAAGGAATATTGTTGATTGTTAACGATGAAGCATGAGAAACAGTTTGGAGAACGACCGGTACTGCGACCAAGTCCACGCACCCTTGACCTCAAAGGACACTTCAAATCTGAATTTTCCCGAAGATGGAACGAGAAGTACGTAGTGTCCTCCACCTAGTTCAGCAAGGACGGTGACTGCTGAGAGTTTTGCTTTTTTGTCTTTGTGACTCTCGATATGCTTTTTGATCATCTTGTGTTTCGTATCGACGGTTTCGGGGATGTACACCTACAGAGATAATAGATCGGTGCCAAGTCCAACAAAAGGATGAGGTACTCACCATGTCGAGTTTATTCAATTTCCTAAGTTGAGCCCATCCTTTACCCTGACAAAATGCATAACAGAGAAACATGGTTATGAAACGACTGAACGTAAGTGGCAGGACTTCAGACTTGCCTGTTCGGACCCCTGAATGTAACTGGGTTAGATTTCCGGGAATACATCATTTCTGGAATTTAAGCTAAATATTACTTACAAGGGGAACAAGGTCATCGAAGTAATTGGGGCTTGGGAAAAAATAGTTGTATTTTATGGTATTGATTTTTTCTAGTGACTTGAGTAAAATTTCCAGTCTTTCGAGTGCTTTCCGAGCTGCATTCTGACCCGGTTCTTTCGACGATCCAGTATCAGAGTCTGCGGCATGAGAGCCTGCCCAACTTTCCACGTCGGAGATCTCGACTTCAAGGATCTCCTTGGGAGACACTCTTGTTGTCGCCTAGACCATTTTATTTGATGATATATATAGAGCATGTGAGAGCGAAGGGCGACTTACTCCTGCTTTCACCCACGCGTATCCGACCACCACCTCTTTAGGACCTACATTGAAATGCTTAAGGATTCTGTCACCAAAGGACGTTTGGGATTGTTTCGGAATACTGCTGGCATCGCCAGAGGCCCGGGCGACGGGGGAAGCGGCACAAACGCCAACCAGCACGGCGATTAGAACGAGCCTTATCACTGTTATGGAAAGCTGGAGACTACGTCTGGTGTGCGAATGCTGGTATGAACGAGAGTAACTTGATATGGATGCATTCGAGATATTGGAAACGCTGAAGGCCATTGTGTCAAGGGTGAACATATAAGGCGAAGAGTATACAAGGGAAGCAGAGACCAGCTCTTATATCGAGGTTGAGGTGCGCCAGGCAAAGACGAAAAGTTGGAAAACTCATTGATACCGTTGCTGGGTTTTTAAAGGTTTTATGTCTTGATCGGAGGGCACTCCGGGATCCACAGATCCACATGAACCTCTTGGCCCGACGGATGCCCATCAATGCCAAATGCGCGATTATCTTGCGATTACATCATGAATGTCGAATCTCGTGGGAAAAGTTGACCTTTATTGCCTCTAGGTATGCATTATACCGCTAAAGTGGATTATTCGTTACTTCGAGGTCCAGGCATCGTCAACGCCTCCCTCAGTCCGCACGTTGGACATGACAGACACTATCACCAATCCTCCGTTCATAGGCATCAACAACTTTCGCGACGTCGGAAGAGTTATCAATGCGTGCACAAGTCGGCATGATTGCGTTGAAGTCTGCGAGTTGAACAAGCTTCCTCGCATGAAGGAAGGCATGCTCCTACGCTCTGGTCGTCTTGATAAAGCTACTGCAGAAGATACACAGCTGATGGTAGACAAGTATGGGTTGAAGACTGTCATTGATTTAAGAACCAAAACAGAGCATTTAAGGTCTCGGGATTTCGAAGTGCAATGTGAAAGACGGTGGGACACGGTGAAGATTAACTTTATTGGAAGGAAGTTTGAGTTGAATCTATTGAAGCAATTGAGGTGGTGGCAAGCTTTGTGAGTGTTTTAGTCTGGTCATGAACATCCAGTAACTCTGACGATGTAGATGGTTCATTATCCTCATTCTCTTTCGGCAACGTATGGCGGCCATACGTATAATCGGGAAAAATGTGATGAGTCCCAGAGGACTCGCCGAGCTAAGTAAAGATTCTTTACGGTTCTGTCAAGACGAGATTCTTCAGGTAAGAGATTGAGCTCTGTCATTCATGTCCTATGCCTATCCCGAACCTCATATAGGCATTGGAGGTATACATCAGTCCTCAAGTCTATCCTGTCCTTGTCCATTGTACCCAAGGCAAAGATCGTTCAGGTCTCATAATCATGCTCGTTCTCTTCGTACTTCATATTCCACTGGACCTTATAAAAGCGGATTATGTATTATCGAATGAAGGTTTGGAACAAGTGCGGGCATCAATGATGATCGAAGTATTGGAAATTGGGATGGACGAAAAATATACCCAGGCGCCGGAGGAAGTGGTCGATGAGGTATGGAGTTTCCTCGAAGACGGCGGAGGCGTAGATGCGTATTTAGATGAGATTGGATTTGGTGAAAGTAAAAGGCAGAAACTCAGAGAATTACTGCTGGAGTACAATTAAACTTGTGAATTTTGCGATCCCAACTCGTTATCTTATCTTATCTGTCTGACATCATTCCTACCGACACATAAACACACCAACACCATGTCCTTCGCCCGTACCACATTGAAAGCCTCTCGTGCATTCACCAGTGCATCTCTCCGTACCAGATCCAGAACTCTAGTCACACTAAAAGACCACAAGGTAGGATGTTTAGCCTGGAAGTAAACCAACAACACTGAACAGTTCTTCAGTATACGGCACAGGCTGTTGCTCAAGGTGCAGGGAGAAATGGAGAAGTCACTTCCAATGGACTTGACCTGAAGCTTGCTCTTCCCAAAGAAATGGGCGGAACGGGCCAGGGCCAAAATCCAGAACAACTATTTGCAATGGGCTACTCCGGTACATTTGCCCTGCTCCGAAGTATTACGACTGCTAATTCGATTTTCCCCTTTTAGCTTGTCTCCTTGGCGCAATCCAAGCTGTAGCCAAGAACCTGGGGAAAGCAGACATGGCAAAGAATGCCAAGGTTCATGCTAGCGTTCACATAGGCGAACCGGAAGGAATGCCAGGATTTGGAATCGCTGTTGACATGAAAGTGGAAGGAATCGATGAGGAATTGCTCAAAGCAGGCCACGAGGTATATGGATGAGCCCTCTCTCTCTCTCGCGAACGACACGTTCATACTTTTCATCTAGTTCTGCCCATATAGCCGGCTCATGAGGAATGGTGGTGTTGTTAATGTATCGCTAGCTTAGGAAATGTCGCTTGAAGTATGAATGACAGATTGTATGCATGTATTTCGCTTCCTCTCTTTATCTTGGAGTTGTCCTTTTCAGGAGCTCTCGCCTGTTCTCGCTCGTAGTGCGCCAAAGAGCTTCAGTATCCTTGTGATCACAGTAGCTCCGAATCGGACTAGAAGCTTCAAGGTATCCGACCATAAACTTCCCGTCCGTCGTCATCTCTGGAGTGCGTATAAAGACGGCCGAGTTATTCCATTCTTCCGTTTTTCCCATTTACTCTGCACCTCAATGTCTACCACACACAACCGAAGCTCGGGAGAGTTGAAGCTTCTTGATCCAGAGAAAAGGCCTTTAGATGAAGTTGAAATTCGAAGAGTGCTTCGTAAGCTTGACTACCACATACTGCCAATTGTTGTTCTTCTCTATCTACTCGCATTTCTGTAAGTCCATCGTTTGTTTTCCCTCGCAGATATTCACTAAGGATTACTTTAGGGATCGTGGAAACATAGGTTAGTTCTCGACCTCGTGCGTAGGTGCACCTTGTTCATTGTACACTAGGAAACGCAAAAATACTAGGTATTCTCTGGGACGTGTCAAGTGTGCCAGTACTCATGAAGGTTTTAGGAATGGTTGAGGATGCAAACTTGACAGGCCTCCGCTACAATATCGTGTGTTTTGCCTTATATGCACTTAATCATCTTGTTGAAAAAATGATTTTGTTAGTTATCTGCAGTCTTTTTCGTGAGCTCCCAAACCGAGGGTACTTGATGCCGCCACTCACGATTTCCATAAGATTCCATACTGTTTGGGAGAGGTTCCTTCGTGAGTCGGCGACTTGTGTGACTAACTTCTCAAACCTGTATCTAAGATTTTGCCCAGCAATATCATGTTGAAGGTTGTTCGCCCATCGAGATGGCGTACGTTCTAATTCTAGAAATTCCTAATGACCACTGAAAATTCCTTCCAGTAAGTGGTGCTGCCGTAGCCTGGGGTTCGTACTTGAATATTCACTGCTTGAATGCTGACACTAATGTTTCCTTCTTAGGGACAATCGTGACTCTGATGTGCCTCTGTGATTCATTCAAAAGCCTCTTAATGTGAGTCTCGAGCCAATACCATTCATATCTTGATACTATGATTTGCCTATCGTTATAAATACTAGCACACGTCTGTTCGTGGGACTGACGGAGAGCGCATTATCTCCTGGGGTTAGTCAGTATATGCCTCATCTAATACCTCCTATGCCGACTGTGTGTAGATTCTCTTCTATCTTTCGACGTGGTATCCTCGCCGATATCTTGCTTGGCGGGTCGGACTTTATGTGAGCGCAACTGTTATTGCAGGCGAGTATTCCTTGCCCATCGGCGGTGTTCGAAATCCTCACGAGCATGTAGGGGCGTTTAGCGGGCTCTTGGCGTATGTGTAGTTCCCTTCGTATTTGAGATCCCTCTTTTCAGATTTCACAGATATGGGATCGAGCGTATGGACAACTTGGGTGGGCTTCATGGCTGGCAATGGATTGTAAGTGTAACTATCTTGGCCACGTTGGCCCGACGTTGAATGTATCTTTAGTTTGGCCTTGAAGGAATCGGTGCGTCATTTGCGCTTGGTTTGACCTACTATATTCAAGTATTTGTTGAAGTCACTGTACTTGTTGGTCTTGTTTCTCTGTTCTTCATACATGATGTGAGATATGTCACTCAATTCCAAACATGGATCCTCTGCTAACAATTTGATAGAGTGTTCAAAGCGCCAAATTTATAACTATGTCCGAGAAAGACTACCTTCAGCGCGCAATCGCCCGCGACTCCTCTGAGCTTTCGGTTCATTTGGACAAGAAGTTCATCTGGCAAGCTTTCAAAGACTATCGAACATATCTTCATAGTCTATGCTTCCTCGGGTTAGTCACTTATGACCAGCCTTGACGAGGCTGTGATCGAAACTAATCAGCGAACAGGATAATGATACCACTCTACTCCCTCGCACTGTTCCTCCCAACCCTAATCAATGAATTAGGATATCGCGCTATAGATGCGCAGCTATTTACAGTCCCGCCATATGCGCTTGCCTGCGTATGCACTCTCGTCAGTGCCTACCTCTCGGACAGACTGAATTTGAGAGGTCCTTTTATCATCATCACAGCTTTACTTGGCATCGTAGGGTTTATCATGCTGTTATGCAGTAACTCCTCTACTTTAAGCTACGTCGCAATGTTTTTTGCCACGTCGGGCGTTTTCTCTGCAGACGCCGTGTTCTGTACCTGGTTCAGTACTGCTTACAGTGGCGAAACAAAGAGGGGTTTGTATTTTGCTTTTCTCTTTCAACTTGCACTCAGAGATCAACACAGCGGTAGCAATTGCAATAATTAATGGAGCTGGCAACCTGGGAGGGTGAGTAATGACATTCTGAATTTCAACTTCTCTAAACTAGTTTGTAGTGCACTGGCCTCTTTTGTGTATATCAGTCCGAAAAACTATTATATCGGCTACATCGTGAACATTGGATGTTTGGTTGCAACGTCAGTTCAAAATTTCTCCTCGGTATCATTCTGTTGCTTAGGTCTAATTGCTAGAATCTTGCTTACTGGCTTCATGATGTGGGAATTTAAACGAGAAAATCATCTCAAAGAGCAAGAATGTGCTGGAAAAGATATCACCGTCGAGTTGAAGGCGGAATGGAAGAACATGGGAGATCGAAGTCCCCTCTTTAGGTATGCTGATACATGCTCGGTTTGCTAGGCTCTGACACAGTCGTACAGATATCCGCTGTAAATGTTACCTGTAGAGTTTTAAAATTATCGAGTGCAATATTCATCTGTTCCACGACCATTAGAATCAGGAACCATGAGTGGCTTGTCTTCGTGCTCATGAGGCAGCTCAAGGATCAAGCTCAATCCTTCTTTCTCTCGGCGCGTCAGGCTTTCCGCATCGAGCAAGAGACTAGTGAGTTCTGATTCTACTAGATCGAGTTTTGGAACGGGTTTGCGTTTTTGTGAGCTCTGCGAGAAGACTGGATGAGGAGGGAATCTCGCGCGTTTGACAATCTAGTGCGTGGATGGGAAGAAAAAGCGGTCGAGGGGACTGAGAAGATGAATCAGCCTCGATGGGCAATGGGGGGAGAGGTCTCCAGTTGTCACCGTAGGACCGGAAGGTTGATCCCTAGAGTCCACAGACTCTATCAAATTTGTCCTCCCGTTTGGAAATATCAAGTGGATTAGAATAGTCTCTCCAAAGCTTTTTTCGAATTCTATCCATTTTCGCTAGATGGCGTATTTAAGATACTCATCATCGGCAAGCCTCAACGGCAGAATCCGACGGGGCTGTGCAGAGATATATAAACTAGCGATAGAAACTTTGATGCCCTCAAGACAGGCAGGCCTGATCCCCCAGCACAAGAATAATGGTCGTCAACATGAGCACATTGAGTTCCGCAGAGCGGACGTCCACACCACTGTCGAGACACCATGTGTTGTATATTGCTTTTTCGGAATTGTTGTTCTCCATCATTTTCCTCGTCGTAGGGATCTTACTCTTGTATACCTTGGGTAAGTACTATCATCTGAGCTCGTTGGTTTTGCACTGCAAGCTTACGATGCTCTTTCTTTGGCGATGCAGGTGAACAAATTCTGGATGTCGATGCGGTTGCGTTAGCTCTACACATTTTCTCTTACTTCTTCCTGGGGCTCTCTACTATATTAGGGTGCGTCGCTCGATTTCATGACAACTTCAAAGTACTGACATTTTGCATTGTTAGAATAAGCGGGGCTTTGTATAGATCTTGCCCTCTGGTTGCCATGTTCTGTTCCATGATAATGGCTCAACTCGTTTTCGGCATTGGGTCTGGTATTTACTGCCTCACAATACTATTCAGCGACCCAGGAGACATTACCAGCCGAATTCTTCACCAAAAGTGTCTCCATTTAGACCATTTCTCGGGCGCTTTCTGCGAGCGGACACCCCTGATGAAGTACTTGACCCTTGCCTTGTTCGTACAGGCATGGTTAATCGAAATATGTATGACTCGCACGCGTTATGTCTTTGACCAACAGATAAGATGCTTACCCTTTTTCTTACAGTGGGTATCTACTACGCTCAAGCCTACGTTCAGGAGCTTCTCGATGAGGAGACAGATGGAATGAAGGAATTTGATTACGAGTTTGATTACGACTATGCCTACTACTAGTATAGTGAATGTTGATGTTATGAGCAGTATACGCACGCTGGATTTTTTCCCTTGACAGATCGTGACAACTCGAATCTTGAATTCCTCGTATACAAGTCTCGTTCCAACAAATTTCGTGTTCCAGGTTGAACATCTTCCTCCGGAACCGTTGATACCGTTGATCATTGCGTTAGAACTTAGGAAGTAAAAGAATGAAATTCTGATGTGATTGAAATGATGATTAACTTACCCTGTTGGGGACTTGCATTGCTTCTCACTTGCCTGATGATGTTCTTTCATCAGTTGGACTTGACATCTGCAAAACCTGGATGTTCATGAGAGCAAGGATCCTAACTGGAGAGTGCTGTCAGCTGCTTTTGAGCTCCTGGCCAAAAATACAGGTTTTAATGACAGTCAATCATTACAGTGAATTATATACAATTGTTTGTGTCCTTCCTATAATTTAAAATGATACACATACATTAGAACATTTCTCCAGGTATACTAAGTCCTGACTTTGTCTTAGAACGACCTTTGCCACGCCCTCTGCCCCCGCGACTTCCACGACCTCCAGCACTACTTCGACCTCTTCCTCCTCGAGAAGAACTCCCCCTGCTGCTTTTCGTGAAGCTGTTACTAGAAGCCGTGCATGCTAGGCGCAATTCAGAGTAATGAATAAAATCGCATTGGCGGATGAAGATGAACACACCATTGCTCCAATGACCAGGCTTCCCACATTTGAAGCAGGCTTGATCTTGTTGCGATGCATTTCCACCATTTGATCCAAAGCTTCGCGATCTCTTGTTTGTGGAGCCATCTTCGGGGCAATCTGCATCATCCAAGTCAATAGAAGTCTGGCCATGAAAGTCGAAGGGACACACTAGATGCCCAATGTCCAGATTGATGGCACTGGTTCAAAATCATCAGCAGATAATTTTCCATTACAGCGACAAGCCATACCTTGAAACACTCTCCCAAAGCTTGGTCTCCTCTCGTACGAGAGGAACCAGGTTCTCCATCCCATTCCCAAAACTTACAGCGACCTTCGCCTTCTTTTGCACAGCGCCAGAACATCCGTCCTTGATTTTCATTCTCTTTACGAGAGGTCAATTTCAAGGCGGGCTCATTACATTGGCATAAGCGAGATGACGACTCGGTAGAAGCCTATTGGAGGGTACATGAGTTGAAATCATCAACATGAAATGGAACACTCACGTTAGAAAACGTCCTCTTAGTCGGTACAGTGGACATGGGTTTCGAGGGAGGCATTGAATCATCTGCCCAAGCGAAATAATCACAGGCCTTTTCTTCGCAGGTCCAGAACGGTCTGCCTTGATTTGGACCATCTTTCACAACGGCTCGTCGTCCTGCAAGTGCATCACATTTACAATTTGGTGCTTGAGTCGAAGCGATGGAATTAGTTCGGCCAGAGTTTGAGGATATATTTGATTGCACCGCGTCAATGAACATGAAGAAGTTGCAAGACTCCGGGGTACTTCCGCACTTCCAATAACTTCGCCCATTACTCGCAGACCCATCAGTAACTACAGCAGGGATTGCTGGAACACTGCATCCGCAAAGAGTTTGATTTCCGTAGTTTCTAGAAGCACGAGAGGGAGGTTTCGCCGATGAAATAGACCGAGGATTTGAACTAGATGACGAGAAAGGCTTTACTGGTGGGATAGACCGAGAACTAGAAGAAGCAGGTTTCGTTCGTGCGATACTTCGTGGTTTGGGGGCTGGCGGTGGCAAGTCTGTTGGGATAGAGTATGAATATAACGCGAGACGGTGGAACTTGATACTTGCCATCATCGGAGTTAATGTCGATGATATCTCTTCGGGCGTCCGTTGAAGAGCTTGACTGTTTGCGCGAACCATTATCAGCCCTTGCTCCGCGATTACCTCTTGCACCTCCGCGTCCCCCTCTTGAATTGCCACCGCCACCGCCTCCGCGTCCCCTGTCACCGTCTGCATTTCCGCCACCTCCGCCTCCTCCACCTCCACCTCCATCACCACCGCCTCCACCACCACCACCACCTCCTCCGCCTCCACCTCCGGCCGCCAAGTTATTTCCGTCGATGGCACGTCGCATGGCCTAAATGATGATGAATACTTTCCAACACACGACGTATGAACCAACGTACTGCAGCGATCTGCTCGAGTTGCATGCGCACGATAACATACATTTCCTTATATTCCTCAACACATTGTGCAATCATGTCGTGTTTGCTCAGTTGACCTTGAGTTATCTGTCTCATCCGACGTTCAGTCTGCAGGACCAAGTATAAAGGGACTGATAAGCTTTGGAAGTTAAGAATGAGCGACAGGACCTACCTCCCGTCTAAGCATCGGTTTCGTCATACTCTTGACGATATCAATATTGTCGTAACCTTCGACAATCCCGAGTCCTAGGGTGGAAGGAAGGAGGTATTTGGTCGCCCCCTCATAGTGTTCAATGACATACTCCCGATCGATTATGGTTTGAATGTGTTGCGCAATTGTTGCATCCGTGCCTTAATTGATGTTAGCCATGGAAGTGAGCGTCAAAGCTGAAAAATACCTACCAATCCCGTTCTTGTCCATCAGTGCGACGAGGTCTGCTTCGGTCAGCGGACTTGGTTTCGTCGTTTGACCGTCGCGTAATTCACATACTGAGGGGTCGAAGGTTTCTCCTTCCGTGAAGTCAGGAAGAATATTGTCTACCCACTTGTCGTAGGGATATACTTCGAGATAATTCTTTGCAATGACGGTCAATCCTGGAAAAGGCCCAATTAGCAAGCTTTGTATATGACACTCGGATATCTTACCTGTGGCATAGAATTTCTCGTCTCCGCACACCACGTCAACGGTAGTCTGGTTGCCTATAGCATCCTCAGAGCAGCTAGCCAGGAATCGCCTTGTGATATAGTCATACACTTTCTTCTCGTCGCCGGCAAGATTTGCAGCGTGCGCCGTCGGATGGATGGGAGGATGTGCTTTGTCGTTGTTCCTTCCTTTACGTGGCGTGTGGAAGCCGCCTTGTCGAAGTCTACGTGAAAAATTTAAGAATTAGAGGTATATAAGTGAAGAATTTGATGATCACACCGTTCGGCAAAATTGCCCCAGGCTGGATCCGCGGTCTGTTTTTGGATAAGGGACTGAAAGTCGAATTGAGGGTCGTATTGATCTGTCTCTGTGCGTGGATAAGACAAAAACCCATTTTGGTAGAGTTTTTCAGCAATCTGTTTATATTTCAGCATGAGTCCTGCCCCAATAATTGAATCAACATACATCGAGCACTTTCTTCGGTGCGAGCTTCAAGAGTCGAGACCCGGCTTTCTGTAACTCTACGGTTGTGAGCGGAAGAGGTTTCCTGAGACAAAATTAGAAGCGTAACACGCAGTAGCCGAAGCAACCGAACTTACCATTTCTTCGTCTCCTTCTTTACTACTTTTTCAACTTTCGCTGCAGGATCCGCTAGGACATGCTCATATAGGACAATTGCGATATCCTGATCAAATAAGTGGCCTCGCCGCCAGTTGAATCGGGTTTCTTCATTGGCACCTTGTGAAGCCGATGGACGTATCAACGAGAGGTAAATAAACCAAAATGTTTCCGCTCTGAAGTTTTGCATATCTTGGAATCTTGAGACGACAAAACCGAGTGTGGGGTACTGACAGGATCCTGGAGAAGAGAATGAGAAAATTGCGGCTAGAGATAAGAGTCAGGCTTTTACCGTAGCTCAGCATCTGGATGTCGTCTAGCTGTCGAAATTTAGCTTTCAAAGTCAAAGTCTGCCAACGAGTGAAAGCAGCGCCAATCT
Source organism: Lentinula edodes (assembly GCF_021015755.1). Taxonomy (NCBI): domain Eukaryota; kingdom Fungi; phylum Basidiomycota; class Agaricomycetes; order Agaricales; family Omphalotaceae; genus Lentinula; species Lentinula edodes. The sequence continues at coordinate 338,266 of NW_025764318.1, forward strand.
TGAGGTCAAGAACCATTCGTGCTTCAACTGCATCGACTAGTCTCTGGTCCAAATTGAAGGGATTTTGAGCAGCGTTATGGATCTGTCTGGGCCTGAAGGTCAGTGCACTCATTTATAGGCCCCTAGTAGTAGACACGCACTGAGCTATGATGGCACTGAACCTAGCCCGCTTGACAACAATGTTGCGTTTTGCCCTCCGACAAACTTGGACAATCTCTGACCCAATATGCTCTCCTTCTCTATCACAATCAGTCCATATCATCAATGTGTCTGCATTCTTTGCCTCGTTGAAGAGATTTTTTTCTATTGCTTTCATCTTGTCTGGTACTTTGATAATGGGCCCGAGATCAAATAATGTAAACGGATCGCAGGAGTTCCATTTTCGAAAGGCATCGGGAAAGTCGTGCTCTGTAAGATGTCCTGCAACACAGGTGACAGTAAACTTTGCACGAGTTTGAGGATAATCGAAGTCGTAGTTCTTGACGAATTTACTCGGCGAATTTCGCTTTGTGTCCTCGTTTAAAAATGGACAGTAGTAAAGATGTTAACAACTCCTTACAGTAGTGTATTGACCGCCAGAGAGGATTTGGGTGATGGATTTTGAGATGGATGGCTTCTCAGCCACACATAATACCTTGGGCATGGAAAGGGAATTACAAACGAATCACTAAGAATGTAGAATGTTGTTGATGAAAAGGACCGCGTCCGAGATGAGTCATGACGCGCTAGGTTCCATCAAACACGTGCATATCATATGTGCGATTAATTTTTTTTAGTTCTACTACTTGCGCCATTATGGTCGACGAAAATACAACAACAACCCGACTATTGACCCTTCTCAATGTTTCTGCAACGAAGGCTGGGAAGAAAAAATGGGAGCCGTATGTTCCCGCAGTCAAATTAAACAAGCGCAAGTCGGTCAGGGTGATGGAAGATGAAAATCCAACTGCCGAGGACACACCCGATGTACAGATGGGGGATGGAGACCAAGTACAAGAGATTGCATTTGCGAAAGAAGAGATGGGCCCTGAAGGTGTGTGTTATAATTGCCCTTGGATACAATTTAACTTAAACTTGTGTCAGATACAACAGATCCATACGAGCAGCACTTTGGCTGTAACTCCGTCCATCTTTCTGAAGCAGCTAGGCTCTCAGTAGATGAACGAGCTTGGAATCTTCAGCAGTCATCTCGGGGAAGGCTTGGACCCACTCATGAGTCCATACCTGAAGGATGTGATCCCGGTCCTTCAATCATGAAAGGAGACGCTGTTAGTCTGTCGTTTCCGCCTAATCTACCCTGGACCTACTGGTTTTCCTAGATCCTTGATAGGCTGAAGAAGCCGTCGAATGCCAGAAAAGGTGTACCGAAAGGTTGGTTTTCTTGTTTTCGGCCTTTTGAACTGTACATGACCTGACTCCCAGATCAACATGACCTCCAAAACGATCTACTTTCTACATTATCCACCTATCGAGACCTTTATTTATCCTCTAGCTCTTGGGAAAACAGGAAGCCAACCCGTGAAGCTATATCCCTACATTTATTGAATCATATCACAAAGTTTGCACTCTTTCCACCGTAATCGAGCTCTGTTGAATACTGATTGTACGAAAGAAAGCGCCGACGGGTGATCAAGAATAACGAAAGAATATCAAACGCTACAAAGGCTGGTAACGAACCACCTGAAGACATCCAAGATCAAGGATTTACTCGACCCTCTGTTCTCATCCTCCTACCTTTCCGTTCTTCCGCATTGGCCTGGTTTAGTGCACTTACGACACATACTCCTTCACCCGAATATCAGATCGAAAATCATACTCGATTCACCTCTGAATATGGTCTTCCTTCTGGTGCAATCGACAAACTGGCGACGGCAGAACCGGGTACATATCCTCATGATCACGTCGAGACGTTCAAAGGAAATGTGGATGACAATTTTCGAGTTGGAATCAAGCTGACACGGAAGAGCGTCAAGCCCTTTACAGAATTCTATGGCTGCGATATAATAATGGCCAGCCCTCTGGGTCTGCGACAATCAATACAGAAAGAAAAGTCAGCACAGTTTACTTGCTATCATAGCTAATTTAATGGCTTCCACTGACATTTCGTTTAGGAACGCCGATTATCTTTCCTCAATCGAGATGCTGGTAATGGACCAACTTGATGCGTTAACGATGCAAAACTGGGATCACGTCAAGGTTCTGAGTTGGTTCCTTTCTTTTTGCTTCCTTGTTAATATGTCCAAAAGTTTATCCTCGACCATCTTAATAAGCTACCTAAGGAAGCCCATGACACAGACTTTTCGCGTACCAAACCCTGGTATTTGGATGGGCAGTATGTATCTATCATAGACATGGCTTGAACGCGCTTTATAAATTCGGTTTTCAGCTCGGAATACCTTCGTCAATCGATATTACTTTCTGCGTATGAAACGCCCGAGACACGACAGCTCTACAACGCCAGACTCAAGAACGTCGCAGGCAAGATCAAAACGTACAAGCGGTGGCCACCAATAGAAGTCCCAGAAGGTGTTGACCAGGTTTGTCCGACCTTGACACCAGCTGAATTTCGGTTAAATCCAATGTTTACAGAGTTTTCTTCGTTTTGAATGCGGGAATCCAAAGGACGAAACAGACAAGAGATTCAACTATTTCACGACCCAGGTAAGATCTGTCAGCGTCAAGAGGCTTGCAATATGATTCTCATCTCCACTCAGCTTTTACCCACCATCCTGAAATCCGCAGTGCAAAGTTCCAACACAGTCATCTTCGTTCCGTCGTATTTTGACTTTGTTCGAGTGCATAATCACTTCCGCAAGTTGAGCGTATCATTCACGGTACTATCCGAGTGAGTCACAAGTTCGGTCCTCATTGTCCGAGGTTACACTTATTCCCGAATTCAAGATATTCTACCAATCAAGAAATATCTCGTGCCCGCCAGGCTTTCTTTTCGGGACAGAAATCGTTTCTAATCGTCACCGAACGGTTCCACTTTTACAAAAGGTATGAATCTCGAGCCTATGGGGATATGTGCTAAATATATTCATTGAATGATAGATACAAACTACGAGGGATCCGCAATCTTGTCTTTTACGGACCTCCCGACCATCCTCAATTTTATAGCGAATATTTGTCTTATCCGTTCTTGGACGATGGAGTTGAGAGCCTAGATGTTACGTGTCGTGTGTTGTATTCAAAGTACGATTGGTTTAGGCTAGAGAGGATAGCAGGAACGGAGGAGGCTATCGAGTTGACGAAAAGTTTGTAGGGGGCGTAGCTAAGACGCTATGATATGTATCCATTCTTATGTTCAAGATATACATGTCCTTTACAGAGCTGTTCTGTGAGCTCTGAAGCAATTTAGCACGCCGTCAAAACTTGTACATTAACAGATTTCATTCCTTTCTTCATATATATCGATCGGAGTACTAAGACATACATTCTCGAATTCTATACGAGACTATCGATGGAAATATACATATATCAGGGTATCAACGTTCCTGTAAAAATCTTCCTGCTTCTGAAATTCCACTAGAAGGATGTTGTAGAGTCGACCTCGATAGTAGGCACAATCGAGGCAATGAACTTGAGGAAAACAACCAAGTAAAAATCAACTCTCATTCCCTCTACCTCTTCATCGTCCCCAGCAACAGCAGCAGCGGCGGCGGCGGCAGCGTTCTTATCGTCCTTCCCAGTGCCACTGGTCTTTCTACCGAAAGGCCATTTCTTCTTTTCCTTTGGAATTTTTTGCTGCGCAAGCTGCTCGGCCACTACGCTGTTATTCATACGCTCGATGACTTTCTTCATCACGCTCGCGTGTTTGCATGGGTGGACCGAAGCTGCCTGGAGGGAGGAGGAATGAGGGAAAGGTTCAATAGTGACGGTTTTGAGGGCATGATCTGCTGAGACGTCTTGGAAGATTTGAGAGGGTGTCAATGGGGTTCGGTTCTACACACATGAATACTATCAGATTATGAGTAAAAAGAGAGAGCGTCGCGTTGCGAACCTCATCGTAACCTTGTAGCCAGATTCGGGGGGTTTGATAATACTTGTCGTATGTGATCATGACATCGTAGGTTCGAACTTGAAGTAAGTTCCCCGTCGCTACTTCGACTTGACTGTAAAATCATGTCGAGTTGAAAATTATGATAGAGAATATAAAGCAATCACGCACCTGGGGTCAATCACGTTTGGTGTAGCCTTAACTGGAGCAGTAGCGGCATCTCCTTCCTCAAGATCTTCTTCCTCCATATCAGGTATCTCGTCAATATCCGGGATTTCAGACATCGCCGGTACATTGCCCAACGACATATTTCCCACTCCCGAAGCAAGGTCATCATCTTGCGCGTTATCATCAGGAATATCGGCGATCTCTCCTGGATTCGCTGCTGAATCTAAATTTGGTTTGCGTCCAGCGTGTGTCTCGACCCACTCGTCACCATCTCCGCCTGCTGAGGAGTCACCAAAGTTGAGTAAACGCTCGGCGTCTTCGTCTGCGTCGGTATACGCCAGAGATGTAGCACGACGGAGACAGGGAACGCCGCGGGTGACTAGGTATTGTTTATCGGCTGGAAGATAATCTCGAGCTTTGGAGGAATCTCCCTTCTCCCTATATACATACACGACATTAAGCCGTAGAACGAGATCGCGACGGTAGAATAACGAACCAAGTCCATACAGGAAACTTGTACGCAAGAAAGTCCCCTGCAGCAACGAATTCCTCTGAGAGATGCAGGATGAGTTCAAAGTATTATTTAGCGCGTACAGTGGGTGGCAGCTTACCTGGTGTAATCCGTCCGTGTTCTTTGAATTTGCTCTCCTTGAGGACCTATTTGGATGCAAATGTTACTTTCTTGACGCCACTGAAATGTTGCGAACGGTTCCTCACTGGGCTCAGATAATCACGAATGCTCCAGTATTGTTGCTAAAGAACTGCGTAAGTTCAATTGCTGTAGAGTTGTGCAAAGGCCTTACTTGTATGGCGTGCATAGTCAAAAAGGTTAGTGGTTAGAGAGAGGAAGTTGAAGTTCAATCGATCACACGTGGGGAGGGCTCCCGTAAATTTACTACATATATCGATTGTGACAACAAATCCGGTACCCAAATTAAAGCAAGAACAACAAAAGATAGCGGGAGATAAGAGAACATCTACTACGACTCTGCTTCAGAGACAGATTTTCGTGGTTTTTTAGATTTCTTTTCCTTTTTCTTCTCTGTTTGGACGTCCAGCTTTGCCTCCTCAACCACGGAAACCTGTTCTGTCTTGCTCTTCTTTGTTGCGGTCGATTCTTCAATAACATTCTTCTGCTGCTCCTTGTCCTTTCTCTTGTGTTTATCCTCCTTAGACTTCTCTTTCGCCTGCTCGATCACCTCTGCTGCCTGTTTTTCGACCTTTTTCCGCCTCTTCTTTTCTGTTTTCGCCTCCGGATGTTCCGAGTCTTCGGGTTGCTCCCGTTCCTGAGTCTCCTCGGTTTCCACCTTTTTACTTTTTCGTTTCTTCTTCTCCTCTTTCATTTCCGATTTTTTCGCATCCCCGTTCACCTCCGCCTCACTCTCCTTCCTCTCTTTCTTCCCTGTTTTTTGCGTTTTTTGTTCCAAATTCTCCTGTTCTCGCTCCTTCACTTCTACTACGTCGTCCTCCTTTCTCTTCTTACGCTTCTTTTGCTCCTCCGTCGACGACTGCTCTTCCTCTTTCTTCTGCCCTTCCACTTCATTGACCTCCTTCTTCTGCTTCTTCTGCTTTTCCTTCGTCTCTGTACCAGTGACCAGACTGTGTTCACCTTCGCCGCCACTTCTCGATTTACGACGCTTCTTCTCCTCCTTGGTGCTGGTTACATTAGCCATTTCAACATCCTCTATTATTTCCTTGTCCTGCTTCCCTTCTGCAGAGGAAATTTCAGCAGTAGCAGTAACATCTTTGGCAAGCTTCTTTGCCTCCTTGCGCTTTTTCTTTTCTTCCTTCTCCTCGCTCGATTTCTTCTTGCTGTCCTCCGCAGGCACGGCCTCGGCGATCTTGGACTTTTTACTAGGTCTATTCTCATCCTGATAACGGTTAAGAGATAAGCACAAGCGAACATTGTGCACTTACTTGAGCACTTTCACCGCCTATAGACTTTCGCTTCTTCTGTTCTTTCTTCTCTTTTCTCTCTACCTCCGCCTCAATAATTGGCTCGGGTGCAGCATCAGCAACGACAGCAACAATGGCGGGACTGATTTGCGCTGATTCTTCAGGAGAGTACCTCGGCGTACCTAGAGGTGTATCGTTCGCTCCTGTGGCTGAATTGTACGACTGACGGGACCATCCACCTCGACCTCCGCCACGACCTCGTCCACGTCCGTTTCCTCTGAAAGAGCCATTCAGTGGAGATGAAAAGTCCTGCTCAACTGCTGGTTGAGGAGGATAGTTATTCTGCCCTTTCTACAAACCGAAAACGATTGTTAAGGGATACGTGATTGAGATGAAAAAGTAAACACACTTTGGGACCTTTATACAAGGTCTTTTCGTATTTTTCTGCTTCGCTTATACATGAAGTATGGCTCTTATATTCGGCCGGTGTATTGAAAGTCTTGCTGCAGTCGATACAGTCGAATCCTGTATGACAGCGATTCCTATGTTGATCTAGTTTGGGCTTTTTGACAACATCGTTGCAGGCTTATGAGAGAGTAAGGAGTTTAGGGAGCTCTCAATGAAGAGCAAGGGTAAAGTAGTGGTAAAGTTCGCTAACCATGGCATCTGTGATTAGGGTAAATTTAGTAAAGAGTGTCCATTTTGTACCAATGGAACTCACTGAAAGGAGACCATTTGCAATGCCTAGTCAAGTCCAATAGTAGCGTATGGTAGGATGGCCAGGTTCCGTGCACAACCTTGCGTTACGAACGGTACAGACAACGTATGGAGGAAAGATAATTACAGATTTGCCGGAAAATTTTGCATAGCCACCACGTGGGTTATCGAAGTACTGCTGTAACTGCACTATGTTACATGTGTACTCGCAGCCAAATTTTCTATCATAAATACATCAATATCTAATCGCTCATCTTCACCACCCATGTCTCTGCAACAGGATCCGATCCAGGCAGTAATCGAATCTTCTGGAAATCCTCCACTTTCTCCAGCCCCCTAAAAATCGTCGCATCTCCCAACCAATCTATCCTCTTCAGCGCCTTATCCGCATCTGACTGCCCTCGCTTCTTCGCCGCCTTCTCAATGGTCTCTCTCAATTTCTTCTCACCAGCAAGCATCCCCCATTCAGAATCCGCTATATTCTCCTGCAGCGCTGAATGCAGTGCATCCCAAACTGCTGCGCAAGTAATTGGCGTGGTCGATTTTATCTCAATCGACCAAGGAAAGGCTTTTGAGATGAGTCGTATGTGATAAGTGGGTATTGCCATGGCGTACATATCGGCGTAGGCGTAGAATGTTGAAGCATTTATCCCTGCACGAGGTTTTTGTTTGATATCGATTTTCAAGGTGGTGCTATCGACTGCGAGTATGTGGTGAAGACTGGGATATTTTGCAGATCGATTTGTGGCTGATGATAAGAGAATGTGAGTCAGTGTTTTCACAGAGGAGATAAGTTTTGTCGTACTTGGCGGTGGAAGCTGAGTGGGATATCCAGGAGCATAGAATGGTGCTGGATGGGGGTGGTATTGTTGAGCTGGAGGATAGTATCCCGGCGCTGGGTATGCATACGGGTTCATGGTTGTCTACGAATGAGTCTGAATGAATACCCCTTGCGAAGATAAGTTAAATCAGCTAAATTGGTTGAGGCGGTGCTACACAACGTCCTGAGCGCTGCCACGGGGTCGTATACTGTAATACAAATCGCAGAAAGCGTCAATCAACATCACCACCGGTACCATTGTGATGCTGAGGCAGATCATGATGACTTTCGGTCGCAATCTGGACGTAGTGCGATACACATTTCTCGTGCTTGTCCGAAGGTGTCCAATGTTGTAGCCCAGCTCCCGAGACTATAGCGTAGGACCAGTCTAGATGCGTGACTACTTGAACAGCAAGAACCTGCGTATCTTCGAAGTATCCCAAGTTTACACTACTGTAATGATCCTTTCTGAGCGGGGGGACGACGATAAATGCTGGCGGGGAAAATGGAAACAACGGGAAATGACAACTTGCTACTATTGCCAGGTCATGATCAGAGATCCTTCATCCAATCCTCCAGTCAAAGTGAATCATCGGACTATGATAAGTACCCGGTGGACTGAGGCTCGAGCAAAGTTTAATCTGGAAATAGAATTTCGACTGCGTTAAGTTTTAGTAGATATGAAAGTACAGTACCGAGACAACAATAACGAATGTGATTGACTAAGAAAAGGGATACACAACGACTGAGAATTATTTGTCCTGTTCAAGTTCGAAGTGGTCCAGTCCATGTCCATAGTGGAATTGTAACAAAGTTGAGTAAGAATTTGCTTCAGCTAGACTTCGGCTCCTTGTCCTCTAACCATACCTACTGCGAATTCGAATAATGCAGCCAATCATTGAAGTTCAGATATGGCACGGTTTCGCCTGTAGCAGTCCACGCAGTGATAAAATCCCACCAGTTAGTGATGACATTGTTCACGCTGCAAGATTATAGTGAGTTTTTTAGAAGTAGAGAAGAGAATCTATATTGGTCAATACAAGTACTCACTCGGGGTAAACATCAGTCGCAATGGCAGACAAAGTACCGTAGACAAAGTCGATGTAGTTTTGCTGGGTGATGGGGCATCCACCCTCCTGCCAGGCGCACTCACCGACGATCGAGGCATAGAGCTACATGATATAGAAGACAAGTGAAAGATCAGGAATTACTAGACTATCTGCAAATACCAATTCTTTGAAGACGCACATTATAGTCCAAACTCACGATCTCCGGTGCGTCAGAGACCGTTACGCTACTACCGACCTCAGTCTGAGTGCATTGCACCATCTCAACGAGCGGTGTGACACCTTGACAAGTAGCAGCAGCGACACAGGAAGCAACTCCCCAGATTTCAGTGATGTTATTGTCAGCAGCTGTGAATCTGCAGTTCTCCACCTGTCAATTGGTTGAATGGAAATTTAGATATTTACTGATATGAATCACAGCCGGACTTACGAGGTTAACACAAGAATCATCCTGTGTGCCGTGATAGACACCCCGAGTGAACTTGAAGAGGGAAACACAATCGCCGGGAGTCAAATCACGGGAAGAGGGCTGCTCCACGACGGGGGATGGGAGAGGGAGCAGCAAAGACACAGGTCAAACTGGCCAGTGTGACAGAAAATAGTGCAACAATCGAAGAGGAGGAAGCGACCTTCATTGTATAGTTCGAGCAAACCTGAGGAAAAGAGGCGAGATCGTTAACTTTTCTTCTGGGTCAAAATTGCGTTCTTATAGGAAAAGAACTGAATCCCAATTGTTGACATGGAGTAACAGTTACATAGTGAATCACAAGCTGGAAGTTTGAGATTAGTACGTCCAGACTGCCAAGAAGCGGCGAATGTTCCCCGAGCCATTAGGGAAGTAAGGAAGGAAGTTGAAACAAATAATGGCTTGGCCCAAGACTTGAACACGGCACGGTCTAAGGATACTCCCGGTGTGGCACATCGCCATCAGTGCTGTGAGTTCGCACCTGGCTCTGGAGCCACTACTATAGATCTCTGCCCGACCCCAGAGGCCCAAAAGGTGGGCAGTCTGCTTATGACACGGTCAGTCCCTATTCATGTAGACAAGAACACCGAGTTCGGAGCATTAAATCCATGCCTTGACATGGCAAATACGTTACCATGTCGTTTAAGAAGATCTTAGGTTGTTTGGCTCCTCCCATTTTTATACTCTTCTCTCACCGGCAGCTTCATAGGTTGTGACATACATTAATTCACGGAAACACATCGTTGTCACCGATACCTGGTAGAAATTGTCATATTCAGTTTTGCCTTGAAGAAAGACGTATATTGTCTCATACACCCTCATACTCTGATTGATGCAATTTATTGTTGGCATATCTCCCTCGAAGAAAAGTCTTGCAACCAGCGTAAATGGATTATCTTTGTAGCGAGTTCGACGATAGGTATGTGGCCTCTGGATCTTTAGTAATTACATGTTCGTCCCTTGCAGCGTTAGGATATCCGATTCTTCAAGCACTTCCGAGCGCATCTCAGGTGTTGATTGGTTATCCAGTATTAGGTCCAGGTTTGTAAGACCACGAAATTGAAGAGAGATCAAGGAGAGATAGACCGATGTCCATGCAACGATGAGATGCGTAAGTGTTTGAAGCTCCAATTGTCCATAAATATTAGAACATGTGTACAGTGAACGGATGAGAGTCTGACAAAAGAGATTGAATAAGCTCTCGCCTGAACCGTCATTATTGTTTTCGGGTCGTTGGAATCTGCTAGAAAGAAAGCCAATAAAGGTTAACGTTGGTTGAGACGGATACAAAACAGAAGAGGGCAAAAAATCCGAGCCATGCCAGTGTGTATCCTTCCAAGGAAGAATGCATCGTGGTAGATTGTGCTTGTGCTAGGAAAAAATATGGCTTGAGAACGAATTATATAGCGAACGTGTTGGAAGGAGAGCTTACAACCCAAACAAATTGGAAGTTTGAACGACAGAAAGACAGAACTGAAAAATCACTCAGTTCATCAATTTCCCACGGTTGCTTCAAGTGGCCAAAGTGCTTTGACGATAAAAAATCCAATCATCCATTGTGACCATCTCTCCATTGTCCGCCTTCTGTGAACATTGCTATCCACATTGCTATCAAATCTCTTTTGAGTGCATATAAAGTCGAGTCCAGCAAACTACCTCACGACCTCAGCATTACACCACCCCACATTCTACCCTAACAATCGCTCCACACATCACTCTAATCTCTAATAATCATAATGATGACCAGCACGGTATCCTCTCAAGACATTGCGGACGCCTCCAGCTCGCGGGCTGCTCAGCGTAAAGCTCGGCTAATGCAAATCGAGTATCAGCAACAATTGGAGGATATGGAAGCGCTAAAAATGTCAGAGGTGAGCTCGCCGAGATTGCACCCGATTTCACCCACTTAGCATGTATTCAGGAGCAACGCTATACGTTGATGCAATCGTTCAGCTCTGTCAAAGTTGAATTCTGTGACCTAGATGGATTACAATGGACTGGGTCAGCATTGCGAAAGCGAACTGTTTCTCGCCCAGACTCAAATTCTGGCATATTGTCCCAATGTAAAAATCTGAACCAAAACTCTCCTCGTCGTGCCCGTGCCCAAACTCTTTTCTGTCCATCATCTCCGTCCCTATCATCTTCGAGCTTGTCGCCGTCCTCGTCATACTTTCCATCTCTCGACACCCCGCTTTCCAGTCCCAAATGTCGAAAACCTGAAGCCTTGACAACACTGAATAACGTGGACTTTGCCCCCAACTTTGATGAGAAAACCGTCCGTGCTTGTGTCTCTCCTGTCAAAGCCGCTCTGGACTCGCAGAAACATACTGCTTCTAATCGTGATCTGGACTCTCGTCCACCCGCAAAGCAGAGGCGTAGATCACGCTCCCCCGTCAAAGGCGCTTTTATTGGTGAAACCAAATCCTCGGCGAAGCACGAGTCAAGGTCCGACATTTTGCCCACTGTGGTTTACGACAGTAAACCTGCGATGTCTACTCCTCCTCCGCCTGCTTACACCGGTGGTGCACCTATGGAGCGCCTTGAGAGTAGCTCCAGCCGACGGTCCCTCACGCGCACGTATACCCAGGCAGAGATCACATTCGGCGTCTCTCCAACGGTTGCGACCGAGGTGATGCGGGGTAGAGAGCGTTCACGAGGATTTAGGGTTCCTTCCAAACTAGCCTTGGAAGACACTATGGTGTTCGACGAAAGTGAAGAGGTTATTGAAAGTGACTTGGTCGGTCTGGGTCCCATCAGGCTCAGCCCTCCGAAAGCCGACCGCGAGCGTGGACAGCGGCTCCGAGGACTCGCACCTCAACATCCCTCTTCGTCGGCGAGGCTTTTCCAAAGTATTGTAGAAGAGGAAGATCCTTTGGTGACACCTACGCCTGAACGGTTTAGCTCCGTCCTTGAATATCCCATCTCTCCCGAGACGCCCATTCAACCTCGTTGTTCCTGTGCCGATCTCACCCTATTGAAGAGAAAACGTCAATCGAGCGAGGCACAAAATGAGATTGACCAGGAGCCGTGAAGGACGGGTTGTGGAAAATCCTCGACTCCGTCTGTTGAGCCATGATTTTTACTTAGAGACAAACAGACTCGGTTCGTCACATTCGCATTATCCGCATACATCCCGTAATAGACCTCACTCGCATTCAAGAGGACATCACAATAGTATTTGCACATATATAGCTTGTAATTACTGTCTTGCTTTCTGTATCGAAAATGTATCAAAAAATATAAAAGCATACCCATATTTATGTATGCCCCTCGTGAAAAGTGAGGCTTTCTCTCCCTTGTGATGCCTGAGCATAGTTCCTCCCGTGATTCTAGCTATCAAGCTGCCGCAACTGTCAAGTAGCACAAGCTGGGTCTTGGAGTCGAAGGTCCCGACATTGCCCGGTACGACAGAAATTGGCGTTGCAAGTTATCAGGAGACCATGTTGGCAATGGGTACTGGTATATATAAGTAGTACATAGTGTATGAAATAGGTATGCAATACAATACAACGAAAATATGATCATGTGAAGAAGATGGCTTTAAGAGAATCAGGCCGGTGATTTTCGATATAATTAGTGGAGCTTCGAATCTTCATCCTAAATTGCAACCATGAAATTTTGAAGGCGCGTCTGGACGCGACGAGACGATACTCGACGCGTTTGCGAGGATGAGGGACGTACTAATCCTCGGAATCTTATTGGCCGATCAATTCGCCCGCTTATCAATTTCAATTTTACCCCAGGTCATGCAAAACAGTCACGGCTTGCTTGCTAAGATTTCAGTTACAAGTTACGGGAAGGACCATATAGAAAAACGACAACTTACTGCTGTTCAACTCGAACCCCCATGTCTTTCTCTCTGTTTCGGGCTTCCGTCCGCAAGGTTGCGACCGCTGGGTCTCTCCCCAGAGCGCAGCTAAGAAATCAACTCAGGATTTCTATTCGTAAATTCTCTACACCTCCTCCGGAAGCACCAGCACCAAAGAGTAATACCACATTGTATGTCGGTATCGGTGCTGTCGTCGCCGCTGCAGGTGCTGCTTTCTACTCCTTCAGCGACTCGGGAACGAACGCGGTGAAGTCTGGGGTGCAGGTCGCAAAGGTCAAGACTAATTTTGTGCCGACTAAGGAGGACTATCAGAAGGTACCTGCGTGAAGGCTAAATTATTTTCTTCAATTCTCTGACATAGACTCGTGTAGGTTTACAACAAGATTGCGGGAATATTCGACGATGCTGGGGACTACGATGGTGGGCCCTATCACATCCGCCGTCCAATGGTCTTCTTCATTCTCACATTTTCCGGTTGCCGTTTTGAACCCAGATGGTTCATATGCTCCAATTATTTTACGTCTAGCGTGGCACTCGTCCGGCACTTACGATAAGGAGAGTAAGACAGGCGGGAGGTATGTTTTATAATTATGTGTACATCTTGTTGTCGATCCTTATCATTTTACTTATAGCAACTACGCTACCATGCGTTTTGCTCCAGAATCACAACACGGTGCCAATGCTGGCTTGGATGTAGCTAGGGACTTGATGGAAAACATTAAAAAGGAATTCCCTTGGATCAGCTATGGTGACTTGTGGACTCTCGGAGGTATGGGCGCCTTTGTGTTCGAGAATCCCTTCTTATTGTTGGATCGTTGAATTGTTCATAGGCGTGGCTGCTATACAGGAAATGAATGGTCCCAAGGTAACTATACATTCTGCCGGAGGCACTTCGAGCGAACAATGTTTCATGTCGGTCGATAGGTACCCTGGCGTCCTGGACGTGTTGACGGGGTCCAAGGTGATTTGTACTTCGTGATATCGTATAAATCATATACTAATCCCTGCAAACCATCTTAGCCCAAGCAACTCCTGACGGACGATTGCCCGACGCTTCACAGGGTGCCGACCATTTGAGAAAGGTAAGAAATGTTCCCGCTTCCTAACAATGCCGTATGCTGATTCCTTGCACAGATTTTCGGCCGTATGGGGTATGCATTTGTTATACGTCCCTTTTAGAATGGCTTGTGCTCATATCCATTCACCAGATTCAATGACCAGGAAATCGTTGCTCTATCTGGTGGACATGCTGTTGGTCGCTGCCACAGTAATCGGTATGCACGCTGTCTGGACCTCGATATCAATGTGATATTCTAATCCGATGTAGTTCTGGCTTCGATGGACCATGGACGTTCTCACCTACCACAATGACCAATGACTTTTTCAAGCTTCTATTCGACGAGAAGTGAGTGTATTTCTCAATACGTCGCGTCGTAGGTTTGAGGTACATTCTCCATCTAGGTGGGTATGGAAAAAATGGAATGGACCTAAGCAACTCGAAGACAAGGGCACCAAGTCTCTGATGATGCTTCCGTGAGTTATCGAACATGTTTTTAGTGCCCCGCTCTTTAATAACACGCGCATCCTTCTCAGCACGGACTACGTTCTTGTTACAGACAAAATTTACAAGAAGTACGCCAGAGCATATGCAGACGATGAGGCTCTATTTTTCAAGGAGTAAGTTTCCACCGTATCATACATCTTCAGGTGCTTGATCAATCTTACAATAGCTTTTCTGCCGTCTGCGCTAAACTCTTTGAGCTCGGAGTCCCCACCGAGCAATGGGTCACTCCAGAGCCTTGGATCATGAAGAACGTCGACGAGAAGTAATAAGTGTCTTTCGGGGAGATTCTGTGGTCAAAATGGTTGTGCTATGTGGTTTCCTTTCTAGAAACTCTTAGATATGTCTGCTCTTCTGCTCTCGTAGAGGTCCGTGTAGAGATCTGTAGAGATTCCTGTGGATTTGGTTCGCCAAGTCATGATCTGCCAACCTGTATCTTATGTATTTGCTTGCTTATATATTGTTTTTGTGGAACGAAGTCGTCTTTGAGTAAATGTGTCGTAATTTATCAGGACAGAGAAGCAACGACTGATGATTCATTCGTCTAAATTTATAGCACTGCCAAACTTGGCGTATAGCGCGACTTTCAGCTGCTTCATGTCCGCCTCGCATTGCTGAGCAGATTCTGACAATTTTGTAAGCCTTACGTCGAGATCGGTTTGATCTTTCTCCAGTCTTTTCAATGCGCGAGGTAACGACATGTGCACATAAGTTTCGCCAATTTTGTATCTGATATATGGCGATGTCAGGGATGTATGTGTGAAGAGGATATAACGCACAGCACGGGTTCATCCTCGTCTGCCAACTCCAATTCGGTAGATAGATCGTCCAGAGCTTCCTTTTCTTGCTGTAATCGTTTCATTTACGACGAACATCATCAATGCTGACACGCATAACGCATAGAAGGCACGTAAATTCACCTTGCCAGCGTCAACCTTAGCCTCGAAACCCTTCATACGAGTGTTGAGTTTGGAAAACGAATTGATTTTCTGCTGATCCTCTATCAAACAATTGTCAATGATTACCTGCAAGTCAGGTGCTGTTACTAACCCCATGTTACTTCAGTAGAATCATCGTTTTCTTGATCCTGTTCTATCTGAAGGGGTATCGGAGGATGTAAAGGATCGACCAGGGACAAAAAAGCGTACCATCCGCATTTTGAAAGTTCAACGCAGCCAGGGGCACTGTAACCGGCTGTCAATTTCAGAATCACATGGTAATTTCACATGGCCGTGTCCGGCCACTGTTTAATAAATAGCTTCAAGCAACCTTCAGCTTCAACCTTCAACGGTCAACAATGTCGAACACCGTCAAAAAATTCACTGACGCTATCGGTTCTTCCAAAACGCTACTCTTGCAGCGCTCTCTGTACGAAAATTTCAAGTCGCTGCTGTTTATCTACTTCCTGGTAACTCAGAGTATTAAAGCTGAACGACATCTGAGAGCCAGAGGGATTCTTACGACGTGTAGAGAGTTATATGCATGGATAGCACAAGTTTGTCTCTACCAGGATTCAAATGATTTGACTATCTCTGACATCCTTACCAGCGGGTTATCTTTCTCTTATTACGACTACCTTCGGCCAGAGCAAAGGTCAAGGCAGAGATGGATAAAGCGAAACTCGACATCGAGCAATCTTTATGTCCACAAGGTGCTGACGTTGTGCGACACCTCTCTTTGCCCGCAGAAGGCCAGACATTAGAATGGATATTATCCGAAATGGACACAATGGATCAACAGTCCGGAACCTTAGATTATAGACGCGGAAAGATATCTGGTGCTGTTTACCGTATGCCCTGTCCCCTCGTCGTTACAAAAATTCAAGACTGAGATCTCCTTACTCAGATGGTGGAGATGACTTGGAGAAGGTCATTGTTGCGGCGTACAAACATTACTGCGTGTCCAACCCGCTTCATCCTTCTGTATTCCCTGCCGTGCGTAAAATGGAAGCCGAAATCGTAGCTATGTGTCTGCGATTGTACAACAACCCAAATGGTGCCGGTACAATGACTGCTGGCGGTACTGAATCAATCATTATGGCAGTCAAGACGTACCGCGACTGGGCTAGAGCTACTAAAGGCATCACTGAGCCGGAAATGTTCTTTTTCTTCCTTTGAAGCCCCGAACGGAATGCTGATTCTGCGTGTAGGATCATACCTTCGTCTGCACATGCTGCTTTCGACAAAGGTGCCGCTTATCTGAAGATCAAAGTACATACCATCCCAGTGGACCCAGTAACGCGCAAGGCCGACATCAAACGAATGAAACGCGCCATGTAAGTCTCTTGTGGATCTTGAATCGCACTGAACTTTAATTATTTGCTAGAAACACTAATACCATTATGGTGAGCCTGAAACCGAATATATCTGGTACTTGAAATCTCAAAATTACTTTGTGATGTAGTTGGTCGGATCTACCATCAACTTTCCAGACGGCAACCAGGACGACATAGTCGCGCTCGGAGTGCTCGCATCCAAATACAACATCGGTCTCCACGTCGACTGTTGTCTCGGTAGTTTCATTGTACCTTACCTCGAAAAAGCGGGCCTGGCGGAAGGCTCGAACGGAAAATACAAACTCTATCCATTCGATTTCAGAGTGAACGGTGTTACCAGTATTAGTTGTGACACCCATAAGGTCTCGACTCATATTTTTTCGTCGCGATCGTGTAGGTGCTAACAGCGTTTGCTCAAGTATGGTTTCGCTCCCAAGGCAATTATCCATCTTCCTGCGATGTCTAGATTTCCATTCTTATGCATCTTTTAGGGTACCTCGGTTGTAATGTACAAAAATGCTGCGCTCCGCAGGTTCCAGTACTACGTATATCCTGATTGGTCAGGTAAGCCACCCTCAAAAAAAACAATCAATGGTATCATGCTCATTGTTGTGCACATTTTGATTACAGGTGGAGTCTACGCTAGCCCTAGCTTATCTGGTTCGCGGTAAGCTCCCAGCTGCTTCACGTCCTTATTGTACTTATCGTTTGTGCACTTCAACCCTCCTTCTTGCATTCCCCGTCCCTCGTAGTCCGGGCGCTCTTATTGCTGGAACGTGGGCTGCTATGCAATACATGGGTGACAAGTAAGCACATGCAAGTTTTGGGAGATATAACAGCAGAGCCTCTGATTCCGCCGATATTTTGCCAGAGGCTATCTTGAGTCCTGCCGTGATATCGTGACATGTGCACGAAGTATCGCCGATACTGTTGCCTCCAGTATTCCCGAACTCTACGTTCTCGGTTCCCCGCCAGCTTCTGTTGTCGCTTTCGGATCTAAGCACCCGAAGGTGAACATTTTGGAGGTGGGGGACATGATGTCGAAAAAGGGTTGGCATTTGAACGGACTCAGTGGCCCGCCTGCACTTCATATTGCTTGCACGGTCGGTGTCCGTTTTCTTCGAAGTCTTTGAAAGAGCTAATCATTGCCCCCTGCTTTTGCTTTCGCTGAAATTTTCGGTTTTCTCGGATGTGCTCTTTGGTGCTCTCCTTCATATGGTAATGTCAAACTGCGGTACCTCGGAAATCTCTTTCATTCCTTCTTGACCGCAACAATCACTTTTGCTTCCTAAATATACATCTATCTGTGTGGTTTTTTTCGGGGTTTATTGCCCCGCTGTCGATCTGTTGGAAATACACTCAACAGAGGCTCACTGTAACGATGGTTGATACCTTCATCGCTGACCTGAAGGATGCTATCAAGGAGGCGAAGATTACACCGAATGGAAAGGGTACCATGGTTGCCCTGTACGGTGAGCACTGTTTCTTTCCGTCCTGTTTGTCTCTCTATATATTCGATCTTGCATTGTTACAATGCTGTCAAGGGCGTGTGGATTGTTGGCACGTTGAAATAAGCAATAAGGTCGTTTGAATGATGATCTTCGGTCAAATGTCATCTTTTGTGTTCATGTTTTTTTTTCGTCCGTCATGATCTTTCCAATATGAGGACTGTTCTTCGCGCGCACGATCGTCTTTCTGTCTTCCTGTGCTGATTTATTCTCTATTGATCCAGGTCTGGGAAATTCTAGCCCTGTAGGACCTTCAATGGTTACTCAGTTGGCAGAAGCATTTCTAGATACAATGTACAAGGCATGATGCATGATGGATCATTACCTAGAGATTCCTCGTATTCAGCGGCCTAGGTCGTCGTCGATGAAGTTAAACCCAATACGTACACTATGTATGTAAGTGCTGTCTATTTTAGTATCTATCATGAGATTTTTCTTGGAAATGGGAGGAAATGGGTCGCTCAAAGCCATATCCATCCTTATCTATACGCTCTATGAGATCCACAACGAGAAACACTTCAGCAGTCTATACACGTGCGTCGCACAGCTTGACACTGCACTTGGAATCGTTCAGGAGCGCTCAATGAAGTCGTCGGCTGTCGTTGGCGAGATGAACGAGGATCTCAACATCTTCTCGAGATAAGCTTATCATACAACAAACTGAAATAAACTATCGGCCCAGCAAGAAACTGGGTTTTTTGAAAATTGAAAGTCCCAACTCAAGATTCCGGTGTCGCTCGGTGTCGGAATAACTCCAACAAATGTCCAAGCTAAATATGTGTATGTACTTCAGATGTCTTGGGATGTTTATCCGTACCTCCGAGGAGGAGGGCCTTGTGTGAATGTTGGAGAGTTGAAAATGTTGCGAATCCACCCAAACCCATTTTTAGCGAGACGTATGATCGAAAATTCGAAATCGAGGAACATGCTGGAACATGATGATTTCGGACAACTCCGGAAGCTCAAATTTACTACCAAAATATTTTGCAGGTATTGTGGACGCAAGGGGGACGCATGGAGACTGTCTCAAGAGCTCTAAAGCAGTACAAGAAGAGCATTCATTCAGAACTTTTCTAGGGCCTCCAGGCTCTTCTGGGCGAATTTTGCGTCAGGGTGACTTTCGGATCCGGCCCGTATCAATGAAGTCAGCAAGATATCTTCATTTTTGACCCGAACGGAAATCTGAATCCGGTTAAGAAAGATATTTTCACCACTTGAACCGATACGGCCACATCTCTTTTTGCGCTGCCAGTGCGCTGCCTTCTTCCTCAAGCTTCTATTCGGAACGAGCCCCAAGTGATATTTAAGCTTGGAGAACTTCCCTTTGTGAGTTACTTTGTGAAGTTGTAAGTAAGCATCGCCCCTGTTGATCTTCCTTTTGTATTTACCAACATTCATTTCTTTCTCATTTCTTCTCATAGCTCAGCTCAAAGATGCACTCTATCTTCAATGGATCTGTGTCACCTGCTTCAAGGGAACAGCATATAGCTATCCCTCTTAACGAGGAGGAAGCATCTATTCAGCCTTCCTTCCTACCGCAGTCCGGCTCTTTGTCTTCACTTTCACCGACCGATCACGACATGAGTAAAGAGAAGGAACGCGCAAGACTTGAAATAATCCTGGAGAAGGAATGTATCCTTCTCAAAGGTACTGGGGTCGACGTCGAACCAGCTCGTCTCTCCGGGCATGTTGCGCTTTACCTTTCAGAATCGACTTCCATCAAAGAAATCACTCTGCAGTTCAGAGGTAAAGCTCGCTTACCTGTTCCCTCTCATGAATCGTACGTCGAACATTCTTCAATCGCGACTCAGCCGCGTACTCATGTCTGATATTATCAGTATTTCCTTGAATTCTGCTCCCCTTACATTTATTGTGTGCAATCATGAATGGTCTTTTCTCGAGGGAGAGAAACGGCACTCGCATACACTGAAAGCTGGTCGTCATTTCTTTCCCTTTCAACTCCAACTTGGCGGTTCCCTTCCGTCGACTGTATCGACCACTGTGTTTGGTGGCGCGTTTGTCGCATACAAACTCCGAGCTCATGTGTCCCGACCAGGTCTCAGTCACAACCTTCAGTCCCAAATTCCTGTCACCATCATTCGCTCCTTTGCACCCGAAGCGCTTGAGTATCAGCAGACACTTGAGATCGAAAACACATGGCCGGAGAAGCTCATGTACTCCATCATGATTCCACACAAGGCTTGGGCTTGCGGTGACACCGTCACTGCCCTTGTGAAATTTTCACCTCTTCTGAAAGGGGTCGGTGTGCTCAACATCAATACTTCCATTCACGAGACCGTAAAAGTCTATACAAGGACTGGTCATCAGGAGCATAACCGTGCGGTTGCTAGCATGAAGCATGAAATTGTAGGTGGTAAGGCTGTCGAAGTGCACGAACACGAACACCGCCATCGAACAGCTCAGACACCATGTGGGTCACCATCTCCCGGGACTCCGAGTTTGTCCAGCAGCTATCGTAGCACAGGATCCGCTGGTGGCTATTTTGCCTATTCACCTAACGGAAGCCAGACTTCCCAACCTGGGCCTTCTTCATTGCCTGCTTCCTTGTCTGCATCTCCATCATCTCAGCTTTTACGAGACCCTGTCGAAGGCCTGGAAATGAGCCAAGATGACGTCGTAACCTATCTTCTTCTCCCAATTCCACTCAACATCACTCCGACTCATGTTCTTGATCCAATACATGTCACTCATCGGATTCGATGGAGCATACTTATACTGAACCCGGATGGCCACACCTCCGAATTACGGTGTTCGCTTCCTCTTCATGTCCTTGACCCACGTCTATTGAATGAGGCACGTATGAACACAGCTGCCACACGGCGACTGTTAATAGGAGGCCCAGAAGTTCCAGCGGAGGAAACAGAAGATGACATGGAGCTTCCTAGCTACCATGCACACGTCCGTGACCGAATAGCTAACATGTACCTGCCTGAAAGTGCGACCATGCGCGTTACCAATCCATGGGTCCGAGACGGTGTCAACTCTTTAGGTGGGAATAGTGACGTTGTTTCACCTTGGCCGAGATCGCGTTCTGGCTATTCATCACCTTTAGATGCTCATGCATTATCGCATCTTCCTCACGCGCCTGGTTCAGGGGATAGCACACCTTTGGATTGGGTCAATTCTGAGCTTTTGCTTCTTCACCCCGACAGTGATCCCCACACTCAAACAATTGGTCATTTTTCTCAAACATCCTCAGAGGTTTCTCCTGACCATTCGAATCCCTCCTCCAGTCCTGTAACCCGTCCCAACAGTCGTCCAACCAGTTCGTATCCCAGTCGTCGGTCAAGTCGGGCTTCCAGTCCCGAACGTGGTGGCCACGTAAATCCTCAATCTCTCCATGTCGCCGGACCAAACGAGACTTACATACATACTGGAAAAGACAGCCGGAATATTCAGGGCGTGTTCAAAGCGACGATGAAACCTTTTACTTCCCTCACTCATCCCACATGGCTCGGTTCTCGCTCCCACAGTCATAACAACCTGTCTTCGTTGACTTCTTCCAGCTCTTTAACGGCTAATCTTTCTCATGACCGCCCAGGTCAATCAATAACACCTGGCAATCGAACGCTTCAGCTTTCGGATTACAACAACAGTCAAGAGGCAATGCAACGTGTACCCGATTATCAGATAGCATCGAGGGGCTTCATCGGTGGCGTTCCTCCGTTGACAAGTTTAAGAGACCTGCCGTCGTACGAAGACTCACAGCTTGGGACTCGTACCCGTAGTGACTCTGACCTGGCTTCGAGGTTTGCGGGCGTTTCGCTTTCACCTATGGCGACGGTTGCAGGTAGAACCGCGTTGCCCACTACACCTCTTTCATGATTTTTTTCTTGCATTTTAGAATAGTGTAAATTATTTTCCTCTCATTGTCGGTGCTATCGCTGTAGCATATCTGGGGTTTAGTTGTGCTGTCATTGTCTCCCACCATAGATTTCTCATTCTTTTTTTAGTCAATTATCTGCATCACTGTCATCTTTCTATCTGGACCCTCTACTCACTCAACTTTCATGATCTTTCTACAAGTCACTACCACACTCATACTCAGCATTCGCTTCGGTATCCAGTACTTGGTCCTGACCTTCAACAGTAATTAAAAAAGTAAATACGTACTGTACATACATACATACAAGAACTGGCCCAAATACATACACTAGCAAGGGGCCGCATACTCATAACAAATCAGCGTCGACATCGACTAGTTCCAGAAGGCTCCCAGCAGGTTGTTTTGCGTCATCGTCAACAAATTCCAAGATAGCCTCGAAGGTCTTTGTACGTTGAACGAAACATTCCTGCGACGTAGGGTCTTTTGTGGGGTGGAGCTTCCTCTCGTATGGATCTTCAGAGGTTTGTATCTTGGTATTAGTCCGATTCTGACTCGACAAATCAGGTAGAGGCTCAGAAGAGATATGCACAGAGTCTAGACCGCTTTGGAGGAGCCCTGGATGGCCAAGTTGGTCCGAGCTATTGCCTGTGGATATATTCAATAGCGATGAGTCAGTTTGAGGCTTAGCGTTGCCTGCGTAATTATTTCTGGGTGACTCAGTCTCAATAGCGGAAGGGACGGTTGAGATTGGGGATGAATTCATCAAGAGATGGGTCAAGAGAGATCGAAAGAGTTGAGTTTCGCTGGGATCATCGTGATTCACTACTTCCGAAACTTGGTTCTGAAGGTAAATGAGAGATTGAACTGGAGCTTGAGTTTCACACATTTCTTTGAACCTAGAGTAATCAATAAGATCAGCAAGCTTTGTGAGAGAACTCAGGATGTAGGTTTCTACCGTTGTTGGCGAATGAGATAGGCGGAACGCCGGATGAGCTCTTTCGACGAAAGTCTTGAATTCAAGGACATCGCGCCAAATGAGTACCTTTGGACGCTCGATATTCAAAAGCCTACATACCTCCATAATGACATTTCCCAGAAATCAGACAACCTTTTCATCGGTGCTTCTTCAGTCTGGCCATCATTTCCCTCCCTGAGTTTCGCGGAATCAGAATCCATCATGGTTCCTCCGTGCAAATACACCGTTTTGGACGGAAGATCGTATACAACTTGATGAGCAAACCTCGACGGAGGATTGGCAGTGATCTGAGGAGATGACGACGAAGGGGTAGGGCTCTTATGCAACCCCTTTAGAGGTTGTATTTTTTGCCATTTTCCTGGTCGAGATGGATAACGATAGAGCCAGTTTGAAGACTCGGATAGCGTGGCACGGTCGTGGATAAGCCCGCCGAATCTATAAATGTTCATCAATTGAGAAGCATTAGCGACTGGTCCAGACTGACATGTAAATTTCTTGCAATGTAGGGTCTATAACAGCACGCTGTGTAAAGCACGGCTGGGGACCACCCGAGGACGTAAAATCAGAAAACACTTCCGTCGCGGTGTTTGTGGCGATATCGTAAATATACATGTCCGAAAGAAATTTCTCATCTCGTTCGCCAGCGAATATGTATAGCTGCCGAGTGGTAGGCTCGAGAATCATCGAGTGACCTGCACAAGGGAAGGGAGGACATCAGTTCAGAATCTTCAAATCAGAAGTCTCCGTACCAAAACGAGATGGAATTGTGCTATCAGTGGCCCTAGACATAAGTGAAAATTGGATGAAAAATTTTGTTCTGCAAGATAAATAGACATACTGAAGTAAGCTCCACTTCTTCATACGCACATTAAAGCTATGGAGTCCCGAATAGTCGTAATCTTTTTCGGCTGCACGCCCTCCAAACACGTATAAAATTTGCGCTTCGCTATCCATAACCATTTGATGGTCAAATATAGTTCGAGGTCCGTTAACATCGATATCGAGATGCTCCCATGTGTTATCTTCACAGCGATATCTGTAGAACTCAGATGAAGGCATTGGCCTCGAGCTTAATGTTGGTGTTTCGTCCGCGGCTCCTGATGAACGATTGAAGCCCGGGGACCCCGCAGATTCTGAATTTCTAGTTTGCGCACGACTTGTTGGCCTATCTTGGTCGTCTAATCTTCCAAGAACATAAATGCTATTAGTTTTGGAATCATACACCATCTTGTGGCATGACCTGGGCCCTGGACCATTCGATTCGAGAGACGTGTTGGCACTGAGAACCACCCATCGTTGTTCCTTGATATCATAACGCCAGAAATCAGCCAAGCTTGTCTGGCCATCCCATCCCCCGAAAAGGTACTACAAGTTCAGGAGTTGAACGTTGAGGCTTGACAGATCGAACCTGAACAGTGTGAAAATCACTCACGATGTACCTTCGTTGAGTATCGATGCACATAGCATGCCCGCCACGAACGGAAGGGATGTCACCATTGGCGTCGGTGTCGCGTATTTCTCTCCACACGGCGCGTGGATTAGAGGATTTAAGGCATTGCTCAAACAGACCTGCTGCGGACATGTCGTGTAGAACGTTCTCGGCTTTGTCCCAATTACCAGTGAGAACCACGCTTTCATACAGTTCAGTAATCAGAGGATGTTCAAGTCGGACGCTTGATTGAGTCAGGATGGAGTTGAAGGGCGTCAGGAGCCGACGTTGGCGAAGATGTTTGAGAATGTGTTGCATGACTCGCGTTTCCCGAAACTAAACATTAATGAATGAGTTACGCAGACAGAAGAACTCGGGTTCAACTAAACATACTCGATCATAATCTTCCTTTACTTCCTCGACCGACACCTCGTTGATTATTCCGGTAAGTGAAATGTGCCATATTGAAGTATTGTAACTGGGGGTAGCATGAATTGCGGTTAATCCAGTGGTTCATTCATACATAATGACATCGTACAGTACCTTGGGCTAAACACCGTGAGTGGTTCTATTTTGACAAAGCGAGTCGGAAAGCAGTGACCAGTACTGTTATGATGCCGAATTGAAAAGGTTTCCCTAATAGGGTCATTCTTCAAAGACGAGTGCAGAACTTCGGTCATATTCTCTGGAGTCATGCCGACGTAGACTTTGAACTCTTTCATATTGCAGGGATGAGCTGTAGATGATGAGTTTTGGCCGAGTATGAATATAAGACGCGTACATGTATGATACTAGGATAATATCCCTCCGTCAAAGTTTTCAAGAAAGAGCGCAAACGTTAGAGGACAAGATACCTTCCCAAATGTTATGCTTTCTGATTGATGCGATATGAATAAGAGAGCTGCGAGGGTAACTTATGAGACGCACTGAGAACTGAGAGCTTATTGAGGCGCAGAAGTATCCAATGTACGGCCTCAGATTGTTGTGTAGTCCATCGACTCTTCGAGTTACTGGATGGAGAGTTGAATCTAGGAATAAACTAAACGGTGGTAGCAAATTCACCTTGGGTCATCTACCAAGATATTCTCCGGGTAAAAGTGGGTGCTGTATGAGGAGTAGTCATGAACAGTATATTCAATTGCATCTGAGGAGGTTTCCATAGACAGAGTTATATCCAGAAAGAGCGACCCGTGAATGATCTTGGTTAGCGCTTGAGCGCTTGAGCACAATCGCCGGCCGGCATTTTCCTTTCTTTCTATTAATGCTCAAATAGCGACGAAAACGACGCCTCCGTTGATTAGTCCCAGCTAATCCTTATTAACCCCTTGAAACCTCTAAACGCCCTTTCAATATTGAAGGTGACCATGGGGATTGCAAGCTCCCTCCGATGAAGTCGCTAAATCATGCCCTGTAGCTTCTGGCACAAACCGTATCGGAATAACGGCAAAACGACGGTTTAGGTCAGGCAACAACAACAAATGCTATCGCCATGA
Source organism: Lentinula edodes (assembly GCF_021015755.1). Lineage (NCBI taxonomy): Eukaryota > Fungi > Basidiomycota > Agaricomycetes > Agaricales > Omphalotaceae > Lentinula > Lentinula edodes. The sequence continues at coordinate 364,318 of NW_025764318.1, forward strand.
ACAAGAACTATCGAGGGACATAGATGCAATCTGGAAAGATGTTTCCGTAGGCAAAGCAAAGCAATGCTAGGCAGTTCAAACGTTCAACGTTTAACGACCAATCTTTATAGAGGCCGTGTCGAATCATTGGCAAGTTCGTTTCCAATGCACAAATCCAATTTTAGGTAGCCTTCAAGTTCCGCAGTTGTCGCTCTCACCACAACTACTTCCAGTTACATGTCGCTATATCTATCCGCTAATGCTAAAGTACCCATTCGGAACACGCTTGGCTCCACAATATCATCTTATAGAAACATGTCATTTTTGGTCTTTCCGTCATCAATAGTCCGGTTTACCAACCTGGCAATATCTCCCGTGTGGAATAAGTTTCTTTTCCTCAAGAAATCTCAATCTACGGCTCAAGCTATTTACTATCTGAAAATGAGGAAAAGGAGAACGGAGGTAGCGCGCCAACGAACTGCTTCAGTGGCACTGGTAGTACTATGTAGCCACTAAGCCTAAACTACTGCCTGAGCTCATCAATCGAGGACCACCCGCTCTTGCAGCCGTAAGAGCGGTAGAAGGCTATGATCTGGTTAACGAGATATGTGGGTCGTGAACTTGAGACTTGTAACAATGATACTCATTTGGTACTAGGTACGTACCTCACTGCTCGAACCAGGTTTAAAAGGGCCTGTCCTTGAGGTGGAATTCCTCAGGCCGGTCCTCTACACAAAACACACTCTCTTCGCATCATCTCGACTACCAACACTCTCCTCAGTGACCATGAAGTTTTTCACCATCCTCTCTGCTCTTCTCATTGCCGTTGTCTCTGTCAACGCTGTCGCCCCGGACGCCGACAGTGCCTGTCGTTGTCCCAAGAACTGCTCCCATAAGAATGGCAGCTCATGCAAGTTTTATAAGGATGGTAACGTCTTGGACGGATGTCGGTGACTTCACAGTTAAATGAGAGGATTGAACTGATGATTACCCTCCATAGCTTGCGGTGACGGCAACGGTGGTCTCACTTGCCAAACATGAGGTCCAATTTAGCCATTCTGTAGAACCGTCACTGGGGTAAATTGTCTATGCATAGAAGGCTTTCATATTCGTTCTGACAATCATCTTGTTAGATAATGAATGCTCTTCCAACGAGCAAGAGTTTAGGGTTTTCGCATTCATCTTTTTGTTCACATCATGTAAACGAGGTTGGATTGTTGTGTGACACAATTTTAGAACATTGATTTGAACAGTGAGATTTGATGAGACTTAGCTATAGGAAAACTACAGTCCCTGTCGTAGGAGGCAAAGCGTGAAATATCAATCAGATCAGATCCTCAGACTAGTCCAAGAGCTAGTTCAGTGGGAATGGACACTTAGCACAGGAAGGCACGGGACAAACAAAGAAGAAACAAACATAACAGACAAGGACAGAGACAACGTACGCTAATGACAGCAGCAACAGGAAAACATAAGTATATACATACACAAGAGCACAAAAGAAAGTAACGAACAGTAGGCACAGAAGAAGGTGAAGTGAAGATCAGTACACATGAAAATAACTCGTATGAACAGTAGATACGTAGCACATGCACCTATTCGTGGCTTTGAAAAAATTTAAACAGGCAAAACGGCAGCAAAGAAATTCAAAAAAAACACCTATGTAACCTATATGTACCACAAAGTACCACAAAGTATACAATGGCTGGATGAAAAATAAAGAGAGTGACTGAAAAAACCGTTTCGATAGAGAGAAAGTATAGACAAAGAACTTGATAAAGAAAAGAAGTGGGCTATAGGTGGTCACGATTGTGGGGTAAAGAGGGACAGACACGATACGAGAGATACAAGCAAGTAAACGAACGAGAGTGAACATAAGATAAAAGGAACGGTAGTAGAATACACTCGACGTACACCCCAAAGTACAAATATCGCTTGACATCGGGATAGTTTTATTCAGATTCTCCTTTCCTAACCCTTATTCTTTCACGAGAATGGTAAATGTCCATGCTCGTCTTTTGACGACGACGTCGTTTCCCTTGGAGGCTTGACCCGGAACTCGGCCATGATGCATATATGACTGCGATAACGAATTGGGGTAGTTGTTAGAAATAGAGTCAAAGGAAAAAGAGCCAGAAAAAAAGAAAACCAAAAGAACAAACAACAAGGGACTCACTCTGAGGGAAAATGAACATTCGGAAATCCCACACATTTACTCATGTACACCGGATCGACTTGACCCAGGACGGCGTTCACTCCGAGGCTGGAACCAGAGTACCAGATATAGTCGAGAACACCGCTGAACGAGGACACGTAGTTGGTCGTTGGAAGGAGTTCAGGTGAAGGAGAGGAGGTGGAAGATCTTAAAAGAGAAGAGGAGGTATGGGTGAGGGAAGTGGAAGCAGGAATCGACAACAGATTATTCGATGCGCCAGGCGCAGGAGTAGAGCCCGGTGTCCTCGTTCCCGAAACCGGCAGTGGTTGTTGCTGCTGTTGGTGCAGCGATTGCGGCGCTCTAGAATGTGCACCATGAACACCATGTGCCGGCGCCGCATATGCACTTTTCAGCCCTAACCAGCTTTTCAAGCCATCCGCGTTCCCTCCTGCTGAGCCGGGGCCTGAACCTGCACCCCCGGTATACTTCCCGTACACATGCCCCATGAAATCCGGATGGTCCTTTCTTAGCGTACCCGTTGACAAAAACTCGTACACACCGGAGCCTGGAATGGAATTAAAATCGCCACAGAAAATGAGAGGGATTTGCGAGGCAGATGTATATGTCGGTGGTTTGGGACGTTGACGACGTGTAGAAGGCTTTGAGGAGGGAGAGTCGGGAGGTGATGATGACGACGACGAAGGTGGTAAGGATGATGAGGGTAAGGATGAAGTGGTAGGAAAAGGAGAGGACAGCTCTGATGATGATGAAAACGAGGAATCGGCAATGCCATCGACACTATCAACGTTCCCATTTGCCGTCTCCGGCTCAGGCCACAACCTCGGTGGCAACTTCACGAATCTCTCCGCCATTTTCTCCACCTCCTCAACCATCAACGCGACATGTACTAGCTTCACATCACAGAACTTGGGATCCCACAATATATGCACATTCGCAACCAGCACCCTCGAGCCCGTATCCCTATTCTCAAATGCACACGCAGTCGCAATATGGTCTTTCCCCAACACCCTATTGAACATATCTTCCGTCTTCTTAAAATCTTCTCTCTGCATCGCAACCGCACTAAACTCGATAAGGTGTTTCTCGATAAGTTGGTACTTGTCTGCACGAAAGAACGTCGCCAATCCATCGACGAACCGCCGCTCGTTCTCGTTAGACATCGTCTTGGCACGGGATTTCGGCCAATAGACGGATTCGTAACCGGCTTCGGAGAGGTGTTTGAGGAAAAAGTCTTCGTAGGAAGTCACGTCGACTTCTTGGAGACAAATGAAATCAGCTCCATGAGCGAGAATTTCGGAGAGAATGAGTTCCCGACGGTAATCCCAGGCCAGCGCCCAGGAGGGAGTATATCCGTACAGACGCACGGTGGCAGCGCGCTGGCAGAGGATATTGTAGCATACGACGGAGATGGTCTCTGTCGATGGTGGTAGGGCTTCTTGTTCAACTGGTGTAATGAGCGGTATCCACGCTCGATTCTGGGGTGGCGCCGAAACCGGACACGAATCCCGCAGAAAGGCTATCAAGGCGGGAGTACCGTCCTTGGTGATGAGGTTTTTGAGGTTGGTGTCCAAAGGATTGCCTTCGACACCGAGAGTCTGTAACTGGTGCAAAGTTCCAAACTCTGGGGGAATTGTCATTATCTGATTATCAAACAGATAAAACTCTTTCATGGACACCAGCATGCCCAATTCTGGAGGCAACGTTGTCAATGCATTCCCAGATAAATCCAGCAGCTCCAGATTTCGCAGCTGAGCAATCTCTGGAGGGATTGCGATCAGACCGTTGTGATTGAGGTAGAGATTTGTGAGGAAATTGAAGGAAAATAAGCCAGAATTTGATGGAAGATTCTTGATACCTACTCCGCCCATGTCTAATGACGTCCACGTTGCCTCTGACCGCGGTCTGGGTGGTTCAGCGATAGGTGCAACCGTCGACGACGGGTGGCTAGCGTTCCCATTGGCCAGTGGTGGGGAGTCCGATAGTAATGGCTCTTCTGGTGGTGGTTTCGGGTTCGGGTTCGGATTGGTGATAGGGATAGCTGATTTCGCGACTGTCCGCGACGCCATTGCACTGGCTCGTGCTCGATGATGCGGAGAGCGAGATTGCCTTATGATCTGATTATGATTATTCATTAAAGAGAGGTGCCTACGAGTGCAAATATCACTCACCTCGCATTTCAACAACTGCTGTTGCCAATGTTGCGCTAGCGGCGCACTGGCTGGACTCCCTTGATTTATCCCTACATGGTGTTGCTGAATTGGCGGGCTAGGATAATGAGGATTGTGATGAGTATGTGTATGATTGTGATTGTGATTATGAGTGTGGTTGGTTAAGTTCTGCGGAGGTTGTTGTCCAGATAAAATCTGATGGTGAGTTAAGGGTGGCCCAAGATGACTATGTTGGTGGTGATGTTGAGGCTGACTGTAGATTCCGTATCCAGGTGAGGTCGGCGGCGGTGGCCCACCAACAGGCTGTCGAGGCCAGGACTCAGTCCCTAGTTTCTGACCTCCCGTGAAATACATCAAGCATGGAAGAAAGAGTAGTACAAGGAAGGAATTGTCGCCGACGAATGACCTAATCACTAGTTTCTTATTCAATTTAACGAGTCGGAACCTTTTCACATGCATTCCGATATGGTGTAGTGGCTAACATTATCGCCTCTCACAGAAAAGTGTATCGCGATAGCCCGGGGTTCGATTCCCCGTGTCGGAATACTGTCACCAGGGAGTTACATTTTTTCTGTTTTCAAAATACGTTACTGTTCTCATGTGGTGCGCACCACCCGTATAAATAAGTCTCCCTGTAAGCGAAGACTTTGACCAGTGATGAACCGAATGTTACCATTTCAACAGGACCGAGAACGAGGAAAAATCAAAATTTGCTCCTATGTACGAACGGTTGCGCTCAGTATCGAAGAATGAAATGAAAAAAAGATACTTTTTCCATCCAGATTGGAAAAAAGCATATAGTTTCATTTGAGCATCTATTCAATTACTTCGATACTCTAGCTCTTTATCTTCAAGAATCTTCTGCAGGTATTAAATAGGATGCGGGAACATCAGCGTTTTCCAAACCTCATTCTTCTCTTGAAACTGCGCGCGCCTCCATTCTCTCTCTGTCCCTCCTACGTGTCCATTACTATTATCTCCATTTCGACTCGAAGACTGATCAGTCTCGATGGCATCCTTTAGACTCCACGCCCGCCCAAAATCGATCAGCCTAAACCGTCTATCGTTCCTTGACTTCATCAGCGGGAAGTCACCATGATCACCTATCTGCATGACAATGTTCCTATGTGCGAAGGAACCGTGTGTCCACCCGTGGTGGTGTAGCCGGAAGAGGAGCGCGGCGCATTCTTGTCTAGAGGTAATGTTGTCAGCAAGAGTCAAATGAATTAGGATAATCGCAAATGCAGCTGCACACACCTATCATCAAGAGACAGCTTCTTAACTTCGATTGGGTTGCCGCAATCTTCGATCAAAAGGATAGGGCTGAGAAATGAATCCCGGTCTATGACTTTTTCCTCGTTGTCTTTTGTCTTGTCCTCTTCCTTGGAATAGAACCCATAGAAATTCGGCGTAATCGCCCCGGTAGGAGTCGGATCCCTTAGTGGTAACGCAACTGTATACCCGGACCAATGCTGCGAAAAGTCTTCTCCGAAGCTTTGATAGCATTTCGCCTCCTTCTCAAGGTGATTGTCATCATAAACAGATAGCTTGGCAATAACGGATACAGATGCTGTTGGAGGAACTGGGCCTGGGAGAGGACCGGAGATCGAAGACGTGACAGCGAGGTGAGAACAAGGAGCAGGATCAGTTGATGATGAATCGTACCAAGGTACAGTGTCGACGTGAATGGTGGGAATAGACTCGCCGGTGTATTCGAGATAGTCTAACGTTTCACCGCGAACACTGTAACATGGGGTGTTTTCGTCCTCCCGTTGGCCTTCTCGAACGAAGTTCATATCAATCGCAGGAAGATGTTTCTTTCTTAAGATGAAGTTCCCGCCCACAATCTCGTCTGCAGGCCCAACTTCATCAGAAGGACTGCGAGTATCGCCAGCTGCGTTTGATATCGTGTCTTTTGACAAAATCTTCTTCGCGGCTTCTATTACACATCTATGACATATCACGTATTTTGAAAACACGGATCGAGGCAAATCCCACTCTGCGCGGTAGACAACAGAATGATGGCCCTTTCCGACGAATTCTGTAGGACTGATGAATAAGTGGGCTTCGGGAATGGACGATGGCGAGGCAGGTGGTGAAGGGACAGTCAACTTAAATGCTGTACCAGATTGTGCCGTAGACGATGATCCTATCCCTGTTTCAGTGCGGTTCAGGATTTCAAGTGAAAAGCCAATGAACACTGGACCGCCTTCCCGGGCTGCCTCAGTCATTTTGGCTCGTTCTGCGGCGATGGAATCCTTGATAGAGGGAACAGTCAAATTGAGACTATATCTATGAGTGATATCGTCGACAGAAGTCCAGTCAACGTCTAACTCGTCAGGGGGGTCACCGCCGTTGAGAAGACGAAATGGATCATGTACGATTAATGTTTCTGGAAGTAGATGAAAAGGAATCGGCGACTGGAGGGTGGGCGCTTTGGATGAGAATGGCACGAGAGGCCATGGATCAGGGTAGTTTTCGTAGTCAAATGGACGTGGTATTGCGCTCTGAACTTGAATGTAAGAAATGATAGAGAAGAATAAATGGTGACAGCCTACATACGATGGTCTCGTTTTCGCTTTCGTCGCTTTCTTCTTCAGCTTCGCCATCATCATCATCGCGCATCGAAATTCCACAAGAGCCCATCAAGATCGCCAAATTCTTTGCCTCAATGATCTCTAGAATATCAGCAGCAGGTCTCAACCTCGGTTTCTCCTCCATCTCGGCCCACTCTAATTCATCTTTAGCATAGAGCTCTCCATGAGCCTTCATCCACGCATATAGCTTACTTCCACTTGAGAATCCCAGCATCGCATCAGCACATTCATCGTTGAAGCTTCGGAACATGTAAAAGTCGAGGATTGTCGCACCCCAGAGGTGGTAACTGTTATTCGTTCTATACCCTGCAGAAAGCTCGCGCAAGTCGGACATTAGGCACGGTTTCCCTCCTCCTTTGGGATCTCGGGGCCAAACCTTGTATATGCGACGTGTATGTTTGTTAAACTCCGAGTCTTGCGAGCCTTCTTCTTTTTTGAAAAGTTCTTTGTATATCCTAAGTGACCATTCAGAGTCCGGATCTCCATCAAACATCCCTTCTAAAGTGTCACTCGAGAAGCGAGTAAATTGGTGAGTCGATGAAGACATGATATTAGTGTAAAGAGCGAGTGTACAAGAGTGGGCGATATAGTGATCACATGTCTTGATCGACAGTCATGCCAGACTGACGACGGGTATAGCCTGAAGAGGGATAGAAGAGGCAAGGCTCTTGCTGGACGGGGAAGGAGAAAGAGAGGCAGCAAACATGGAGGCTGGCGAGACATCATCAACAGCGTGTCATATCCACCTGAGGAGATACATCAGCTGGGAATTCCTCTGTTTTGATTGCCCAGAGCACGGTTGTATCAACCTGTAAAATATGTCGGTGACCTGCACAGACCATACATAGAAAAAAGAAAGCAAGCAATATGCGTTTGCTATCTTTTACGTTTACGAACCCAGTGGTAGCGGGGGCTGTAGCTGAGTGGCTAGTCCTTGTCGGTGCTGTCGCACCTCCGAACAATGTGTAATTCAACAACGGGGAGTACTTGCATATACTTTAGCTAGCCATCATGGAATGCCCGTGGGGACACCTAACGAGGACATTGACAGAGCACGTGTGTATGAGACCGATATAAACTTGCAATGTATAGTCTTATCTTTACTGCTATTTCGATGTTTTTTTATATCACTAATAAGGTGGGACCCTTGCCAATGCCCCGACGGACGCAGAATGTGGTGAAATCGTGCAGTACCCACTCACTGTCGCTACACAAAATGCACCAGCTGGTGGTGACTCACAATATATGTAGATTCTATCACATATTTTACATGAATGCAGTCCCAGCTTGGTTCAATGGTGCTTTCCAAGCAGCTCTTGCCCCTATTCTTCAGGAAGTCCAAGGCCTTCGTGATGATGTTGGTCGCATGAGACGAGAGTTAGTTGTCTTAAGTAACCAGGCAAAAGGCGATGGTCTCAGGATGCCATTTGCTGCTGTTCATGATGAAAATGGTAATCTTCCAAGTCCTGCCTTGAATTTGGTATATTTTCTCCATATTTAGTCATACTTGCTAGCCTGATGATGCATGTTCCTTTTAGCCAGAGCTTCAGAATATCAATGTTCTTAATGACCTTACACATGATCAAGCATTGGGATGGTATCAGCACTATTTCCCAGAAGGTGCCAATGAAAGTCGAACTGCAATGGTAAACCAAATTGCCCACTACATTGGTTACTTTGCTGCTCTTTAATCTGGCTCAGGTAGAATTTCTTGTTGTATTTCCAGTAGTCAGGGACCCAGATTAGTTCTGTACATAGTAGTTGAAAGTTGTCTGCAATTATAAATCTACTATTTAGCATCTTTGCCTTGTTCAATTGAATCTGAATGTCTCCCAACTTCTCTGTTTGCTGACTGCTGTGTTGACCACTCACATATTTTCTATCTATCTCTGACTCATACCATTTGCTACATTCACTAAATGTTGGTCCCAGGAGATCACCTCAAAGGCATGTACTGGACCACATTAAATAGCTACTCTTAGGTCACTGCGTGTCCTATCAAAGTCTGCTATGCAAATTACCCCGACGTTGATTCCTGGGCTTCTGCGTCCCCTGATCTTCAGAGTTCTCTCCTAAAAAACTGACCGCGTCGGGGGTCGATTCTGAAAAGATGTCCCATAAAGCCTTCGCCGTTGCTTGAGGAGATGTTTGTATCATCTAATTAATGGAATTCAATGCAACCCCAAAACGAACTTTGATCCCATACTGACCATATGCCCAACGTCCTCAACCCTCGTCACAGAAGTGAACACCCTCCCTTGTTCTGAATCCTCCAAACGATCCTTCATCTCTCGCGAAAATAGATCATCAATATCACCCCACACGATGTGAATTGGTATGATTGGTTTATGGCTTCCTTTGGATTTAGACGCCGTTCTTTTACCTGCTTCGTTATCGCCTACATGAGCATTCGCACTGCACAGCAGATTCAGCTGCCACAGCCCAGGTAAACTCTGTCTTATTCCCCTCTCATAAGCCAATGCCTCAGTTTGTCTCGTGCAACTCAGCGTCACTCCTCCTTTCGCGTTATCCACCAACCCGAAGTCAACATATGCCTTCAACACCCTTGCATCCCACATCCCCCAGGGTATTTTTTTCTCCATCCATACCCTCGCTTCTTCCTTCGACGCCCAAGTGTCTTTGCGATTTGTCATGAGAAGTGATATCGCGCGATATAGAGGCGTATGTAGGGCGGGATCAACGAATGCGGGAGTAGGTGCGATTGCGGGCTCAATGAGGACGAGAGAGTGAAAGATATTTTGAGTTTGGAGAATGGGGAGGGGGAAGAAGGTTGTTGCGAGGATGCTGGTGGTTTGTTACAGTCAATCGCCGTTCAATGAGCATGGGGTAGAAGTACGACAACTCACGCAGCAGTAGCACTAGCTGAATGAGCGACCAAGACGAACTTGTTATCTCGGTAACTGGGGTTAGAGCCAAGGATGTCTCGTCTGAGGGTGACGAACGAGTCGGCATAGTCCCAAATTGCTATGATATAGTCAGTACAAATGCCCACTATCTATAGCAGAACGATGCGTACACCAAGCCTCCGGTTTCTCTCTAGTAATCCGTTCGTTTAACACCGCAGCTTCGCCGTGATTCTGGACATCTATTGCCCAGCATTCGCGGATAGTAGGTGTTGGCGGCGATTTTGTTGATGTAAGCTCGGATTCAAGACTGAATAACTGTTCAATTGTTGGTTCCCAGTGTTCTTTGTCTGAGAACGAAGAAAACAAGAGTCAAAATCAGCATCCTGGAGGGAATACATAAATAAACGCACGATATCCAGTTCCATGAGCCATCAGCAACACCAGTCCCTGCTTTACCTGATAATCTCGCGTTGAGTCTGATTGCAGAGGTCGATAACATTTCGCAGAGTTCAACAACGACAGTCCAGTGGTGTGGGTCTCAAATGTGAGTGAAGATATCTCGAGGACGACCATAATGTTTGCAATGAATTCGTTAGAGCCGAAACTTCCATTTAAGTAAGTGTTGCATCAGGTTGCATCCTGGGTCCGGTATCCCTGGATGTCAAGGTAAGCGAGCTATCAGCGCTTCAGCGCTTGGTGATTAGCTCAGAACTTCGGAAGGTCCTTCGGCTCTACCATGTACATTGTACCGGAAGGGGCTTGATTTGAACAGGTTTGAGCAAACGAGCGACGGGGTCGCTGGTTCTAGTTATGCCTACGGGAACTTTAGGCACGAACTTATATTGTGAACTGTGAGCCAAACGCTCTCGAATTGCAGTGTACCTACATTGAGATGGCAGTAACAGCCTGAGAACACATACCAATCGGGTTCTTCCAAACCAATTTGTGAAATACGGGAAGAAGAGAAGTGACTGTACGATCTGCAGAAAAACGAGAGGTCTGTTGTCACTGCCTGTGGGTGGAGAAAGAAAAATTGACGGTCGGAGCCTCTTACACTGTTGCCTTGCAGGGCATTGATCAAGGAAGGCTAAATTTGAAATCGAACCGACGCGTACCATGAGCAATGGATTGCTCACGAACGCGAATTACTCATGAACGCGATCGGTGACTCATGATAGAAAGAATCCAAAACCCTGTCCAGTGTCGGAATGTGGTATAGACCAGTTGGTCACCTTCAGCGAGGAAAGGCGCTTCTGTGATCAGGTCATACGATTATGCCTTGCCTGTTCACCCTAGATAGCGCTGAGCTCAAGCTTTACACACCATACGATGGTTATGAGAGATGTTGAGAGTGGAATTTGATTCGGTCATAACTAGGGGCCTTAAGAGCATTCCGGAGTGAAGTAGAACAAAGATTATGTCCGCAACGTTCAAGCACACTGTTGTGCACCTGGAAAGAGCTCAAAAGTTAGTACCACGTGGCTTCTGTGCAGTTTTGATTTTGCTGAGTCACAGTCCATCATCACTCATCAACTTGACCGTTTACCACCACTAGTCGCCCACTTGCCGCCTTCGTCTTGAGTGGCGCACTGATCTCGCCTCAGATGTCCGCGATGTCCCAATCGCCCTCTCCTTCTCCTCCACCGCCTAACTCCACTACCACCACTAATGGCGAAACGAGCACGCCAACTAACGGTCTCTCACTGCCCCATTCCTCACAAGTCGACGCGGAAACCTTGTCTCTTCGAGCTAAAAATCGAAGGGAGAGAAACAAACTTGCGAGCAGGAAGTGTAGAGCTCTGAAGGTGAGATTCTGAATACGAGAGTCCATTGGGATGGAATGCTAAACGACTGAAGTCCGCGAGGCTAGTCTACCTCGACGGCCGAGTAGCCGAACTCGAAGATGAGGTTCGGGTCCTCCGAGCGGCTCTGGGAGCTTCTGCAAACGCTATTCCTACGTCTGTTGACCAAGGGCTTCCAACACCATACGTGACTCCTCGAACAACCGTATTATCTCTCTCATCCTCTACACGATCTCTTGCTTCCGTCCAGTCCTCTTCCCTTGCTTCAATAACGTCTACTTCCTCGACGGACACCGTTCCAGACATGGAAGTAGAGGAAGATAACTCGATCAACGAGCTCAAACGAGAGAATGAGGTTTTAAAAGCGTCTATGGCGAAATTTGAGCAAGAGTGGAATGCTGCTCTTGCCACTCTAGGCATCAAATTCCCTAATGGCAAACAGCCCCCCTCTACCTCCGCTCCGGACGAATCCAAAGACGAAGGAGCTTCGGAATCTACCTCATCGAACGCGGAGTCTTCCCAACCATCACACTCACTTGCCACTTTAATTGCAGCGGCGAGCCAGCTTCCCCACTAGTCTCAGCTTCTCAATGCTTTCAATCGTTGATTCTGGTTTCAAAGGGGAGTGGAAATATAAGAAGGGAATTTATGGTTGTCGTACATATGCATACCCTTTATGTACAACATGCAACTTGTTTCATGATCCTGATACATGTAGTCCTTGGAGTTGATATTGTAATATGCTTGATTATACGGGAGTTGTGGTGGTTGCGTTCAGTAGAAGTAGAGGATGTATGCCGATGCTTTCATAACAATGTGGAAGGAATTTCATTGTCTGATTCTTATCGTTATATGCACCATCGCATGAAAACGTGAGAATCTACATTGTAATAAGTTAAGTTCAACTTCATTACTTTCCATTGCCAACAACTTTCCACAGCTTTCCAGTGTCCACCAATAGTCTTTTGGGACCTGGTCATTTCCTCCGAAAGATGGCTAAACGAATGAAGAAAGAAGTATTCGTACTGATAGTAAGCCTCCGGCTCTCATGTCCAGGAGACCATGAACTCACAGTCCGGGTCTAAGGAACGCCGCCATACAGACGAAGACGACTCCGTTGGTGATACAACCGATGAAGAGGCTCCTTTAGAGGCTGCTATGAAACTCGAAGAAGAAGAAGAAGAGAAAAAGGCTCTAGCAATCCTTCTGAAAAGGGAAAACGTGCGTTGCAACGACGAAAACAACCTGGACTACATTTTGACTGTGCATACTTATGTACCAGCCGGAACTGGAAGTCAAGAAAGAAACCCTTGTGCCTCCTATCCCTGCATCAACTGTCCTCTCAATGCTTGACGGAATAAAACCATACGTCCTGAACCCCACTCAGAGGCTGCATTGTGAAGTTGACGTGTCTCGCGAGTTTATGTCCAACGTTTTTGGTGGTAATACACAGTACACATTTCCGGCGATAGGCAAAGACAAATTTAGGAAGCATGGTCTCAACGATTTCATGTATCTTTCGAAGAGTTATAATCCTGTTGCACCAACGATCCCAGGTCAATCTGGACTATTCTTCTCACATGATAATTTTTGGCTTTCAAATATCAATCCTACTGCAAAAGAGCTTGAAGACGCTGAACAGCCTGGATGGGCGAAAGTCAGCCAGAGGGTTTTGACGCGTCTGAAGCCAAGTCACTGGTTATATGTCGGTCAGTATACCGTGTCCTTCTCCAGGGCACTTGCTCCATCGGAATGGGAAAATCTATCAGAGAAAGTGAGTAATTGCTCTGATGTATTGCGCTCTCATCACATCCCTTGACAATTTTTCCAGGTGAAAGGTACATGGGTGGAGAATATTGCTGAACGTGACTGGGCAACTATTGTCCGTGCGCGCATCTTACTCCGAGACCGTTTAGGCAGGAGACCTTCCGTGGCGGAGGTTAACAATAAGCTCAAACGAGCAAAGAAATCCGGAACCAAATTTAAAGACATCTCAGAAGACCGCATTCTGAAGGCTTTTCAAACCGGCGAAGAGGTTCGTTCCACTTGACACTATCTTCCGGTTCTTGCTCATGCATACAAACACTTTGGGTAGCTCCTGCTGATGTGGACAATGGAATGTATGGATTATGATGCAGACTTTCAACTTCGGTTGGCAAATGAGTCAAAACTCTGGAGCTCATCGCACCAGAAATCCACGAAGCAGGGCATGAAGACCAAATCAAGGAGTCGGAAAAAAGGCAAGGATGCAACGACCAAACTGACTGTGACCCCTAATCGTAAACGAAAGAGAAGTGACGATTCGGATTATGAGCCAACTGGTCGATAAACTTTGGGACTGGGTGATATGTGGTCGCCTATATGTATGCAAATAAAGTCTGCAGGGCTGTCTACATTTTCAGACGACGCAACAGAAGACGATATGTATTGTGCTTACACATCCGTCAAAGATGAGGTGCGCCAGCACCAATGAGTTAAACTTCGAAGCAACCTATGTGAGAAATGGTGAAATGCTCTGAGGGCCAGATGAAGGAGGACTACACGCATTGCGAATGTATATACCATACTCGCAGGACGCGTAGATACCTGGATACGCTTATCTCTTCTAAGAGCCTGGGACAGCGGCTCAGGACTGCAGTCACCATGAACGCAATGCTTGGTTTTGGGAACTAACCACTCGTTTCAATAGATGGTAGCCATAATTCGGTGGTCGCTCGGTACTAAGTACTACATAAGAAACAAACAAAGACGTGCCGACATTAATGGAGTCACAACGTCAGGATTGATCATACTTAACGTTAATCAACGCGAACATGTACAACCGCGTGACACGGTGACGGCGGTCAAGACCAGGTTGGGAGAGAAGCTTCGTAGGCCGGGTCGTAATTTATTTTTCAAAGATGCTCGGGCTGTCAGCTGGCATACACCCTCAAATTTTCCGTATACTATGCTTGCGAGTTCAGGCTCAGATACCAAAGGCCTTGAGACTTGGAAACGTTGAGACATACGTTGCCATAACTTCGAAATGTTCAAAAATGAGTTCGTCAGGATTTGACATTTTAAAAAAAGGACAAAAATATGTACTCACCGGTGGGTTTACCCTCCGATGGTTGAGCGGAGTCCATGATTTTCGGATGTATTTTTGGACTATCCGTTCGTGGATAGACTCCCTCTGAAAGCTTACAGAGACAGTGCACCTCAGGCTCATGAAGCTAATGAAAGATAAGCAGCGAAATCGTCACATAGTAGTGGCGTACTAGGCTTACCTCCACCAGCCTGGAATATTGGTTCTCTTTGTTTGAATTAGAAATCTTGGGAGAGTTGAATACCGATCGTAATTATTGTCGCTTTTCCTTGAAGCGAAACAGAAATAGCAGAGGAAGTTGTAGAAGTTAGCATACTATGGCCAGTGTCAGAATCTGTAAGTAAAAGATCGAGGAATGACTCCTTCATATACTTCCACCAACGATCTTGACATCAACAATCTCGTGTTATACTTTACTTTGAAATCTCGGGAGAAGACCTACCCCCCAAAAAATCAAAAGATCTATCTGGTTTTTGAACGGTTATGCGGATACACACGGGAGGAACAATGCTCAATACTCGCTAAGAGACCGACAGGGTATCAGAGAATTTTGAAATGGGAGGGAACAATGTTAGTCTTCTTACATCGCGTTGAATATAGCGGTATTACCACTTTCCGGCGAGCCAGCCATAGAAAGATGTCGATCTGAGTTTCGAGTTAGCGCGCAAGAATAATTGGGAGCTGTCAAGTTTATGGCCAGAGCGTGACATTAAATCTTTGCACAAGCGGTATGCGCTGTGAAGGTAAGATAAGGAGGGGGAGCTAAGGAACAGGTATCATACCAGGTCATACCATCAGGTACTGGCGGCCAAATGTACCCATAACTTCCGGGCTCATTAAGGAACAGACCTTGACTCTGCATCAAATGTTAAGAGAACACTGACGAAAGAACCTGATTTCGATGATATAGTCATATGTTCTCGAAAGTTGTCCCCGGAGAAATACGGTTCCGAAAATCTCGTAGATGTCCAGACGAGGTTACTTGGACCCGTTGAAAAGGATTGGTTTTTAGGAACACATCAGTCTCCAAAAAAGCGATCATTGGCACAGAGTTGGCTGATTTATCATGGAGTCGATTTCTTCACAAAGTATGGAGCGAGGAGAAATTCAGTCTGCCATGAGTCAGTGAATTGTGTGCTATTGTATCCATCTCATTTAACCTTTCTCACATTAAGCCACAATTGACCTCAAATCAGCCTCAAATAGCCTCCAGTCAATCTCGCACGAGTTTTTCTTTGACGTCTGCCAACAATGCATATAATCAGTCTAGCCCCTCCCCCGTTTTTGCAGATATATTTCCACACTCCACCTGGTATCTCATAGTTTGTACCGGACGTGTGAGTAACAATGAGTGTCAAGCTGGGATCTCCACATTCCTCCGTGTCAATCCAAGAAATCACAGGCGGAGCTACTCACAGTAGGATGACAAGCTGTAGTCGTGCAACCATATGGACATCCAGCTTTTTCGGGCGAATACAGGCGCATCACCATGAGTCGAGGAACCCTAAAGGAACGTCATTCACCTCGTCGTATGGACAATGACGGTTGATGGCGAGTTCATGTTTACTTTCACCTCGGATCCCCTCGGTTTCAAGGCTTATAGGCCATCTCCTGCCATCTCCTGCCATCTCCATTTCTCGGTAAGGGCCATTGGGTTCAGGAACGATCTCGAAATTGAAGCGCTGAAGAGGCCAATACCTTCCAGATACTTACGTTCAGCCGGTAGCTCGGTTACCAAGAGGAAAACAACCGCACCTATAATTTTTTTTCGTAGCCTTGTGACCAAATACAACAGTCGTATTCAACCTTCAGAAGCTGCTGTGATGTCTGCTGTAGAATAAAGTGGAATACAAGAATTTATAGTAACCTTGACTCCGAGTGTCAAAGGTTGTGTACACAGCCTGGCTTCGGTGTAGAAAAACCACTCGCCAAAGGAGATACACTACACTGGATTTCGATAGCACGCCTGAAGTATTTGTACAACAACGGGGGTACAGTACGTACTAGAGCGACAACAACAAATTATTTTCAGCGACAGGTTGTACGCTGTTCAAACAGACCAATAGTGAGAAATAATTTTTAGAGGCAGCACATTATTCGGGTAAAAGGCAGAGACAAGGAAGAAAACGAACGGTTCCGTAACATTCCCCGTGCATATGATTTCAAAAAGCTGCCTTCCGAGCCCAACTGATAATCAACAGTTCTTCCTTCAAGTTCTGACCATTCAGTTTTCTTTCATTTCGTCGTCATCGTCATCTTCCTCTTTCTCGCTGCTCTTCAGACCTGCCTTTGCGAGAGCCTCAGCGGATGTATAATCAACCTTTTTACCACGCGTACGGCGCCCAGCCATAATCACAGATGGGTCAATTTCTTCCATGGAGTCGTCTTCATCTTCCTATATGGATATACGCGTTAATTACTGATAGAGTTAGGGATAGAGAGTGGCACAAAGAGTATCATTCGTAGAGTAGTGAACAAAATTACGCGTCCCGCGCCTAGAAAGAGCAAAAAAAGATACGGACCTCTTCCTCTGACCCTTCTTCCTCGTCTTCGTCATCTTCGTCATCGTCATCGTCTTCATCTTCATCCATAGACTGATCTTCCTTTGGAGCTTTGCCTTTGCCTTTGGCGTTGGGAGACGCGTCGATAGGCTGGGTGGCCTCAGCAGCAACTTTACTAAGAAAAAAAAGCGGGAATGTTCAGAAACAGGTTTTGGAGATTAGCTACATGAAAGACTTACGTAGCAGCTGTAGGGTCCGTCGCGTCAGTAGACATCTTTACTATAAGTAAGTAGTTGAGTTGGACGTTGGAAGTAAAAGAGTTTGTTGTTTGTTTGGCGAATCCATGTAGTGATACGTAATCTTTGAGATTATGAAAGCAGCACTTCCTCAATTTATACTTCTGTCGTTGTTCTTGGGCGTGCCAACGTATTCAGCTTGTTATTCCGCTCAAAGTTGTAATTATCGAAAACTTCTTGTTGGACCGTTTGCTCCTCATATTCGGCGGAGAACCCATTTTCCCGGGCCCACTTAAAACGGAAGATCTGATGGATCTGAATGCATGTGCTTTTTCGGATTTCCGTTTTGATGCATCATTATCTCAGCATTGCCGTCCAATCTGAATCTTTCTCAAGTGAAGTATATGCCCTTTCTCCTTCCGACCACCTTGTTCCAATGAACAGAGGTTCATTCTCTTCATCTTCTTCATCTTCTCCCGACGGCCCCCCTCGTCGTCAAATGGATGGCAGTCCATTGTCGACTTTCCGCGACAGCAGAGTCTCTCGTGCCTCGGTTCTTCCTTCAGTCGTTTTGCCATATCTACGTCGCCTCGACCTTGGGGATACTTCTGGTCTCCCTCTCAAAGATCCGATGCTGGTCCTCAAGCTTTCTTCACAATCCTTTTTGGATAGCGATATCAAAGACGACATTTCTCGGGTCCCCCTGTACACTATCAGGACTAACGGTACTCAAACCAGCGTTGTTCGCTCAGATCCCTGGAATGGAAATACCACCATAGCAGAAGTTGAATGGCCTATCTTAGATCCTAGCAAAGCCAAAGGCAAACAGCTAGATGGTGTTACCATCCAGATGCGAAGTGGGCGGCAAAAACAAGCAGATACATTTCTGAGGCCAGGCTCAATTCTGAGGTGCGTTGATAGCGCTTTTCCATGGAATAGCAAGGTAAATTGTTGTATATCTAGCGCCCCGCGCAAGTTCAAGATTCCCGGATATTCACGTTCTTTGAAATGGAAGGCTGTCGGATCGTCCTACTGGGTAAGGGTTGGTGCTGTCAATAATGTAGACTCTACTTACGTATTTATAGTGCCTAGCTGCCTCTGCGAAAGGTCCCATCGCGATTTTGGAACGAGGTGCAGAAACCATGCCTCCAATAATCAAGGTCTTCGAAACATTACACGATAAATACGACACCCGTCCCATGTTGGTCCACCAGGGTGTCTCCATTCTTCTCCTGGACTATGTAATGGTTACCGCTCTCCTTTTGACTACCGACATACAAGAATGGATGGTTGTTCAAAAGCATGACGGAGAAGTCAATCATGAACTTCCTCCCGAAGTATCCGGTAGTGACGACTTTGGTCCTAGGTCAGCCCCACCTGCGTCAACTTCGGCCTTGCAGTGGAGAAAGGTTCTTTACGGTGTCCCACTCTATCCGAAGCGACAGTCGAGTGCATCTACTGCCTCGCACGTACGCTTTCCTGGGAACCTTAATCAAATTGCCAAAATCGTGAATGGCGAGCCAATGTATCCATCTCTGTATAGAGAGAGCTCGAGTATCGATTTCTCATCTTCCGAGAGTGAAAGCGATCAGGAGACTGAGTCTGAAGACATCCTTGATACGAGGGTTCAGCCGTCTTCGACTCCGTCCCGCGCACCAAGTCCCTCTGCCGAATCTGTTCTCTACCCTCTCACGACAGCCTCTGCACCATCTCACACTTATCTAGACCCATCCTTCTACAATGAATATGGTATCCCTCCCGTTCCTCCTCTCCCTGCGGAATATGTTGCTTCGCGCAACCTGGTTAGTCCCGTTTCCGCGTCGGCTTCTCGACGGCCTAGGGAGCTTCCTAGACCGCCTTCCCAGCACTCAGCGACACATCGTTCTCGTTCTAGTCCTCCAAGACCCCATACAAGTCCCTCTAGCCCCGCTGAACCATACAGTGCTGATTTTACTCCAGACCGCAGGCGACCCTCTGTCGACTCAACTTTCTTGAGTCGCAATAACTCACAATTTCAGAGGACGTTACCTGAGCTTCCTCCAATTTCTTTACAGGCCTCAACAAGTCACTCACCACTTCGTCATAGTCAAAGCAGCACACGGCCAATGAATTCTCGGACGAGGGAAAAACGTTCATCACAGTGTCCTCGCCGTACGCTTCCCCCAACGCCGACAGCAGTGTCACACCCAGATTGGATGACTGGCTTGCGGATCCGGAAACGGTCACATAATGAGTTGGCACAGTGGTTTCACAATGGTCACGACTCTATGCCAACTCGTTATGATGACCACAGACAATCGATGGTGTTCGATGCACTCGATTGTCCGCCGCCAGCATATAATTCCCTCGAATTTGCGGCCGGCACGTCTTTGAATATTGCTCCCTCGTCGTCTCTGCCGCCGCCGCCGCCTCCTATGCATGATATGCAAGGAGTCTTACAATAAACTGTTCGTATGATCAATCAAAATTAATCACTCTCTCCCGGGGTCGGAGGAGCGGAAAACTTGTATCATTTATTCTTGTTATCTCGGCACCTTGCATATCTCTCACACATCTCTACGTCACCATCACCATCATCGACTCATCACGCATGGAATGTGCTTGGGCCTCATTCCAACGACTCTTTTTTACTAGTATACAAACGTCAATGAGTCTTCCTCCATCACTCATTCTCATCATCATTCAGTAATCTCCCCTATCCTCTCGTTTCAGAACTCGTTCTTTCCCACCCCAGTCCAACTCCTTGGGCTCCGCGATATTAAAACAATAGCTGGTCAATATCAAAGCGAACGATGTCTACTTTTGTTGTGGTAGATTTGGCTCTCGATTTCTCTCGTTTCTGAAATCTATTTTCCCTTGTCGTTTTACATCGCTTCTCTCTTCGAATCTGTCAGAATCCCTGGCGGAGGTACATGTAATTCAGTCATGACAGAATGATGATCCTCTTACTTTTCTCGACACTTTTTCAAAATCCGTGCTGTTGTTGTTCTACCTGTTTTATCATTTCCGTCCTCCATTTCTGACTCACATATACACACCACTGCTGTTATCGTTAATGCCGCATATTTGTATCCATATACATTACTCGATGAAGTCTAATTCGATAATTCGAATGTGTTTTGCTACATCTACGTTCTGATTCCCTTTCTGTTCTGTTGTTGATTCTTCGTACTATTCTTAAGGGATACGTAGTTTAATTGAACGAGCACAGCGTTGTTTTTCTTCGAGTGTTCGTTCCTGTTCATACCTGAACCCATTCTGTAATAAGTATCATTTACATAACTTTTTTACTACTGCCTTCCTCTCCATAGAATTTCAAAGTCATTGAACAAGGGCAGTCGCGATCGGTCGCGGACAGGTAATTCATTGTACAATATGTAGTCTTCTCTGTTTGTGGCTTACAGTATACACTACACTTCCAAGCTGTGTGGGTGACAACAGGACTCGGACATCCCGATGATTCCGATGAGTTGTGCAAACACTAGCCCTATGTACAACTCGAACCAATACTAAATGATGGCAAAATGAGGTATGTCGAGTCCCGGTTGTGCATAATGAGTACTGCCACCGGTATCGGGATTCGGACCGAGAAGTCCGTGCAAGTGTTTCCTTCGAACGAAGTCTTACTATCCAACTTGTTGGAATACTCCCTTTTCATCTCAACATCACCAACAAATTACCGTCATGGAATCTTTGCATGAGCCAAAGGGTGACCGGAAACCGGTGCTGATTGTTGTCATGGTTTGTCTTGCATAATGCACCTCCGCTCCCCGAAGCAAAACCTTCTCAACATGGACCACAGGGCGTATCAGGTACAGGGAAATCGACGCTGGGTGCAGAGCTTGCGAAAGAGCTGGGGATACCGTTCATCGACGGCGATGATCTTCATCCACCTGCAAATGTAGAAAAGATGGCTTCCGGGCAACCACTGACGGACGCAGACAGGGAACCATGGCTTGAGCTCATTCGGACGACTGCAGAGCACAAATCTGTAGAGCTTCAGGCGGAGAAGGGCTGTGAGAAAATACACGGATTGGTCGTCGGATGTTCCTCGCTCAAGAAGTATTATCGGGATATTCTGCGAGGCAAACGAAAAGAAGCAGCCGATACAAATAGCGCAGTGCTACCAGAGCATCTCGAGCCTCCACATCCCGACCTTTTACCGACATATTTTGTGTTCATCAAGGGTTCAAGGGAATTGCTGCTAGGTCGAATGCAGAAAAGAGAAGGTCATTTCATGAAGGCGAGCATGTTGGATAGTCAGCTGCAAACTTTGGAAAGCCCAGAAGGAGAAGAAGGTGTGTTTGTGGTAGATGCTGAGGACTCGACTGAGCAGCAGATTGCAAAGGTCAAAGAAGGTCTGGAGAAGTTAGACGTGTAATTTTGACTACAAAGACCTTGTCATACAGTCCACATATAATATGCAAGCTAGAATGGAAAGACAGATATTTCGTACTGTTATGTTCAGTAATGATTCGTGAAGGATGCAGAAGATCATGGTCAAAGATGGGGAGCCGTGCGGTCCGGCATTTGCCGAGGACGCGTATGCGCAAGTGACGCGTCTTGATCTCTGAAGTTGTACTCACCTATTCTGATTCTCTCATCTCTCATCTACTATGGTAAGTACATCACAGCTTTCTCTGAAGAATTATTGCTGACGAGTCTCTAATAGTCTCGAAGATATGATAGTATGTTTATCGCTGTCGTCGACCACTAGTTACCCCGCTGACGACCGTTGAACAGGTCGGACAACCATCTTCTCTCCGGAAGGTAAGCATCGTAATAAAAACACCTCGCAATCGAGCTCATCAGCTTCTATCTAGGCCGGTTATATCAGAGTAAGCACATATAATTCAAGTGACCGGGGATTACTTGAAGATTATGTGCAGTTGAATATGCCATGGAAGCAATCTCACATGCAGGAACGGTGCTTGGTGTTCTAGCCAAAGATGGTGTAGTTCTTGCAGCAGAGAAGAAAGTCACGGGAAAGCTCCTTGATCTTTCAGGCGCGAAAGAGGGTGGATATGGTGGCAGCGGGGAGAAAATCTTTCTGCTAAATTCGTGCGTTACACACATCCGAATGTCTGACCATCGTCGCTTACCTACGTACCTCCAGAAATGTCATTGGTGGCGTAGCAGGACTGACTGCTGACGCTAATTCGCTGATCAACTATGCTCGATCTGCCGCACAGCAGCATCTACTGCAATACAATGAGGATATTCCGGTAGAACTGTTGGCTCAGCGGCTTTGCGACATGAAGCAGGGTTACACGCAGTACGGAGGTACGTCTCTTCAATGGTCTCGTTTTGTACAGAAAATGATCGCCTGTCAGGTCTTCGACCATTCGGTGTCTCTTTACTCTACGCTGGCTACGACCAGCATTACCAGTTCCAGCTCTATCATTCGGACCCATCAGGAAACTACTCTGGCTGGAAAGCTACTTGCATCGGCGCTAACAATGGTACAGCACAAAGTCTACTGAAACAAGAGTACAAGGACGATATCGAAGTCAAGGCCGCGATAAGTCTTGTGCTCAAAACTATGAGCAAGACGATGGACAGTACGACATTAGGAAGTGAGAAATGTGAGTCCCTGTCTCTGTGTATTCTTTTCAACCTTGCTCAAATCCGCTTTCTAGTGGAATTTGCTGTCATTACTCTTGATACAGAAACACAACTTCCGAAGGCAAAGATCTACAAGCCGGATGAGATCGATGAGCTGCTGCAAGCGGAAGGATTGGCGAAAAAGGAGGACGATAATGCTATGAAGTCCTAATAAGTTGTATATTTTGCGCGTAGGGATTAATGCCAATTGTCTTCATGATCCCTATTTGTATATACTGTATGCGATTTCGTTCGCCTGAGCTCAAGGGTCCTATCGAAATTTTGTTCAGTGATGTGTGTCATTTTGTGCTTCTTACCACCACCACCTCCTCCATCAGTCATGGGCAAAAAGCCGAAGAACGACATCCCAAATCCGAGCAGCATCTCTAATCGGGACGTTATCCAACGGTTGAATTTTTTGTACCAAGCAAGCGTTTACCTTAACAACATTCACTCGTCTTCGCCGTCAACGCCTGTGTCATCCTCATCTCAGCCAGTCAATGAATCCACTTCTAGGAAAAACGAGGGCAAGAAAAGTAAAAAGAAAAGGATCGTACAGCTCAATGATCTTTCAAGAAGTTACATAGAGACGATGAAATCGGTTGGAACAAAAACTACTGTTCAAGTGTAGGTTCGACTTCACTGTGTTTTGTCCAATTCGTTGATCCGAATTAGGGACCCTTCAGTGAAACGGACACTCTGTAAAGGATGCAATGTTGTGCTTGTTCCCGGCTCAACAGCCTCTGTTAGGACGAGAAGTCGGTTCATATTCAGCTTAATTCTTCCCACATCTTCCTGACGCTCATGTAGGGTCCTCTACTCATGGACACATCATGATTTACACATGTTCAGGATGTAAGCATTACTCCAGGATCCCTGCTGCCCCGATTCTCAGACCAGGTGGAGAACCTACCGCCTCCGAAATGGTCGCAGTAGCCATGAATGTCGATGTACCTCAGGCTCAAACAGAGATACAATCCATCTCACAAGCATGTTTATCGGAGCACCAACAGCCAAATAATCAGATCAAGACGAGGAAGAAGAAAAGCATTCAGCCCCGTCTTCCCCAATTATTTGCTCGGGATGCTGGTCACATCGTGTATGCGGGTAACGAACAGCTCCCAACGTCAAATGGATCTTGGGATGATGGAATATACATAACTTGAGGATCAACAGTTCAAGGCAATGAAACTGTAAGTACTTGGTTATGTGCATTGTTATGGAGCTGATTCAAATTCACAATAGTAGCCTATCGTTAGATATGTATATCTTTGTTGAATCGTTCGGTGTAACTGTACAATATGTGGAAATGATTTTCCGCACAGACTGCCATTTGGCGTGGCAGGTGAACGCTGTCCATAAGATGATTCTGAATCTGCACTAATGGGTCAAGGGTGCCATAGCGGCTCTCGTATATATTTTCTTGCTTTGCACAACTCATTCATCCAAAGTCCAAGCGTTGTCTTTGATTATTTTCTCCTTCTCCAAGAGATATTTCCCTACACCATCATGGTATAAGCTTTAGCATACTACACACTTATTGAAAGGCCAATCTTCTTACCTTCTTTATACTTCTGGGAGTGTTCCGACGCACTGTGATAATACCAGCCCAACCTGTCATTGCATCCCATACAGAATACATCTGCAACCGAATGAAGACCTGTGCTATCGTATAGACATCCAGCGATTCCGGTTGAAACGGTAAGGTATTTGAGTGATAAGCTTACAGCAACGGCCGCTCTTCCTTTACACCAAGCTTGACGTTGCATGCAGAATGCATAAGACTGTATGGCATCAATGACTTGGATCACAGAAATGTCAGGAATAATGCTCACTATCCTCGGCCATCTCTACCAGAGAACGCTTTACTTATCAGCTCGTCTTGAAGAGCCTATCAGGCAACTATCGGTTTTGGATTCTGTATTTATGCCATAAATTCACAGACAACAACAGCAGAGCATTTAGCGCAAGCGTATGTAGGTAGATTGTCATATATTTGGACAACTTGAGCACGAGTATCGCTTGAAATGGAGGAGGCCATGATAGGAATAAGCGCCGTTGTGAAGCGCCAATGATGTCCACGTGGTCCAGTATCCTGCTATGCAGAACGACGACCTCCCCACTGAAGTGCTCATCGCTGTACAACGCGTATTTGAGCAACATTCATCTCTAGCCGCAGGTGCTAGCTCCAACGCTATAGATGCGCTTAATAGCTTGTTTCCCAATGGTCTGTGTAAGTTCCGTTCTATGCATCTTCATAATCCTTCTGACTGGTCGTTCGATACACAGAATCCTCTCTTGCATATACCGAAGCGGTACAAGCACGGCTTCTGGAAAGACAGAGGGAAATTCAAAAGGAAATAGATCTACTGAGGGAGCGACTGAAACGAAATCAGGACTCCGACCGAATGCAACTCATTCAGGAGATGATATCAGTGCGTTCCCTGTTGTCCGTATTCTATCCTCCAAATTCATTAATGTCATCACAGGAACTACTTGGTCAAATGTCACGTATACGCGAAAAGGCCACAGAATCTGAAGCTGTTGTCAGAAGTATCACGAAGGACATCCAGGTTCTGGATCTAGCAAAGAAGAATCTCATACTGAGTATGACCACTTTGAAAAGGCTTCAAATGCTTGGTTGGGTCTTATAATTTCTATTGCTGTGTAGACACTGAGCGGTCGGTTAGTCAATGCTTTGGCGCAACTTGAAGATCTCCTCTCGGAAAGGAAATACCGCGAGATCTCGCAAACTCTTGCCGTACGTCGCGATGTTATAGAGGTTCTGCATAGTTTGTTCATCTTTGCAATAGGCTGTAAAACAACTGGCGTCAACATTCACGTCGTACATGTCTGTGCCTCGAGTCTTGCAGACATGGAAACAAATACAAGAGCTTCAAACCAAGCTGCGCTCCGTTATAGACAAGGATTTCGACACCTTGTAGGTTTCTTTGCTTTTCACAAATCGTTGGCCTGACCCCCGGATTAGTTATTTGCAAGATAGCTCAAAGGGTATGAAACCTGCTGTCATCGCGGACGCCTGTCTCGTAGTAGATGTCCTCGGGGAGGATTTCCGTTCGCTCTTGGTCGAGAGATATGTTGCATTAGAATTGAAGGAATACAGACGAATATTTCGTACCACAGATGAAGCAGGCCAGCTGGATAACATTTCGAGGCGATTTTCCTGGTTCAGACGGTTACTGCAGACCCACGAACTTGAACAGGGAAGAGTGTTTCCCTCAGAATGGAAGGTCGGTTGGCACCTGCTGGCGAAATTCACTGAGATCACTCGGTTTGTTCGACTGTCTCATTCATGACCCTGCTGCTGATATTATTCGTGATTTAGAGATGACATTACTACATTGTTATCTACTGCAGGAAAGTCACTGACTGTCAAGACGCTCCTTGATAATCTGCAAATTGCCGCAGAGTTTGAATCTTCGATGGCCAAGAAGTGGGCTACACCGGTACAGTTCACGAGGTTGCTGGTATGATCTTTACTCATGGCCCTACTTTCAAGTATCAAGATATGCTGTCTGCTACTGTACAATCGAATTCCCGACCTCCGAAACCCCTCACGCACGCATTTGACCCCCACATGAGCGTATTTGTTGACGCTCAAGATAGGTACGTTTCTCCTTCTCATGCTTATCAATATCCTCATGATTACTTCAGAGCATTGTCCGACATGCTTGCTCCTCATCGAAAAAACAAGGGTCTCAAGAGCACCCCGCGCCATTCTTTGGAAACTCTCGATGCAGAAGATGGTGACGAAAGCAATTCATCTCCGATCGTGGTACTACCATCATCCACGGAACTCTTCTACTTCTATGCTCAGAGTCTGGAGCAATGCGCCAAATTATCTCGAGGATCTCCTCTTTTCGAATTGTGCAACGTACATAAGAAATGGTTACGAATCTATGCAGGTACTGCAATCAAACTTCTCGCTTTAAAGTCATGTTGTTCACTTTTCACAAAGAGGACGTCTTGAGAGCTGGTTTGAAACAACGGTATCTATGTTCTTTAGGTCAACTTTGAATGGTCTTATGCTTTTCGATGAACAGACTTCCTCCAATTGTCGCTCCTCGTAAATCCATAGACTCGGCAAGGTTCGACATCGCGGAACTCAAGCAAGCATCCATGGTCATTAACACAGCGGATTATTGCCAAACTACTGCATCAGAAGTGAAAGCTGTTCCTATGTTTCTACATCATTTCATTGACTCTTTACATAGCTAGAGGACAAGATACGCAGCCATATCGATGAAGAATTTAAGGAGAAGGTTTCTCTGCAGGAGGAGCGTGATCTATTTGTGAGGTGGGTAATTCACACTATGAATACTTCTTGTAATCGATCTATGTTTATAGTGCCATATCGGCCGCTATCGTTGTTCAACTTCGGGAACTCGAATCCGCTTGTGAACCTGCTTTCAGTTCAATGTCGCGGTCTGTTTGGTCAAATCTCAACCACGTCAGTGGTCCATCTGCCTACACTGCGGAGCTAGTTCGAACAGCGGAGCAAATTGTTGAAGCTCTTAAGCCTACTGTAGAACAAAAGAAGTACCTTAGAAATTTTCTCGATAAAGCCTGCAGGTGAGGGACGATGTTTCTCATGTGGGAGGCCGGCTAAATTGTGTCAGTCTAATCATAGCGAAGTTCACGAATTCCTTGGTGAAGAGCAGACCATTGAAGGAGATCGGAGCTGAACAGGTGATATAAATTCCTTTCGCTATATCCCAACACTAGAAAATAATGTGATGTTTGTTTGGTCCTAGCTGCTCATTGATTTGCAGACAGTCAAAGCGTACCTTTCAAAAATGCCGGGGGATTCGCTGATCACTCCGAGGTGCAGTTTATCAACCTCTTTCCAATTGACACGGATACCAACCTCAATTTAGCTATACTCGGTCATTAAGTAAGAGTACCAGTAGACTGGAATCGTTATTGAAAGTCATAGTTACACCGGTAGTAAGTGTTGTGAATATTTTGTCATTGATTTCTCTAATCGGTTGAACAGGACCCACCAGAAGGATTCATACTCAACTACACACTTCTTATCGGGGACGCCTCATTTTCAAATTTCCAGAAGGTAGCGAAGTTTTCAATGTATTTATTAGATCCTTCCACTCAGCATTTTCAAGATTCTTGACCTGAAAGGGACCCCGAAAGGCGAACAAAATCATCTTCTGGACTCTTTCGTAACAATCACCAGTACAAAGGACGAACTTCAGGGCACTTCGTTTTTATCGTCGTTGGATATGGACCCCCCGAGTGTCACACAATTGGGTGGAACACTAACTAGCCCTGCGATAGTGAGCGCGACAGAGAGTATATTCTCTGGGTTGGTTTCTCCGCCAATAAGTGGACCGCCCACAGGCTCTACGGAAGTATCACGGAACGACCAACGTCGAGAGGTCTTCTCAGACTTCAAACGTTTTGTCAGTTTTGGGTTGCGACGTGACTCTTCACAGATACCTCCTTAGTCCTTCTACATGTTCTGAATATTAATGAGATTACTACTATATGCAAAGCTCCAGCATTTGAGATACAACACGAAGAGTAAATGGCATCGGAATGGTAGCCGTGATACGAGAACGGGAAAACGCATACAATACAAATGATACGGAGAATAGCACGAAATGAAGGAGTGTAACTATATGAAGAAATTCAAGAGTCCCCTGAGAATTACAACAACATGCGATAATGGTGCCAGAATCCAAAACTTATATACAGTATGTAGATTGTCAGATTAACATGTATGTGCTTCCTTCGTTCAACTTTCAGCCCCTCCGAGCCCATAGTTTTGAGGATTTGTCGGTGTTGCAATAAGATGCTGATGCAGGTGGGCGAAAAATACTGTCCGAATTCGGTACATGGGATAGCAGTGGAAGTGACCTCATGGGATTTGCAAATTCGGGATTCCACACTCAAACCGCATCCTATGGACAGGATTGCGAGCGAACTAAAGCAATCATGAGCTGCCAGCGGTCCGGTGGGCAGATGGTGACTGAGGGTCAATTGCGGAATTTGATCGGCTGTGAGGGAACACGCGACTGACAATATAGCTGGGACTTGATAAGGTCGGAGAAGTGGGTGGGGCGACATGAGATGGCGCATTCAGAGGAGGGGGAGATGTTGGTGTGGGAGGAATGCTGGGAAGAGGAGGATGAGGAGGAAGGTGGGAGCCAGGATCCGCAGTGGAGTCTGTAATCAGGTCGTCATTCTCCGAATCACTGTGTCGAAAGTGTAGATCTGATATAGATATGGGAACACTATCTGACGGAGAAGCTGGGTTCATGGCAATGCCAAAAGGATGAGGATGAATATTTAGTCGCCCAGGTGCGAGCGTTTGGTATGTCCCCGACGAAGGTGTGACAGGCGGCGATGGCTTGAATCCCTCCGGGTGATGCGGGGATGCGGGCAGAGATACAGGGAATGGGAAATTACTAGAAGGAGAAGAAGTCGATCCTCCGGAATTCTGAGAGTCCGATGACTCCTGCCTGAGATTGTGTGATCCCAAATCAGTGGCGGTAGTAGCGCTCCATCTTGACTTCAACCCTTGCCCTTGTGAAGCCAACGACGGTTCTTTCTGTGAAGAATCCGAGTTGGACTGGGAGTTTGAACCGCTTAGATCCAAAAAAGATGTAGCGACTTTAGAGTCGGCTTCTGAGATCGGGGAAGTGACCGGACGTTGAGGAGTTAAACGGAAAGCGGCTTTGGGAACCTCCAAACGACCAGGTGGTACAAGTAGACTATCATCTGCTAGTTCTGCACTCTGGTTTTTGGAACTTGATGTCAATCTATCAGTATCATCCTCGAATCTCACTGACAGCCTCGATTTCCTGCTGGCACTTTCTACGGTCTTACGACGGTCGTGCCTCGCAAGATCAACATCCGCCGAGGGGTCTTGACTTTGTGGTCGAAGTGTTTCGTCGCTTACAAGTCGCTCGCGAGGAAATCTGGGGTCGTTTTCTGAATGGCTAGCAGAGGGAACCGGTTGGTGCAAACCGAGGGTAGTGAAGGCGAGCTCGCTAGTACGAGGACTCAAACTTCGTATTGCAGCTCTAGCTGTTGCTGGTCCCAACATGCTCAAACCATCGTCATTGGTTCGCACACTACCGCGATCCATCTCGCGCGCGTACATGCTGGCGGCTGTACGGCTCACGCTCCGTCTGGTTGAGAAAGTGGCATTGGTACTTTGGACCTCGAATTCTTGGACATGCACCTGAAGATCGGGTTCTTGTCGAGTTGAAACAAGACTAGAGCGAAAGTCGACTTCTGATTCAGACTCATTTGACCTATGAAACCCATCGCGGATGAGCGGCGCGCCATGACTGACTGTTTTGCCGTAGTCAGGAGAAGCAGCAGGAGGCTGAGGGTGTGATGTATTGGAAAGGTGACTAAATGGCGCATTGAAGGAGAGTTCCCGAAAGTTTCGAGTGTCAGGTGTCGACATGTACGTCAGGGAAGTAAAATCAGACAAGGGTGTGTGAGCGGTAGGAGGTGGAAGTAATGTTGGAATCTCGAAATGCTCCTGGGACAGATTTAATGGAGGGAGATCGATTGTAAAGCTGGGAACATCTTGCTTCGACTTCCCAGTCCAGCGGCTTTTGCCTTTCCTTCCAGGACTCTGAGTAGGAGATGTAAAAGAGATATTAGACGATTTGCGACTTCCCGATCCATCCTCATAAAGATTATCATCATCCAAATGACTGGGTGCTTTGTCCTTAGGAGAGTACGAATGCCTAAATATCAGCCCAAGCGCGCCGAGCACATTTCCACCATCGGTGGATTCCATTTCCCGTTTCCAGCGGAGAAACCCTGAGCGGCCGCTACTTCTTTGGCTTCCACGAGTTCTCCGACTTCCAGTTGGACTGATATTGGACACGTAGCTGGGAGTGTGCTGTCCGATGTTGAGGACTGCGTCTCCACCACTAGCATCTCGTTCCAGCATGTATCGTTCTCGTAGAGCTTGCCGATGTTTAATCTTCATTGGTCGCCATACAAAGAAAAAGAACAAGAGACTGCTGATGAGCAGAAATGCGAGGATACCAGCTAGCACCAACGCTGCTATAGTCCCTTTAGGAAGGGAGCCGCTACTAAGATTGCCACCAGGGGACGCAGCACCTGGTGTAGTACCCGTCGAAGGAATACTGAGAAGATATGAGAGTAATGACACGTATGGAATAAGATTACTAACTTGGGATCACCAGAGGAGTATACTACGAAGCCGTTGAAAGGTAAAATTAATGTGCCTCCATTATTTGATATTTGAACATCGTGTGCTACGTCGGTATTTAACGCGCTGGCAAAGAAAAGAAGGGTGTTGTTCTGGATGAAGGATGCATTGGCCGAAAACTGGGACGTTACATTGTCCAGTTTTACGGTATAATTTCCACCTTGCGGAGAGACTGTCCCATAAATTTGTAGCGCAGTGCCTATCAGGAGCCTTATAAGTCCCCATTTGATTGGTCCTCTTGGAATTCGGCTCACCGTTAAATTTTGCTGAGGCACTGTCGTCCGGGTTGTTAGATATGTAAACAGGGCTCAAACCATTTCCTGAAGTATTCTGGAAATTCCATTCCCCGATGAAGCTGATTCCGCTATCATTCAACGACTGTGGGGCAAAAAGTGTGCTTCAAAGGACAATGTGAGTTCCAGATAGATTGTAAATGCAAGAGAAACGCACTCGACGGTGGCGTTATCGGAAGCTGGCGGTGCTAAGATTGTAGCCTTATCGAATACAAGGAACGAGGACGTTTGATTTTGAGTAGTGTCCGAAATGATGGTTGTAAGTGAAATGTCATGGTCAACATTGTCGAGATCTTCAATTGAAGCTAGGAGAGTCTTCGTGGATTTTGCATCTCGAGGGAAACCGTCTAAGAGAATGGTATATGATGCATCCGTGGTATACCCAGCGAGCTGAATCCCGGTTCCTGCATAATTCGTGAGCGGAGTCACTATATTTGAAAGTTACATTTAAATGACCTTTCCATTTAAGAGAAAAAGAGGCATTATTGAGCGAGGTGATGTGAACTGTGGTGCTATTTTCCACCTCAAGAGGAACCCCGCCAAAGCTGGTTTGATTAAATAACGGATTCCAGCCCGCCGTGAAATTTGGGATTGAAAGGGTGTCACCAAAAGGAAAATATAGGATGGTGGGTGATGTATCGTCCACAACAAACAAAGGAGGAGAATTTGCCATGGATGCATGAGCAGGAAGGGTGTTGGACGCTACGAGCACAAGAGCAGTTGCGTCCCGACGCAAACAGGGTGTAAGATAGCTTGTCAAGTAAAGAGGGAGATGGAGGAGGCGAGTAACCTATTGGCCAGAAGGGGACACACACCATGCTTCGCGGAAATTTAGCCGATTCCCAGTGGCCGATTCAATCGAGATGGGAATAGAAATGGATGCTAACACCATTCTAAGTGATTATCTAATCTAATCAGCACGTGCGATGAACTTATGACAGACTCATGATCAGAACGAGATTCTCTCTGCAAGGATACCCACTTTTCCGCTTCCTAATCAATTTGGTAAATATCATTTAGCATCTTCCTCATTTGGCGCCTTCAAGCTTCATATATTGCTTCTGACAGCCACCACCATCACACCTTCGCGGTAATATAACTTCACGAAACTACCCGTGCCTCGAGGTTCCAACTGTTTATTCCCGAAACCAGGCTAAACTGGCAGGGCGTGCCGGAATTCCTCTGCAACTCGCTTTGGAAATCTTATGTCGGATATGGCCGATTTTCCTCTAACTCGGATCGGAACCCCCTCCTTCGTCCCTCTACTTTTAACAAATGCTCGACTAGCTTCGGGTGGTCTTCCCATTGAACCTGTCATCTTTCAATCAATTCTACTCTGTCTCATTGCTGGAAACAAACACCTCATTCTTCGAACTGTAGAAGATGACATTGGTCTGGTGGTCAAGTTGGCTGTCAAGGTAGGCCTTGCGCGTACTCATTGCTGCTTGGCCTCTCTTCCTTGTCACGTCGATAGATAAATAAATGCTAAATCTTTATTCTTTCCCCATATTCACTGATGTGTATGTGTAGTAGCGCTTACTAGATTTTTTTGTCCTAGACGTTGGCTACCGTGTTTGGTCTTTTGACGCACAGAATTCGAATCCATCGTCGCACAGGCACTTCGAAACATGATTTATCTGCAATTCCTGGAATTTCTACTTTCCTTCGGTCTCTATTCGTACCTATCTCTGGAACTAACTCCTCGCATCTTGGACAAGATGAAGTATCGACATTGACGGGCCATGGCGCTAGAAGATACCGCAAACGTCCTGACTCCAGATCCAGATCCCGCTCCGCCACAGTACGAAGCATGACCAGCCAGTACACTAAATCACTTTCATATCCCAATGATTTACTATCCGCAAAGTCGTTAAACACGGCTCCTTCGTTATCACTGTCTGCCTCCGAACCATTTGGAGACTATAACAGTCCGAGTATAACGGAAGTAGTCTCACCTACTCATATAAACACTGCTTCCAGAAACTCCTCACTATCCGCTCTTCCCCAACCTACATTTCCACATTCTTACTCTGACCCGACCCCGCTCCGTGTAGTTCGGGACCCTACTCAGATTCAACTTCCGGACGCACTAGTACTCTCTGGACTGGAACATGCCAGTCTCGCATCTCAGAGAGCCCTGACCGAAGTTCTGATCGAAAGAAGAGTTGTGATAGATGATACCGATTTGAGCGGTGTATGGCCATTCCCCAAAGACTTCATCCTTGTCTATATCTGTCCACTAGACGAGCGGGAAAGGCCCCCTATCCACAAACCTCTAGTCAGTCCCTTGTACATTTCCAACGTTCACCGATTGACTTCATATTTGGCTCTGTAGCTGGACAAATTTGCTCTGAGCGCCACGGTGTTGCTCCATCCTACTGTCCGTGCACTTTCAAAGAATTTCTTTCGCTCTGTATCCCACCGTTCCTCTCCAATCCTATCACCTTTACCTCAACTCGCAAACTCTCCCCCGAACTCACCACCTTTCTTAGCTCAAGCGTTACCTCATCGACATATCTCGCCAGGAATCATAACGCCTTCAAATGGCTTGCCAGCAGTGATAACGCCTGAAATAATGAGTCTGCTTAAGGAAGTCTATTCCCGAGTTCACGTTCCTTCGAATCTGCATTTATATGTCAGTGATCTATTTTCTGCCACACGACACCATCATCAATTGGAAGGTAGACTTGTTTCTATCACCGCAATCAAGGACGCGTCAGAACTGTCTCGCGCAGCTAGGGTTCTAGGTGGAGATCCCACTGGAATGGAACTTATTAGCGAAACATTACGTTCGGACGCCAGGACGGATGACAACTCGACGACCGGTGGCGAAACTGGTGACGAGAGGTTTTCCAAGGTTTTAAATGACGTTGAAAGTGCATTTGTTGTGATTGATCCCCAAGTAAATATTGAGAACCATTTGTCTACCGAGTTTGCTCACGAGGACTCGGATTCGGTCAGAGTACCAGCACTGCCTGTTCTTGATCTTACGCAAGCAGATATTGCGAGGATCGTTCCCCGCGTGCTAACGCATCGCCTGCGAGTTAAGGATGGACCAGAGGATGAAGTACTTGCCAGTGCAGTTTTCGGTGCAGCGTTTTCGGCGACCTCAAAGAAGGAGGAACGAGGAAGGAAGCGAGATCGTAATCGTGTGACCGTGAAAGAGCTGTTGGTAGAAATATTGCAGGAGGTTTAACTCGAAGAGTTAGGAGTTACATGCATGTATGTAGAATTCTACGACCCGCAGCTCTACCACCACACAGGGACCCAGTCAAGGTGTACCCATATCTGAAGAATGGAGAAAGGCAACAGACGAGGATATCACCTATTTGTTTCCGTGACTCCCCGCGCCTTAGTACTTAGATTTACTTACTTGCGGTTAATGAAGAGTTTAAAATTTTTAAAAAAAGTATGTAGAATTTTCGCCACATTCAAATTGCCGAGTATTGCCGGGCGATCTCCGTTCGAGTGGCGAGCGCTTGTTTACTCATAAGTCATCTTGACCTTCCTCGCACTTCCAGAGAAAAGTTCTGGCAATGGCCAATGTGACCACTTCCGGAAGTGCTTCAAAGCGGCGCAGGACTCCGGGTAGCTGTGATCTTTGCAAACGGCGTAAAAGTTGAGAGCGCTTTGATGATCTGAACAAACAAATCACTGACATCCTCGTTGACATCCTACAGTCAAATGTAGGGGAATCCAAAGTACATTCCACAGCGTTATTCTTAATATTTTCAGGCGATAGCGGAGGGGTCGCAGGACAACGCTGCTCAAACTGTGTCAATGCGGGAGCTGAATGCACCCATGTAGAGTTAACGAAGGTACCCCCCGGATACATGCTTGATAGTTTCTTACTCATACAGCAATGTGCAGAATCTCGGTTCCGCGAAAGGGTATTCCAAAATCTTGACATGTCCCAGAACTACTCTAATCTATATAGATACGTCTCAGGGTTAGAACAACGACTGGAAAAAATGGAGACACTTTTGCAAAAGGTGCGTATTTTACTCTCAGATTTCAGTTTTTTTTAAAGTAACTTGATGTATTCAGCTGCTACCCGGCGTCGACATCGCTCAAGAATTGGAAAACGGAATTGATTGTCCACATGATGAAGCTGAAGAACTTCCCCGCAATGATGCAAGCCTCAGCTTACGTCTCGAAAACCTCAAGTTAGATCCTAACCGAAAGCGATTCTTTGGAAGGTCAAGGTATCAACTATTCATGATTGTTTTGCGAAACTTCAAAATGACTGGAATGTGTGTCTAGTGGTTTGTATCTCATCGAAACGGCCTTACATCACAAGGAACATCATGTTGGAGAGTCGTATTTTAAGCCACCAGAGGTTTTGAACCGGAAACGTGATGCAATATGGGATCCGGAGGACGTGCGTGCAGCCACACTTATTATCGGAATAATACTAACGTTTTTTCCAGTGGCAAATGTATGTCTCCCCAGGTCCTCCCTGTCGAAATGTATCTAATGTATGATCTAGGCGATATCTCCAGTACCCACAACCACAATACGAGTTCCCACCCGACGATCTTTTGTTGGTACTTGTGGATCTATATTTCGACAATGTCGATATTGTACTTCCTCTTCTTCACCGCCCAACGTTCCAGAAAGGAATAACGGAAGGTGTCCACCGAGATGATCCATTTTTTGGCGGTACTGTGCTACTGGTCTGTGCGATAGGCGCTAGATATTCCGATGATCCCAGAGTATTCTCAGAAGGGCCTACTATTCCCTCTTCTGGTAAGATTCTTCTCTGCAATTCCTCCGTATTACTGAAAGTACCTCACAGCGGGGTGGCATTATTATGCTCAAGTACCCATAATACGAACTAGTCTTCAACTCTCAGCAAAGCCTTCCCTTCACGAAATACAATGTTACGCGGTGAGCTTATTCCTTTTATTCCTTTGGCTAGGTCTGACATTTGTCGTTCAGCTCAGTGTCACGTATATCAAGGCAACCACAGTATCGCAGAGTACATGGACACAAATTGGGTTCGGGTGCGTCTGGCCTTTCAAAGTGAATGAGTTTCTGACATTCATACATTCAACAGCTTACGCCTAGCGCAAGACGTTGGTGCGCATCGTACGCGAAATCTTCCACGTCCGACTGTTATGGATGAATTGTGGAAACGGGCGTTTTTCTTACTACTGACGCATGAAAGGTCAATTGGATCTTTTGCAGGCCGACCGTCGACAATACACGAAGAAGAGTCAATACCTTGTTGATTCTGAATTCAATGCGGGCATCTGATTTCGAAATCTCTCGTAGATATGACGTAGATTTTCCTGTAGACTGCGATGATGAATACTGGGATCAATCTGACCCAGATTCAAATTTCAAGCAACCCGCTGGAACGCCTTCCAAAGTCTCTTATTTCATTCATTACCTGAAACTTATGGATATATTGGCTTATTCTATGCGTGCAATAGTAAGTAATCCTTTTCCTGATGAGAAAAACCTCATACTGAAAAACATTCAGTATCCAATACGACAAACGAAGCTCGTCTCCGGCCGCCCGGTAATGAAGCCTACTCAACAACTCATCGCAGAACTGGACTCCTTACTCAACCAGTGGCTCGACGCGATGCCGGAACATCGTTTGTGTCCAAGTTTTCGTTGTCATTCCTTTCTCTTATCTCTATCTTTAGTGAAATGGGATCCAGATCGGCGCGGTCCTTTCTTCAAACAAAGTGCGATGTTATATAGCAATTATTATAACTTGCAGGTAAGTATACTATGCTCTTATCGTAGAACGTGACCCTCACCTGCTGATAGTGCTTCATCCATCGGCCATTCATTCCAATGCCTCGAAATCCATCTTCGTTGTCTTTCCCTTCCTTGACAATGTGCGTCACCGCAGCACGAGCATGCAGTCACGTTGCAGTAGCTATGATCGAACAAAATGTTCTGTTGCCGTTTCCTCAGTCCACGGTGCGGATATTCATTGAGCGCGGTTCAGATTCTGTTAATCTTCCTTCTAGATGTGCTTTTTCACTGCTGCAGTCGTACTACTGCTCAGTACTTGGACAAGAAGACGCTCTGGCGTAGCCTCAGCAAATGCTGATGCGATGTTGGGAGTGGATGCTTGTTTACAAACGTTCAAAATGTGTGAAACCAGGTAAGCTAGTGTACTGAAGGGCAAGTTTGAACTCTGATGCACGCTATCATAGATGGCCATCATCGGGAAGATTCTGGTGAGTAAGGCAGTCTACTATCTGAATCTATGCTTATGCAACCCTAGGGATATGATTACAGACATGGCCAGAGTTGGTGAAATACTTCCACTGACTAACAACAAGAGGCCAAGATCGTCTGAGGACTTGCGTGACCAAGTTCAACAGTCGTCGGCTGAAAACAGGGAAGACAGACAGATTGTTGGCTCGTATCGAGTGTTCCATACCCCACGCGATCCGTTACACGGTCCTCATAATTTCGGACCCGAATCAGAATTTGGAAACGAGGCTACCCAAAGTTTCGATTTGAGCAGCTTCCTTAACACCACTCCGAGTCAAGGCTCTTCTCCTGAAGGCTCTGTACTTGATACCCCACGACATCTCTTTGAGGACCCTCTCAGCACACTTAGACCTTCAGAATTCACAATCCCAAATCCAAATTCTCTTGAAAATGCTAGCGCTGACTCTTCGCCTCAGACCGATTTCGATTTCGACACCTTCTTGGCCTCTTTACCCAGTAGCATGGATAATGCAGCATCGTCGATGTGGTCCGCAACGCCGGCTGGATATGAGTCAGTATCTGCTGCATGTGGCCGTCATTTGTTCTAACACACTCGATATCTCTTCAGGGCAGATGACTGGAAAGTCTATTTATCGAACCTGCAAGGAACGGGTGTCCTCGACAGCATTGTGAACCAGCAAACGTGGTAGTTAGCGAGAAAATTTTTGGACATTTAAGACTGTATTTTGTATCGTTCCAACAGGTTTTAGAGACCTGTTCAGTCTAAT
The DNA here is from genome assembly GCF_021015755.1 of Lentinula edodes. Classification (NCBI taxonomy): domain Eukaryota; kingdom Fungi; phylum Basidiomycota; class Agaricomycetes; order Agaricales; family Omphalotaceae; genus Lentinula; species Lentinula edodes. The sequence goes on from NW_025764318.1 coordinate 402,836, forward strand.
CACAGTAAATAGTCTTGTGCTACATATCAACCTCTAATATTTGGGACTCGGAGGACGATCAGATTGGAGCCTGTTACAGCATGGTTGATGTGAATTCAGTCGACGTCATACATCCTCATCCTTCCCTTCTGGAGCTGTTCATCTTGTATAAAGGACACCACTGACGAAGGAGTAGGAAATATAGACAAGTTCCACGACCATCATGAATTCGATGTTTCCAAATTTCTTGGTTTCCCTTCTTTTTCTAATCCATCTAAAACCCGTAATATCCTTCATCAACCATGAAACCCTGATGAGCAGAGCAACCAACTCATCAAAGGCAGGTCTTGCGTGGCCCAATGGAAATGATATTGATATAGACCAATATTTAACGACTGGAAAGATATCTTGGTGAGTGTCGGGACAAGTCAATATTCAGACTTCTCTGACCATTTGTTTTTGAAGGTATTACACATGGTCTCCCGATGCTATTTCTTCCACAAAGATTGAGTTTGTGCCCATGCTTTGGGGAAACAATTCCGTGGACGATTTTTCTTCTACAATAAATGATACGATATCCTCCCATAATGTCACTGCAGTCCTCGGCATGAATGAGTGAGTCTGTGTTAGAATCATAGTACTTTGGCAGGTTTAATATCAAGAGCTTCTCAGACCTCAGCAGAGCGGCCAATCGGAACTGACGCCGGCGCAAGGGGCGGAACTGTGGAAGACGTACATGGAACCACTTAAATCGCAAAACATTCGTTTAGGAAGTCCAGCTCCGTCTAGTGCGCCTTCTGGTAAAACCTGGATACAGGATTTCTTGACAGCCTGTAACGGTAGCTGTACGGTCGACTTCATTGCTCTCCGTGAGTCTATCTATTTCACAGATTTTTGCGCATTGTCTCATTGACTTTCCAGATTGGTATGATATTAACGCCACCGCGTTCATAGAATACCTTGAAGACTTCCACAACACCTTCCAACGGCCTTTATGGGTAACGGAGTGGGCTTGTCAAAATTACAACGGCGGATCCCAGTGTTCCTATGATGATGTTGTGTTATTCTTGAACGCGACACAATCGTACATGGATTCAAGCGACTTTGTTGAACGTTATAGTTATTTCGGAGCTATGATAGATCTTCAAGGAGTGAACGAGGTAAGCGAACTCGCTTCCTGAAGCATATTCGCATGCTGAAACGATTTGGTTGCGACGTAGGACAACGCACTGATGAGTTCTAATGGACAAATCAACACATTAGGGAAGCAGTACATCGGAGAGCAGGCCCCACAGACCAGCGGCTCGGGTAGCGCAGATGGACCTTATGCGCCTGGAGGAACATCGGGTTCACCTACGCTCAACCAGTTTCTACCATCCGTCGTCGTTGGTTTGGCGATCATTCTAATTATTGCCGGCAACGAAATTCCGAGGTAGTTGAAAGACCTTATTTGGACATCTGCCTTCGTTCGCTGATTCCTTGGACCTTGAAACATGACATCCACAAAGAATCTACTTATGAACACAAACTGACAGTCGTTGGACCCTGAAACATGACATCCACAAAGAATCTACGTACCGCATATCTGGTCCTCTACGCGTAACTATTGTACTAGATTGTACTATACCCACTTACCCATAATCGATACCCTATTGCATCTGTACCTGCATTATTATCGTTTTTTACATATGATATGTATAACAGTGGTTTTCTGACTTTTCTTCTTAGAGCTTGTTTTCCGGATTTCGGCACAATTCTTTCGACGGGATCTTCTCTGACCCTCTCCTCGAACAATATTGCGGCATTCCGAGAAGCTTGCGAAGAGGAAATTTCCAATTAAACACTTGCAGCAGTATGACAATGGCATCGCAGGCCCGCCGACTGTCTCCCTCGCCGTTGTCGATGGCCTGACACCGAATCCGCGGAACGACATTCATTTCCGGGGTATGTAACCCAATTAGGCAAATTTTGTCTTCTTTGGGATTTTGCACGGTTAGTGTACTGTTTAGGCTTTAGAGAGCTCTTCGCTCGTCACCCGATTTGAGTCTCTCTTATGCATCTGACGTTCATCATCCCTTTATATTGACTTTCTTATTTAATCTTTCTTCAAAATCAAGTTACAAATGGTTTTCTCTCTTTGCATGTTCTCATTCGCTCTCTTTTTCTTTCTCCCTGGATTGAGCCTCGTATTCTTTTCACAATGTATATTTACGCGTCGAAACCTTGCGAGCATTGTTGTGCTCGTATCTTTTGGCTTTCTGGGAGGTGTTGAAGCTGTGACTGGCATTTTGGGAGCATCGACTGGAAGCATGATTTCAAGCGCCGTCCTGGACGGGTTTTGTCAGTATTCTACTTCAATACCTTCTCCACGATCCTGAAATTGAAGATTTGCAGCTGGAATGACTACTATCGTGCTCCTCGTTGGTAGTATCAACAAGATTAACCAGAATCGTGAATCGTCTATCATTCCGAACGCCAATTTAGGAGTATATGCGGTTTCTATGAGTCTGCTCGTTATAGGCGGTACGCGGATTTCTTGTGCAGACCTATCCCACACTGATTTGATGTAGGGAGCGCTCTATTACTCACTCAGAGACTCGTACCTTCCTCGTCACTGTTGGGACCTTTGTGTAATCTTTTATTTGCAACTACGGCGCTTCCGTTGCTCGTTTATTTGTTTCTAATCACCGTTCCTGGCTCAGCAAGTAACGAGGACCTTCCAGGCCCTACGGAAGATGTTCAAATCCCAGAGGCTAGTACGCCCCAGAAACACCACCTTACCCTTCCACTTTCTCCTTCTTTTCTTTCACTCTCCTCAGATCCACCTTCTCCAGCTTCTAACCGCACATTGACGACTGATGCCTACCTTGATCACCCTACTCCAAGGACCAAGGAATGCACCTCCTTAAATTCATCCTCAGCACAAATCTATTCCATCCAGTTGAATACCGAAACGGAAACACATGTCGGGTCTAATAAGAAGATGCTCAGTGCTCGACCTGCTACGTCCCCGATGTCTTGTCGAGAGAAGAAGACCAGGCTCAGGCCTACCTCCTTGGATGTCTCTCGACAGATGGAAACAAACGTTGACTCGCCACAGATCTCAGGATGCGTACTACCACCGAGAACACGTTCGTCCAACTGGCACCGGCAGCATCAGCCTCCGAAGTCGGATTTTCCTCCCAAGAGAGTCATGTCCCAATCAGTCTTGTCCATAGCACACGGGATCTGGATTTTCCTCATCGCTGCTCAACTAGCGGCGTTGCTAGCTGAAAGCCTCGGAATATGCATACAGGTTGTGCTTTCCGGAATCGAGGATTCTGGACCCAAACAGGAACCGTTTGGGATAGTCATGGCGGTGATATTTCAGAACCTGTTCTTTGTGGTACAGGCAGGATGTATAATGTGTGCCTTGAATTGTGAGTTCGTATTCTAGACGGAATCAAATTTTGCTGATGCTTGATCGTGATAGCATATACCCACTTTTCACGTTCGGCAAGAGATGAGCCTTTCCCGGGATCTCATGGCTCGGACGCCAATTCTCCCCATACTTCGACAAACCGCCTCCAAATTTTGATCAATAATTCAAATTCCTCGGGACCTCTCACAGATAACGCGCTGCGTACAGGCTCAGCTTTCCTAACTTCATTTCCTCCTTCACCATTTTGCGAACAACATGAAGAGAATATTAGGCTAGATGAGGACGTCGAGAAGTGCTTGCGTGCATTGAACGGGAACACCAACCTAGAAGCATTGGACCTAGCATTTCCTTTGACGCAGACTACCTACAGTGTTCTGGAACAAACCGCTTTGCCCCTGAGGCCAACCAGAACTTTGGTCCACGATAGGCAGGAGCTTTGCCAGTCGTTGTCTGTCAGCGTACACAGTGGGACTGACGTGCACTATACTCAGGTGGCGTCGTCAACTGTATTTATAAATGACTTCAACTCGCTTTCTCACTCTTTGAATGCCTTGGAATTCGGCTCGCCACCGCGATCGGTATCGTTTGTAATGGCGGAGGCGGAGGCGTCTAAGACAGCAGACAAGTTAAAATCAACTGTCATCTTTCCCATTCAACAGTCTCAGCTATCCATTCCGTTTGACGACAAACAAATACTAAATGATCTCGGGAAACCAGCATCACTCACATATAGACCGGTTTCTGGTCAACTGCAATCTAGTCCCTCAAGGTCGAAGAAGGACAGTTTCGGGAGCAAAAGTAGCAGGAGCTTAAAGCACAGCCGTCTTCCGTCTATCCTATCGCTCTCGTCGCTCTCGTCATCCCTTGCCAAATCGAGATTGCGTAGTTTCTCTTTGACTGGAAAGAATAAGTGGACAAATTCTCCAGCCACAGCATCAATGATGGATTTGGATTCAGAAAACCAACATGATCCATCTACTGTGTCTCTGTCGCGCTCATCCTCGTTCTGTTCTCCAAGACCGAAAAGGAGAGCATTTCTTAGCGGGGAGATGGAGGTAAAACACTCTGCCGATGACACTCAAGTACAATTGTATGACCTGGGCGAAAAACGGAATCAGGATGAGTCTCAGGGGCCGAACGTAGACGTTTTCAGTTCAGAGCACCACCGTGACGAATCACGAATGCGTCGTCCAGATGCCCTATTTCCAGATAACAGGACTTTGTCGCCTGTTCCATTCGCGTCGTACATATCGGAGAACACATCTCACATAGACGAAAGCACCCGTCCCGCCAGTCGATGTAGCGAAGACCAAAGACCACCTCTTCGTCCCACACGTTCGTCCACTTTCCACATTTTTCCCAACTTCGATGCATTGGTCGGTTTGGGCTCGCTTGGTGCGAAACTAGGCCGCGGACTGAGCGGAGGACGATCACCATCGCCGATGCCGACGAGAATGCTCAGTACCGGTGCAGGCGAAGGGATGATTGGTATGCGCTCTCCGACGCCTTGGAGGATGGCCGGAATCATGGAGATGACGAAGGCTGCGGTGAGTGGTGCCGCAGGAGTAATGAGGCCTCCTAGCGGTCTAGGTATGGATTTGCTTCGGACGAAGGATCCGTTGGGTGCGAATGGGGAGGTGATGGCAGTGGAACGGATCGAATCTCATGGAGACGAAAATATTGTCAAAAGCAAGCAAACAAGGAACGGTGGACGTGGGTGGATCTGTGTAGAATCGGAAGATGAGGAACAATACGCATCTGATGCCGATGTTAATCTCTGTGAGATCAGGACACCAAAGAAACTCAGTAGGCCAGCGGAAGAAGACCGATGGACAAGCCCTTCGAGGATCCCGAGATTGAAGACAACGGTTCTACATAGTCCTGAGTCGTTGAAGTCAAACTCTTCTTCAGAGATATCAGCTTCGTTTGGTCTGCAAACGCCTCGCACTCCGTTCACACCAAACACCCCGATATCTTCTTTCCGCAAACTCATCCACTCTGAATCACCTCAGTCTTTACCCGAAACTGTGTCTATATCGTTGAATCCTTACGACGCCTTTCGCTCTTCCCCCCTTTCGACCAAAAATAAGCCAGCTTTCTCCCCACCACCGAGTTCATTCAGCAGTTCTCGTTTTGGTTCCAAGAAAGCCCCACATTTTGGTGGGCCAGTCGAAGTGTTCAGCAATGATCCAGATCCTTTTGCTGGTCCCGAGCTAGGTGCTATTGTCCGAGACTCACAAGTTAACCTTTTACGAGAAGACGCGGACAAAGATGGATATGGAGTGCAAAGCGCTACAAGGATGTCCGCATGGGGCAACCTAACTTTATCTGTACCGAAAGAAAAAAGGAATCCAGGTGTTGGGCTGAGAAGGCCTGTGGGGGACATTAGGTCAGTTTCTTTCGGTTTCCCTACTTGTAATTGTTAGCGCTCAAGCTGCTAATCCAGAAACGTCTCTAAGCGCAATGTCGCTGCCTCTACTCCCCCCTTCGACAGGTCCATCGATACAAGCGACAACCAGACTGGTAGTGTACATGCTGAGACTGATCATTCCCTCGATTCACCATCAGCATATGCACAGGAGATAGTCACTCAGGCACGCTTAGAGGCCATGTCACTGAGTGGGCCGTCAGCTGTTGAGGATATGAAGCAAAGAGAGGTTGGGGACCGGGTCAGTCATGGGTCCGTTTCTCAGGTCCCTGTCGAAGAAGCACTCCTGGCCCAAAGGCTTCTACGAAAACTTAATCGACGGGCCGAGGGTCGGAAGGCCGTGGGCGGAAAGCAGAGAGGAGCCCAAGTTAAGAATTTAAGTGGGCCAGGAGCCAGTCTTGACGTCACAGCCAATAGCGGAGGAAGGAGTTTCTTGCTAGGCATGGCTAAAACCAAGTTTCTGGGTTATGGACGGTCTACTGAACCTGAGCACTAGATTCCACTGATTTCAAGTTTCCGTTTATGGACTTTCGCTGTTACTGTTGTGCCATAACTTACAGTTATCTTTTTGGCTTATCAGATAGTGATCCTACCAATAGGCCTGTTGTTTGTTTTCGTCGCACATTGACTTTGTTGTACCCCTCGATTCACCTTCACAAAATGTAGTCAAGATTTAGCCATCGTTCTCTTCTCTCATCAGCTTCACCTGTACTCATTATGTTGTATCATAGATCTAGTAGATACTAAGCTCGAGCCCTTATTCCGGTCGGAATCCTCGGATTTGGTTTCAACGTTTGTTCCATGCCCAATGTTCATCGGGTCATTGACTCGTTTCTGTAGCAGCTTGAGCATGGCGTCCGCTACGGACGAAGTATGCAGGTGCTCTTCAAGAAAGAGTCGAAGGCTGCTGAAGGAGGGCAACAAGTTTGATGAAGTGTCATGCTACGAACGACGATGCAATGAATGACAGTGTCAGGAAGCATGAGTCGCTATGCCATCCTCGCTAGCCTCCGGCTTTCCAAGTCCTTCATCCGCTTCCAGACGTCTATAGATACCTCTGGCTCGTGCGTCGAGAGAGCTAACAATCTAACGGGTAATGATAAGTGCTCAAGTCAAAACTCAAGACTATTGATTGCGGAAACCTACTTGGTCATCAACATACGATGAATCAGGTCATCTGGGGTTATTGTAGTTTGCGCTTTCCTCTCAACGGAAGATTGTGATCTTTGCGCTTCGTTTTGCCTTTCCTGTACGAATTCCTCCTGGATAAGCTCGGCTGCTGCATTGGAAACCCCAATCCCTCCTACAGGTACTGGCGGCGGCGGCGGTGACGAGGAGCTTTGGTTTACAATATGGACTGTTTGCTTTGCGATCGCACCTCCAATCAACTTCCGCCATGCTTCCAGTTTCTCGATGGGAGGAAGGTTTAGCTCATCTGGTAATTTATATAGTCGTTTCTGGAGCTCTGAAGTTGACAACGAATCGGCGGGTCTCAGTGGAATAGTTGTGTGCGTTTCCACTAAAGCACTCTTTTTCCCTTCCGTGCAGACGATACATCCGATGTCGGTCTCGAAGCGGTATACACTATACGGGAATACATATTCGAGGGTTTGATTGCGAATGACCTCTTGTAACGCTCTAAGGTTCCGAACTCCGCGATCGTTGATTTGGCCCTCCGTGACACTGGAATCTGTGATGAGGCATACCGTCGACGGGGCGAGTTGAAGTAAACCGGAGTAGAGCTCGTCCTCTGGCTCTTCGTCAGCACCTTCTGATCGCGGCCGAGGCTTGGACTCGGGGAAGAATACCCCGTCGTTTAACAACGGCAGGGATAGAGGCACATGTGTTATGATGGGCAAGAGAAGAGATAGAACATGGTAAAGGGCTGGTGTGCCAGTAGACGTTTCCAGTCTATACACATCGGGGGTATCAGACGTTGAAGCAGTAGGTACCACTTTTGCAGGTGGAGGCGGAAAACGCGCCAGAGTGAGGGAAGCGGGGATGATCGGTGGGTGTCGCGATTGGCTATGAGCAAGTATACATTAATCACTCGGGATCAAAGGAAAAAATAAGCCAAGAGAGCAGTATGGAGAAAGAATGAATGTGGATATTACTCACACTCGGGAGATTATAGATAACAAAACCCATTCTGCTGCATCCATGTCGCCTGCTAATGATTCATCCGCTATCCATTTGACGAGTTCGCGTTGAAGGGCTCGATTTCCCTTTTCCAATGAGGTCGATTCGTGCGTGTCGGTCATCGTCAGAGGATACACTCGATATGGTTTGTGCGCTGTGTTCTCGTGCAGATGAAACAAGACATGTAATGTATCGCGTTCTGCTTCAAAGAGACCGACGAACGTCGCAATGTCAGTACTCTTCAAGTCAGGGTCTGATTGTACAGAGTAGATATTGGTATGGACACCGATATGTGCAGTGGAAGGCAGAGGAAACTTGTGATCCGCGCTTCGATTTGAGTTTTTTGACGTTGAAGCCAGAACAGCGTCCGTGCGAGTCTGTCCGGCCCACTCAGTTTCACCAGGAACACTGATCACCCAGTATCGGGTGCATTCACGAAGATTTGAATAGTCGATATGTTCGTCCATTGATTCATGCGCGCCCCAGCCACCATATTTCCCTTCTCTGAGTTGCGAGAGATACAATTCCGGAGACGCAGAGGTGTCCTGAACCATGCCGCGAAATTGTACCAGACGGGGCGAGGTTGAGGAAGAGTTACTTGAGCTCTGGGCAAAGTATGTCGAATGAAGGTGCGGAATCTTGGGTGAAAGAATCACTAAGAAGTGGCACGACTGTATGATTATCACCACCACTCACCAATTCCAAACGTTGCTCCTGATCAAAAATTTCTCGGAAATGATTACTGAGAACAGAGTGAAATTCGATTGAAGACTGCGACTGAAGATGTTGATCAAAAAGCTCTTGTATCGCAGCTTGAGGGTCATTCAGAACATCGAATGGCACAGATGAGACCATGGTTTTGTGAGTCTGAAATTTGAATACTGTGGCACGAATCGCGTTTGCGCGTTTGCTTATGTCAAATTGGGTCACATGCACCTTTCGCCAACTGCCAGTCGTTGGAACTTGGAACTCGGAACCAGTCTCACCAAGGATCCCACAACAGAGAACGACAGATCAGAAACGCAATGATATTGTTTGAAAGAGCTATTTGTGAGCCGAATCTCTTTCTTTTCTAGCTCAGATCCAGAACCTCGGCGGACGAAGGAAGATAAAGTCAAAACCCTAGGTTAAAACTTTCTGATGCTTCTCCCTTACAGAGACACTTTCTGATGCTTCTCCCTTACAGAGACGGGGACAAAATACCGTCATCCTAAATTTCTTCGCGAGCATGATCTGAGTATACGCTTATCTGATGCAGGAGGTGCCACTCTAACGGTAGACTGAACTGAACGGCGCAAGTTCGCCGAAAAAGATGTTTAGAAGATCGGAACTAATCTGCTCAGTCTTGGAAGATTCTTTCTTTGGAACACTCATTACTCTCGACGTGTACTAGATTCAACTTGCTCAGCTTCGCTGCCATTTGGTGTCTTGGGTTCAAGGTCATGGTATTCAAAAAATGACTTACTATCGTGCTCATGTGCCCGTCCGTCCATACCGTCAAAGAGTAACATCTTAACGCATGACCTCACATAACCCTTTCCATCTCCCGTTTGGCCCTCTCGAAAATCCTATAAAGTCCTTGTCGTTCGTCTGGTCCTTCATAGACTTCCTACCTTTCGCCCCTACCTTTCGCCACAACACTCCTCCCGCTGCATTTAGCTGTAACTCCCTATGTTTGCTCTCGTTCAACTCACTGTATGGGCAATGGCGTTCTGGACCATGACACGTAAACGTCCCTTCGTTCAGTTCCGTTCAGAAAATTCTTGATATTTGTGATTGTTCACATCTTGTAGACACGAGCCTCGATGTTTTCGCTCAAAATTCCACCTGCGCTAGTAACTACACCGTCCAGCAAGGAGACATCTGCCAAACCATCGCTGCTCAGTTCAATATCACCATCAGCGATTTGGAGGCCGCCAATCCTTCGATCAACTCGGGGTGCACGAACCTTGCCATCGGAGAGGTGCGTTGACTCGTGTTCAAGGTGTTCAGTATCACTGAGACCCTTGGTGCGCTTTTGTGCCAGGTTCTGTGCATTCCAGGGGCTGCAAGCTGCCCAAGTGGGGTAACCTACGTCGTCAAAGATGGTGATGTTTGCATCGACATTGCCGATATGTTCAACATCACTGTTGCTGCTCTTGATGCTAGTAACCCAGAGATCGACGCCAACTGTGACAACCTCAGTATTGGAGAGGCAAGTGGCAATATCCGATCTCTTTGGGATTTGTTTACTTATTGGATATCCTCAATTGTAGCGTTTGTGCATTCCCAGCTCTTAATTTTGCATCATATCTTCGGACACTGTTTTTCAAAAGGACTAAATTCGGACATATTCTGACCTTCTATTTTTTGTAAAACTAAATCTTTTTCAAAGTACTCAGAACCATTGGTATACATGGACTACATAAATGACATGCAATGTTTGAACAATGCTCGCAAAAGTTCTAGGCCCACATTTGTTTTTCAAGTGTATTCATATCAGAAGGCTAGACAGTAAGACGCAAATTTCTATTCAAGTTCGGAGCTCATTCAAGGAAGAAAAGCCCCCTTGATGATTTCAGCAGCTTATGACGACGTGTTAGTGGCAAGCCAAAGGGTATTTGTGCAAAGTTGACATACCTTGTTCAGCTATGATATAAGCAGTGGCTACAATTTACGATGATTTTTCGGTCATCCCATTGAAGCGTGTTGACAATATATGCGCACCTTGGGTATGAGCGGCAATTTGCAAAGGGACAACCGACAAATCCACGACGCGTATGTTCTTGGTTCCGTAGACCTGTGAAACATCGCATCAGCATCGTTTATCAGAGATTGTTGGGTTCATACAGACTTTCAGCTTTGAGTCTACAGCACCATTTCGATCCTTTGGAAGCATTGAAAGCGTACCGACTGTATCTATGGGAGGATTGAGAAAATTGAAAAGCCCTTAAACTAGTACTTAGATGTAACTTACGCCAACCAGTGCTCAAATTCTGCTTTAACCAGCCTAAAAAGCAACACGATGATGGGTAAGTATGTCAATACACAATTAAAGAGCGGCACATACTTGCAATCTGCTCGTCTGTCTGAATATCTGCACCGGGATTTAGCTCTACTGTAGCACTATGTGAGTCATGTTTTTCAGGGTATAAGTGCCGCGATCCCGACCATCTGAAAGAACATCTTTCAAAGGCGCTGTCTTCACAATTTTGCGAATATATTTGACTTCGTTAATAAACGCTTGGAGATCTTGTTGAAATCAGTAGTCAGTATCAAATAGCAGCTGTAGTTGATCCAAGGTAGACCTATATCGTGTTCAAAATAATGCGGATCTATCAGCGGGGGATCGTAGGGGTTGCTTGATGAGCTATGAATTGTTCCGCGAGAGAAATTGTGATTCAGGAAACCGATGATCGTATAATACTTCTTCTCCGGTCGTGGTGGATCTATCTTAAAGCTTAGCCGGGTTAGAAGTGGACCCTAATGTCCGAGACTTACTTGGACCAGAGAGGGAACCGGATAAACTGACGAATTCACAATCCAGGGCATCATGTTGATGGTATTGCAACTGGAGTTCATACTGTTCCGCCAATCCTGGTGGATACCTGCCTTCTTTGATATCCTGGTGTATTCTTATTTTTTCCGCGTCATATAATGCTTCTGCATCTGAAGCGATTTTCTTCAGAGGAAAACTGGCCATATTGACGATTCCGGTCATGTATATACCTTGACCCTTTGAGCTATAGTTACTCTTGTTAGATTACATATACTTGATTTGACCTAGGATGACTCTTACTAAAGATCAACATGTTCTGACTGTTGAACGCTATCTCGCAGAAGATCATATGTTTCTCCGGTGTAATCTTCCTTGAGCTCTGTTCGAATACTGAGTATAGAATAAGTGATAAAAGCCTGCTCAACTTACCGAATGTACAACCAATAAACAGATGCTCTTGCAAGTTTTCACCCACACCTTCTAGAGGAACTTTGACATCGATGCCAAGTCTGGACAAAATCTCTTGTTTCCCGATACCTGATAGTTCAAGGATTTGCGGGGACTTGAGCGATCTGAGTACAAGGCACTTAGTGTTCCAGAGACTTCATATTGGTACATCCACGTTTGAATATTCACCCAGCAGACAGAATGACTTCCTTTCGTGACAGAGCACAAAATTTTCTGTTTGTTGCTTTGTGAAGAAATTCGACACCGGAAGCCTCGAAATCATCATCTTTGGAGTCAGAGGAAAGGATGACCGTAACCTCGGCGCCGACTAAAACGGATAAATTCTGTCTTTGGAACGCATTATCCTGTGATGCCTATTTTGTGTTACTGAGATTTGGTTTTCATGGAAATATTGAACGGGAAAGGCATACAGTAGCAGCATACGTGCGAGAATGCAAAGTCGGATGTACGTTGTTCAAAGCGAAATAACATCCATGACTCTGCAATATAAGTCAAATTAAAAACCCACCAATGACTCCACACTGGACACGAAGACACGAGTGAGTCAGGAAAGAGGTTACACACATCGCCATGATACTAAAGAAATACTTGCTCAGAAACAATCAATGAAATAGTATGAATATAATTCATACAGGAGCTCGAGATTGGATGAAACCCATGTTCAACAAAGTCTAGAAGAAGTTCCATGACCCAAATTCTCCATGGAGTCTGGAAAAACTTGCCTGATGCATTTTGATATCCACGTCGAGTACACCACGAGGGTGAGCGACTTGTAGAGGACCTGTTCACGCATATCAAGCACATCACATTAGTATTAGCCCGGTTTCGTATAAGGTGAAATATAATTTACCTTCACCATGAGGTTTGTTAGCGTCCCAGACATTGAAAGCCTCGACAGACAATGCGGTAGTGGTGGATTCAAGAGGTGTATACCTATCAGATTGGGAGATGATATGACTCTGGATTCACATGATGGGGTTGGAAAGACCTACGTTATTGCCCGTGTTGTGTGCTTCTCAAAATTAGCCCAATTCCAGCCTGGGTTTCCAAGTTTCTCCCAGTCTAAGAGTAAGTGACGGTAGGATCAACAAATTCTTGGGGAACAAGACCAGATAGTAACTGACTGTCAATATCCTCTTTTGGAGGAAAAGTCCACACAGAGAAGTTCATTGCTGAAGTTCCGCCCAATCCCTTACCGCTGTCATTCAATGTGAAGCAGGAGCAATACACAAGAGGTATATCCAAATTCACCGACTCCATAGATACTCATTGTTATCTGAAAATTTCTGGGGTACCTAGTATTATTCATATTGAGAGGTTTGAAGGCGGGAAAATCGGATATACAAACAGTTTTGAATCCCCAATCATACTCCGGATTACCGATTTGCATTCCAAATTGCCCCGGGCGAGCTATGCATATCATCTAGGACGATTCATTACCCAGATTTAAGAATCTCGTACTTATCAGAGGATGATTCTCCGAGTCTAGATGCGCATTTCCCGCTTCTAGCACGAGTACAGACGAATCTGCATCTTCCGACAAGCGAGAAGCGAGGGTGAGACCTGCAGTCTACGTTGAGCATGATGCTTCAGTTATTCGCTAAACTAACAGCACAAGATTACACATACGCCGCCACCTGGAAACAAAGAGGTATGTAGTGAGAATATCCTTGCAAAAACAATCTTAAGAAGTTGACTTGCCTATCACAATGTAATCGAATATAGAGCCTGCAACTTGCTCTATTGACACGAGAGGCATGGTGGGTGAATTGAAGAAGACGAATCTGCAACTCCTGATGTACTTATGACTACTTATAAGCTGAGCTGAGAAAGTCGCAAGTATGGTACCCGGTCAGCGGCAACGAGACATCTGTCAGGCGCGACTGCAACCAAGGAGCCAGAAGGATGATGGTAGTAAAGAATTAATGGCAAAGTAGCGATAGTGAAGATGGGCAACTTCGAATTCTTATTGAATTCGATTACAAGCTCAGAGACGGGTTAGGATCCTGCTTGATCCTGCTTCCCTGCTCTACTAGAAGCTGCACACTGGCATCTGATTTATACAGATCCTCCGGATACTCAATGTAGTCTTTCAGTTTGTCCGATCAGCACAAATGAAGCGCAGCTACCTTGACATAGCTTGGAGTTGTACAGACTTGTACGGGTGGGTGCTGGACAGAAATTGTGCGGAGAATTCTCCCAATATCACCATAAGAACCATCGCCCTGAGTCAGCTTTGTGGGAAGATCACAGCTATTGTATTCAACGCTCAACAGCAATTCTGCATTTGCGAGGGCGCTGTCGGTGAGAGCCTCTGCCATCCCGCGCCCAAAACCATGATATACGACTTGTGCAATGCCCTTCATAGTCGGCATAGCGAGCGCAGAGGCAACACAACAAAGGAAAAGAGTGATAGGCGTATTGCGATAGCGAGGGTCCAGGAAAGTTCAAAGTTCTTGTTGTACACTGTCTGGAGGGCTGCTGGCTGCTGTTGCGATTGATGATTGGCCAGCTATTCACCGTATTTTGATGGTTTGATGCTGATACATGATCCTCCCTCCCATCTTGTAGGCAAAAGAGTCAACAAACTTGGTGAGCGAGCGCGGCCCAGCTGGGACGCAGTCAAAGTCTAGATCACATTACGTGGAAAAATTGAGTCACATGAGTGTGAGAAGTATCTCAAACTAAGGATTGCCACGTCGCTCGTATTTTCTCTTCACGACTGCCACGTATATCTATCGATCGTCCTGCTAACCGCAGTATTAAAGCCTCATTCCTCCTCTTATATCGCCCTCAGAATGCCCAAAGTGCCGACAAACAAAAACTCTTTTGTCAACCCAGCATCTCTTTCTTTACCATCTACATCTGACGACATGTTTTCTTCTCCTTCACCCGAACCTCAGCCTGGTCCTTCTCGAAAACGTCCTCGTACTGAACAATCTTCTGAGGACCGCAAAGAAGCCAGGGCTCACCGTAATCGTATTGCTGCACAGAATTCTAGAGACCGTAGAAAGGCCCAATTCTCCTATCTTGAGCGCCGAGTCGCTGAGCTTGAGGAGGAGAATCGTCAGCTTCGCGCTGGCATGGGAATGTCTCCTGCAGCTGCAACATCTGCTCCCGTTCTCGTGTCTTCTGCCCCAATCAAATCATCTTATGATGAAGCTAGAGATCGTGAGAACGAAGAACTCAAGGAGCGGATAAGAACCCTCGAAAAAGGTTGGGACGCTGTTGTTAAAGCTCTCGCCGAGCGGGGTCTTCCAACAGGTGTCGCTTCATCATCGAATGTCGAGATTGTACCTTCCGCTGTTTCCCCTCCTGCCCTTTCCACTTCTGTTATGCCTCCCTCGCCTTCCTCATCGACCACCTTCTCCTCCTCATCTGTGTCGACATCACCCATCCCCTCAACTGTTACGTTGTCACCGTCATCATCATTAGTATCAGAGTCTTCTGAGGCCCCCCAGTCCACTCGCCACCTAGCACGGGTGGCGACAGGAAGAACCCCCCTTCCTTCCCTGCAGCGGGTGAACTGGCCCTCTATGACCCCTACTGTGACAATATCTCAGCCGCCGCTGATTTCGAGGTTCCCACTGGCTCTCAAGACGCACCGCCAGTTGACGACGCTACCATGGAATCCCTCTTCCGCGAGATCATCTCTGACAGCGAATCTTCACCTGTCACACAGACGCATTCGGAGCTCGTCTCGCTTCCCACCGAGAGTCATTCGACTTATGGTCTGGCTCAACCAAAAGAATTCCACTCGCAAGCGACCTCCGCCAAGGAGGAAATGACCATTGGGCTTTTGGATAGCGATAGGAGAATGCGTGTGGATGGATTAAGTACGGTCCACTTGAACGAAGAGAATGCAAGTACAGAGGTTGATGGGCTGGATCTTGGTCTCAACCATGGCCGTATCGAGAACGACATGATGGATTTGAGCGACTACATTGGGGAATCGGCGTCTTCACCCGAGTCAAGTGCCGCCTGGTCCGATATCGGACTTACTTTGGAGGCCTTCTTGGATATATTGCCTGGTACGCAGGATGTCAATGATAACATCCCCACAACAGGCTTGTGGGAGTCTTTTGAGGGACGAATTGGGCTTGTCTGAGCCGTCAAAAACGTTACTGCAAGGAAACGGACATCCTCCTCTTTTGTGATCTTTATTATCAGTCTATTCTTGGTGGTTACGTGTCATGAATGCAATGTATCGCCTATCTCCTTTTCTTTGGTTTCTATCTCGTCTCGTTCCTCATATATATCCGTCTCGCACCTCTCATTTTTCAATCTCTCAAATGGACCATTACGATACCGCACTTTTTGATGCCTTTCACCGAAGACTTCACCGCGTTCATTTCTTTCGTATCATCCTATTTTTCTTGTTACCAATATCCCTCGTGCACACGTTCCTTTCTCTCGTTACCTATCTCTCCCCTCCTTCCTCACCTTCCAGATCCTGATGCAGTCTCCCACTGGCCCTTTGTTTCGTTTTGTGCAGCGCATTTTACTAACCCTTCGAGCCTTGAATTTTCTCCTTCTCGAAGTGATGAACTTTCATTGTGTTCGAGGGTGCTAGGATCATGAGCGCGCATAGTGGAGCGGGTGTGTCTTTGGTGAGCGCTTGGGTGTTTCGGTCGGTTAGGCTCCCGGTTTTTTCTTCGTTTGCACGATTTTCAGATATTGGTCGCGGTTTTCGAAGGATGTTTACGAAGGGGGTAGACATGGACGTTGTGTAGTGTTGTACTTAATTTATCAAATGGATGCGTGTTCGTGTTGGTTTCCATGTGTGCGAACGTCTAGTGTATTGCGGTTTATCAGTGACTACGGTTTCTTGGTTAACTTCCTTCTCAATGCAGAAAAAAGAGGATATTGTTAAAATTGAATTCTGCGAACAAGTAAGTCAGGTTTCTGGTTTGTCCTATCTTTAAAACATCAATATTGATTGAAGAAATTCAGCATGTTTCGAGCCAACTGAAGGTAGAAGACAGTCTCGACGTCGACATTCGAAAAATCAAAGACGAAGACTCCGATGACACCAAAAAAGTTCTTGAGCGGTCTGAAATCAAGCCAGCCCTTTCAAAATCATCCTTTGGAATTGTTAGTACTTCGTCCAATGGCGTTGGCAAGACGAATGCTTCCGCTCCTCCTCGTACAAGGACTAGACTAGTGCTAGACCATGTTTATATCGACTCCTCCCAATCAGACAAGAAATCTAAAGAACTTCAGGAAGCGTTGGCTAGGCTCAGGGCCATGCGAAATGTACGTGTGTACCTACTACTAGTACTTTCGGTCTGTTCTGATTATTTCTCCAGCCGAAACTGAAAATTAAGAAGAAGGACGAATATGAATTACCTCTGAATCCAAACACACTTCTTACGCTCCTCGATCAAATGAAACCTTATGCAGTCACAATTGCAGAGCTTGAGCGTTCTGTTACTGTCTCAAGAGAGTTCATGAATAGTGTCTTTGGAGGAGGAACACGAAAATCTTTCGTAAAAGTTCGTTTGGAGAAATTCAAAGAGCACGGATACAATGATTTCGCGTACCTCACTACAGAAGTGGACTCACTTGCTCCAAGTCTGGCCGGGCAGCCAGGGCTGTTTTTCTCCACTCGGGAAGCATTTGACCATGAATATACACCTGTTTGGATGAAGGAACCTTATATCTTCCGCGTCTTCACCCGGCTTGAATCCAGTCGTTGGCTTTATCAAGGTCAATACAAATTTGCCCATTGTAAGACCCTCACTGCGAAAGAATGGGGTGAACAAGGTGAAAAGGTAGTCTCTTCAATGCATTATCTCTATATGTACCAAAATACTTGGAAAATCAGGTGCAGAATACTTGGGCGCAGAATATCGCACAATATCGCTGGGGAGCTGATGTTCGTGGTCGGATAGCATACAGAGAACAATTTGACAGAGATCCTTCTGCTGCACAATTAAAGGAGATGCTGATGGAAGAAGCAACGAAAAAGACAGCAGCATTCCCACACATCACTAAAGAGAAAGTCCTGTCAGCATTTCAGAAAGGGAAGGAGGTCGGTGTCAACGTTCTTCCTTCATTTATTTTTACTAACTTTGCTAGCAGCGTATGGTGATTTGGAAAATGGAATGTGTTGGATACGACGAGGGCTTTCAACGACGCATTGCTGCAGAGTTCAGGGCATGGGAACTTGGTCAGAACCTCACGCACAAGTACGAGGACATAAACCCTGTCACATTGAATCAAAAAGTGGAGACTGGGGTACGGCAACGCTACATGAAAAACATCCCTCAACGCACTAAGATGGGAACCAAAAAGAGAGGGGAACAAGAAGAAGTTGTTCAATATGTTCCTCGAGGGACCAGATCGCGCCCCCTACAGAGTTCTTAATTCTTGTGTTGTTTTTTTGAATGCATGTAAATACAGTCCAATTAATTACCTGCTACTAAAGGTAGAGTTTCGGGATAGAACTGTCCCCTGTCTCATTCATAAATGTAACACAATATGCCAGCAGTGGTATTGATAACATCTCCGACGGTGGATTCTTCGAACATACCGTCTGCATGCATAACAGAGTCCAACTAGTTCGAGTAAATTTTTAGTAAAACGAGAAGGTTCCAAGTCCCGAGAATCACATACAGATAACATCGGAGGTCCTCCGTTAGGATATTCGGCATAAATTGTTGCATTGTCAATCATCTGGACAGAACCTCCATAAAAGATCCCCGCATTCGCAGAGTTCGCGATTTGCCAGTCGTACCAGACTTTGTCCACCATCTATGCACGAATATGATTGGTATAGCTTTGATTAGAAGATAAAACATACTGCATGATGCATCCAAAATATAGGCTCTGTAAATGGGATCACGGTTAGTAAGAGAAAAAGAAAAAGGTAGGAGAAAAAACTCACCGTTGGCCGAAAAGGTGGGCCCCGGTGTGCAGTTAGCGGGAGCAGTACTTGGACAAGTACCACCCAAATCGCTGTCCAAGTCACGAATGTCAACCTCAAGAAAAATGTTGCAAACGTTCATGACTTGCCCGCCCAAGATTTCATGAACACTACCGTGCGCGCCCTTCAGGATGGCATTTGAGTTAGACTCCACAAAATGCGCCCTATTATTAAACACACCTCGAAACCTTCCATATAAACCTGGAATCCCTTATAGTCTCCTACGAATCCATCGACCATTTTATCAACTTCAGATTGGGTAAAAGTCGCATTTGCATCCTCATACGGGTTTGTGAAAAGTGTGGGATCAAGGCCGATGTATGGTTGAAGAGTGAAGTTCCGTCGTAGAGTGTGATAGGAAGGATACGATAGTTTGAAATCGGAGAAAGCCCCGTTGGGCACTTGGGCGTCATCCGATAGGTTGCCCCAGCCACCAAGACCACTGACAGGATCGAAATCCTGGAACATTGTAGACCCATATACATCAGATGCATCTACGTCGGAGGTGATAGAACAAATAAGATTTTTTTACTGTATCTAGTGTCGATAGCAGATATTCACCAGCAGCCCAGTTCCAGTACGGAGAAGTCCCATTGAAACCGCACTTTTCTTTCAATGCATTTTCATACATTTGAACGTACCAACGATGAAAGGGAAGAAATAGACCCGTAAAATGAATCTGAACGATGATCCAGTCAAGATACTGAATGATGTCAGTCAGAGAGAGCTGCCTACGATGTGATTGAGATCCATGTGCATGTAAACAATATCTGTTCTGGCGTTAGTCTCAGATCTAGTTGTCAACGAAGCTCATACTCACCATCGTAGTAAGAGCCTGAGGCGTTCACAGATACAATGTCGTCGGGATTGACGTATGGAGTGAGTGCAGGATCGTGCGGGAGTTCACTCAAACACTGGACGGAAAAACGGGAAGTGAGACCGGGTCATGGTCAATAAGGGTAGAACTTGGAGCATACCTGAACGGCGCTGATCCAATTGGCACGCTCGTCTGTGGACAAGGTGCGCCATTCCCTCCGCACAGCCGGATTGGTGCAATTCGCATGTGCAAAACAGAACAAACCGAAGAGGAAGACCGCACTAAGACCTAGCATCCTGCACGATAATGGGGGCGTGAATTATCCAATGACCTACCCTTTTATCTTCGAAAATTGTGCCGTGTTCATTTGTAGAGGCTTGATTTCGTCGTCGGTCTATTCGGACTTCCGACGATCGTGGATTGTAATTGTTGCTGAAAGTTGTTGATATTTGGCAGTCTTCGCTCTTCCAAAGAGCCCCCTCCCAGCCCCTCCCCCGAATCTCGGAGAAGCGTCGATATGCAAGTTCGAACGAAACGCAATTAACAATCATATATTCATTTGCGAAATTCGGGAGTATACAGTAGACGGGTACGAGGCCTTCGGTAGCTACGCCGCGGGCCTTCGTGTTACCTACATAGTAACCCAGGCCTTCCGTAGGTCGGAGAGGGACTGTGCCGAAACGATGCCAAGGCTGAATGGCTAAAATCTGGGCTGAGTTCACATCTGTTCACATTGTATGCAGATCCAATTTCTTCAGTGGAGTCTGAGCATGCGGCATGTAAGCGCAAAACAGCATGAGATTATGCTTTTCTATACCCTTTGAAGTTGGAAGCCTCGTAAGGGCTACGGAGAGCTCTGAAGTTAAATTGTAAAACATGTCCGTAGTTGAGATGGCCACATACCAAAATAAAGGCATTGTTCGAAGGATGGGTGGGAAGAGACTGTTTCGAATATGGCGCATGCGGCACGAGTTGTAATCTTTGTCGCAAGTTGGTGGCGGTAAATCCTGTGGTTTGACGGGGTGGAAGGTTAGTACCAGCTGAAACTACGTAGTGTACGAACGGCTAGCCTAAGTGTAAGATAAAGAAAGAGGAATGCGAATGAATTTTCAAACGAAGTCGTGAAGCAAACACGTGCCTCTTGCTCATCGCGCTCATTGATGTCGATGAGCCGCTACTCGCATTTTCCCCTCCTCTTCATCCCTCGCTTCATGAAAACATGAAAATTAATCTAGGCCCACCCTCCTCTTCCCTATTCATCGATTACACTTGGTATCTTTGGGTCTCCTCCAAACCGTTTCCTCACTAGACCCGATTTACCTTGTGTACTGGAATTGCTCCATCCTCGGAAATGATGCGGACGCCGGCCGCAAGCGGCGCCAATTCCATCCGCAAATCATTCAATGAATTTGCTGCAATGTTTGGCACTTTGTCAACTCTTCCAAATTCTCTTCGTATGAAACAACCTATATATATAGAAGTTATACCACCTTCCATTTCTCTGTTCACACCTCGATATGGAACTTGCTTTATACTTGGGATGGGAGAGTTTCGATGATGTTCAAATGTTCACACGCGGACAAAGCAGAAGTTATTCTGCGCTTTTTCAAAACTCTTCCATAGCCGCTGCGGCCCATCAAGAGTCGCGACGATCGGTACAATTTCCCTGATTCCATAGCTGTTTTTTTGATGTCATGTTCCGGCTCAGCGCGGGAGGTGGGTTCTTGATGTCACTTCCTCCACCAGGTTAGCCTGCCTCAACCTATGTCCGCGTATTGCGAAAAGACCAATTGTGGCTCGCTCCCAAATGCTAGACGCTTTCCAGTTTGTCCTTCAAGAAACATATGTAGTATCATAATCTATCATGATGCCCTTGTATGTGGACGCGACAATTTGAACTTCAGCCTCGACTCGGACGACATATAAATGTATATCATCCATATGGTTCAAGACGTTGAAAGGTATGTGGTGCCAATGTGGTGCTCCAACTGACATGAATCCGTTATGGGCCTTTATGCTTATTATGGTTGTTAATGTTCCGATGTTTTTTTTTTTTACCTGAGTCCCGGTAACACTTGTCCGATGGGTTATGGCTGCAATTAACTGTGAGATACTCAGGAGATACTGAAATCCTTTTACTCGAATGCTTTCACTGCTGATTCACTAATTTAAATCAATCTTCTCCAGGTTCTGTCACGTTCTGTGTCTCTAGTCATCTAATCGCATGCCATCCAGCCGCTGTGACCTGGTAGTTTGTCTAATTTATTCCGGATGGAAACCTAATCTCTCCGTAACTTGCGTTAACGTTTTCTTCCATCTGACTCGCGACTTTAATAAGTGGGACCTTTTCAGCCCTTCTATTTTCAAGATGGCTGACGTTGATGTCTTTATTATCGGAGGGAAGCAGCGTTTCTGCACTTCTCGTTCCAACTTGCGGGCGAACCACGTAGATATGGTTTCCTCCCCAAAAATTTCTGTAAGTATAGATCAACGCTTCAAAAATGACTCAAAGCTAGAATTTTCGTTGTACTGCTGCTTCATAATCACCATAACTCCAAACCACCGTAACCAAGACCATTCCGGCGGCGGGGAGTAGGAGGCGGTAAGTGGCGGCGGTGTGAAACTCTAAATTTACTGTTTATGTACACGTGTGATGTTATTTTCATGTACCTTCCGTAGCGCCTCGGTTTTTTACTCAGTCTTACCGCCTCAGTACCGCCTCGGCATGCTTTCCGTATATTTATATTCCCCAATGAGAACTCAATATCTCATTCTTTTCTCTAATTCGTTGATTCCCGGTTGAATCTTTCGGTGACATTCCTTGTCTCCGTAATCTTTGGATCGTACTTTAACCTTCAACCTGGCGCCTCCTCATCTCTCAATATGACCGCTTTGTCTCTTGCTGCTGCCCCAGGCGATTTGCTTCTTGAAATAGCTGCTCATCTTGATTGTCGAGCCGACGTTTTTAGCCTCTGTTTGACGGTAAGCGCTGCTAATCATTGGCACTGCTCACATCTCTAAATTCTCTCCAAACAGAGCAATAGATTCTTCGCTACAGTGTCATCCGTTCTTTATACCTCAGTCACCCTTAACTCCGTTGAACAATGCTCTACCACGTTGAAGATGCTCAGGAATCGCCCGGATATCGCCCGACACGTCCGCGAGCTCATCGTTAGGCCCGGGGCTCTTTCTACATCTGATAATCAATTCAATGCTAGTGAACGGGCTTCTGCAGCAGTCAGGGATGTTGCAATGTCGAAAGCCCTAGATGCGCTGGTGAAGTTTACTTGGGATTTCGATGATTTACCAGTATATGACGACATGTGGTTTGCTCTTCGTATATGGTTCGTGGTATTCTCCCATGATCTATGTTCCTTTACTGATCTTTCGTTAAGTTGCGGTCAGCTTCGATATGTGGGCACCTCAATAGGAACAAGAGTCCCGAACCTTCACAGCCATGTGAGATCTTATAATATCCATTTCAATGATATCTAGGTTACTGAAGGCTGGATGATTGAAGTTATTTGACTTTGCCGACCTTCGAGGATTCTCCTTGTATCTGAAGCGCGCATTTTTTGAAAGTCACCTGGACATTTTCTCGGATGGTAAATATACGAGGTTCCCAAAATTTGGATGAACATTGATCAGACATCGCAGAGCAACAACCTACTTCACGGAGATTCTGGCACATGCTTATGAAGCGGTGTCCCAACCTTCAAGAACTAGTCATAGACGGTGTCTCACCGTTCCCTGTCGACGCTCGGCCGCTATCCCATGCACGCTGGCCAAACCTCCGGCGGTTAGTTTTGGGTGACGTTGCCGTCGATTGGCTCCCTGGAGATGCGCTGGCCGCACCCGATGCGAAGAGTCCTTTCATAGAGTTTCTGGAAGCGCACCCCAACTTGCAAACGTTGGGCCTTTCGAGATCCAATGTCAGCCACACTCGACTGGCAACCATGGCTCCCGACACCGTCAAGCTGCGCTCATTCACTGGCACGCTAGAGCAGCTTCAATCGATCCCCCACATGCACAAATATCTAGATTGCGTTGCCTTTCGAGAACCAATGCGAACAAGAGACGTCACCGCGCTGGCAGTAGCTGGTCTACTTCAGAAATTGACTTCATTGACGAAACTCAAGATTTCATTCATGCTGCATTCCATGTATGATAGCGGGAATTTACTACGTTCATTAATCGCTTCATGTCCCAACCTTACACACCTCGAACTAGCATGCGGCCATAAGCCATCCTTCCAGCTAGTATGTTTTTCCCTCGATCCCCTCGGCCGATTACTCACAATGCTGTTCTGTAGGAGTTATTCGCCAAAACGATTAGAGGCTTTTCGAAACTCCGCGTTCTACACTTGACCCTTGTCAAATATCCTGGAGACGATACCCTCGCTACGGGAGCTGCACGGATTGCGATGACCAACCCCAGAATACAACATTTTTCCTTGACTTTCTTACCGCCAACTTACCCATTCGGTTTTCCGTTTCCTTTCTTGACTTTCCTGCCGTTTCCATATCGGTCAAGGGATTCGGGTTCGTTCACACTTACATGCGACAAGCATGGCCTGCCGCAAACACTTCGTGGGTTTGAACGGCGACGATTGCTCTGGCCGTTTGGACTGGGGCAAACTTACCGGATGCGGAGATATATCAACGATCTTCGACCTGCTGGTTCTCCAGGCAGGCGGCAAACAGGCTTCCAGGGAATAGTTGAGCTACTGTCCGAGAATTCCGCTGCAGGGGAGGAATTGCGGATGTTGTTGTTCTGCGGACTGCTGGTCTTTTTAGCTATTTGGGGATGCTGGCTAGGGAATCGCAATCACGGTAAAGACAGTACGTTATGACTCGCCTGATTCTCCTCCGGCTATTTTCCATGATTTGGTCTGGATGTTTCCACCATTGGACGTACACTCTTATAATTCCCCTTATTCTTTTATTTTACATATAATAGTCAGTTATCTGATAAACTATCGTGTTGTACCTGCTCTGTATCTCTGCTTAACTTAGACACAACGTGGATGAAAATGCTTTGCGTTTCTAACGAAAACTACACATTGACACAACAAGATAGCAGAATCAAATTTGTAAAGACAGTCGATATGAAAACGTATAGATACGGCTATTAGATATGATGGCTCAAGATGATACTCTACTCTGGGCTCCATTGAGGAATTAGTACCTAAAAGCATGACCCCATGAGTGACAGATAGGCAAATTGGAAGTAAGCAAAAGCGAAGTTGAATCACCGCAATGGCCCCAACAAAAAGGCGAATAATTATCGGGAGCCAAGGGATACAATCAAGACCTGGCCAGCGAACCGATCAGCTTTTGATTCACACCCGCTCGTACATCCCGACAAGGGCCTCAAGATACCGAGAAGATAGAGGAAACGAACGCACATTTTGTATGCCATGGTGGTTGACGCAGGGTCTTGTACACTCTGGTATGTTATTGAGATATCTAAATCTCGGTTGTTGCGCTGATTCGGTGCACACGTCAAACGTCCGGAGATGGCGTCCCCTTCTGAGACGGTAATAGTATTCGGAGTGTAAAACACAGTTTGCCTGCACGAAATGTTGAATCAATGAACATATTCGACACCATGACTGTGGAACAGACTCACTTCCAGTGCGTGTACTGCGCGTGAGGGCCAGTTGAAAACTTAACCTTTTTGTGTGTGCATTCGAAAGATATATCGAACCAAGCGAGGAACGCATGGGCATCTAAGATACGTACGCGAAATGACAACGCGGAAGAAGAAGGCGTGGGGGTTATGCTTACAATCGTTCCGGGTGGCTCGTAATGTGAAGGGGACCTCAAACGTAAGGTCTTCCTTTTTCGCAGTGAGCAGATCAATGTGCTGCCAAGGAAAAGTCAAAGGACGTATGACAAGAAACAACGGTAAACATACCTTGATCATGCAAGGATCCGTAACCACCGACTTCAAATCGACAGTGTCCACCAGCGGCTCTCGCAAGGCGATGTCTTTGATGCAGGAATAGTCGAAACCATATACATTATCCCAGACTAATGTCTGAGTGAGCATTCGCAATCAGAGCCCTTCTCTCCACGTTACGCACAGTTGATTTTTTCTTCCTTATAGTCCTGATCCTCGATCGCAGCAAGGTACATCGTAGCGTTGTCAGGGAATATGAGCCCTCCAGGTTTGAGGTATTGGTCCCGGGCAAGAAGAACAGTGTCGAGCATAGATTCGTAAAGAAGGAAGTACCCCATCCATTCGGATATGATAATGTCAAACTGTTTTATAGGAAGATCAGATTCTTCCAGTTTACCCTTGACGAGGGTGATTGCTGGATGGATGATTGTGAGTAAGGGTCAACTGGGTATTCTGAACGTGGAGACTGACTTTTTGAAAACCCATTGGCATCAATGATTTTTTGAGCTTGGTCGATGATATTCGACATATCAATCTAAAAATATTCCAGTAAATGCAAAATCATCATGTACAGAATGTGTGTCAGCGTACTCCGACCACATGAGATGCGCCAGCTTTTGCAGCAAACATGCTGAGGATTCCAGTACCACATCCAACATCTAGCACAGTCTTTCCTTTGAACAGATGAGGGTTGTTTATAATCGCACTGCGATAAGATCCTGTCCGGACTGAATCTTTGAGCATTTCTTCGTGGATTCCTGAGCAGAGTCGATGAATTTATATGTAAGCCACTCTTGGGCATCTAAGGGGAGCACACCGTACCAAAATGTGCGTAAGAGTCGGCATAGCTATTGCAGTGAAAAAGGAAGAATCAGAATGAGATCCCACGTCATTAAACGTGTCGGAATGGGCGCAACTAGTCTTTTGAAGTCATGTCGTGAGGAACTTCTGAGGTTGAAGCCGTGGTGTCCATTTTGAAGTGTAGATCGATGTGTATACGCTATGTACAGATTGAACCCCAGGAAGGCAAACGAAAAAAAATGCTTTCACGTGCTGAAAGGCGCTTATATTTGACGCTGGCGTGGAGCAGTGTAATTGGTGAAACATTTGTCAGTTGAACATTCTTTCTTCTTTACACCCATCTTGAAGCTTGAACGTTGAACCTCGCAGATATTATGGTACGTCCTCTTTTGACCTTGAGTGCTACCTCTGTTTATTCTGAACCATCAGACTCATAGCGATAATCCCCCCTCATATGATTCGTTAAAGGAAGGTAGCGATGGTACGTGTTCATTCAGTTTCACCGAATCTCCTTTTATAAATTAATCTGTAGTCCCGAAACCAGACGAGAATAGGGACAATAAGCATACCCCTCAACTCCATTCCATGATACCTGGCCCTTCATCTCATTATATCCATCCCGGTACCACAATAGGACCTTCTCCAGTACTATATCACTACCGCAACCCTCTCACACAACAGACCGTTGTTTCTCTTTTACCCCCAGATCACCCCGAGATGATATGCCTCCAATCTGGGGAGCATATTACCCAGACGCATTTCGGTATCCTTGGTGAGCTACAGCTTTACCCCCCAAGTCAATCGAGAACTAAACACAGCCCCCGCTTGTCAGGCATCCTTGCTGCGGTTTTTTGGTTTCCTCTTGGTGTCGGTCTCTGCCTCTTGGATCGCAGAGTGAAATGCAGACGTTGCGGACAGGTGATTGAAGATGGTATGTGCGCTTAGGTGTCCCAGCACAGTCATGTGGTCGGTTTCCTCCTCTTTATATTTTGACTGCATCGGACTTGACTTTGTATGATACACACGACTCATTACCTGTACCTCCGTTCCTGATTATACAATTCTATGGATAAGTGTTGTGTTTAATCAGTAAGACTAGCTTGGCACAGTATAAAATTGAGGTATTCTCGAATTTTGACCCGTAGTGCCACTGCCGATACATAATGAAGATATGATTTAACGAAACTGCATTGTGGAAGATCGTAAGCTGCAGCAAGATTGGGCTTGAAATCTTACTGGGAACGTACTATGTAACACCTCACTGAAAATAATTCGAGGCCTCTACACAGGTGCACCCTGATCTGGTAATCGCTCGATTGCGTATCGTCGTTTGACAATATACATCAGTGGAATACCAGGTATTTGCCGTATCCGCCGTCGAAGTTCTCTATCGCAAGTGGCGACGATGTAGCATTTATGCGCATTTACACGTTGAACAAGACAGTCATCGGCGTATGTGCCGGAATGAGTACATGTTAATCGTTCGAAGCGAGGGTCCCGAGCAACGCTGAGGGAGAATGAGAACAAATTTCAGAATGTAAAGGCTACTCACCGCAGTGCCACTCGATACTTGTGTCCGAGCTTTTCTAATTCAGCCATTACACAGTCTGTCACGCATGGTATACCTGATCTTTCTTGATGAATTTCTTCCAGAACGGTATGCGGACGAGACTCACATTTCGCATACAGACAATCCATCATTCCGCTAATGAGTTCTAATTTGTTTTGCAAGCTGAAATTTATGAAGTTGGTGTCAATTAAAACTCGGTAGGGAGGTACGAGGGATGTATTATGGGCCAAGAATAAGGAAGAAGCTACTGGGGCACTAGAAAGTCGAATAAGGATGTGAGCGAGTTCAGAGGTTGAATAGCAGCATACACGCGTCGGACTGCCTTTTCTTTTAGATCCTGCTCCTTTTTCTGTTGCTTTGCCTGATTTTCTTTCCTAAACATACGTATGAGTGTGGTGATTCCTTGTTGAAACTTATTCAATCGAGACTTGCAATCGTATATCGTTTGGATTGAGCATCCGCTTGACAAGAGCAAACTTCTTCGTCTTTTTTACTTTACCCTGATTAACATCAGTCCATGTCAGTGGACAACAAATCATCTGCTGCTCACCATTTTCCACGACGTCGAGGAACAAAATTTCAATGACAAAGGCGCCCAGAGCGCCACATAATCAGGTGATTGATCATACGTAGTTATCTCAGTCTGAAATTTTGATAGTGGACTGCTGGTCATAATAAATACATTCTACTGGACCCACATGCGGATTCTAACTATGCAGAGTTACTGTTGGAAAAAGACTTTTGACGATCATCAGTTACTCAAAGCGTGAATACTCTGGTGACAATGTGGCACACATCAAATTTGTAGAATACTACTCGAGTATTGAATCTGATGACATCGGCGTCCCATCTTCTCTTCTTACCATGATGAACATATCTGCGCTTCGACACAACGCTGAACACAATGAACCAGCGAGCTCCGAAAGCGAAGAGGGAGAAGAGTGCGTCGTTCTTAGTCTCTCAGAATTTTTCGTTGTTAACGAAAGTCGAAGGTTGACTCCTTGGCCAGAGCACGTTCATGAAACTGCGCTCTCCTATTCGCCTTACGCGTCCTCAGCGCAAAACCAATGGGCCAGCTATGAGTGGTCGAATAGAAATGGCAAATCTATATCTCGAGACCTTCCAAAGGACCAACAATATCCTATCAACATTTTTGGACATACTGCTGTGAGCAGTCAATACAATTTTGTACCGTCAATCAAACACTCAGCCATTTTTCGAGCAGGAACAGGCATTTGCCGATTTTCCTGAACCAAGAAATGACTTATCCAGTGGCGAAGACGATGATTTTGCTGCTCATTTCCCGGATACTCGTCCTCGACGACCTCACAGTGCTTTATCTCATTACGCGGTATCCAACGAGCGTCACTCTCAAAATGAATCTCCGATATCCCCTAAGTCCTCGAACTCAAATTTTCGGCCAATCTTCCATGAGCCGTTCCAATCTCACTCTTATGAAAACGCATTCGGAGGCGCAAGTTCATCCCGTGGTGACGCTGCTCCTTTTCTAGAGTCTACCGGCCCAGGATTATCTAGAATGTCGATTGGGAGTTACCCAGACGATGAAACCGGTCGCAGAAGAAAACAACTGTTTGACAACGAAGAAACGGTTTCACAGTACCTGGACAGTCCAGTCGTCTCGTATCCGCTATCCGATCGCTCCCCGGGCGGAATTAGCGCAAAAGTCAAAGGCAAACAACGATCCTACGAGGATGCTGAGGATTCTGCCATTCCCAATGTGCAAATGTCCGGTCTTCATTTGGGAATTGAAATGTCCACGGGAACTCGTACTTCGCCTCGATTAGAGTTAAAAGATGATGATAGGAGGAATGCTCGGTTCCGTAGCTCACCAACCGGATCGGTGTATCTCGATGAAGACGACGTAGAGGAAGAGTTCGATTGCCAACGAACGGAGACACGCTCAAGAAAATATACCTCGCAGTCTTCTGCCACTGGTGGTCGCCTTGGTAGTTCACGCGCAGCTGTATCTAGATCGGGCAAACGTCCTGTCACATCAGATGAAGAGGATGAAAGCGCTCTCGATCAATCCGCAGACGCTCTGCCTACGACCATCGTTTCGCCCACAAAGCCCAGCGGAAAGAAACGCAAAGTCAATCGTTATCCATGTCCGGTTCCATTATGCAAGGAGACTTTTACCAGGAGAAACGATGTCAGGCGGCATATCAAAAACGCAGCGGTTCATCGAGATTCTCCAGAAGCTTTGGCTCTTCTTGGTGAAGTCGTTGGAGCAGGAACTCGCTGCAAATACTGTAATGCTGATTTATCGCGATCCGATGCGAGAATGCGCCACGAACGCGCATCTGCATGCGGCAAACGGACTACACAGAAAATGAAGGACCAGATGCTTCTGAAGACTTGAAGAGTGTGTCATGTATCGGTTCTTCATCAACTCTGTCTAATAAAGCCTTCATAGATCCTACATATCTTATAGATCATTATTGTTCTCAAGATTATAACTACATTATAAATATATGAATCAACTCTATCAGTCATCGGCATCTACATTGTTGACCATATGGAATGTTTTCTGCTGTGCTTCGTAACCTACGTTCCATAAAGCCTTTTTTCCTCCGGTGATCAGTAAATTCCAGACTGATTGTTTGCAGTGCCGGGCAATATTGCAAGCACTGCACTTTCGGTACGCTCAGGGCTTCGAATTAACCCTTGTTTTAATCCCCTGACCTTCGTGGCTTTCTGTCGCATTTTGAAAATGTTAGTGAATGTCTCTCCGTTTAGTCCGGAAAATAACTTGCTTATTGGCCCTCTAGGATCTTTTTTGTGCTAACCAAGCTTGACCAGGCTATGTTAATCAATCTATGGCTGATTGTTTCTTACCCGTGCAGAATCACGTCGTATTCTGCAAGCATCCAGTGTGACCGTTCCGTTCTCTGTACTGACATCCGCGTGGAATACGAATACAGGTAAATTCGGACACGAATGTCTCCGATCCCGAATTTCAACTCTTTCTGCTATCTCTTGTGCTGCCTCGAGGCTAGAGAAGAAACCTAGGCAAGCTTCTCGAGTTCAGTCTTGTTTATGTTGCTAAGCTAACTTGCCACCATATCGGAATAGAATACGGTCCTACATTGTGGCGAAAACCTCGATATGTAAGCTATCTATAGAATTTCACAACGTTCAGGCAGTGTTATAATTCTCCTGACCTACTTACGTGCTCAGTGGCAAGGTCGGATGACCAGCGGATGACCTGGATTATCTTTCAAGAAGTCAGAGACATACTATACATCAAATTTTCGGTCCAGCAGTCTGGCGTGAGCACCTGAAAGACTGATTGGCAGCCTGCTCTCAGTGGGTGCTTGTGGATAGTCGCCACATTCACTGCTCTGGAACCTTTATTTTCGTATGTCTTCCTTTCCGTCATGCGGGTTCCGAAACTGATGTTGGTGCCAAGTTGGTGCAAGAATTATGTCTCCTCATGGCGCAGATCACTCCGGCCCAGCTCTTCCATAGCCCTTCTATATCCAGGTACTTTCATCTAGAACGTAATTCCCAAGGCACGCGCCCGGTATATAAGGCCTATGGTCAAATCTGTGGACGCATCTTCGTTCCCTTCAAACTTAACCAAGTACCTTACTAGTCGCCTCGTTTAATCTTTATCGTAATATCGCAATCATGGTTATGCTCTCCGCTGAAACTCGCACTGGAATCCAAAGGCGTCGTTCCTCCGCTGCTACTCTTCCTTTTGGCGACGGAATCATAAAAGTACAAACGTCGAAGGCATTGAAACCAATGTCAACACTCCCTGCCGAACTCCCTCTCCTTCAATTTTTCATGGATTCAAATACAGAGCTCGAGGATTACAAGTTAGTCTTCTGGTTATTCGATGTCTTCGGACGAAAGAAACTAATGCTATCGATTCTGCGAAACTTTCGGTTCTCAGATGTGGTAAATATGTGACAGTCGACGGCAAGACTCTTTCAATAGCGGCTATCGTCGCGGCATCTAGACAGGGTACATCTGTCCAATTAGACCAGTCCCCCAGAACGAAGGAAAAAGTCGACCAAAGCCGTAAAACCATCGCGGACAAGGTTGATAACGGAATATCTGTATATGGTACGTCGCTGTCATTGGTTCTCTCACGATATGTTGAAGACTCCCTGTAGGAGTTTCTACTGGATTCGGTGGAAGTGCGGACACCAGAACCGACTCACCTTTGGCTCTTGGACATGCGCTTTTGCAAATGCAACATGCCGGGGTCCTTCCCTCTTCAACCAAAACACTAGATATTTTGCCTCTCCTCGATCCTATGGGATCAGTCATGCCAGAAGCCTGGGTACGCGCGGCCATGCTGGTCCGCATGAATTCTCTTATTCGTGGACACTCTGGAGTTCGCTGGGAACTCATTGAGAGAATGAACCAAGTTCTATCAGCAAATATAATTCCCGTTGTTCCATTGCGAGGAAGTATATCGGCTTCCGGAGGTACGTTTTCCGACCGGCTGCTTGCGCGAAAGAGCTAAATAGTCTCCCTGAAGACCTTTCTCCTCTTTCGTACATCGCAGGAACACTTTGCGGAAATCCCTCAATCCGAGTGTTCGATGGACCTTCCGTATTTGGGTTCCGGCAAATGGTCTCAAGTCGCGAAGCTCTTGCACGACACCACATCGCACCCATACCATTGGCTTCGAAAGAGCATCTCGGAATTCTGAATGGCACGGCTTTCTCTGCAGCGGTGGCTTCTTTGGCGTTGGACGACGCGGTCAAATTAACACTGTTGTCTCATGTCCTCACTGCGATGGGAGTTGAAGCTCTCTGTGGCACAAGAGGATCTTTCGATCCTTTCATCCATGATGTCGCTCGTCCCCATCCTGGCCAAATAGAATCAGCGAAGCTCATCTGGAACCTTCTTGAAAGCAGCCAGTTCGCAGTCCTTAAGGAAGAAGAAGTCACAATCGAAGAAGACGAAGGCACACTTCGACAAGACCGCTATTCTCTTCGTACAGCCCCTCAATTTTTAGGACCTCAAATCGAAGATCTGCTTGCGTCACTTGCAACGGTAACGAAGGAATGCAACTCCAGTAAGCTAAAATCAAATTGAACCTCCATCATGGTTTTATTCTAAAACTCACAACAGCGACCGATAATCCATTGGTCGATGGTACGACTGGTCATGTACATCACGGCGGGAACTTCCAAGCCATGGCTGTCACCAATGCCATGGAGAAGACCCGTCTATCGCTCCATCATATCGGAAAGTTGATGTTCGCCCAATGCGCAGAACTCATGGACCCATCCATGAACCGTGGACTCCCCCCTTCGTTGGCATCCACTGACCCGTCTTTGAACTACCACGCCAAAGGGATAGACATTGCAACAGCTGCATATGTGAGCGAATTGGGTTATCTAGCCTCACCGGTATCCACACATATTCAATCCGCGGAAATGGTCGGTTCATTTTTCAATCTCGAAGTTCTACTTATCTTATCTGAACTTGTACTCCCATATAGCATAATCAAGCAGTCAAGTAAGTAGCATTCCTTTGTATCTGGGATTCCATTCAAATCATCTTCGACATCTCTAGTTCTCTTGCATTGATCTCAACGAGACAAACCTTGACTTCTTTGGACGTGCTATCAATTCTCATGTCGTCGTACCTATACGTTATTTGTCAAGGTAAGATCTCAAATATCCATATGTTCTCGTTTGGGGCTTATTCTTCCTGGTACTCTAGCGCTGGATCTGCGCGCTTTACAGCACGAGTTTTTAATCGGACTAGCCAGCATATGCCATGAAGAAGTACTCGCCTCTTTTGGCTCTGTGCTCCCTCCATCTGAATTTTCTGTCGTCGAGCAACACGTGCGCAAAGCTGCTATAGCTACATTTGAAAAGACCAGTACGCTAGATTTGCATGAAAGAATGCATAAAGTTGCAGCCTCCAGCACTACCGTCCTCGTCGACTTCCTCACTTGCTCTGTCAATGCAGATGCCGCATCTTCACTGGTCCATATTCCCGAATTTCGTCGCTGTTTCTCGGAAAAAATGGCTCTCCTCATGGTCGACCTCCGTGAAGCTTACTTGTTTGGAAAACGCGGGCCTGCTCCCGCTAGTCCATATCTCACCAAAACTAAACCAGTGTATGAGTTCGTCAGACTGACACTAGGTGAGTGCGGTTTACTATTTCCTCTGCCGTTGTTGATCTCTCCTTTGATAGGAATTCGCATGCACGGGTCTGAAAACTACAATCGCTTTGTTAACGGTCACGGTGTCGACGAATCCACTGTTGGTGAGGCAGTGTCTCTGATTCACGAAGTAAGGATTTGTTCACATTATCTTTGTCTTCCTCTGATCATTTGCCTCAGGCTATTCGTGACGGAAAAATGCAACACGCCATGATTGCCTCCCTTATTTGATTCTTGATTTTCTTGTTTTTTAAATCATACTTATCCATATATCATTACTTCAAATCGGGTTTCCCTTGATAACCTGATTATAATAACAGATAATAGTAATCCCGGGAGGCTTGAAGCATTCGTCTTTTTTACTTAACTGTTGCTAATCCTTGGAGGTACAACTTGGCTTGAGGCCCTGTTCAATATATATCATTTGACAAAACGCTTTCGAGTTTGAGTTCTTCAGCAGATGGCACGTCGCATATTCCATGATGTTTGGTTTTCAGCTCGCTATGCTCTTTCCAAGTAGTATGGTGGGTGCGCGGGGCTGGTCCACAGGCTGAACCTTGATATCTAGATGCTCTATCTTAATGACTGAGCTGTTCTATTATCCGGTCGATCTTATCTTATGGAGCTTTGAGAGTGGGTTGGACCATGTGCATGATCAGTCAAGAAATCGAATCCCGATCCGTTCTTCAGAGACCTCTTTCATGAACCGACAAGGCTTAGATTGTAAAATTGTGATTGTGGGAGCAGGATGTTTTGGAATATCGACCGCCTATTATCTACTCACTAGAGGCTTTCAAGATATCACGATAATCGAACGATCTAACGAATTCCCAGCGAAGGATGCAAGTTCGAATGACATTAATCGAAGTCGGTGACCCCTCACTAAGTTTCTTTCGAGGAGCACTACTAATACCTACATGTAGTTGTCCGCACTTCTTACACCGATCCTTTTTATGCCAAGCTCGCAAAGGAAGCTATTAAGTCATGGAAGGAGGATGTGGATATCTGGGGAGATAGTTATCATGAGTGATGATATGCGGTTATCAATCTAAATTTATCGTTAACGATATCCGTTTCTGCCCTATAGGTCTGGCGTCCTTCTTATAGCAGGAAAATATGCAGATGAAGCTTACTTGAATGAAGTGCAACAAGGGTTGCGCCTCACACAATTCGAACGCTTTTCAATGGTCCATCAGAGTTTTCCTTCGAACGCTGCTGTCTATCTACCTGAAGATACCAAAGGATATCTCAACCATGACAATGGTTGGGTCGATGCTGGCAAGGCTACCTTTCTTCTCACAAAGAAAGTGATAGCTCTTGGCGGCAAGCTCATTCTAGGAAAACGCGCCACTAGACTGCTGCGGAAAGGAGGTATCACAGAGGCTGTAGAGTGCCATGATGGTACAGTTGTCGGGGCATCTCTCGTGGTTATTGCTGCAGGCCCATGGAGTCCCTCGATCTTTCCTGAACTAGAATACAAGGATAAATCGCTTGCAACTGGGTATGAGTGACAGTATTCCGTCTGCGGTCGCAGACTCAAATTCATATGGCAGACAATGTGTGGCCATGGTTCAGCTTTCACAGGAAGAAGCTGATATATACCGCAACGTTCCAGTCGTTCTCAATTACTCTACAGGGTTTTACTGCTTTCCGGTGAGTTGCTAATAAATGGCATGTATTACCCTTTGTTCAAGTTTTACAATGTTTCACAATTACAGCCCACGAAGGATAATATCGTCAAAATTGCGATCCATGCACCTGGATTCACCCATACTATTGACAATATCTCTATCCCGCGCACCGTGACCACTCATCCGGAAGATGGTCTATTCATACCAAAGGCATTTGCCCAAAGATTGCGAGATGAGTTTGCAGCTGTGTATCCAGAGCTTGCGAAGAAGGCTTTCTCAAGTACTAGGCTCTGCTGGTAACTTAGAACATTATTTTTGCATGAGTGTCTCATCGTTCTCTGTAACTTAACAGGTATAACGATTCTCCCGATGGAGATTGGATCATTGGACGGCATCCAACCGATAGTTCGATATTGTTTGCAACTGGGGGGAGCGGGCATGCATTCAAGGTCAGTTCCCCAAAATCTGAATTCAAGAAACAGAAGCCCATTTTTTAAAGTTCTTGCCTGTCATTGGCCGTATCGTTGCCGATGCAATACAAGGTACTTTGGACTCATTGGTTGCCGAAAAATTTGCATACGATCGCGAGATAACTCACGTCGACGGTTCTCGAGATGGAACAGGAATGGTTCGCGAAGAATTGAATGTGAATGATCTTTGTGGGCAACAATTCGCCAAAAACGAAATTTTGAGCAGCTCGGGAGGACGTTGGGACGTGCGAGGGGAGAGGGGAGAGGGGGCGAAGGGGTAGAGTAAAAAGGTCGAAAGCTATGATGGGCAAGGCAGACGCGGAGGAGAGGGGTAGGTACAGAAGCAGAGCGAACTCAAAAGTTTAGTGTTCAGCGGTAGGTTCTGTGCGATACAGTGACTGGTATCATCTGGATATCCATGCGTACGCGCGGGATAATATAAATGTGCTATCGAATATTTTCTGAGTCCTGGTCAGGTCTTGGTTAACTCGCGCAATCCTGACGATGCAGATAATGTAAATCCCTGTAAAACCTCCATCCGTATCGGGCAATGTATCTGGAGCCTGCAACGAGTCACGGCGCTGAAGCTAGCTCCATTGAGGACCACGCCAATTCCCCCTCTGCATCCTACACCTACACCTTGCCAGGATTTGAAATTTTCTACAGACACCATTATTTTCGGAATCGAGACTACTATAAATATAAGTAGATTATGATACAGAGCTTGTGCGCTCTTTTGGATCGAAGGATCCGCTGAGATCTCCATTAAACCCGCGAGCCAACAAATTCTCTCCATGACTTCACTTCCGAGGGTATACGGCCTTCAACGTAGCCTTTCAGGCCACCGTGGGGTATTTTTCTCGCCAGACTTTCGACGAATAGTTGAGCGTTACGAGCATTGTTGAGCAACGGTAACCCAAAATCAACAGCATTTCTAGTGAGCAGTCATGAGTGAATTGGACAAAACAAACAAAATGAAATTTACCGTCGGGCGACATAATCTTCGTCCGTAAAGGACGTAGCTCGAGAATTGGCGAGATTAATGACACATTGAATGTCATATTCGTCGAATACCTCACGCAACTTTCTCTTGTCCTTGGTGGGGAAGAAGATACGTTTGGCTGAGATGTATGGGATATCATTCAAGAATTCTTCGACAACTGGTGATGAACAGTAGAGTTTGAATCCCAACTCGAACAGTTTTTTCGCAACAGAAATCATCTCGGGTTTATTTATGTCACCACCCAAGAGCATACCAGAACCAGCGCTGGGTACTTTAAACCCAGTCGTGCTCAAGGAAGATGCCCAATAGGCTTCGTGTATGTCTTTTCCGAAACTGGCAACTTCCCCTGTACTAGCCATCTCTAGAGTAAGTATTAGTACGAAGTTCGGATTTGAGCCCACAATTGGAACGCCACTCACCCACTCCCAAGAAGGGGTCAGCACCTGGGAGTCGAGTCCATGAAAACTGCGACACTTTTATAGCAGTGTAATCCCTCTTCTGCGCCATAAGGTCAACAGGTTCAGGAACGTCTTGACCCACAATAGCAGCAGTAGCAGTATCAACGAAGTTGCGACCGAGAACCTTGGATACGAATGGGAATGACCGTGAGGCGCGCAAGTTACATTCAATAACCTTAAGCTCCGCTTGTTCGTTCGCTGCACTGGATTTTTTAATGATCTGCATGTTGAAAGGTCCGGAAATCTTGAAAGCGGAAGCGACCTTTTCAGCAATGACTTTGAGACGGGACATGTCGCTTTCGGACAAGGAGAAGGGTGGAAGGACAAGGGTGGCATCTCCGGAATGAACTCCAGCGTTCTCAACGTGTTCAGATACAGCATGGACCAACAGCTTGCCCTGGTGTGCAACGGCATCAACATCGATTTCTTGAGCATCGTCAATGAATTTCGTGATAACAACTGGATGGAGAGGGGACACGGAGGCAGCAGCGGAGAGCCTGTAATCGAGGTCTGATTCTTGATGAACAACATTCATGGCAGCGCCGGATAAGACGTAAGAGGGACGAATCAACACGGGGTATCTAGTCACAGGTTAGTAAATAACAGGAAAACTGTCTTTTGTGCCACCTACCCGACTTTGTCGGCAAACTGTTTAGCAGCAGCGACAGTTGTTACTTCTGTCCACTCAGGCTGGTCTACCTCAATGCTATCAAGCACGGAGGAGAATTTGTGTCGGTCTTCAGCATTGTCAATTTGCTCTGGGTCGGTGCCAAGTACATTTACGCCTGTCTTCTTGAGTCGAAGAGCAATGTTCTGCGGGAGCTGGCCTATAGATAAAGACAATTAAATTCAAAACTTTCATGCCGGTCGGGAAATACGCGTACCCCCCACGCTGACGATGACACCTTGAGCTTGTTCAAGTTCGTAGATGTCCATCACTCTTTCGTATCCAAGTTCCTCGAAGTACAACCGGTCGGCCTCATCGAAGTCGGTGGACACAGTTTCCGGGTTATAGTTGATCATGATGGTACGTTTACCCATGTCTCTTAGCTTTCGCGCACATGTCACAGCACACCAATCAAACTCGACACTGCTTCCGATACGGTAAACACCGCTACCAAGGACCATGGTGCCATGTTCATCGAATTCAACATCGTGCTCGGAGGCGTTGTAGGTGGTGTAGAGGTAGTTTGTGTGTGCGGGGAACTCTGCAGCAAGGGTATCGATCCTTTTGACAAAGGGTGTGATACCGAATGACTTCCTGTGCGCACGAACCTGATCCTCAGTTGAAGACACCAGATCAGCAATTTGAGTGTCAGCAAAGCCCATACGCTTCGCACGAGTCATGAGCTCAGCATCGATATTTTCAAGCGACCCAGCCGCCTTGAGGGTGTGATGGGTTTGAACAATGTTGTCGACCTTGTACAAAAACCACTGCGATACTATTAGAAATCATTCAACGTTCTGTGTCCGAATGCCTCACCTTGTCAATCTTGGTCAAGTCGTGGAGTTGATCTATCGTGTAGTTTTTCCTGTACATGGCATACGCAATAGCGAACAGGCGCATATCGGTAGGCTGAGTCAAAGCATTATCCAAATCCTCGGGCTCAATGTAAACCTCAAAACCTTTCCAGCGGGGATCAACTTGTCTGATAGCTTTTTGAAGACTTTCCTCGAAAGTACGACCGATGGCCATGACTTCTCCAACGGATTTCATAGCTGAACCAACTTGACGGTTCACCTGCGAAGAAAATTTGGCCAAGTCCCATTTTGGAATTTTGGTAACGATATAGTCCAAGGAAGGCTCGAAGCAAGCAGTCGTAGTCTTGGTGACAGCATTGGGAAGTTCCGGCAAGGTGTACCCCAGAGCTATCTTGGCTGCTGTGTAAGCAAGGGGATAGCCTGTAGCTTTGGAGGCAAGGGCACTAAGGATCATATTGAGCGAGGAGGACGGATCAGGGAGAGGAAAAGACATTACCTTGATCGACTTAGGCTGTATGGAAAATAATGAGTAGGAGTTGTCGTAAAAAGATGTCAGCTCCTACCGAGCGTTAACTTCAATCACACAGTATTCCCTGGATTTCGGATTCAAGGCGTATTGGATGTTACACTCTCCAACGACACCGAGATGGCGAATAACTTTGAGAGCAGCAGTCCGAAGCATATGATACTCATCATCTGGAAGGGTTTGGGAGGGAGCGACCACGATAGAATCACCAGTATGTGTGCCAAGGGGATCAAAATTTTCCATGTTACAGCAGATGATTGTATTCTGAGGATCAGAGATAAAAGACGGTAAGAATTTCGAAGGGAGAACGACGTACATCAGCACCGTCCCGAACGACTTCATATTCCAATTCTTTCCAGCCTTTCATACTTCGTTCTATCAGTACCTGGGGACTCAGACTAAGACTTTTCGCGGAAAGGTCGCGCAATTCATCGGGGGTGTTTGCAAACCCTGAGCCTAATCCGCCGAGAGTAAACGCAGATCGAAGAATGACAGGATAACCAATTGTTTCTGCGGCAGCGAGGGCAGCATTGACTGATGAAACTGCCGTGGATTGAGCAACCGGTATATCAATTTCTGTCGGGTACACTGAGATATCTATGTTTGAAAATCGATAAAGAGAATGAACCTTTGAGAGCCTGGACGAATAGATCACGATCTTCCGAAACTTCTAGTGTCTTGATAGGTGTACCGAGGACTTGAACGCCTAATCGTTCCAGAACACCCATTTTATCCAATGCAATACCAACATTCAGAGCACTCTGGCCGCCGAAAGTCAGAAGAATACCATCTGGTCGTTCTTTTTCCAAAACGTATGCAACGTAATCAGCAGTAATGGGTAAAAAGTAAACCTCGGAAGCCAGTTGGTGAGACGTCTGCCAAGTCGCAATATTAGGATTGATTAGCACTGCCTGCACGCCCTCTTCGCCCAATGCCTTTAATGCCTGCGAGCCAGAATAATCGAATTCTCCGGCTTGCCCGATGGAGAGACCTCCACTACCGACAACCACTACTTTCTGAACGTCAGGTCGTGGCAGTTTTGGGAGGACTTTGGCTGATATTCTTCTAGCCAGTTCTGAGGGTGATTTTAAGACGTGCTCCCCGTCTTTGAGGGCGTATGAGCCAACCGCAGGAGCAGCTACGGCACGTAAAGGATTGGTGGGTGCTATGGCCCCAAGAGAGACGCGCGATTGGTGAAAACATCGAGCTGAAGGTTGAGAACAATGTCGAACCCAGTTGCGTGTCAATTGGGGGCGTAGAAGGCTCATGTTTGAGCAATGCAGCGAGCCCACGCTGCCAGAGCTCTGGTAAAGAGATAGACGAAAGATGACTCGAGACTGACTCGAAAGAAAAAAAATTGATAGTAAAATTCTTTGACGCCGGGGACTTTTATCTCCTTTAGTCTAATCTCTAAGTGATAACCAACATGATAAGTCTCGTGGACCTTATCTGCCACTCCTTGCTTTCCTCAGCTTTCCTCGCTTTCTTCCCTCCACCTCCCATCGCCATCCCCTTGTATTAATCTAACAAGCTTTATACAAAAGCGCACGACTGGAACTCGAGTGGCTTTCCCGGAGATGATGGGAATTGCGTAGATAAATTAAAGCCAATATTAAATGGCCGTTCACAAATGTGTGTTCGTATATGTATCTTCGTTTTATTTACTCAAGTAATATAAGGTGACCATCTGTCGAAAAATTGCAAAACAAAAACAAAAACCAACGCCTCGGTCAAGGAAACCAAAACCTATCAAAACGATGTCGGAGCACCGATGAATTAGGCATGACTTCGTTGACACTGACAGACTAGATGACTTCCCGTAAGGATTATTGGACAGTTCATTTTTTCTAACATTATGAGCGTGCTTGTCCGATCAACGGATTCTGAGCAAAACTTGAGCAGAGCATCTAGGGAGGCATCGGGAGCCCTCTCCAGATGGTTCTGCGCTTGCTTACTGGGCTCACCCACCGGAAAGAGAAAAAATTCCGTTCAACATAAACGGAATCTCATGTGACGAAAGATAACCTATATTAGGCATATCTTCATAGAGTAGAATTTTTTCTCTTTCCATTCAGACCGGCTCGAGAATTATTAGATCTACATAGGCTTATGGGAA
Organism: Lentinula edodes; assembly: GCF_021015755.1. Lineage (NCBI taxonomy): Eukaryota > Fungi > Basidiomycota > Agaricomycetes > Agaricales > Omphalotaceae > Lentinula > Lentinula edodes. The sequence continues at coordinate 444,612 of NW_025764318.1, forward strand.
GCCATCTACCTTCATCCACTGATGTCGAATCGTCGACCCCTCCTAGATCTAGGACTGCTTATGTTATAATACGCTGAACTACTGTGTTTGGGCCGTTATTCGGAACAGCACAAACAATTATGGTCGCCCAAATACAAATATGCTATGGTGCAGTTGGCTTAGTCACCACTAGTTTTGAACAAGCGGACTGACACACTCAAATTTCAGTATTTTTCTTATCTCTCTTACAGAAAGGCTTATAATAGATACAGAAAGAGAACTGTAAGAGCAATTTCTCTCAAAGTAAAAATTGCCCAAGTAAGTTACACACGAATGGCGCACTTCCCAATTGGGAAGTGATTAGGGCTAGGGTTACCACACTCTACTGCACTAAGGGTCAGCTAAGGGTGTCTCAATGTCAGCTCAATGCTCCCTTTTGTCCATTCTGATAACAGGATATATCATCTATACATTGCATCGGGGTGCCAGGGACTCTAGAATACATCAATGAGCTTTATTCCTCTTGGAAATGCACATAAAAACACCTAAATCGCGTCTATAATTTTCAAAATTTTTTCCAAACCCCGAATGGCGCCTGTCCCAAATAGGTGGTGACTAAGCCAACTGCACCATAGGCCTCTCGCACTCTGCTTCAATTTTGCACCTACTTGCTGCTCGCCTTGTCGCCTGATTAGGTGAAATCCATTGATGAGACTGGTCAATGTCCGATAATGAGACTCATTTCATGTCGGAAACTTGAAATGGCGCTTATAATCGGCCCGTGATTAGAATTTGATTAGATGTCGATTACACCGCAATTGTAATCACATTATGACACATCTGAAACTTGAAATGGCGCTTATGATCAGCCCGTGATTAAAATCAGATTAGATGCCGATTATATAATCGCAACAGGATGTTATGATAAGATGATAATCAGATCACTGTACAGCTTTTTGAGTGGACGCTCAATTAGGCAAGGTAGGGATTTCAGACAGGTTTGCCTTTTTTGGCCTCCACAGAAAACTCTTAAACAAAACATTGTTTCCTTTCTAAATGTCTCGCCATAGGGCTGCTCCTAACACAAATAAACGTGAATGCAATATTTGCCATGGCCTATTTGCTCCACAGACCTTTGCACGGCACCAGACTGCTTGCAAACGCAAAATAGAGGAAGAAAAATCTGCGAGGTTATACAGGATGAGGGAAGCACCTTCTGAAACATCAGGTGAGGCTCTGGAGCTCAAGGAAATATGTATATACTCAGTTCATAGCTAGCTTTTGGCGACACACACCCTGAAGCTCAAGAAGATGACCCCGGCGTTGGCAATTTTGAATCAGATACAGACTTGGAACCTATTTATTTCGACAATTATCAAGAGACTTCCACAAGTATGGAAGGGGATAATCATACTCCTAGTAGGTCCTGTACTTCTATACACTTGGTCTTCTACTGACCATAAGTTACCTACTAAGTTCTCGAAGAGTTGGAATCTGAAGAGTTGGAATCGGAAATACAACTGGACGATATCAAAATTGAATATCATCCCAACAGTGGCCGGAAGCCTGTGATTGTACATTTCGATGACTTCGGAAGGAGCGAGGATGTAAACAAAGGATCGATTCCACCAAATTGCACACCATGGCATCCATGGAGGAGCCGTATGGATTTTGAAGTTGCTTCATTAGCGCTTAACTGCCACATGAATAAACAAAAAACCGACAAACTTATCAATTTGATCTATCGCGCTGCCCGTGGTCTTGACGCTTTTACATTAAAAGATCACCAAGAAATCCAGAATACTTGGGACTTAGCAGCTGAACGATTAACAAAGGTTTGTTTTATTAATCCCTCAAAAACAGATATTGATATTTTAACAGTTTCGAAAGACAGAAGTTGTAGTCCGCTATCGTGATCTAGAGCCAGAATCATATGAGCTGTATTACCGACCTGTTTGGGACTGGTTGCAAGAGTTATTACTTAATCGCGATATTGTATCCAAGATGGAATGGGATGCTCGTAGACTCTTCAAATTTGATGGTGGATCTCAGACATGGAAACGTTTCATTGAGGAAGCATGGTCAGCAAATTCATGGTGGTCATTTCAGGTGAGCTCATTAACTATCGCCAGTATAATACTGATCACAAGATACAGAGTAAACTTCCAGCCGGAGCGGTACCACTTTGTGTTGTGTTTTACGCTGATAAGAGCAAACTATCATCGTTTGGTACTGCAAAAGGTTATCCTGTCATTGTTCGATGCGCAAATTTACCCATGGATATCCAGAATGGCTCTGGTATTGCTGGAGATAGGGTCGTAGGGTGGTTACCAATTGTACGCCTAGTTAATCAGCTATTTACGCAGTGTTTGACATCAATCTAGGTTTCTGAAGATGCTGCACATAGTGGTAAGGCCGATTTTGTCAATTTCAAAAACGTTGTATGGCATGAATCGGCCGCGAAGATATTCGAGTCCATGGCAGAGTATTGTCGAACTGGGTATACAATGGTTTGTGGTGATGGAGTTCATCGGTGGATGTATCCTATTGTCCTCATCAAGTCAGCCGATTATGAAGAGCAGTAATTCATATCTATTGTATCCATCGACACGATCTCATGAATATATAGATGTGTCATCTGTCTTACTCGGGGGTTAAAAAGCTTGCACCCATGCGTAAGATGCCCAATTCCACATGACCAATTATTAGACTTTGACAATAAATACCTTGAATGAACTGCGAAGGACACTATCGAAATACTCAATAATGCTAGACAGAAGGCATTAATCTCAAAAGCAGATGAAGAAGCAGAGCTTAAAAAGTATAGTCTGCGACCATGCTTTGTATGTATTAATTTCATCATCATAACTTACTGGCTGACCTCAATTCAAAATTCCTTCTTCAAGCTCGCCCATAGTGATCCATTTGCAGGTGTTTCCTTCGACGATCTCCACTTCCAAGACAGTGGGGTTTGGGGCGATCATATATTTGAACATGCAAAGATCCAAATTGATAATCGGAGTGCAGTAACCAAAATTGATAATCGGTTTGTTTTCAGTTCTTCAAATTTGTTGTATAGCAACAAACTGTCTGTTAGGTTTAAAGAATTTCCTCGCTGGTCCAAACTCAACCATTTCGACACTGGTGTTATGAAGCTATCATTTAATGATGGTAGTAAACACTACGATATATCAAGGGTGAGTTCACGCTAGATTTATTTTCACCATCGCTGTTCATATTACAGATCATTTCTAGCTCTTTTTATTTGCCGCCCATGATGTTATATCAGAAAAGGAGAACAAAGCTGCCTATACGCTTCTCAAAGTCATGCGGAAGTACATCAACATGATCATGTATTCGGGACTGAACGTACAGACTTCTGATACAATAGCACTTGGCCATGGTGCTATCAAGAATTTTGTAGATATGCTCAAGGTTTGTGCTCTTTCGAGAATCTGACAAATCTAATGCTTTACCTACAAATAGGTGTACATATCGCTCTCACCTGATGTGAATAAAACATTCAATGTCATCAAGGTACATTACCACCAGCATCTCTACGATGACATTGAGAACAAAGGTGTTTTACGTAGAATGAGTACCAAACCAAATGAGAAGTTTCATGGCCCTTTACGCAAAATTTACCTTCGACAAACAAATTTCAAGGACACAGCAAAACAGGTATATATTTGTAATTTGTTTCTTATATCTTCTGTGCGTCTAAGATCACCGGATTCTTAGATTGTACGGTTTGAGCATCAGAGCGTTGTTGCTACCCTCATACAGGATGAAATCCAAATACTGGATAGATATAAGCATGGCGATCCAGAGCTCCCATCAGATCTGGAGACATCAATCGACAATGTCCACTTCACATTAGGCTCAAAATTGAAGCCCGTTTCCTTTGCTCAACTTGAGGGTGAAGATCTTATATTTGCACGAATACATATCCGCTTGGCAGAGTTCATGTCGACCTTACTCACAACTGCAACCAACATTGTTCGCGTCACATATACAGCTCATGATACTGTAAGTTAATATTTACAATTCATGGTATATTCTTATCGGAGCATACTTAAAGGTTATTCCATATCAATTCTTGAAAATCCGTTATGAGTCTTTAGAGACCTGGCGGCTTGCAGTTGACATCCTGCGTTGTAATCCCAGCTTTCATGGCCATCCTCGATACGACTACATCATCTTTCGTGGAATTCTGGGGCCAGTCTTTGCCCGGCTGCATTATTTACTCCTTTGTAATGCCTGCAACAGCCAATACCCGATAGCACTTGTGCAAGCTTACAAGATTGTTTATACCCGGTCACGTATAGACAAAGATCTTGGACTTCTTCACATTCGCAAGGAGCATAACCTAGAATTTATTTCGGTGCGGTCAATTGTCCGGGGAGCAGTTGTACTACCAATATCATCTGAAACTGATGATAAGTTTGTTTGGGATCCTCTGGATGGAGACATGTTTCTTCGAGTAAAAAAATACTTTCCTGGGTTTACAGATGGTAGGTAGATATATCTAGTTTACTTGCTCTCCGCAATCATTATTATGTCATAATCTTGAGATTTTTTGTGGGTCCAAGTTGCCACAAGCTCTCATCCGTCTACTTTGAGTACTCTTCATTCAACATGTTTGAAGATGAAGGCAATATCTCAGATGCCTCTGATGATCCTGAATTTGTACCATATACACTACCTGACTTGGAGAAGGTTACGATGCATGATTTGCGACAGGTGAGTGTCATTTATTAATCTTGCTTTGTTTTTGTCTCATTTACATTACATCAGGCTCTCGAAAAGGTTCAAGATCAGAATCAGCAGCTCCTTGGTCACAACTCAAAGCTCAGGATGCAAAATTCAGACTTGAAATCACAGCTTGCCCTAGCAAAACGACACAAGCATTTAGGGAAGACAGTGGGAAACGCAGATCCAAATATAAACCATGAACTTGTGGTGAAGCTGGCGAAGAAGTACACTGTGATGGTATATCCTTGGCCTACTTCAAATCTTTTTATGAGCTTTCCGCCAAACAATTTACCTGATCCCGAATCCCCGGTAACGAGCTTGCCTCGTTTTTGTGTGAAAGAGAAAGGAAGGAATCTAATGGGCACTCCAACCAACCAATCTAATACACAATATGCGAGTTCACTGCTATCAAATTTATTTAATAGCAAGGGGTAGCGTTGGCAAAGGTTCCGCAAAGCTTTGAGAGCTAAGCACGAAGCTTTGATCAATCAATTTGAATCGTTCTAAGGGTTCGATATATTCCTTTGATCAAGGTAGATTCAGCACGATTTGTGCTTTGGTTTGTATTGATTTGGGTATATCAAGAATTGGGGGTTTGAATCAAAGTAAATTAAAACCGAAACACACAGACCCCTACGGAGGGCTAGAACTATGTGCTGGCACAACCACACAGCGTGATTTGCCCTTAAGACCAACGACTGATCCTAAGTTCGAAGAATACCCAACAACTGGATAGACTTCTCGCAGTCACAAGGAGCAGAACACGACGTTCCTATACTCACAAGTGCCGGGCCCGAATGGCTGCTAGCGAAGAGGTTTCAGTCTGGCGGGAGTGTGTCTTTCCTTTTTACGGATTAGCACTGCAACGTCGTCCCAAAATCACTTGTATTCCAGATACATCGGATCGCTATTTATACATACAGAATATAGAGTCGCATAGTACAATTAATTTAATACAATAAACGTTCGGAACCGCAAGGAAACTTCTACACTCAGTCAGATACCATTTAATTTGAATCTACATGTCCTTATTTGGTCCATATTGGTTCCAAGATTCTAGTATACCTCCAAACATAGGTAGGTACTTCAATATTCATTTAATTTAATTGTTTTTAGAGAATGACTCGAATGGTGTTCAACTGTCATTGCGGTTCAACACTTACTTCGATCGTTTGTCATCTCGTCCGGAGGCAAATCAGCTCTCCTCGATTCTAATCCTATCAATCTGATTCATCTGGATTAAACTAATTGCTTCTCTCTTTCAATAGACACCCATTGTGCCTATACTCAATCAAGGGAGTTACACATAGTATTCATTTAATTGCATTCTTCAATATTTTCTACGTCAGGACTCTTTGACATTCATTTGATATGTCTTCGGAGCCTCGCAGTACTTCGATCGTTCTTCTAGTCATTTTCCTCAACCATGCAACTTGATTGGTCTATTAGACTAAATCGCAGTCCTTTAGATTAATGCATGATCTTGTTCTAGAAGGAGTATTTGATAATTCCTGAGTTCTAGAAAGTCATTTCGAGTCAATCCTCGGTTCATGGTCACTTGAGTAAGTTCTTCCAAACTCCTGCCAGTGTAAGGTCCAATAAGAATACCCTTGGTATGTCATACGTGAATGGTCATCCTTCGGATGTAGTCCGAGTCTGGTATAATCCTGCTTGACAAACAGGTAGACTGCTATCCGTAGGTAGTATCGGGGATGGGTAAACTAACCAACTTGTGGTAGTATGGGTATATGGTCCCTTCAACTTATTAGACTGATTCAGTATTGACTTTGACTGTCAATCTGGGTCTCAATTACAGTCCTCTCGATACAAATCTATACGTGAAAATGTCACAATTCACAGCATAGATGTCTAGCCAAAATTTAGGCGTGTCATCCCCCCCAAACTAAAGAATTTGACCGTCCTCGGTCATTCGTAGTTTTGTATCGGGAAAGGATACCCAATCTGTTATTAGATTGATTCGACAAGACTATATCTCCTTTTAATGTAAATCACTGGGTTTGGATCTCTACTTCTCCGTGCTCTCCAATCAATTTGGATGCCCTCAAATGGGTTTCTAGCGCTCATCTTATCAATTTATTCACACGCCTGCTATGAATCGTAGCAGTTTAGCGCTCAATTTGAATTGAATACATTTTCGGTATTCGTATCACATTTCGAAAATGTATTTCACAATCTTTTCATCATCTAGTCACAGAACGAGCTTCCATTTCACGAAGAACTGCTCTGACGTACGCACTGATTCAGTGTGTACGTTTATTTGGTTCGGGGCACGGGGTTCAATGAAATTTTTCGTTGAAGTCCGTTTTCCCTCTTTATTCCTTCTTTCATCTCGTTCTTATCAAAATGGCTTCAACCTCGAGTCCAACTCGATCTTCGGCCACAACCACGCGTTTACCATGCTCTCTAATGGAAGCTCAGGTGATGCTCGCGGGTATCTCGTTTAAATCCACTCTGCCTCTTTTCTTTGAAAGCGCTGTATTTCAACGACTTCAACAAGGCGATTACTCCCCTCCTATCATTGATTCAAATAACTCTCCGGATTACGATGGATCTGGTCCCTTCCCCGCTTTTTCGTATCCCCGCTCTTTAGTTCCATTCTGTTTCCCTTTCGAAACTTTACGCCCTTTGTCGGTAGCATCAGGCTTGGATTTGTATTGTTCTGCCCAAATGGCAGTTCGAACATTGCAGGTTTTGACGGACGATTCTCCTTCAGACGATTCTCCTCACAGAGTCCTCGGGAGATTACGATGTTTTTGAGGAGGCTGCACCATTTTTGGTACGTAAACTGAAAATCCCTCCTACATCGTTATATTAATGGTTCTCATTAGGTCTATATCCGGGACTTCTGGATCGGTCGGGCTAATTGCCCTTTATTCGCGGAGCAGGTTCTATTGTCGGCAGAATCCCTATCTCTTGGTCTTCCCATTTTTCTTCGTGACAACCTGACGCAACAATGGGGGGTTCCACCTGAGCATCGGTCTTCAGCTGGAGTAAGTGTTCTTTCCCATTGAATTCTCTTTATTCTCATTCCGTTTCATCTACAGGGTGTTCCCAAATTCGAACGATTCCCTGCCCTTCCAATTCCGTTTTGTCTGCGTTTTCGTGAGGGAAGCGCAATGATGCGCATGGTTTCGTCTACGGATTTAGACCCATTTGTCTCACTTCGAGGCCAAAATGCTCTTTCTGGAGTTCCGAAAACTGTTTCCTCTCCCAAGGTTTCCGATTTAATCTCGCCTTCCCCTGCCAACAAAGCACAGGCTGTGCCCCCCAGGGCACTTCGAAGGAATCGGGAAATCGAAAGCCTCAAGGCTGACGCTTCCTCGTTTCGTGAGTATCTTTTTAATTTCTTCATTTCTATTTGATTATTCATTTTGTTTGTCTTCAGTTGCTTCTCCCCAGTCCATCCATTCAAAAGACTCCGATAATGAGCTCTTAAGAGGATCCCCTTCTGTAGACCCAGCTCCTCGAACTTCCACGTCTACTAAGGTTCCTGTGGACAGCAAGAAGCCTAAATCCAAGACTACCATCAAAGTAGTTGAAGATTCTAAAGCTTCTATTTCCTCTCCTGCGGGTATGGCTTACAAAAGGGTCCGTCTTCCCCCTCGTTCGAGGAAAATCGCGCCAGCTACCGCAAAAGGCAAGTCCCGACAAGTAGTCGTTTCTGAAGACGACTCTGCTTCCAATGAAGTAGAGTCTGAAGACGAGGAAGAAGACGAGGATGAGGAGGAGGACTCTGCGCCTCCTCCAAAACGCCTCAAAACGACATCTTCCATCTCTGGTAAAATTTCATTCTTCATTTCTCTTCTCATGTTTTAATTCAATTTGATTGTAGCTTCGCTACCTCGTCGTTCAGTTAAACGGGTGTCCGTTCCCAAACGAGTTTCTAAGGCTGCGGTGAAGCCCGTTCCCGAGCGTTCCCCAGAGAGTACCTTCCAACCGGTACTACTAGCGGATGCTCAAGGACGACTACGACTTCCAGAGCAGTCAACTGGTGCTTTCACACCTTTTCCAAAGTTTGCACATGCCAGGGTAAGTTGTTGTTATTCAATTTAATTCATTCCAAGTGCTAACTCTATTAATTTAATAGAATAGCGCTGCTTTAACTCGAGAAAACCCTCTGCTTGCTATCAATCCTGACTTCGTCGAGCTGGGCTCCATTTTGGAGACTCAGAATGCTCGTTTCACGATGCAGGACTTGATGCAGGTTAATCGGGTGATTCGCGACGTGGGTTTCCTTTTAAATGTTTTTATTTTAATTTAATTGTTCATTATGCTTTCTTTTCATGTAGCCTTCAATTCCCAGTCAAGCTTGCGTTTCGGCGCTTGCTCGAGGGGATTTGGAAGCCAATTCGGCCCCTCTTCCAGGGTACAAATGTCAAGCCTGCTCCTCACGGAGTTTGAAGTGCCTGGGATCCTTGGACGTGGAGCTAGCCATGGATGCGCTCAATGCGCTCCATAAGGCTTCGACTAGCAGTACGCATAGTAAGTTTTTGTATTCTATTTGATTTTATTCATTTAATTTAATTCGTTTGATTCTATTTAGATCTAGCAAACTCATTACGACGAGCTACCGACCTGAACGACCAATTAAAGCAGATTGGGTCCCTTTTTGACACTACGCGGGAACTCTTCTTGCGGTCCATTTTGGACTTGCAGAATGCAGGAGAGGACCCCGTTGTTGTGTTGGAGGCACTCAAGGCCGCCGAGCCCAATCGTCGGGCGATCAATCTAAATGAGTGGACCCTTATGGCCACTCTATTCCGTTGGCCCAGTCCATTCAATCTGAGTGGGCTGGATTTCGACAATCGTACCCCCGGTGAATGGATCGAACTGCTTTGCAGCATCCATTCCGGAGAATCAACTGCGCACATCGACGAACACGGACACCTGGTCGAGGCTTCCCCACCTCCGGATTCTGCTACCGAGGCTTTGGAAGGCCTCAAGGAAGTCGAGAGGGGGTTTGCGGACGAGGGTGCTAGCAGTCCAGTAGGGGGATCGGTTCCTATGGAGCTGGATCTCCCTACTATCGAGAGTTTGGCCGAGCGAACTCTGTCTCCTGAAAAGGGGGCAGAGTCAGCGCAGATTCTCTAGTCGTAGCTGGCTCCTTGGGCGTCGTTTTTGTTTTTTATTTTAATTTTGTCATACACGGACGGGCTTCCATGCCCACTGTCTTTACGCCATCACAGCTGTATAGTAGATGCATCATCTTACCATCGCCATTCATTTTATGATGTTCGTTTGTAACAGTATATCACCAGAGTTTCAATCTAATTATTGATCCTCTCCCTCACTAAGTGCTTCGTCAGAGTCTGTATCTGAGAGTCTCAGATGCGGTATGGCATCGAATATATAATCATTTTCTGGTGTCATCCAATATTCATCTTCGTCTTCTACCATTAAATCTAATTGTTCGGCAGTTAAGTCGATAAGTTCGTGAATATTGTTTGGCAATTCAATTGGTTCATTTCGCGTGAAATGCGGCAATACCCTGAAGGCACCGACCTTCTCTTTGAGTACTGTTCCATCCATTTCAGCAATGATATAAGAGCCACCCTTAGTCCGTCTGATTACGACCATAGGTCCTCTATATCTTGGATACATCTTTCTATCCAAACTCTTTTCAATTCCAGAATTCCTAACCTGGACCAATTGACCTGGTTTGAAATCCCAATCTTTAATTGTATGTCTATATTTTCGTTCGAATCTTCGTAGCTCTGCAACTTTATTTGCATCTACTCTACATCGTACTTTCTCAATGAATGAGTTATGTTTCGACAGAGCTTGAGCACGATATCCAATTAATTCATTTCTAGTTAAGATTCTATTAGGTGGATTCACCAACCAAGTTGATTCCACTATATCAAAGGGAAGCAACGGTTCAGCTCCTGTTACCAGGAAATATGGAGAACAACCTAGACCACGTCTCGGTGTTACTCTATCCGCCCATAGTATCATTTTCAAAAAGTAGAACCATTTAGATACATCTCCACCAGTTGCTTTAATTAAAGCCTGGCATATGTCCAAATGCGCTCTTTCAATCTTTCCATTAGCTTGAGAGTTGTAGGCGGAAATTCTTATTCCTTTAATTCCATACTTCTCTTCTAACCAAGCTAGCATGTTTTTCATTTGACCTGCATTATCGGTCACCACTTCTTCAGGACATCCCCAACGACAAATTATATCGTTAAAGAACCATTCTCCTAAAGTTCTAGCATTTTCATGTTTTACTGCCCGGGCCTCAGACCACGAAGACAGTGAATCCCTTCCATGGATGATGTATTTACATCCATTAGACGGAATCGACATTATCATTGTATCGACATGTACCTTTTGAAACAATGAAGGTGTATGCATCAGAGTAGGAGGTGCTTTCAACAGCTTCATCTGTCTATTTTGACACTCCTTACATGATCTCACATACCATTCCACGTCTTTATATATGTCAGGCTACCAGAATCGTTTCTGCAAGAAATCATTCGTTGCAAAGACTCCTTTATGTCCTAAACAATCATGTGCACTATTCAACATGTGCATACGTTTTTCTTTCTCCACCACTAATTGTGGTTGATCCGGTTGATCAGTATTCCTATGGTACAACCTTCCTCGGTCGTCCACTTGAAATTTCTTAATTAATCTAATAAATTTAATCCGTTCATCTTTTGACATTTCACCCAGAGATTCATCTGATGGGTTCGACAAGTACTTCCCAATCAAAGGAATTAATTCGTCTAATCTATTACCCTCAGAAGATCTATGTGCTTCTGGGTACGGATTATTTTGTACAAATTCCTCGTCAAAAGTAGGGAACAAATTCCTACTGAAGACTTCACATGTTGCGTCTTTGGATTCTAACATGTGGTTCCTACGAATCTCGTAGCTGCGCTCTTCATCAAGAGCTTCTTGTACATCTAATTCAATATCATCAGCTTCTTGAGCTGTTTCGTATAAGTAACCACTTCTAGGGTCAATTTGATCTTTGAAGTCATCAAATTGATACGGCTCTTCCGTTTCCCCATCTCCCATAATAAAATTAATTGGTTCCCCACCATCCTCATCAACGTAATCTTCTGGATTTAATTCTGGACGTTTTGTTTGCCATCCACCAGGTGTGATTCGTGATAATCCATCAGGACCATGGGTTGCACCTTTTACATGGATTAATGTAAAGTGATAGTTTCGTACATGCTCAATCCAACGGTTTATGGTTGCATTAGGACCACAACTAGGATTGTCTAACATGCCTTTAATATAACTTGCATCGGTTTCAACTGTTAAACGTCTACATCCATAGACATGATAATAACTAGCTTCCAATGCTAATTTCAAGCCATACAATTCTCTCTTAGATTGCGAGAATCGTGCTTCACGTTCATTCAAAGTCATTGATCCAAAGTAATTGAAAAACTTCTTCTTTTCAGTCGGATCAATTTGATAGATATACCATCCCACAGCTTTGTAAGAGGTATCCACTGCTAAGTAAACATCCCAATCAAAATTAATTGGTCTCAAAGCTGGACAGTCTCGGATTCCATCCTTTAATTCGTCCATTGCTTTGTCACATTTTTCATTCCATTCAAATGGAACGTTACTTGTCAACTTAGTCAAAGGAGCTGCTTTCTTAGCAAAGTTCGCAATGAACATTCTCAATTGACTTGCAGTCCCTAAGAATGCTCGAACCTCAGTCTTATCACGACATGAAGGCCATTCTAGGACTACTTGAGCAATATGTTCTTCGGGCATACTGCCTTCATAGGTACATCTATGTCCTACGACAATTGTTTCCTCACAACAAAGAAACGCTTTGGTTCCACTGAAGGTTCCACCTGCATATTTCATTCGTTGTATTACTCTATTCATATTTTGGAAATGTTCCCAAACAAATTGTCTAATTCCAGGATTTTCTGGAATAGTTTCGTAACCTCCTTCTGGTAATTCATATCGAGTTGATGGTCCCTTTACAGGTACATCATCAATGTAAGGAATTGTTACGTGTGGTATTTCATGTCGTAGAATATATGTCACATCATCGTGAAATATAGGTACAGAATTCGTCCACCCCATAGGTAGTTTTACTAACCTATGTGGTCCATACGGCGTTTGAAACGTCGTCATGTCTCTAGACAATTGATCTAATTCTCGTTCATCATATCCAACATATAAATCTAAGGTTCCTCCACAAGATCTTCCACTGAAGGATCTTGCTAGATCTGCAGTTGCAGGAGGTACGCCTGAGTGTTGGATGGTAACCTTATTCAAAGGTTCCAAACTATGTACTAATCGTAGACTCTTGCCATCTTTCTTAATGACACAGAACCATTTCGAACGATAACTAGCATTCGATGGTTCGTATATTCCTGAGTCAATTTTACTTTTAATTATTTTGCACACATCCTCGAAGATACCTGGCAGAATAGGTATATTCCTTTCAACCCACGGTTCATGTGGAATTACAGGTACTTTCACAGGTGGAAAGAATTCATTTTTAAAGGTCCCAGCTTCACTTGGTTCCCAAGCAAAACCTGCTTCCTGTTTACACATCATTTCGTGCATAAGATCTCTTTCTTGTTCCCATAAAAATCCTTCAGGATGATTCTTATCTATAATCTCTTTCCTTTCTTCCGTATATCTTCCCGTAGGAACAAACGGTTTAGGATGTTTCGACAATTCAGGTAGTTCCAATAACGGATCACCATGAATGTGTCTTTCAATTCGAAATTCATCTGGTAACGTCGCCTTTATAGGGTTAACCTTTTTATCAACTGGTTTATACTTCGTAAACACTTCTTCTGTGTTCGAGTTGATTGGTTTCTCGACTCCTATGGCTTCATTATCCACTTGTTTATTCGTTTCATCTATTAAATTGATAGGAGATCTATCCTGCTGATTCAATTTAATACGTTCTTCAAGTTTGTTTGTTGGAGGTTCATTCAGTACATCTGCCTGAACATTCTCCTTCTTGTCCTTCGAGTCCTGGGCTTTTCCTTTCTTTCGTTGCCTCGACTCATATCTTACTTTCTCAAAACTCGGTTGAGATCTTTGGAATGATTCAGTTCCTCTTTTGAGTATTTCATATCGAACCATTCTCTTCCTAGTTCTTTGAGAGTTTTTAGGTTTATTCCAATTATCATCTCTGATCGTTTCAGAGGTATTTTCGTTATTACATTGATTCTGTGTGGTTTCTGTGGATTCAGATTTATCGCAATTCTCCCCCAAACTAAATTTTTGCAGTATAGGTTCGACAAATCGCCTCTTCTGAACTTTCTTTCGTACGGGTTTAGGCTTGATCCTTCCATTTTGAAGGAAGAACGACTTTATAGGATTTAAATTGAATTGTTCATTATTCAATTGATCGTCAAATTCGCCTAAAACTCCATCTCTCCATACACAGAATACTTGTTTATCCCCAATCGTCTTTTGATTAAGGTAACAATCAATTATTTCTTCAGCTTGCTCATCTTGAGATTTCAAATGTTCCCTAGATGCAAGAACATATGCTTCAGAAAGCTCCTTCTTAGAGAACGTTTCTTGTTCACATCATTTGTATCCATCTAATACGATGTTTTGCTTTTCATCAAAGTGGAAGCTTATAGCGTATTCATCCTCTCCTTGGTCGCTACTCAACTCATCGAGGAATGAAAATTTCCTTTTAAATCATTTTCACCTGTCGATTTTTCATTATCAGGTGTTACATTCTTTGGTTCATTATATCGTGAAGTATTAATTTGAATGTTTCGACCTTTCTGGCCACGAGGATAGGTTCCTACAGTAACCCTCTTGTGTGAGTTCGGATCGCTGATTGTTATCTCGGAATCTCCGTTTCCAAAGGTCTTAATTTCACTTTCCACCAAGACGTCAAAAGGTCTCCCTAATAACACTTGAAATGGCGCTTTATTCTGTACGTGTAGCTGTAAGTACACCGTAACTTCACCAAATTTAAATGGAATATTTCTTGCTAAACCAAGAGTTTGGTTTAATTTTCCACTTGCATCTTGCATTCTGATCGTGAATTCTGGATCCCAAGTAATTCCTAGACCTATAGCTATCAATTGGTCTATCACAACAATCTGTGAACCTTGGTCCAATACACTTTCAATCTCTTCATCTTTATTATTGATTTCAGGAGTAACAGCACGTAGTCCATTTGATTGATTCGCTACTACCACTGGATGATCACTATGGTCTTCATATGCCACACTCTGATTAGCAACTATGGCAATGTTCCTTCGTTCATCATCAATGGAAAGGTCTCGTAGAAAACTTTCCACAATGTCTTTCTGCACTATAGATCCCACAGGAATGTCATTACGACTTTCAGTCAGGACTTCAAACATATCCGTCTGATCCTGCCAAAGATCTCAATTCTAATGCATGTATCAATCATCTGTACCCTAGATGGATCATCCAAAATTTCAGTTTCTCCATCTTCGGATAAAGTTGATACGTAGTTATTCGTTTTAGTCCTTGGACGGACTCTCCTATTGCGTATCTTGCGCATAATAATCTTTCTGATAGCAGGTGATAAAGCTGCTAATTCTTCTGTACTCAAATCAACTTTAGCATCGAATATCTTCTTTGCTATATCTTCTTCTACTACCTGGTCTCGAGACTTCATTCCTAATTTTATAGGCTGGAGTATATCCATGACTATCAATTTGATTCGTCTGGTCTCTTGGTACCTTCGTAGGTGTATTAATTTGAATAGGACGATACGTCCTAGGTTGAACATGATCATATGGTCTATGTTCGCTATTAATTTGATTCGTTGGTCTTGACGAAGGAATTAATTTAATAGTATCCTCGTCATCAGATTCATCAACATCTTCGATCGTGACTGAGGGCTTCTTCAAAGGCCGATCTATGGACTTTGGAGCCTCAAATCTTACTGTTTTCTGATTTCCATTGGTCGTTTCAACCAATTTCCCTGGTATTAAACCTGGTTTCTTGGGTATATGCACCCCATCAAATACTAATCTTTTCGTATTTTCATTAAATTGATTTCGTTTTGCTTTCTCACTTTCCTCCGGAGCTACAGCATTGGATCTTAAAGTTCTCATGGACCGATCCTGCTCCTTCATTGGAGTACTTATTTTTTTCCATTTGAACTATCTTGGTTGAACACACGGACATCATCTTCTCGGTGTGCTTCCAAATTCCCAAGTCTATCTGATAGTTCCTCTATTCTTGTCATCCAAACAGCTAGATTGACGTTAGGATTCATCTGCTGGTCCATGACTTTATCATCTTCGTCATCTTCCATGTTTGCAAAATAGGATTCAGCACGATCCCATCCCAAGTCTTTCGCCATTTGTTCAATTTTCTTGTAACGAGGTACATTTGGATCGTCTCGAGGCATTCTAGCGTTGTCTCTTAGTTTGTAACGCTTCGAGTCACCTCCTTCAGGCATCATCCAACCTCTTTTCGTAAATTCCAGCAAGTGTGGACATTCATTCATAAAATGATCTGTCGACTTGCACAAGAAACATGCCCACTGAGTTCCATTCGAACTTCTCGGTGTCGTATTTCTTTCAAATCTATTAGATTGATTCGAGGGACCACTCGGTGGTATCGAATTAATCATTCCTTTAGCATTTTCTTTGGCCATCTGTGCCATTACTGCTGTTAACTGCGTCATAATGTCTGCTCCTTCTTTGAAGTGCGACTGTAATGACTTCACAGCTCTAATTTCTTTCATGTTTGCCTCCATGAGGTCTTTATTCAACGCAACCATCTGCTGTTGTTCCTCCGTTAATTCCCTTGGGATCAAACTTTCTAATTTAATTCCCAGAAGATCCTTAAATTCGTCTTCTACTTTGGGTTTCAATGCTTGAAGATAGTTCCTATCTGTCTTGGGAACATCTGCAGCAAACGGTAAATTAATGTGTCCCCTACTAAATGAATTAGGGTTATTAATTGGTGGGCTCGAAGAAGCAATGGAAAGTGTTTGATAGTAGTTATCAAATGAACTCCCAATCATATACTTCTCGGCCGCATTCATTACTTCGTCAATCTTAAAAGGGTCTTCCTTTCGTCTATCTGACATAGAAGTAACTGATACATCTTTCACAACTGTTTCTAGCACGCCTCTCCTTACTTCGGGAGTCATAGGTGCCAAGAACAATCTTACTGCATCACTGTTTGTGATCATTTTCGGTTCATCCATCAGCTTTTTCATTTCAGCATCGAAGAGGAGTCTGAAGATTCTCATCTTCTCCTGTTCACCTGCATCAATTGGATTAAATTGATGGACCAATTGTTCAAGCAATAATCTAGATCCTCTTTCGTCTCCTACAGATTGCGGAAACATATTCTTTAGATCCTTTTTAAATTGATCCCAATTCGGTTTCTTCACCGAATCAAAGACTCTTAATGCTTGTCTCGTTTTATAAGACGTCCATTCTAAAGCTAATCTCACTTTAGCCTCGTCAGATGTAATTCCTCCATGTTCAAATATGCTTTCAGTAGCTTCGAACCATGGTATCATTTGACTTGGATCAGTTATATCGAATAATGGTGCTGTCTTATACTTTCTTGGAAGTTTCGCACTGGCTTTATCAATCTCAGCCTTAGCTTCAGCTGACAACGCAGGCATTCCATAATTATTGGTAGTCATTTTGACTGGTTCAATCGTATTACTTGTTTGAGAGATAGTCTGATGTAACGTATCTATCAATCTAGTTGATTCAATCGACGTAGAAGATGTTGAAATTGACTCTGGAGCAATCAATTCAATTATATCTTCTTCAATATCAATCGGATTAATTTCTTTTCTCTTTCTTTTCGGATCGAGATTAGATTTCTTCAGATTCCTCGGCAAAGATGTAAGTCTTCCTCGAGATATAGATGATCCTGTTCCTCTAGAAACAGAACTTCCACGCGATTCTTCTGTCGGTATTTGAGAAGAGGATGGACGACTGGATTCGTTCGTAGGATTTAATAGGGATGTTCGAGCTGATGTGCCGAACGTAGATCTCCCGAATACAACTCCTGCTTTACGATATTCTTCCGGTGTCAAAACTCCTGCTTTCTCCGAATTCTTCGAAGTACGCGGTTTTCCTGATGAACTAATGTTGACAGTTCACAGAAATGGTATCACAAAGATCAACACACTTCTACCAAATAATCGAATATAATCCAAACAAACGTTCAATTTAATTTATCAAGCTAAATGTAGCTTCAAAACCACCCCTCGCGGTGGGCTCCAGATAACGAGCTTGCCTCGTTTTTGTGTGAAAGAGAAAGGAAGGAATCTAATGGGCACTCCAACCAACCAATCTAATACACAATATGCGAGTTCACTGCTATCAAATTTATTTAATAGCAAGGGGTAGCGTTGGCAAAGGTTCCGCAAAGCTTTGAGAGCTAAGCACGAAGCTTTGATCAATCAATTTGAATCGTTCTAAGGGTTCGATATATTCCTTTGATCAAGGTAGATTCAGCACGATTTGTGCTTTGGTTTGTATTGATTTGGGTATATCAAGAATTGGGGGTTTGAATCAAAGTAAATTAAAACCGAAACACACAGACCCCTACGGAGGGCTAGAACTATGTGCTGGCACAACCACACAGCGTGATTTGCCCTTAAGACCAACGACTGATCCTAAGTTCGAAGAATACCCAACAACTGGATAGACTTCTCGCAGTCACAAGGAGCAGAACACGACGTTCCTATACTCACAAGTGCCGGGCCCGAATGGCTGCTAGCGAAGAGGTTTCAGTCTGGCGGGAGTGTGTCTTTCCTTTTTACGGATTAGCACTGCAACGTCGTCCCAAAATCACTTGTATTCCAGATACATCGGATCGCTATTTATACATACAGAATATAGAGTCGCATAGTACAATTAATTTAATACAATAAACGTTCGGAACCGCAAGGAAACTTCTACACTCAGTCAGATACCATTTAATTTGAATCTACATGTCCTTATTTGGTCCATATTGGTTCCAAGATTCTAGTATACCTCCAAACATAGGTAGGTACTTCAATATTCATTTAATTTAATTGTTTTTAGAGAATGACTCGAATGGTGTTCAACTGTCATTGCGGTTCAACACTTACTTCGATCGTTTGTCATCTCGTCCGGAGGCAAATCAGCTCTCCTCGATTCTAATCCTATCAATCTGATTCATCTGGATTAAACTAATTGCTTCTCTCTTTCAATAGACACTCATTGTGCCTATACTCAATCAAGGGAGTTACACATAGTATTCATTTAATTGCATTCTTCAATATTTTCTACGTCAGGACTCTTTGACATTCATTTGATATGTCTTCGGAGCCTCGCAGTACTTCGATCGTTCTTCTAGTCATTTTCCTCAACCATGCAACTTGATTGGTCTATTAGACTAAATCGCAGTCCTTTAGATTAATGCATGATCTTGTTCTAGAAGGAGTATTTGATAATTCCTGAGTTCTAGAAAGTCATTTCGAGTCAATCCTCGGTTCATGGTCACTTGAGTAAGTTCTTCCAAACTCCTGCCAGTGTAAGGTCCAATAAGAATACCCTTGGTATGTCATACGTGAATGGTCATCCTTCGGATGTAGTCCGAGTCTGGTATAATCCTGCTTGACAAACAGGTAGACTGCTATCCGTAGGTAGTATCGGGGATGGGTAAACTAACCAACTTGTGGTAGTATGGGTATATGGTCCCTTCAACTTATTAGACTGATTCAGTATTGACTTTGACTGTCAATCTGGGTCTCAATTACAGTCCTCTCGATACAAATCTATACGTGAAAATGTCACAATTCACAGCATAGATGTCTAGCCAAAATTTAGGCGTGTCACCGGAATGATTCAAGGATGAAAGTGCTTTTGAGGCTGGTCTTATAAACGAGCTCCATCTGTATTTGAATGACCGAGATCTTCGCAAAAAAGCAGCAGAGTATAGTCCATTCCAAAAATCTGTATGTGCTTGTTGAATCTTTTCACGTTGGCACTAATATGCTTTGACTTCCAAAGTTTCTACAACAAGCAAAGCAAGGCCGGAGTTCAGCCCTGCATACAATACGCGCGAGTGTGCTTCCATTATCATGCAAGGCATCAATGTCGAGGCTGCTGTATGGGTAACCAAAGCAAATTTGTTGCGCCAGAATTCCACAACATTAAGACTTCAGCTTGAATTTCCCGGATCTTCAGCTGTAAATGATATATTTTCCCCTATATTCTATCCCAATGGAATTCGCGATGATACAAAATTGTTCATAAATGATTTTCAACCGAAGGTGCATATTTCCTTGATTAATATATCTATATAGAGCTCAAATGTATGTAGATTCTTCGCGCTATCTTTTTTAACAAACAATCTCTTACTCTTGACCAATATTCCTTCAATTATGGATCGTCACTCACTGGGATGCTTTGGGGCGTGAAAAGTGTCAATGATTCATCTATTGCACTATCTGCAATTCTGGTGTGTTTACGCTGCATTTGAATAAGCTCAACATTAATTAACTTATTGTTTAGGTGCGATTTCTTCTTTCAGACGACACCGAGTTTGTTCCCATTGGCAAAAATTCGCAATTAAACTATAAAAAGAACTTCTACTCGTATCGTGCATTCTTAAATGGCTCAAAAGGCACCAACTATATCAAGCAGCTCTATTCCTTTTTCAATCAGCGTGTTTTTCTGGGAATGCCATCAGCAGCAGTATGTTCCACAAATGATGACCACGAAGATGATGCGGTTACTCAGGCATTGCTGGCAATCAGACTTGCTGATTCACGCCCTGCAGATACATCATGTATGTATAGACTTATCTTCTTTAACCTTTGTCTACTTATGTTCATTTTATCTTAGCACTTCCCAGCATTCCGATTAATATTGACACAGATTTAATTCCCACTCAATTCACCGCAATGGAGGTTGAATATATAGACGAAAGCTGGCCTCCTGAGGACAATTTAACTGAGATTCCTCAGAACATGAGCAATGGTAATGTTCAGGATCGTGGTCGGGGTCGGGGTCGGGGCAGGAGTCGGGGTCAGGGCCGGGGTCGCAGTCGCAGTGATAGTCAAATCCAAAGTCAAAAGGCATCAGCACCAGCTCCAGTCCGCACCACACGGAACCGGAAACAGGTAGTATAGAACATTCATAGTCATATCAATAGGAAAGCTCACAAAGATGTATATAAGTAAAAACTGAGCAAACCGTACCTGAGTGATACACATGATATATTAACTGAAGGGTTTTTTATAACAATGTGTATTTAGTGTAGTGGTAATATTGTATTTGATAGTTTGTGATTGTATCTATGTAATGTCTTGAGTTCGATTCCCCATTATAACTACTAATAAGTTTTCCTCTCCAGTATCAGTTTGATTATGTAATACAGTAAGTACTTGTCTTCGATGAAATGAATAAAGCACAATGGAAAGAGAATGAGCGCCTGAGTGCCGATATATTTATTAATATATCTTCTAAAGGGTTTATAAGCGCTTGCCTTCGCACAAGGCTTAAGAGCGCTTATGCTACTCAATTAGTAAAGAATGCTTATGATTTTCTATGAAGGTTTAGGATCCGGCATAATCGGCAGTTCGATTATGGGGTTTATGAGCGCTTACTGCTGCTTACGGGCGAATTTTAATGTTTCCGACACAAGCACAGCTCTAGGGACAGTTCAGGGACGGTTGGCGGTTGTACAAGGCCACGATTCCCACCTGCTCCCTGTTTGCTGTATTGTCGTGCCCTATACGCATTTTTTCATACGGTGACATTGACATATCTCGTTGAACTTCCCGTGTGTACTATGCGGTCTTCGTTGTAAATGGAGGATTCGCTCTGGTAATGTGTAGGAATTGTTTGGCAGGGGGTCAAAATTTGTCCACACATAGACTTGTTGTATAGGGAAGAACGTTAGACGTGTACCTTCAACACTGTCTGTCAGACTGTCCTTCCCGATAGGAATTACTTACCTCAAGGTTCCTATATCGTTGGGACCAGGAACGAATGCGGACTGGACGGTATGACAATCATTTAGCAGGAGTTGAAAAACTTTGCTCGAGTTGAGTAATATTTTCTTTCCGATTCCATGGCTATGTACTTACATTTCAGGGCCCAGCTTGAACTTCAAGCGATACCTTCACGAACCCGAATTGTCCAATTGAATATTTTGGCAGCTTGAATAGACATTCTGAGTTTGCCACTGTTCAGCCCACCAAACATTCGCCGTAATGCTCGGTGTTTCCCTTGATTAAGACACATAATCTTCATGAGGAATTCATCCACTGCGTGAGTCGTTCGCTAACACTTCGGGAAGAATATTGGTACTGAGTCGGCGATTCTCAACCGGTATCTATTGGTCCCATATCCTAACAGTACCCAAACAAATCCCATTTACACAATATAAGAAGCAGCATATCCTAAAATCGAACATCGGGCACTCACTCCTTGTTCTTCCTCCCTCCTGATCAGAATGTCTTCTACTGTACGGACTGTCGATGACGCCGAAAAGGGAACTTTGGAGCATGTATCATCCATGGCTACTCTCGATACTATGACCTCCACGGCCTCTATCAAGGATGTTGCGCACAAGGAGCTGAAGCGTTTGCCATCAGATACTTCTACTTTACAGGCTCGCTCTCCGGACTCTGTATCTAAATCTAAGGGGGCTGAGATCAGTAAACCAGACCCACCCAAGCCAAGTCCTCGCCCCAAAGTTAGCAAATGGTTAAAGTTTCAGCTTTGGTTCAACACTTACAGGTGATATAATCTTATGGTATACTTCCTCTGATCCAGTGCTAATTTTGGGTTCCACAGAAAATTCTACACCTTGACGGTCATCCTCAACGTCATTGGTCTAATCCTTGCTGCGACTGGTGTCTGGCAGTATCCTCGACACTATACTAGCGCGTTCATCCTGGGTAATTTACAAACAGCGCTCCTCATGCGGAACGAATTATTCGGTCGATTCTTGTATCTATTCGTAAATACCCTCTTTGCCAAGGTTAGTCCGCACGTCATTATTCACTGTTCCTATCGATAAACTAAGG
Organism: Lentinula edodes; assembly: GCF_021015755.1. Lineage (NCBI taxonomy): Eukaryota > Fungi > Basidiomycota > Agaricomycetes > Agaricales > Omphalotaceae > Lentinula > Lentinula edodes. The sequence continues at coordinate 467,356 of NW_025764318.1, forward strand.
AGAGGTTTTCAGTGGACCCCCTTATCGTTCCGACTGGCTTGTACGTCAATATTGCAGCATCTAGGCGGTATTCATTCAGGATGTGCGACGTCTGGATTCATGTGGCTGATTTTCCGCGTCGTGATAAACTTCATGAACCACAAAAATACCCACGATGCGGTTCTAGCCATGGGTGTCGTCACAAATATAGCCATAGCTGTGTCCATACTATCCGCTTTTCCTTGGGTCCGGAATACTCACCACAAGTAGGCTCATCTTTTTGAATTGAGGTTGGCCTGATAAATTGACTCATGATGCACCTCTATTCAGCGTATTCGAAAGACATCACCGGTTCATTGGATGGTTCGTGATTTTCTCTCCTGTATTTTTGGTTCGACTGATAAACCTGGACCCCTCAAGGCTTGGACTGATATGCAGTATGTTTCTGGTAATCTTCATGTCCTGTTATCTATTTTGAGCTTGTTGAACCAGCATGGGTTTTCATTGTACTCGGGGATACTTACGACCTGGACACGCACACCTGGAATCCTAATGGATTGCATCTTGTTGAACAACAGGACTTTTGGTTTGCAGTCATGATGACTTTCCTGTAAGACCATACGCTTCTCCAAAATCTAGACGGTTCGCTCAAAGAAATTGATAAGAATCCTCTGGCCATGGTTGACAATCCGGTCTGTGAAGGTCGACGTTGAGATTGTAAGGCTTCTTCACCCAGTTTTTCGGCGTATCTGACTCTCAACGACATGATGTTCTAGCCTTCGCCAAAGGTCGCTGTGCTACGTTTCGAACGTGGAATGCAACAGGGGCTTCTAGCGAGGATTTCGCGAAGTTCTATCATGGAGTATCATGCTTTCGGGATCATCTCGTACGTCGCATTCGCGATATCGACCGGTAATCATCCTTCGACTAAACGCGAAAACGTCCTTCAGGGAGGGTGTTGACGCCAAATACCATTATTTGATCTGTGGAGTTCAAGGAGATTTCACGAAAGGGCTCATACAGAATCCCCCGACGCGTATATGGACCAGACAGCTTAAAGTACAGTTGTCGTTCTTATATCTGTTGACGCTCAAGCTGATCCTGATGCCTCTGCAGTTCGCTGGTGTCTCCAACACCTCCACCCTATACAAGGTATAGCTAGCTCTTTGCTCCTCTATGACGTTCTAGAGTTCTTGACCTATGATTTCAGAGAGGAATCCGAGTTTGTACCGGAACAGGGCTAGGCGCAGCACTATCAACGTGTTTGCAGGTGCGAGCATATTCCGGTGCCTGGGATTTATTCAATCCTAACTTTCTCGTATCGTTACTCCTTGAATCCAGTCTCCAAATTGGTGAGCTTTCTTGGTATAGTTGAAACGAACAAACATAGATTGGAACTCTCAAAATCCAGGTATCTCATCTGGATTGGTTCTGATCAGGAAAAGACTTTTGGTCCAACAATTGCAGGTCTGATTCATGATAATCTGGAGGGCCGTGTTACCCTTTGGGACTCAAAACAGAGAGGTTGGTTGCACCTTTATTATGCAATTAGACACGCTTTTGATTTACCTTACAATCAGGCGGTCGTCCAGACACAATGAAATTGATAAAAGAAGTTTACACATCTTGGAACGCTGAAATCGTCTTCATCACTTCAAACTGGATCGGTAACAAGGAAATGATGGAAGGCTGTAAGGAAGCGGGAATTCCTGCATTTGTGAGTGATCTTATCACCACTGAGATACGAGGCTCAATGAAGCGGGTTTTTACAGGGAACATTATGGGACTTCTGACCCCGATTACTACTCCTACCGACCCGAACGACATACAGTCATTATCTATTATGTACCTTCCCATTAACTATATTACTATTCTTGACTCGCTAGAGCTCATTCCTGAACACGTCTGAACACTGGTGTCCTCTCCCCAAGCAATGGTCGTATGTCCTATTTCCACATGTTCGTCACTTCATATTCTCGTTTTGAGTATGTACGTTGGCAACTAAATTCCTGAATAAAATTCAACGGACGTCTACGAACATGTTACGCACTGGCGACAAATACAGGACGTGCATCAAATATTGAAGGTTGACGGACCACAATCTAATATATTGTTGGAGGTCCGGAGTCATAGTCTTCAGCCTTGGAAGGCATTGGTTGTGGAAGCACGAAAAGATTCTCGCGATACCATTTTAACTCTGCGCGAGTTCGCCATAAGTTCAAGGATAGAAAATACCAATGGTGTCCCACCTTTGATAGACCCACGGATGTCAGACAAAGCCCTACGTAGGAGGTAGTGTGCGTAGTATATCAATTCGACAGTATAAAAGATATGATGATGCATATTCACCGATGGTCGCTCTCATAGAGGCGCGGTGTCTGCTGAGAAGGATTTTTGTACCAGCGACGCGCCAATTCCTGGCAAAAGATTGATAAATCCGCTTGAACGGGATTCCCAGTGCTGCTTACCTTAATCGAAGATACATCTCGAAGAAAGGGTTAGCCGTTGAGTGAAGTTTTTGACGATAGATTGACCCACCGACAATTCTAAATGTCATCCCTCATTAATTTGAATAACTGATCGCAAGCAAAATAACACACCGATAATGAAGCCAATTTATGAGCTCCGGCATTTCCTTGACCAGAAACGAGCGATCGGCATGAACCGAGTTTCCTGCGAGAACGGCGTTTCGAGAACTGGGTACCCATCTCTTCACGTAGGCCAGTACCGCCTTTGCGACATATTCACGGGTATAAGGGGAAACAAGACAGCTTTTCGTCAATCCGGACTAGTTGGAAATGTTCTTAACAGTATGACTCGTGGTTCTCATAGCACTAGATACTCACACTCCCATGTTGTTTCGTACACCATTCGTCCATTCTATATAGTTCATCTTAGAAATTCAAAACCAACGACCGTGAATGTAACCAATGCTCACCGATCCAGAATCTCTTTGTCAGTCCGAATAACGTACTCCACGCCTTCAAAACTAACATCAGCGGCTAAGACACTACTTTATGCTTTTCGAGGAGGTCTTGCCTTCGTCTACGATTTCGAGATTGCCATTGGTTATAAGCACCTAGACGCAAATAAGATGCAAGACATGCATTTCGCGTAAGCCGCTCACAGCAATTTCAAGTATCTTGTCTTTTTCTGGGTTCAGTCCTGTCCTGACAAGGAGATATCGTCAATACGACTGTTTGAAACTCGACGAGAAAATAAGTATACGACTCGCATTTCGCAGTCGATCCAGACCATGGGACCCGCTGCAGCATCAAGTGGCTTGATTGACCCCATCCTGCGCTTGGTAGCAGCTCTATATGTGTTGAAGCAACGTCTATATGAGTTCGGAATGAAAGCCGGTCGTAAACTGTTGAGTGCAGAATGAAAGAACATAGAAGCACAGCCACTAACTGTCTTTCACCACCACCATCACCATGTTTTACGATGAGATGAGAACGATCACTACTATTACTGATGCTCTCAACACTTCTCTGTGAGTTCCGAACGCTCTGCTGAGCCCCGCATATTAAAATTTCCCAGTGCTACAGTTGAAGTGCTTCCCGGAACGATAGAGCAATGGCAAACAGATCTTGCAATTCCTTTCCTACTCGTTGATGGACATTTAGGGTTGCCTCAGAAGCTCTTATACAAGCTTCTTCCATGTGCTCTTTCTCTCCTCAAACAATTTCGTCTACGATCCTCAAGGTGCTCTCCATCTTCCCATGAGACCACATCCCTGCTTGAGGCTTCTTCTATCATACTTCTCGCTAATCCCGCTCATCAGACCGCCCTGAATCAGCGTAAACGTCTCATCCTAGCAGCGCATTGGTCTGTGAAGCAAGAGCTAGATTTTTCGACCCTTCTTCTATCTTCCAGTCGAGAGGCCTCAAAACAATCTATCTTATGGGATCACCGTCGATGGCTTTTCCAAACCGAGTATATCCATAATCGGGAACGTCCAAGACCAATACCTGCACCATTGCTTGAGAAAGAACTTGGGATTATTCTAAGGGGGTGTGAATCATACCCGAGAAACTATTATGCTTGGGCTCATTGGGAATATTGCTTGGACAACCTCTATGAGAGCTGCGCTATGGCAGAAGGCGATTATCTTCCAATAGTCACACGTGCCTCCAATCAGCTACTTCGATGGATGGAGCATCATCTTTCCGACTATAGTGCTGCCCATCATCTCTGCAGGCTGGTACGCAGGTTTTATGGGCTGACAAAAACTCATGAGGAGATGCCGGACGTTGATCTTTCCTTTGACCAACTCTCAAAGCAGGCTATCTCCCTATTGAGTAGATACGCAGACCACGAGGCTCTGTGGATGTATTTACGAGCCAGCTGGGCTGTTGGCGGAGATCACTTTCACAAAGAGAATTTAGAGGCCTCCATTGCTTCTCTACCGACATGTAAATACCGCGAACAGTGTATTTCTTGGTGTAACTTGGTCAAACAGTTTGAATAGGATTAGACGGCCTTTGGCATGAGATTAGATTAGATTGGCGCCACGTACATTTTGTCATGCGCTTTGACACGTAAGTATGTCCGCGACACGCTCTTGAATTCTGCGTACGTCCTCCACCATCTACCACCACCGGGTAGCTTGCTCTATTTATGCTTTTTAGTGAAACCTATGGCGGCGCAGAAGAAAACATGCGCGAGAAAAGCATCTTGGCTAGCGTTTGGCTTGGTCGCATTAGCTGCCGTGAACTCGTATGCACAAGAATCAACCACTGAGGTAGCATCCCAGAGTGTGAGTGGTGTACATTTCAGTCTGCTCTTCTACTAATACCAGTTTTGCGATACCTCTTCAATGACATTTCTCAGGGACCTGAGGTTGCTCAGCACACGCCACTACAAGGAGGGACAACAGCAAGCGACAATATACCCTCGGTCAGTATTCTTATTAATACGGCAAAGCAAACCAATCCTGATTTTGTGCCAGACAGTGTCAGATACACAGAAGCATGATGAGCAGGCAGCAGAAGGTTTGATTTCTGTATTGAGCCCAATACAATTGTTGTCAATGAATATACATAGCTTTTAGAGCATACAAACAAGCTCTGTACACTCTGTCCACTTTGACAGCCCATCCACCAGCATATACATACGATGCCACAGCTCATGCCTCAAATTCAAAGTCGCTACTCTCTTTCATCCCCACTCTCCAGGGAAGGGGACCTATCGGCAGCATATATCGCATCATTTACAAAATTCAGCAAAAACTTGGATCCCACAAGGAACAAACAACTCCCAAACGACAAACGGAAGATGTACACCCCAAAGCTATCAAGGTCGTAGATTTATTGCAACATTCTGCGGAACTAGGGAATATGGACGCGCTATTTACCTACGCAAAGATATCTTTGGTGCGTTGGTCAGCTGTCACTTGAATGCTCCCATACTTATTTGGCTCTTAGTTTCCTCCAACTCCTCATTTCATAGCTGACCCACACATTGCGTTCAAATCTTTCTCCGCACATGCAGCAACAACCGGGAACGCGACATCTCAAAGTTATCTAGCTTTCTTCTACGCTACTGGTTATCATGGTGTTGTACAAGTCAATCCGTCTATGGCACAGCTATATTACACCTTTGCTGCGAATGGGGGCGATAAAGGTGCTCAGATGGCGCTAGGATATCGTTATTGGAGCGGGATTGGAACTTTGGAGGACTGCAAAAGAGCTGTAGATTGGTACGAGCATGCCGCCGAGCACTGTAAGTCCAGTTTGTTCGATTTCTCTCTTCTCTTCTCTGATCTTTTTGTTGGGTGGAGCATAGCGATGGCCAAGTTCCTCTCGGGACCGCCGGGTGGAAGAACCCTGCCTCAAACGCACACTCGATTGTCTGATCTCGACGGCGGAATCTACGGATATGGAGCCAGTGTAGCCTCAACGGGTATGAATGTTAATCGAGCCGCTATTAAGGCGGGCGCTTCGCGAGCATCTGGTGAAACTTGGGAAGATATTCTCGACTACTACCTGGTAAAATTTTGAACCATCTTCTAAGCTATAATCTAACTCCGTCCTTTGTAGTTCAATGCAGACCGAGGTGAAACAGACTTTGCCCTCCGTTTAGGAAAGATATACTACCAAGGTAGTATCTATGCTTCACCAGGAGGAATTGGTTCTGGAAGTGAAGGTGTCGGAGCTATCCCGCGAGATTTTGCACGAGCAAAACACTATTTTGAACAGATCGCCCGCCAAGTTTGGCCGCGCGATCCTAGCAACCCACTTCAGCACAAAGCGGCAGCTGTCCAAAGGGACGAGAACTTGCCAGTAGGACACGCAGCAGCCAGTGCTGCATATCTTGGTCGAATGTATTTGCGAGGCGAAGGAGTCAAAGCGGATCCTATAATTGCGAAGCTCTGGTTTGAACGAGGTGAAGTTTACGGTGATCGAGAATGTCATAATGGTCTTGGTATAATTTGGCGGGATGGATTAATACCTGGTCTCAAACCCAACTTAAAAAAGGCTATGTATCATTTCATGGCAGCGGCGAATCAAGACCTCGCGGAAGCTCAGGTCAACATTGCTAAAATTCATCTCGGTGAGCATTTAAGTTAGAGTTTATAATCATCACGAATGAATCTTTTCGTACTTATGTAGCGCAAGGCGATATAGTCTCTGCTACCACGTATCTCGAAGCTGCTGTTCGCCTTGGCTCTCCCTTTGAAGCGTACTACTATCTTGGCCAGATCCATGCAAGTCAAACGACTAACCCCATGGTGCCTTCAAATATCGCATCGTCTTCCTGTGCCATGGGAGTTTCGTTCTACAAAATCATAGCAGAGCGAGGTTCTTGGGACGATGATTTTCTGAGGGAAGCAGAGGTTGCCTGGGCACGAGGTACCGACGAAAGCAAGGAGATTGCTATCCTCAAGTGGTGGCTAGCTGCTGAACGAGGATCCGAAATTGCACAAAATAATCTGGGATATATTTTAGACCAAGGTAAATTCGTGTTTTTTATTATTGGTCGAAATAGTAATCTTGATTGATTCAGATAAAAGCATCTTACGGTTTACGCGCTTTTCTCCAATGACGCCCTCTAACGATACTGCTTTGCTTGCTCTTACACAATGGACCCGTGCCGCCGCACAACGCAATATTGATGCTCTGGTTAAAGTGGGAGACTACTATTATCATGGCTTGGGCGTTCCAGATGAGAAGGAATCTTTCCGTTACGAGAAGGCAGCCAAATATTATCAGTCAGCAGCCGATACTCAAATGAGTGCGTTAGCGATGTGGAACTTGGGATGGATGTATGAGAATGGCGTTGGCGTTCCTCAGGTAATTGACGTGAATATATCCTTAGCATTGTCTAATTTTGATCAGGATTTTCACCTTGCCAAAAGACACTATGATTTAGCAGCACAAACGAACTCAGAAGCTTACCTGCCGGTTTTTTTCTCCTTGGCAAAATTATATGTCCGCAGTATATGGCATACTATATTAGGTGGAAAAGGTGGTCTTAACATCTGGTTCGATGAAGATGACTCAGAAATTCAATCGGGTGCGTTGTTTGGCTCAATTTGACCTTGTCAGCTTGCTTACATCGCCGTATGGAATTAGAGTACATTGATAGAGTACCTGAACGGGAGTTGGAAAGCGTGTCCGATCAACCATCATCAACCGAAGAGCAAATCTTCTATGATGACGAGGGCCCATGGTATTTGGGAAAAGCTCGCGATGAGTTTCATCGTAGGCGTAACAGCCAGTCTCGCGTGGAAGAAGAAGACGACCCAATTCAATGGGCTCGGGACCGTCGAAACGCAGAGGCACGAGAGGCTGAATATGGAGGGGAGGACTATTTGGATGCAGGCTTACGGCCAGATGAAGACGACGACGACGAGTATTCGGAGACTATGCTCTTGGTCATGCTTTGTGTGACAGTGTCTGTATTGATCTATGTGCGAACTCGGATAGTGCGGAGGATGCGTCATGATCAGCAGCAACGACAACAACAACAACAACAACAACAAGAGGAAGCGGTCCCCGAAGCTCCAGCGGGGAATGGAATGTTTCCAGCTCCCGGGGATCCCGCTAGGGATGAGTGGGCAATGTTAAGGTGATATATATATTGTATAGAGTATGTACCGGAGCTCAGAACAAATGACATGAAGTATAGCTTGCACGAAGATTTTCGGGTATGTAATCAGCGAAGTGTACATAGTTCTCACGCTTGAGGTTCTACCCCAACCACAAACGATATCCTTTAGTCTATCTTATCGTCTCTACACTACATCTACTACAGTCATATTGGAATCATGGGCTACAGCTTTGATGACTTAGAGCCGCTCGTTCGCCAAATTCTGTCAGCCCCTGGAACTGATCTCACAACTATAAGCGCTAAGCGCGTTCGACGCGAACTACTTTCTCTGGATCCGTCTTTAACCCCCGAGTTCGTCAAAGCGAATAAGCTGGACGTCGATGCTGTTATCACGAGAGTCTTCGGGGAAGTGAGTGCCGCACAAAATGGAGAGGTCATTGACGCCCCTGAAGAACCTGTGACCGCGTCAAGGCGATACAACTCTTCGGATCAGGAGGAAGCGGAGCAAGAGGAGGAGGAGGAGGATGCTGATGATGATGATGATGAAGCTGAGCACATGCCAAAAAAGTCCAGGAAAGGGCCGAAGAAGGGACTGAGCGACGCGGAACTAGCGCGGCAGTTGTCCAGTGAAATCAACGGTCGCTCAAGCACAAGAAGGAGTACAGGGAAGGGTCGTGCAGCGAATGGGACTCCGAAAAAATCTAGATCGAAGAAGAAAAGTGCTACAACAATTGATTCTGACGATGAAGATACTGGCGAGGAAGGAGGGAAGAAGACGAAGAAGAAACGCGCGGGCGGAGGCGCCGCTAAGGGTGGGTTTGCAAAAGAATATACTCTGAGGTATCAGATACATATTTCAATGAGATTGGACTACAACTGAGAATGTCTATAGCGCACCGTTAGCTGCACTCTTACAAGTGGACAAACTGTCTCGTCCCCAAGTCGTAAAGCAGCTGTGGGTTTATATAAAGGAGAATGAGCGACAGAACCCAGATAACAGGCGAGAAATTCTCTGCGACCAGAATCTGAGAGCGATATTCAATGTTGACAAGGTGCGTTCTATGTTTGTATCCTGTTCATGACCCACAGTGACGCTTCCCCTTCCTCTCATTTATTTTGTTGAACCGTTTCACTGTCACTCCTCCTTCCGAATTCACAGATAGACATGTTCAAAATGAACAAAGTTCTTGGATCTCACCTCCATGAAGACTGACACAGTAATCATAATCTATTTCATCCGGAATCGGGCGGTATTTGCTATCCTACACATAGACCTTGTATCTCTAATTGTCATTCTCATGTATTCAGTGATGTATTTCCTCATTCACTAAATTCACTTATAATGTCCCCAAAACACAAGCAACAGTACAGACGCAAGGGTATCAAATCGAAAACAAAACACGAAACAGCACGAAACCCAGTAAATATAACAACATCCGAACAGATTCCAAAGCAAAAGCAAAAGCAAATCACATAGAGATATGCATATATCAGCCATCGTCAGCCTCGAAAGAGGCGTTAGGAACTCTCCCTTGTGCTTGGCGCGCCTTCCTTCCACATCTCCTGGCTTTGACCTGGTGCCTTATCAGGGCATCATGTCGGGACAGGACTGCATGACAATAAATACAGGGAAACCTCCTGTGCTCGTGTGCACTCTCGCTGTGGCGCCGTTGATCGGCTGAACGATTGAAAATACGTCTACAGCCCGGTGCTGGACACGGGAATCTAGGATCTGAACCAGAAATGTTGCTTGTGGAAGCCCTGCTCCTCTTAGTACGAGCTGATTGCTTCTGGCTACCTCCGTAATCATCATCTTCCGAGTCTTCGACATGACAACTAATGTATTCCGGGTCATCATCGTCATTAGATTCCACACCGTCTTCCGAATACGAAATTCGTTCTTTTGCTGCCCGATGGTGAGAGGCAACATTATAGTAGGAAAAATCTTCATCTTGATAGCTTCGTTTTCTCTTTCGTGTGATAGGAACATTCGAGACCACAGCAGACGTCGATGCCTGTGGTTGAACGATATCAATCGATGATTCTGAATGTAGCGGGTGGTAGTTGTGAGATATGGACGAGACAGGTGACCGGGCCACATAGGAATCAGCAGGCGACGAGGAGACTAAGCGGGGAGCAATGCTCTGGGATTGAACTTTCTTATTTCGCCGCCTGTGGGCCTTGGCGGTTTTCTTCTGTGTAGTCGTAGCACACGAGGAGAAATCGTCAACTTGCTGTGGCGATATCGGCACCGCAGGGTGGACCAACAATTCCTCTTTATCAATCGCGGCCCGGGGATTTGAGAAATCCGCGAATGAAGCTGGGGGTCTGACAGACCAGGAAGACGTTTCGACCCAGCCCTCAGCAGTGTCAATCTCCGAGGTCGATGAGCGAAGACTTTGGTTATTATAGAAAGTGTCAAAGGTGTTCAGTTCCAATGGGTTTTGGGCTGATGGACCTTCCTGATACTCATCGTTGATAGAGAATGTGGAAGGCATTATATCGGCAGGTGAGCAGGTCATAGTCGCGGGAAAATTTCCTTGGGGACTGTTCGTCGGCGAGTACGATTCCGGCACAGAGTAATCGGATGATGAAGAAGGCGACAACATAGACGCAGAGCTTGATACTGGGGATGAAAAATCCAAAAGCTGAAAATTCGCCATCGGTCATCCTAGACGATTTTACAACATCCGATTGCGACACTTACTTCATCGTCAATGTCATAATGCTTATAGGGGTATTTCACGAAATCGGTGGTCTCTTCGAAAAGTGCACTATTTGAATAGTATACTGTATTCTGGGAGAAAGCATCGAGCGCGTGCATTGGCTGTTGTGTTTGTGGGCTAGAGACGCTTCAGTTTACGGTCTCAACGATAAGCAATGAAGGAAGTGACGGTATACAGACCTATAATAAGAGTCAAAATTATGCAACGATTCCATCCAACCTTCGGAACTGGAACTATCGAAACTGTCGAAGGGGCGCATACTGAATGTGGAGATTGGGAGGGAAAATTAATTCTCATAACAGGATCGCGGCTCTATTTAATGATATTAGGTTTGTTATACCTTCTTTGCCTCTGTGGGGGCACGCCTCGATGAGGACACGCGTCGAAGGTATCAAGCGCTCAAATCCGGATTTAATCTGGATTAACTCTTCTATGACTCTGGCTAACTCATGCCTTCCGCGCTTCCGTCTTGAGTACCAATCAATCAAGTTCATCCCTCCAAAAGTACTCAAGGACATGCACTGGCAGAGCTATTATAATGTAGAGGCAAAAGTTTGGGTTGTTCAAGGTGGGATATCCTATCTTCAAGCGCTTATTTCAGAAATTGAGTTGAAGGACCAACTCAGTGCCTATCACAGCTTATCATCACTGTCATATGGAAAAATACACAATTAAAGTCTACATCTGGACGGGATCACAATATAATTGATATTTCAACAACGTGTCTACCTTGTTCCACATCGAATACAAGCACTTCGTAAAAGGTGACAGACGGCTTGTTACATATGTCCAATGACTTCTGTGGGCTTGTACGGTTCTTCCAAGAACTTCATCTCCTCAGCATCCAGGACGACGTGTGTTCCGGCTACAGCGATGAAACAGGCGTGATTGGTTCACTAGGTAATCCCTTGAACAACAAAAAGCTCACCAATTATATCTTCTAAGTTGCGAAGGCTTGTGGTGCCCACAATAGAGGCGGTGACACCTATTACACTTTTGTTACAATGCCAGGGATACAAATGTAGCGATCTCACCTTCTTTCGCAAGGCTCCAGGCTACCGCAACCTGTGCCATAGATATATTCTTCTTAGTAGAAATCTGCTCAATTCTGAAAAAGGAAGTATGACTCGCATGAGTCACTGCTTGCGCAACGTGTTTTCATTGTCTCATCTGACCTTTTTATGATCTCCTCTGTTCCCAGTGCGGCTGTGTATTTCCCGATGAACCTACAAGTAGCACAATGAATCAGAAAGGTTCAAGTGGATGTTCTCACACTGTGCTCAAATTGATGATAACGATAACAGGCGATAACTCACCAATCACTGGAGCCTCGTGTGGTCTGAACATCCAGAGGTCGAGTCAGAAGGCCACGAGCAAGAGGGGACCAAGGAATTGCCCCGACCCCAAAATACTAGAGAATTCACATGTCAGTGAGCTTTACAATCAACCGGTACATGATTATATCACCTTGAGAGTTGGGAACATTTCCCTTTCTTCCTCTCTATATACCAAATTGTGGTGATTTTGCATCGAGATGAAGGGCGTCAATTTATTGTTGATAGCATAATCTACAGGATGTGTGAGTACAGGCAGGAACAAAGTGAGAACTCGCTTCACTTTGCATGGCATGAACTGCCACAAATAACTTATCAGCACAAAATAGACGAAGAGATCGTTAGAAAACGACGGACATTGCCAGGCCCAGCAAGAGCTCATTCCGATATAGCGCACATAACCAGCCTGTACAACATCGTGCAAAGCTTGCATCTACCTCAGAGGAGTGAGCGGCGATGAATGATTCATTATAAAATCGACGATACCACTTCTGGGATTGGAGTATCGGGGTCGAAACGATGGCCTGGAGATATATGAGAGTTGAGAATAATCACAACTGGAAATCCACCTACTTACACTGCAGCACATCGACGTAGTCGAGTTGGAGGCGCTTCAGGCTGTTCTTAACTGCAGCAAAAATGTGCTTTGAGACTCATGTAAGTTATATAGGCGAATTTTCAACTGTTCACAAAAGCAAACCTTGCGACTCAAGCCGTACTGGTTGACGTAGCCATTTGCGTCAGGATCTGCCCGAGTTGCGATAAGGTTTTCACTGGCAGTTTTCCCAACGACACCAAAACACTGGGAGCATACGTGAGATGCTGGAATAAGACGGAACGCCGTTGTAGTCCAAATGTATACCTTGGTCATTACAACAATTTCGTCGCGGGGAAGGTGAAGTTTCTTGATTGCTTTGCCTAGAATGACCTCTGAGAGACCATTCGAATAGACCTAGATCTTAACGTTCAAGACATTCGCCCGAAGCAAGGCTGTAAAATCTACACACATCAGCCGTATCGAATGTCTGTATGCCTGCGTTGTAGCTGTGCGTCTAAGCGTAAACCACAACCAATGCGAGATGTAGAAGGTCAAAGCCTTACGCTGTTTCGATATGTTTGATAGCCTCATCTTCATCGCCTAATACCCATGGTTGCCACTCAGGACTTCCGTACTGCATAGTGCCTAGGATGATTTTGGACACTTTGAGCCCAGAGTTCCCTAGGCGAGCTAAGCAGGAGTACATTAGCTACACACTGATGCAGAGGATGGCCGCAAGACACACCATAGGTCATCTTTTTAGCAGGAGATGAAGACATGTCGAATCTTGGAGGCAAGTAAAATGAGACTCAGAAGTCATAGGGCCCAATCTGGAGCTTTTTATAGGTGTAGAAAAAATAAAAAATCGCGCGTATCTTATTCCACAAGAGGAGTATCCCGAAAAAAAAGAAAAGTTCGGATCGGAGTCGGAGGAGTATCATCGATATTAGGTCACCTACTAGGACCAGGTCAGGTCAGCCCAGTACTCTGTTCGTAACATACGCAATGCTCTCGTGAATTCCAGATGAAAGAGCAAGATCACTTGATAAACTTGAAAAACAGGCTAACCGCATCGTTGCTTACGAAAAGACAACCGGGATCAAGTATGTAAGTTCTCAGATGTGAGATGCAACGGTGTAACTTGAACTATTTCTTTAAGTACTCGACCACTGAAACCGATATTGACGACGACGTGAACATCTGTATGAATGATGATGGTGCCGGCAGCATGCACTCTGACCCCAAGCTGAAGTGTTCTGGAGTGTCGAGATGATCGTAGACAGCGTCGTCGAACGCAAATAGTACATGTTGCATTCGGCGTAAGATGGAAGTTGCTGGCAGAGACTGGGTTCAAGGAAATGCAGAATACACCGTCTGTGCTACTCACTTTTGACACTCAAGTAATGATTCGAAGTTTTTCGATGTAAGGGACGATTTCTTCCCATGCGTCCAGGTCAATCTCGACAAAGGCTCCATCTGCCCTGCCAGTGATCACAGCCTGCAGAAATAACGGTGTTGAGGCGTTGAGGAGCCCGAACTTTCCTTTGACGTATAGGAACGCATTCTGTGGGATGACGAAGTCATTTTGAAAAGAACAATGAAGCGTGCTACCTTGAAACTACTGACCCGCCCTGTCATCGTAGACATTCGTTTCCGGCCCAACGCCATCGTTCGGTGTCCGAACTCGATTAATATTGGTCCAGGTGAAGGATAGGAACCAGCAACAAATGCTTGCAAGACTTCTCCCAAGCCTGCGGCAACATTGTTTTCAGAATTCGCTAAGCTGGCTAGTACGTCCACGAGATGCGACATGGGTGATCGGGTAAGGTCGCGATAAACAAAGAAACTCGGTATCAAGATATAACATCTTGGCACCTTGATTGAAGGCTGTAGTAACGTGTTTGGCCTTGAACAGCTCGAAAGTCTTACATAATAATAACCCTTCCATAATGAGATGGCGACCAAGTAGTTTGGCAGCTGGCCGTGCACTACCCACTTCACCTCGACATTTCATGATTGACAGTGTTTAAATGCTAATGTACAGCTAAAATAGGACAAAACCTATGTTGATGATTGTAGAGGATCGGAAGTAGATAGTCAAGGAAAATGCAAAAATGGAACGCACAGACAAACGATCTCTGAAACTGTCCGGAAAAAATAAAGAGAAAGATGGGCAAATGAAGGATGAAATTTACAGCTTTGACACGGTGCAAGAAGCCGTGCCATGCGCCAACTTTGCACCATGTGAATAACTGAGTGTGTTGTAGCAATCGTCGAAACCGGAACAATATCTTTAATGTACGATTTTGTTGTATGTATGCTTGGCGAGTCAGACCAACTGCTGTTTCACACCTGCCTCGAGTTGCTCAAATGATTATCTTCAGTAAAACGGCAGCACAACATACCGATGTAGCCCAAGAAGCAGTTAATATTGGCATCGTGTGCCTTGTCGATCGGCAGCTCATAGTCCCTTAGTAATTTCTTGACATTCTCAGCTGTGATTTATTGACTGATCAGCATTTTCCAGCCAAAAATATTTCAGATCTTCCTTACGGTCATATGCAAACAGAGAATTTAGGTCCGCTGGCCATAAGCTACTTTTTTCCCCGTCTGGTCTCAATACAAGCTTGAGCTGCTCGTTCCGAGTGACAGCATCTACAATATCAATCGAGGAATTGAAGCTACGTGCTTCCCTGGAACAGTATCTGTTTATAATGAACAGACATAGGACAAAACTTAGCAACGTACGAATTTTCATATGCATTTTTTGTCTTCCGCAACTGTTTATTGGTGTCGTCCAACTGTTGTTTCAAGGAAACTGGCATTAGTTTGGGAAACTGAGTCTTCAATTCATCTTTGGTGAGGGCTTGAACCTCCGCCTTGATGTGGTCTCGAATTCCAGGGCTAGGTAAAGTGTTTTCCCTCGTCTGGTTTCATATGTTCAGCTTTGACAAACCTCAACTGCTGTACGACCTCATTAGGGTACACTTCTCGAATGCGCGATTTGATTTCGTTGATTTCCCCTTCGTGTGCTGCCTTATATTGTATGACCTCGGCTTGGAGCTGACGAGTTTTTCCATTGAGTGCTTCCTCCGACTTTGCGCATTGAACGAGTCAAGAAGTCAGCATTCTGAACTTTAGGTCAACATTCAGATCGCGCACTGTTTGTTGCAAGTTATTTCTCTCATGAGGTTGGCTGGAATTCAAAGCAAGAAAATCCATTTCTCTGACAATTGTCTCACCGTGAGACATCGCATTCATCAAAGACTGTTATGGTTCACTTACAGCTTCGAAAGCGTGCTGCTTAACGAGTTAAGTGCCTGGGTAGAATCTCCGTTCTCCGAGTCAGCAGACCTTTGTATCGGTCGGGGGGTGGCAGCGCCATTTGTGGACGTCGAGGATGAGGCCATCGAGAAATCCTTGATAGTAAAGAGTGAAGGTAAACTGCTACAGCATTGTGCATACACACATATATAGCCTCAAGGCATCCTCGTGCCAATCACCTTCTCTCGATGATTCGATAGAGTTCGATACCCCGTGGCACTGGGCAACAAGTTATGGATAAACTTTATATTGCTAGGCTACATATTTTTCATTTCGGGAATGACATCGATTCCCCTACCATTTTTCAGAAAATCTTGAATATTTTTCAACGCTCTAACCTCCATCTTGTGTTGTGTATCCCGAGTTTCCGTACCCATATGAGGTAGGAGTGTAACGTGCGGGAACTCGAGGAGCCTTGGATTGACCTCCGGCTCATTGGGGAATACATCGAGACCGACAGAAGCAAGCTATGAAATCTCATGATTACCGCAGGGACAACATTGAATAAATCTATTGCTCACGTGTCCGTCCTCAAGGGCTCGTATCATAGCATCCTCGTCAATCACCTTTCCCCGAGCAGTGTTGATAATGATAGCGCCTTTCTTCAAAGCTCTGATCCACTTCTCTCCTACCAGACCGACAGTATTTGGGTTCAATGGGACGTGGACACTGAGGACGTCGGCCTGGGCCAGCATCTCTTCCACGTTTTCGAAGTACTCGCACCACTCAGGTGCATCAGTTACCTTGTGTCTTGAATAATAGATGATTCGCATAGGGAACGCGTGCGCGAGCTCAGCTAAGCGCATACCAATACCGCCGAGTCCAAGGATTGCTAGTGTGTGGCCTGTCAGGTCATGCGATCGTTTGGCTAGTCCGTTGGGCTTCCATTTCAATTCACGGAGAGAACGTTCGCTGATGGCATAATTGCGGAGTGTGGAAATGAGGAGGTACAAGGCAGTTGTTGCAGAAGCGTCGTCAACAGCCCCAGGAGTATTAGAGACTATAATACCTGAAGGATATGAACGTAAATGGACGCGTGCTCAGGCTGATGGCACAACGCTACCTTTGGCTTTGCATGCCGGTACATCTATCTGATCATATCCAGCACCATTGTGCGCGATCCACTTGATAGTTGAAGGAAATCCATCGACGAGCGATTGATCAAAAATGCCAATTTTGTCGGTCAAATTGTTATCCCTGAATACTGCGACCGTTCCTTCGTATTTTCCACCAGGTTGAAAGCCTTTCAAGAAATCTGACCGATCGATTGAGTCAAAGCGCTGGATGAATTGTGAGTTGGCTACTGACTTCCGATGGCATGGATCTCACCACAACGTCAGCGATAGGTCCTAAAAGCTCTTTGACATCCTCATCGGCCCAAGTAATTGTTCCTAGGAGTAATTGCAGATTGATTGGGGATTTGGACAGTCAAAAAAATTGGAAGCATACCACAAATGAGGACTCTGGGGAGCATGATGGAGAGTACAAGGAACGGAAACTGGGAATCTTCGCAAACATTCTCACTCCTAATAAAGTATTGTGGAAGAGTGGAAGAAGGTTCAAGTTCGGCCCTTCGGTCCGTAGAAACTTTGATCAAAATCGAAGCGGGCCCCGCACCACGGACAATGATGCCGGCACGTCTGTTGTTGCTTGAATTCGCCGCAGGAGAACACATCCACAGATAGAGATACAGCTCAAGGTTGACACCATGAGTGGTCCTTGGCCCAGTAATCTGAGTAATCTTGAGCCAGTCTGATGTAACAAACGGACCGTTCATCTGCTCACTTAGTCCAGTAAGCGAGTGCAGAACTGTGCAGAACCATCTATAGCCAGAGGTTCTGCTCAAATTCTGCTCAAAACCCGTTGATCGGACCGAACTCGCTCAGGTTGTTAGAAAAAATACACCATTATGATTCAATATATCAGGAATAATCCTTACGGTAAGTCATCCACTGAGAAGAGCAGGAGAAGACATAGCATTCCTTGCCTAGCGCAGATTTCACCGGTTCGTTCTACATACAGTCCTAATGTGAAAGGTATGCACTCATTAGTAGGATCATATAACATCAGGATCTATGCATACATTGTCTCTAAGAAGGCGAAAGTGGAGAAACATACAAAGATCGCGATCGATGCCTTTTGATACTGTTCGGCTAACCGTCCATGTCGAACCACCGTTGACCAGTAAGTACTCATGCCAATATCTAATTGCTCTCTAAGGTCAAGTGCCTGACGGGGACTCGAAGGGACTCGAGGGCACATACCTGTTGAGCGATTTGGGGAAAGCCTTTTAACTTTGTACATTCCTGCTGAATGTTGTAACCTCGCGTAGAGTTGAGTATGCCAAGATCATGGTAATGCTTGAAGTATCTGCGGAAGGTCATCGATTCCAGTCTATGATGTGAACGCATTTCACCCACCGCAAACAAGTCTCCTCCTTGAAGTCGTTGTAAATTTTCTTGTTGAATTTCCGCTGCGGGATTAACGATCAGCGACGTGTGGTCGGAGGTGCCAGGAGTACTAACCTCGTCCTTCCGAACTTTTTCCTCGTACAAGTGATTTTGATGTACAATGAAATGGTCGGAAAGTACATAGTAAGATATCCCAGAGAGATACAATTCGAATAGACAAGCCGCCTTGTTGCCTCCGTAACCAACGAACCGCTCGTCACACCTGAAGGGCGGGGAAATTACGCCAACGTGGGTGGTCAACTAGAGCGACTCACCATGGGGGACCGTCTTTCTTGAAAACGATATAGGGTTCGTAAGCAGCTTGATATTTTGTCACCTTGTACACTTCACCAGGAGGGGCTGCATAATATCTTGGATAGTCTGTGCTATTGTGTCCGACTTCCCAAGAGGCATGAAACATATCTAAACGTCCAGCTTCGACTGCGGAAAGCAATGACTGCAAAAAGAACATGAGCAACAGATAACATCGATACTAGAAAGATCATGATACAGTTTTGTCAGTTGGGAAGGCCACCTGGTGATTTCCTTCCTCTGGTTTCACATACTCGAACGCCGGGATCACGAACGCTGAATTTCCTTTTCGAAGTTCATCCATGATAGACTTGTTAGCCCTCATGGCACTTCGAAAGTCAGTGCATATAGCAAAATCAATATCGAGCATCATGACAAAGTCTGTACGAGCGAATAAGCGAGCGATGTTACGCCAAGTATTGAATTGGCGATCGAAAGAGTCCATAACGAGGTGAACGTCAACAAAACGAGCCATGTTTGGGGTAGAGGTGTAGAGAGAGTGTATGGAATCCAATAGTGAGTAGTATTCAGAGCTGTTATTGTTGACATGTATAGCGACAGAGATAGGTCCTTAGAATAATGTCGGCAATGATTGAAAGTTGATTATGAAGATCCAGTCAACATACCCTGATATCGCTCCACTAAACGGGCAAAAACAGGAAATCGGTTGCTTGTTATCAAAGTCGTGATAGTTATATCTTCAACGTCGAGCTCGCCAGACGCCCGATAGAAGAATGGCACAATCTTGCTTGGAGGATGCATCGAACTTGAGAATGCTTTTGAAAGGACCAGATCATTGTCTATGTCCGCCGGCCAGGAGCTTTCACTTGGGCGAGACGCCTCAGTGTTCCAAAGAAGAGGAGAAACTTGAGGCTTGCGAAAATTTTGCTTATTGAGAGAATGGAGAATTGATGAAACTGAGGAATTTGGTAGGGTGGTCGAAGTCGGAAGGTTGAACAAAAGCGAGAAACATGCACGTAAAGGAGATGCGAGGAGATAATTGGTGGTGTAGAGGATAGCGATAAACGCGTAAAGAAGAGCTATAGTTTGTCCTATGCGGGCACAATGTGTCGTAGATACAATCATCGCTTCCTACAGGAAGTTGGCGTGAAAGGTCAAAAGTCAAAGCAGTATTATGACTTGATATTTATGTAAGCAGCGTCAGTCTCCTCGAATTCTTCGCGAGTCACCGCAAAGCCACGGTAGGCCGTCTTGGTAATGCTCAACTCTTTCGCTGATGCGTTAACTTTTTCTACACAGCTGCTGCAGAATTAAGTCTAGCGCCAGGGCCCTGATATCCGCGTTTGGGTTTGTCTGCCGCGAATGTACAAATCCATTTGAGTCCTGAATTTGGGGTTCTGTCATGTAGTCTCACTGAGAAAACTGGGATTGGCAGTCTGAAGACGTGTATATTGCTGTAGATACTGTAAGTAGCTGTAGAACATGCGTATCACACGCGAGTGCTAGTGGAGCACGTGCTGCTGTTTGATCAAAAAGCCGTTGCCAAACAACTGCGTAGCCTTTATCTACTTTGGGGCCCCTCCCTTCTAACAGAGACAGTCATGTCGTTCATAACATCCTCGTTACTAGCACTCTCTCTAGCTGCTTCGGCCTATTCCTCTCCGCTCTCTACCAACTATCACAATGCGCCTGCTCAGCGCTCGTCTTTTATTCCAGCTCCTCTCATAGAAGAGAACCATCTACATGGAACTATCAATAACTCTTACATCGTCAAGTTCCGGGATGGCTTGTCCAATGCTCTCGTAGCCAATCATCTCAACTTTCTGCAAACCAAACATACTGAAAGTCCCCTCGTCGGTGAGGATTCTGGATTGCGACACGTCTACGAGTTTGGCTACTCTGGCTACTTCCATGACGATGTCGTTGAACAGTTAAGGGCACTGCCTGAGGTCGAATACATTGAACGAGACCAGGTCGTGCGTATATCTGACGAAATACTTGTGAACCCTGAGACGACGCGACAGAAAACAGCACCTTGGGTGAGTTACAACGAATCCCGTAAAGGTCTTATCTTTTGACGTATTTTGTTAACAGGGTCTTGCTCGAGTCAGTCACCGTAAGAAACTCACACTTGGCTCTTTCACAAAGTACGACTACGTAACTTACGCTGGTGAGGGCGTTGATGTATATATCATCGACACTGGTATCTACGTTGACCACCCGGAGTTCAATGGGCGTGCGCATTGGGGTGTGACCATCCCTCAGAACGACGTCGACGAGGATGCCAACGGTCATGGAACTCACTGCGCTGGTACCGTGGCTTCAGAAGCCTATGGTGTCGCCAAGAAAGCCGAAGTGTATGCAGTCAAAGTTCTTGGTTCTAACGGTAGTGGAACTATGTCGGACGTTATCAAGGGTGTCGAATGGGCTACTGCGGCCGCGAAACAGAAGGCACAGTCTGGTTCATCCAAGCACAAGGGTTCTGTTGCCAACATGAGTCTCGGCGGTGGTAAGTCGCCAACACTTGACGCAGTTGTCAACAAGGCTACCGACTCTGGTCTTCATTTCGCCGTCGCAGCTGGTAGGTTTTTATCTTGACCTTCATGCACTATGTACTGATATATTTTGATAGGTAACGAAAACAGAGATGCTTGCAGCTCTTCGCCTGCTGCCGCAGAGAAAGCGATTACTGTCGGAGCCTCGACCATCTATGACGAGCGTGCTTATTTCTCGAATTTCGGCAAATGTGTTGACGTGTTTGCACCGGGTGTGTTTATGTCTTAGAGCTGTATATCTGCCGCTCACGCTTCTGTTAGGCCTCAATATTAGGTCAACCTGGCCCAACGACGAGACTAATACCATATCTGGTACCTCCATGGCGTCCCCTCACACCGCTGGTCTACTTGCCTACTTGCTCTCGATATACCCTTCAGTTCCTTTCAACCCGGATTTGACCCCTGGTTTCGATGTGCCCACTCTGATTGATCCAGAACAGCGTGCCTTTGCTTCCATGTACAAGGTCATACATGCTGCTCTTCCTCCCGTCATCAGCAGTTTCCTTCCTTCACCGGAAATTGTTGAAGCTGCTACAGCCCCTGTTCCTCCCAAGACGCTTTCTGCTGCCCAATTGAAGCGCGCGGTTTTATCCCTCGCCACCAAGGGTGTGATCACCGGTACTTTACCTGAAGGTACACCCAACTTGTTGATTTTCAACAATGCGACTACCGCGTAAGGAGACATCGTCACCAGTGTGGTTGTATCTTGTCATATTCAGTACGTGCATCATGTGTAAATAACGACCTCTCATTTTGTAACTGTAGGATATTATAATATGCCTTTATCTCGAAACAAGTTACATTATGTTAAGCTTTCGATGAAAGGCGTCGCGCCGTCAATCAGTTGGCTCTCGAGGGTACTGCCTATACTTTTCTAGATAATCTTGCTCCGGCTCCAGCGTGAACTCAGCTGGATGTGATAATGACTGCTTCTCAATACCCTGCCCATGTGCTTCAAGCTCCCGTAGCCGTTGTGCGGTCGCAGGGCGCGAGGTGTTGATACTGTAAACTTTGATGCGATGAGCAGAAGAGGTGACGTGAAGGTCCCAGCTACCCAAGAACGTTCATATTAAAGTAACGTCAATAGGAAATTTTGTCATCAGATGACCACTTACTTCCAAGCAGACCTTACGAAAGTAGGCTCAGTATTGTTGGAAGAATCCCATGTCCGCACACAAAGTTCAAGCCACCCTTCTGCGTCAACAGGGAGGTCGAATTTCCATAATCTCCATGCGTAATAGTGCTTGATAGCAAAGATTTACAGTTCTTAGTCAAAAATTCGAGGACAGCAGGAGTTACCTTTGTAGTCATATTCTCTTCTTCGACTGCGTACCAGACTGAACCTCTGAAAATGTCATGGTTATACTTAGTTGGAAACAGGATTGAACGTGATAAAAATTACCCATCATTGGATACCTCGACACGCTGTACCCAGTTTCCGCCTCCACTGTACGCCCAACCTTGCATCGTGATTTTACCTGAATGCACGACGACTTGCTTATCTAGAGGATATATTATGGCGCTCCTAGTAACGGCGACCTGAGTGAGTCACACAAAACATGGACTGTGAAATGTAAACATACGAGACTGGCATGTTCTGAATCGAGAACCCATTGGAATATTTTGCATTTTGTTTCCCGATCTGTGTAGAGGGGTCAGGACAAGGTCAATGCTTCCACTAAGCCAAACCGTTCATCGTGTCGTACCTGCGGCGTGTAATACAGGTATTCCTGTCTCTGTACTGGTCCCATACTTGGTTCCTTCAATGCATTGATCTTATATACCCATTTGCAGCTGCGAGCACCGATATATCCTGCGACCACGAGGCGGAGTGGCGCTCCATGAATTTTGGGCAAAGGAGCGCCATTCATCTCCCAAGCAAGAAGGACTTCGGTGCCAGAAGAAGCACGGACTTTACGCAAAGGAACTGAGACGGCATAGTTGAATACATTATTTTTCCTGGTGAGGGTGAAGGGTAAAATGGATTCGGTATGGTATGAATGAAAGATGCAAGGTTCCACGTACTTGAAATAAGTATCTGCGCCGATAAATTCAAGGTGTTCGCATTCGGGAAGGACACCACCGCAAGCGAGTTTAAGAACTTTTTTGAGGGGAACACCTCGGTAAACCGCTGTCCCTCTGCAATACGAGATTTAGATAATGCTAGCCAACTCAGAGTACATATTTGACCCACATGGCGCCTTCGCCTGTGTTACACAGGTCAGCGAAGGACCAAACTTTCTGGTATGGATAGCAGTTACTTACCCCAGGGTGCATTGATGAGCTCGTCACCGTCACCGGGATATACGTTGATTTGTTCGATGCGGCGCTAGATAGGAATGGATTCGGGCTCAAAAGATTTGGAAGGATTGAAGGACTTACAGTCCCGCTGCACTGGATAGTCACCGTGACCTCTGCTTGCCTTTGTGTACTGCTTGAGCAACGATGTTATGGAAATGAGCAAACGAAACTCACGGAAATTTCTCGGGATCCTTCAGGTCTTTCAGTGAGATTTTGATAGGTTTGTTAACCAGACCAGCAATCTCGAGCTCGTAATCATTCTCGTTGATATTAGGCACCCCACCATGATTGCGAACACTGAGGAACGGGCTTAACAAGCGCGAATGCACCGAGGTGGATTCGTACTCACAAATGATATTTGTTGTCTGTGAGCTTGCCTTGTAAAAGCTGATCTCTCTTTGTTTCACCGTTATACGGGAAGTCAAGGAGGTGTAGAAGATCAGGCTTCTCACGCTGGACCGTCTCCCAGCTAAAGTCGACGATGCTTTTCAATCCAAGCACGTCATGGTATTCCTTCCATCTGTGTCCAATGAGTACCGGGTTCGTGGTGGGCAAAGGAACGAATTGAAATTCTGGAATCGGTGTAAATTTGCTTGCAGCAAGGACCTTTGAAGCTAAAGCCTTCTTTTCTGGATACTGCTCCCATTCAACGTATCTATGAATATGTTACTTACGCGCAGGAAAGAGACGAAGGGAAAGACAAACCCAGTCCAGCCTAGTCGTTCTTCGGCAAAAGAGCTCTTCGCATTGATATTCTGTACTTCGGAGTCAGTCATGATAAGGATAGCTTTGATGGGAGGAGAAATTATTATCCATCTATCCCTATGTAGATATATATAAATGAGATAGATGATGCGGTCATAGATACTCTTTATCCTGCTTCGGCTCACTTTCTCCCATATCCCAGGAAATTCCGCTCAGCCGTGCATGGGGACGTCAAGAATACATCGCGGGTCCACCCAAACCCCTTCATTAATGCGTCTATCAATCGTCATTCTTCACCAGCATCAATCCGAAGTCGCCAAGCAATCGTCTAACGTTCAAAACCCTATTGAATGTACAAGCAACCACTGTGTGAATGGGGTTCTTACTTCTTATGCTGCAATTGTGAATATAGGACTCACGATTATTTGATACCACGAGGCTAACGTTCGATGAACCAAAGCTTCGGATATCCCCAATGTCCAAACTATCGTTGTTTTTCCGGTCTTAGTTTATCATTCCATTCATGACATATATCTCATCCTCATTGCAGGCAATCACCTGATGCTGAGGAATATCTGGACGGAAAGTGGACAGACGACCGCGCAGTGGAACTGCTCGAGTAAATTGGTGGTAGAATTTTAAATAGCATCGCGTATGTAGCCAGACAGATACATCGACCAGAGTAATTATTCTTCTATCCTCCAGGTATGAACCCTTCTAATGAGCCGACGAGTTTGATATTTGCGTGGCATACGGATTTTTGGGATCCTTGGCGTATTCCGGAGCTAGCAATGGAAAGTGAGCTATAATTGTAGCGAGAATATGGGAACACACACATCGGACAGCCATGTCTTGAATTTTGGCAACGTAGTAAACAGTGATGGCGCCCGCTACCATGAACGGCCACATGGGCTTGAGAACCTAAAGCCAAGTCATTTAGCAGATACCCAATCCCTTGGTGGTAAAAAAAACTTGCGGGCGTAGGCCATTTGCGATAGCCAAGGAAAGGCATGGTACTGTGTATATGAGAGTTGGACCAGAAGAGTGTTCGGGACTCACCGTGAGAGTAGAGATCACATGATAACATGAGCGTCAGACCAGTCAAGTATTTTGGTAATAATTAGTAAATTACAATCAGGCTCTGATTATCCTCTTCTACTACTACTGGGTATCAAGTGTCAAGATATCGAGTAGTAGAACGTCTAGCTTTGACTTTGGCTTGATACGTGGTTCTATGGTTTCAACTATTTCCGCTGGTACTAATAGTGCGTCAGCGCCTGCTGTGAGTTATACTCCCATCGTTTCCCTAGGTTATTTCATGTCCTACCCTACGTGCAATTGTGGGTAATCCGACTGATTCTTTGACCTTGAAAAGTGGCGTCAGTTTTCATTCTTTGATCCCATTCCGGTGAAAGATATACATGATGCAAATAAAACTCCAGAAATATTCAAGGTGCGCGAGGTTAAATTCTGTTACTCAGAGGCTGATCCGGCGACTATGCAGGCTACTCTCGAAATTTCAACAATCACTTCATCCTCCGCAGGAATCCTTGTAGCCGATATCTATGGCTCTATTCACCTTTTGGACAAGGGCTTCGAATCTATAAGCAGCTGGGTAGCTCATGTAGGAGGAAGGGTCACACACATGGTGGAGAAGAAAGGAATTCTGGTTACACTTGGAGTACGGATCCCATTGGTTGTATTGCCCGCACTCATATCCACAATCGGTTAGGAGGAGAACACAGCACAGTCACCACTCATAAAGATATGGGACCTTGGAAAGAAAGACAGACGAACAACCGCACCCCTTCTTCTTCGCTCAGCTAAAGTTCAACCTAGCAATAGACCACATCCGGTAGGTAATCTGTGCTTCTATAGAATTTGACCCTTACGATATTTAGGTGTCCACGGTTGCACTCTCTGCAAATCTCTCCCACTTGGCCATAGGCCTTGGCGACGGCACAGTCCTCTTATATCGACATCTAGATCAATCATTGGCGTCCTCTGGATCGCTGACTACTCTCCCCAAACCACGAACGATACATGAGTCACCCACTGAACCAATCACTGGACTAGGCTTCCGTGAACCCATTTTGCGTTCCTTGAGTCATGCTCCGGACGCAGCCCTCAGGCACTCGAGAGAGCCGACAGACCAGACCGACTCCAATCTTTACTTGTTCATCGTGACAACCAATCATGTTCTTGTTCACCAAGCCACTGGACGCGGCGCTGGCAGTTCTTCGGTCATGGTGGTAGACGAAATCGGCGCTGGACTAGGCTGTGCGGTGATGAGCGAGTCGAATATGATCGTTGCACGCGACGAAGCCATATATATGTGTGCTATTGAAGGCAGGGGAAACGCATTCGCTTATGAAGGCAATAAATCCGCTATCCACGTACACTCCTCGTACCTTGTCATTATCTCCCCTCCATTTGTAGCCTCCGCCTCTGCTGCCTCTGCTACCGTCCGCAATTTCGTTCGCACCACTGGTGACGATACATCCGAGATTAGCAAGGTTCGTTGTGTATCATTCGATACGTCCATTTATTGACTGCATCTGGACAGGTCACTGTGTTCGATCACGCCAATAAATTCGTTGCGTACAGTGGAACCTTCTCACAAGGCGTTCGCGAGATTTTTAGCGCACCTTGGGGTGATTTGTACATTCTGGGCAACAACGGAGAAGTACCTATGTTGCAAATTCGTGTAGTCCTGCTTCACTGATTATATCTTTCATAGCTGACCCATCTTATCGAGAAGTCTACTTCGGCCAAACTGGATATGCTGTACAAAAGGTCGTTATACGGTCTCGCCTTGAACCTTGCTAAGACACAAAACCTTGATGATAGCCATGTCGCGGATATCCACCGACAGTATGGTGACCATCTGTATTCTTCCAAGAATGACTACGATGGTGCAATGACCCAGTACGTGAAGACACTAGGTTGGGTTCAACCTAGCTACGTGATACGGAAGGTAGCGTGTTTTGGAAGGTCTGCTATATTTTACTAATGGGGGACACCTAGTTCCTGGATGCCCAACGGATACACAATCTGGTAACATACCTGCAAGAACTTCACACTCAAGGTCTTGCCAACTCAGATCACACCACTCTTTTGCTGAACACTTACACAAAATTGAAGGATGTGTCGAGACTGGACAGCTTCATCAAAACGGAATCAAAGTATTCAAGAGAGGAATCGATTGCCTCAGATGAACTGCCTTTCGATCTCGATACTGCGATAAGGGTCTGTAGGCAAGCCGGTTACTTCGAGCACGCTGGCTATCTTGCTAAGAAGTACGAGCGTCACGAAGATTACTTGAGGATACAAATAGAAGACGCTGGCAAATATTCGGAGGCACTGCTTTATCTCAGGAAGCTGGGAATGGATGCTGTATGTCGCACTACTACTTCAATCGGTTATCCGTCATCATTCATGCATGGCCATTTTTGTATAGGCTGAAGGGAACTTGGCCCGCTATGGTAGAGCTCTACTGAGTAACCTCCCGCAAGAAACCACAGAACTGCTCATTGACCTATGTACAACAACATTAGATACCACTGTCGAGGTCATCGACAACACGGGAGAGGAAACACCGATCAGTGCTGTGTCGAAGTCCACAGCTGGCGGTGCTTCCTACCTTTCGTATCTTACTCTCCATCGCAACTCCATTGCAGGGCAGGCATCAGAGACTGCTACTGTTGCTGCCCCGTCAGTCAAAACCGTACGAGTCGGCGATATTGATGGCAGTACCATAAGACGTAGCGGGAGCTTGAACAGCGATGGTGCCTCAGGCACTCCACGAGGTATCTCGCCTCCTCCCACTGCTTTATCGACGATAGGTATCGCGCCGATGTCTGCGCGTCCACCTAATGTGAATCTATCGAAACGGCTAAGTCCGCGCTTATACTTTGCGCACTTTGTAGACCACATGGAACAATTTGTGGTCTTTTTGGAAACTGTTGCGTTGAGAAGATGGGGACAGAGTGTCGATGAGAATTCTCAAAAGGATATGTCTGATCCAAGCCGGTTGAGCACGACGCCTGACATCGACGATGAGGAAGATCGGCACGATCAAGTAGCTGTTTGGAATACATTACTGGAACTTTACCTCACCCTTCCAGGATTATCCTCTTCCCTCGGATCTTCGGCGCCTCAGGATGAAATAGCTTTGAAGGAGAAAGCCCTCCGAGTCCTTCGCAGTGAAACAATTCCCTATGATACCACGCATGCCCTTATCCTATGCTCGAGCCGAGGATATACCAAGGGCTTAGTCCTTCTTTGGGAGAAGATGGGAATGTACGAAGACGTTTTGCGGTTCTGGATGGAACGTGACAAAGAGGGTGCCACGCCCGAAGCTTCGACACAAGTACTGAAGCATCTTCAGTTATACGGTCCAAAGCATCCACATCTTTATACCCTAGTACTACGATTTTTGACTTCATCCCCAGTGCTCTTTTCTCGCCACATGGACGACGTGAAGGAGGTAATACAGCATATTGACCAGGAGAGCATCATGCCACCGCTAGGCATTATACAAGTGTTGAGTCGCAACGACGTCGCAAGTGTTGGTCTAGTCAAGGAATGGCTCATCGAGCGCATAACTCAGGAGCGGGGTGAGATACAAGCTGTCAGTTCCCTCTTTCTATTATGTTCATGACTAGGTCACTGATGTATGCATTACTGCTGTAGGATCGGGAATGGGTCAGCTCGTACAGAATGGAAACAGCCGCAAAGCTCAATCAAGTTCAGGAGCTTTCTGATCCAGAGCACCCGAAGGTTTTCCATGTTACTCGTTGCTCTACTTGTGGTGGGCAACTGGATCTACCCAGTATCCATTTTATGTGTAACCACAGCTATCATCAAAGGTGCGTTTCTGCGTGTCCTCCTTAGTTCTCGCTGATATCTTTTTCTTTCAGGTGCCTACCCGACAACGAGACCGAATGCCCCAACTGCGCTCGGGAACACGGTGTTATACGAGAGATACGGAGGAATAATGAACAGCTGGCGGATCAGCATGATCTTTTTGTTTCCGAAGTGCAGGAAGGAGGGTTCAAAGCTCTCGCGAACGCTTTCAGTCGAGGACTGTTCAACCAATCTCGATTAGACTCCGTTGCTGTCTAGACAGTATCGTAGCTCAGTTCCGAGTACGTTTTGCTCAGAACGCTTCTAACAATGAATCCCTTCATACCGCATCCTTCTCGTGGGAAATATAGATGCAGGCGCTTATTGAGGAGGCGCCTAAGTGACTCTTCGATGGCCTATGATAATCTCCAACGTTGAGTCACGTATGAATGGAGGCGCAAAGCGAGGGCTCATAGATATCAAAATGATTGGTTTCATACCCTCTATCCAACACCGCTCAAACATGTGCGCATTAAAATGTGAGTAATGCGCAAGTAATGGTGGACCACACCGGCGCTTAGACGAAGTCATTCGAAGCTGCATCAGTCTCCGACACACTAACCAAAACCAGTGCCAATGTCTACTGTAAGAACTGAATATCAAAGACGACTTTTACTAACAGGATTCTCGATCCGGACCCTAGGGATGTGGTTTCGTTCGATATTCTTGTCAATATTCATCGAGTCATCTTCAAAGAAACCGCAAGGAGCATAACAGCAAAATCCACAGCGTTTGAGGACCAAGAAAGTATAAAAGCAGTATGGACGGCGGGATATAACCCACTGCAGTTTTCTTCTCAATCGGCCTACTTTCCTGACAGGTTGAGTCTTTCAGTCATCGTTCCATTATTTTATGCTAAACAATTCCACAGAAATGCCGTCTACTCATGAAATTTCGATATCGTCCTATACGCACGCTAGGCAATTGCCTGACTTTGTGTTTAGCACTCTGGAGGCTAATCGAATCGATGCCAACGTGATTCTTCCCCTTCTGAGAAAGTCATCCGATAGCGAACGGTCGAATTTGCCTATCTCCTTCAACCAGCTATGGCTCTGTTGTATTTCCTATGACAGCAGTATTACCGGCACAGTGGATATGGTACTCTCTTGTACTGAGAACGAGTTGGGAAAATACCCAATTTTCATCGTTCCTACCTGGCCCAGATCGCTTTGGACTCGAAATTCACTCGAGGTCCGCCTTCGGAAACTCGCAGAAGCTCTATTCAAGAGCGTGCCCCGAGAACGAGTTTACAGCGTTTTTGCGCCAGATATCATCGTTTCCCTATTTTCACAGCAATGGTCTGAGCTTGCGGGTGTTAGCATCAACAATGAGCCTTACTACGCGGCGAGGCTGCTGTCTTGCACTGCTGTCATCCCTCAACCTTCGACACTCCCTCCTTTCGGAACCTGTCGCCTGGCAGACACTGCTGATACCAAAACGGTAGCCAAGTTGTGTAGAAGATTCTCTGAAGAATCAGAACCCTTTGTTTTAGAACGTGAGGGAGCATTCAAGGAAGCCAGATTGCTCATTTCCAAGGAACAAGTCTGGGTTCATTGTGTCTCCGGGAAAATCACTTGTATCGCAGCCTTCACTAGGAACACTGCGGATACGGCGACCATTACAAAAGTATACACACATCGCTCTTGGAGAAGGCAGGGATGTGCTAAACGCCTTGTAAGAGAGGTCACTGAACACCTGCTAGGAACTGGTAGGAGCGAGGTTGTATTATACGTTGCGCACAACAATGGCAGCGCAGCAAAGGTCTATGAAAGCGTTGGATTCGTTGAGCCCGATGGTGCTGTTGCCATTGGGCACTCTGTCAAATGGACAGAGGTAGGTTTCGACAGAAACTTCGTTGAGCTTGGTCACTGGTGATTCCTCTTTACCTCGTATATTTATTTGTATCTGGACCCTGCTAGAACGTGCTAAGTATATACATAGCGTGTATCAAAAGGACAGAATTTTCGTAAACACTAGATAGATAGATAGATTATAAGTTTCACGGCTCCGTTTCAATGGGAACAGCCAGGCCCAGCTGCCTCTATCATATCTACTCATCCCAGAGGATGGTACTATATAGACTGTGACCGAGTTTGGGGAAAAGTAAGCACTGGCAGATCAATAAATTATAAAGCTCTTCATCGTCGCTGTCATAATGATACTCTCAAGCTAGATCTAGTTGTACTATTAAAAGAACGTTGACAAGAATCCATACTGCGAATAACTTACAGATTCGCACAATTTCCCATAAGGTCAATAAATAATGGTATGTAGGGCAATGAAATAATGAAAACGTTCTAACAATTCAAGACTTTCACCTGCAAAAAAGGATACTGGTGACTGAAAATAACAACACTCTTTTTCTTTGTCACATTCTGAATATTATAGGCGTTATATATCTTCGGGCCGCGGTTCGCGTCCACTCTGGAAATTTCGGTTCGCATAATATATCACATTCCTGACCATAAACCATGCCTAGATTGCCTGTGTTAGATATCATACACAGGACCGTGGTCTATTCTCTCGCAGGGCTCACTGCATGGACAGTTGTTTCTGCTGTCATGATTCACCGCGAAACATTACAGAAAGGAAGAGGTGATTTTTGATTTTTCAATGAGGAAGCAGAACACTGAACTTCATTCCTTCTTCATAGACGTTAGTATAGTCTGAGCAACCAGGTTTTAATGACTCTCTCACATGAAGGAAACTAGCTCGTCGCACGTATGGAAGCTGAGGAACGTCAAAAACAGGTGCGTAGAATAGCATTCACTTTCATGTAAACTATTAACAGTGGTTTGTCGCAGGAGGATAAGTCCTACGGATCCTAATGCAAGCGCGTAGGCTGTTTCTTCGACGATCCGAACCAAAAATGTACTTGCAAGTATGTGGCCTTTGTCTTCGTGTACGGTGGCGTAAATGTCCCAACTTATTGCACATAGAACTTGATACTACACCTTACCTTTACTGCATCACTCGACGTTCATGATGAGTAAATGTTAAACAAGATCGTCTTTCTTGTTTGAATCATGGAGAAATGAAATAGTGGAATCCTGTAATTCTTATATGCTCATAATCATAGTGATGTTTTCGTTTCCTGACTACCTTCAAGTCGTTCGATAGAGTGGAAAATGAACTGGAGAGAATCTGAAATGTTCATTTTCAGAGAATGTAGCACAGTAACTGATACTATGGTCTCGTAAACATTTGGGGGATCTGAATCAGACATTCGATTCGATCCAAAGCACTATAATATAAGTGGTATTATAGTAGTATTAGTTGGTAGGTCGGGGCTGTATTCATACTAAGAGTAGAGTAGGGGCATTTGATTTCACGGCTAGGGTCGGTTGCTTTGTTTCCGAATTCGGAAGAAGACCTGACATCCAGTTGTTTATTTGTTCCTTCACAAAGAACAATGAACTAACTGAAGAGGCCCTTTCATCTTTCTCTTCGTTCTTCCATCACTGTCTCTTCAGCAGGATTTTCATGTTCAAACGAATGACGGACAAACTTGGTTCTCACTTTCACGGTTACAGTAAAGAACAATATAGTTCATCTCCCATTCAATCCCCGATCTCCAGCATCCCATCTACCGCCGTTTCCTCTGCGTCTTCACTTCTACCTCAATATGACCACAGAGGGTCTATTTCTACTGAGAGAACATCTCTTAGCGCAAGTGATTGGAGCAAACGAGGAGATAGCCTAGACTACATTGAGGAGGAGAAATCGTTAAATGCTCGGCCTAGGAAGCATAAAGGCACATACCGCTTAGAGGATTTTATAATTCAACGCACACTCGGCACTGGAAGCTTTGGCCGCGTTCACCTAGGTGAGATCCCATTCATCGTAGGCAAGGCCATTGCCCCTGACCAATGCACATCTAGTTCGGAGTAAACACAATCTTCGCTTTTATGCGATCAAAGTCCTCAAAAAGGAAAAGGTTGTGAGGATGAAGCAGATCGAACACACCAACAACGAACAGTACATTCTCGCCGATATCTCACATCCTTTCATCATCAATCTATGGGGCACGTTTCAAGATGCGACCAACCTCTACATGGTGATGGACTTTGTACCAGGTGGTGAACTCTTCACTCTTTTGCGCAGGTCGAATGTCAGTACTACTCTTGACAATCGAATATCCTGGTATTAACTTCGCAATCAGAGATTCCCCGAGCCTGTCGCAAAATTCTACGCGGCCGAAGTCGCATTGGCTTTACATCACCTACACACGCTCCACATCGTATATCGTGATTTAAAGCCAGAAAACATTCTCCTCAACTCCGATGGGCACATCAAGGTGGCCGATTTTGGTTTTGCCAAAGCTTGTTCATCTGTAACTTGGACGCTTTGTGGGACACCCGATTACCTAGCTCCCGAGGTATGTTCCCGCGTATCTCAAATTCTTGATGATACCGATCGTGTTATAAGATCATCAGTCAGCAGCGTTATAACAAGAGTGTAGATTGGTACGCCCTCGGCGTACTCATCTTTGAGATGCTTACTGGGCTACCGCCATATCACCAAGCTCAAGGAAATCCAGCCATACTTTACGAAAAGATTACTGCTGGTCCTGCTCATATTCGATGGCCCAGTGCAAACAACGAGGAATTTCCCCTCTTGGCCAAAGATTTAATTGTAAAGCTCATGGACTGCGACCCTTCTAAGCGATATGGGAACATGCAACACGGCGCCGGCGACGTTTTTGCACACCCATGGTTCAGAGAGGTGGATTGGCAAAAACTCTGCTCGAGAGATATCATCGCGCCATACCTCCCGAAAATTTCTGGTGACGGCGACGCTAGCGCGTGAGCATTCTGAATTTCCTTTGGTTGTTCAAATACTGATTTGAGGTTATGTGCTCAAGCTTTGACAATTATGATGAGGATTTCGAAGCGACTGCTAGCTATGGTCTACCCGCTAATGACCCGTATGGACATTGTTTTCCGGACTTCGAATATTCCTACACCTCGTAGGAGTTGTGCATGTATCCCCAAAATTACCCTGGATGGACGGATCCTCTTGTTTGTATTTTATTACAAGCCTCCATTTCTGAATGTTCATAACGAGCAGTGCCTCCTATTATCTATACTTTTGATTTTTGATTCCATTCACCCAAAGATTTTGCCGCAGGGTGTCTAAGCCTGTAATTATCTCCATCTCCTTGGCATATCACTTAATACCCACTGTTGCATTATTGGAAATCGAATGAAGCGCTGTGTATAACTACCAACTTTATTCAAATCAATAGTGACATCTTTGTTACGATGTTACATACATCGTAACGTTTGTAGCTTGAAAGATTTCATCTTCTGAGCCGACAGGGATGAGTCGTGCAACGTAAGAGTTGTATTGCCTTGTTTGGCACAGTAATCAAGCTCAGTCATGTAAGAATCACAGAAATGTGGCTTTCTCTTCACGGTACTGCATACGACCATTGATGTTCATTATTATTTCAAACGACGCTCCTACTCCCAGAATATCCTGACCATTATCAGAACAGGGTCAAAAACCGTACACAATCCTACGAGATCAATAATATTTTCTCATACATTAGCATTTCGAAACTTGTCGCTTTCCGAATGGAAAGCGTTCAATTTGTCTTAACATAACTCGTCTCCAATGTCTTCACGCCACTCAAAAAGTGGGGAAATCAGGAGTCTGAGGAGTGGTCGTGGTAGTCGCAGGCAGGATGCAAGAGAACCTGCCGTTCTAGCAAAAGCAGGAGGAGGGCATGAGCTTAAAGGCGGCTTTGAAGAAGGAGGATTGGAAGATACCAGGAAGAACTCGTTAATAGCAGAAAAAGAAGCCGAGTTGACCCAAATTTACGAGGGCCATGATTCTCTTGTGCGTCTTACTTTGTGTTCTTTTGGGCCAGTCCTAAT
Source organism: Lentinula edodes (assembly GCF_021015755.1). Classification (NCBI taxonomy): domain Eukaryota; kingdom Fungi; phylum Basidiomycota; class Agaricomycetes; order Agaricales; family Omphalotaceae; genus Lentinula; species Lentinula edodes. The sequence goes on from NW_025764318.1 coordinate 502,389, forward strand.
TCCAACCGGCAGGTGAGAGAAGCTTTTCATATGGAGCACTTCCGTATGATGCTCTCATACAATCCTGCTGTACGTTGCACTCTTTGTTTGTTGATTTGCAAAGCTGATCGTTATGACAGGAAGCAAAGCAAGACCATTCAGCGGTATTTCAGAATGTTAGTTTTTCACTTTCAATCCAGTTGCTGGACTAAATACATATCCAGTATAAGTCGAACTATGACCTTCTCGAAACAGCTAGTGCTTCCGCCCCAGGCCCATCTAGGAGAACGAGACGTGCCCACACCGAAAGGAAGAATCTTTTACTACCGGAGTCCTCTAGCTTCTCTCCTGCTGCGTCAATATCTGCTTTCAATCGCAAAGGGAACGCATTCGGCAATAACGATGCGTCGGAATTACGTCCTGCGAACAATAGCTCATCATTGAACGGAAAGACTCTAGATTCTCCATCGAGTCTATCGAGTAGTAAAGTGAAAGGAAAAAGGAAAGCCATAGATGCAATTCAGGGCGCAACATCCTCGAGCTTAACCAGATCGTCGAGAGGCAAGAGGAGGAATAAAGATGACGCAGAATCTGATAATAGCAATGCGTGCATGGATCTTGCTTCTACCATAAATCGCGTTCATACTAACCATCCTGACATTTCAATTCCAAAACCAAAAAGACCTTCTGGCATTCTTCTACGTGTGCCACCCAGGTCGTCCATGATTGCTCCTCCTTCCGAATCCACGTCTGTCAACGAATTCGATCCAATTCGCAGTCCGCGCAGAATCACCTTACGGGGATCGCGGTTAACAACTGAAATTCCGCCTCAATTCTCCTTGGTATGCTATTACCTTCTCATCGTTTCAACAACCGAACGTTCTGAAGCTTTTATCTTAGTCTTCACCTACTGGAGGGTCGCGACATCATAGGGCAGAGTTAAACCAGTCTCCATCAAAATTCTCGAATGTACTATCTACAAAACGCAAGGTTGATCTCACAGATCATGGGTCGCATCCAGAATCTACAGTCAGCACATTAATCTCTTGCTTCTCGTATGTGAATATGACCTGTATTTACAGCCGCCAACTGATTCGATCACCTCTTTCCAAGCTTCGTTGCCACCCGTCAAACGAATCAAGCTCATCGTTCGCCGTCCGGCACCTCTTGTTTCTAGCCCACTTCAAAGACCATTGCCTCCAAAATACAACTATTCTTTGTCTGACTTCCTTTCGAGTTACACGACAGACGGTTCAGAGGAAGTTCCTCCTGATACTTTGGTTAAACGTGCTCGCACTCGGACGAAATTCTTGGAACGTATTCAGAAGCTACGAGAAGAAGGTCGTCTTCTGGATGACCTCTCTGTTTTGGAACTGACACCCGCAGAAGCTGCAAACAAGCAACAAAAGTCCTCTGATATCTGGTGCCACTGTATTGTAGACGCTGCAGCTTATCTGGAGTCCAAAAGCGAGGAGCCTTCAGGAGTGGAAATTGCCGGACAAATAGCCAAGGCCATTCAAAACTATTGGGATGTAAAGACAGTGAAACAAGAGAAGATGAAAGCTCAGGAAGAGAAGCGGATCAGAGCATTAGCCAAGGCTACGATCAAGTTGGTCGTTGCGGAGTGGAAAAAAGCTGTCTTCGTGGGTCTTTATCTTTTCACCCATTTTGGACCATTGTCAATCTGTACATATAGCATCTCCGTGAGCAGGAGCGCCTTAAATTAGTGGCGGAGGAAGTCCGGCGAGGGCGTGCACACTTGGATGCAATTTTAGACCAGTCAGGACATATCTTAGAAACTCAGCACGGTGATTTAACGAGGCTAGATCGTTCCCGTTCCCACAGTCGCGGTAGTAGCATCTCGGATTGGACTGAGAACGACAGTGAGGATGAAGCGGAAGACGGAAAGGAGGAAAAAGACGAGAACAAGGAGACAGGCGACGACACTGTTATCGGCGTGGATGAGGAAGAAGGTAATAATCAACAAGGGGCATCAGTCGTCTCTCATGCTCAATACGACTTTTCCATTGAAGTAGATCAATCTACTCTCCCGGATATCGTGATCGACATGGATTCCGTGGGAGGTCGGGAGGCGTCCAGTACCTCTGATTATCATGGGACTTCCGACGATCTTTCCCATTCGTCTCTTCCGCTCTTGGGGACATCCGAGCCCGTTACTATTTTTGCAAAGCCTCTCAACCAGCCTTGGGATTCCACATCCCTTGATACGCACGAAGTACTCCCTCCGATCAATGGTTCAACATCATTTCCTCCCCTTCACCTGGACCAGCCGTTGGACGGTGATACGAGCAGTCCGAGCACTGCAGATGTGGTCACTCCGCCGAACGAATTCGAAGCATCCATCCCTATCGTGGACTTGGCTTCACTTCAGGGGGGTGAATTTATGTCTGAAACCTTAGCCATTAAGGCAAACTCGGGCGGATTAGGTCTCAAAGAATCTTTCACCTCCGTTGCAGTTGACTCCCTTGCCACAGTAGACCCCAACAATTCGACTTCGGAGCCTTTGAACGGCGATGGGGAGTCAATGGAATATTCCTTCCTTCAAACTCAATACCAGGAGGATTCAGATGATCAGTCACAAGAGGCCCGATTTCCTGCCTATTTGACGCCTTACATAGTAACGCACGTAGACTGGAATCCGGATAACAAAATCGCACCACCTGTGTTGCTCAGAGGCGTGCTTCGGCCCTATCAATTCGCTGGCCTCGAATGGCTCGCCAGCTTGCACTCAAACAATCTTAATGGAATTCTCGCTGATGAAATGGGCTTGGGGTAGACTTTTTATTAATATTTCCCGCATCTCCGTCTCTGATCTATTTTCTTTGAAGTAAAACCATACAAACCATTAGCTTGCTGGCTCATCTCGCATGCGATAGAGGTATATGGGGCCCTCACCTCATCGTATGTTCCTTGTTTTGACATATCATTTCGTGGCGTCTGACGCTCCTTGTAGATTGTACCAACTAGCGTTCTACTGAACTGGGAAATGGAGTTCAAGAAATTTCTTCCTGGTTTCAGGATCTTGTGTTATCACGGAAGTACCAAGCGTAGGAAAGAACTTCGCCAGGGTTGGAATGACAAGTATCACTTCAATGTTTGCATCACCTCTTACACCCTCGCGAGCCGTGATGCCCACATCTTTAAACGGAAGAACTGGTACTATATGGTTTTAGATGAAGCTCATATGATCAAGAATTTTAAATCTCAGCGTTGGAATACGTTGCTGCTGTTTCGCTCTTTCCGACGCCTACTCCTTACTGGTACACCCCTACAAAACAACCTAACGGAATTGTGGGCCCTGTTGCAGTTCTTGATGTCTGGTGCCAAGTTCGCTAATCTGAAAGAGTTTGGCGAGTGGTTTTCAAGTGAGTATCGCGAGTTAATTACCAGCCATGAGTACCTAGCCAATCCCATTCATATCATTTCTCAGATCCACTGGAAAAAGCGATCGAAATGGGTAACGTTCATGACGATGAGACGAAGCAACGTGTATCGAAGTTGCACACGGTTCTTCGTCCGTACCTTCTCCGTCGACTGAAGCGGGATGTCGAGAAAGAATTGCCGAACAAATATGAACACCTAGTGCTCTGCTCGCTGTCCAAACGCCAGCGGTTTCTATACGATGAGTTCATGGCGAGGGCCCATACGCGTGACGCACTTCGATCTGGTGTCTACCAAAAGATTGCCAACATCCTCATGCAACTGCGCAAAGTCTGCAATCATCCTGATCTCTTCGAGGTTAGACCTATTGTCACGTCTTTTGTGATGGATCGCTCTGCTGTTGCCGACTTCGAAATCAAGGAGCTTTTGATCCGGCGTCAATTTCTGAAAAATGAGAGTGAAGAACTTGATTTTGAACTTCTCGGACTTTCCTTCCTCAACCTTCAGAATACGTCGATCGCCACAACGCTGAGCACCCAAGCTGAAGCTGCGGGTGCAATCATGATGCGACTTTGCGAACATCCTGGTCCCGCCCCCCCGAAAGACGTTAGGAGAATCGAAAAATTTCTACAGTATGCAGAATGGCGACGTCGCGCGAGCCTTGCAGCACGGTGGTCTCATACGGCCTATCTAAATCGTCTGCGCTACTCTAGATCGCCTATATACAGCTCCGAAACTATTTCTCTCGTTCGCTCAATGTACAACCCTATTATTCCCTTATGTCATGTCAACACAAGGACAGCGGCCTTCGTGGATACTGTGCTTCCTTCCCTGCACAAAGCCGTGTTATCATATGAGGAGCGTTCAAACGAAATGTCTGATGTGATCGATAGGTTTGCCTTCATCACATCTAATGTGGTCGCACGCGATGTCGCTCGATTCGCTCTTCCTGGTCTGTTACCCAGCATCTTGAAAAGCGTTCCTCTGACCTTCGACGACGTTCTTCACAAATCTGCTGTGAAATTAAGCATAGCTTTTCCTCCTCCATCTCTTCTCCAGTATGATTGCGGGAAGCTGCAACGGCTCACTGCTCTACTTAGAGAGAAGAAGGCAGGTGGTCATAGAGTGCTGTTGTTCACCCAGATGACGAAGATACTGGATATCCTTGAGATCTATCTGAATTTTCACGGTTATCTGTATCTACGGCTCGACGGTGCTACTAGCATTGAAGACAGGCAGTACGTCACTGAACGGTTCAATAAAGACGAGAAAATATTTTGCTTTATCGCAAGTTCTCGAAGTGGGGGCGTAGGTATCAAGTAAGCATTTTAGCTCTATTCGTACAATTCTTGGCATCTGAAACACTTTTGTATAGCTTGACTGGAGCCGATACCGTTATATTTTACGATAGCGATTTCAATCCGCAGATGGACCGCCAGTGTGAAGACAGAGCTCACCGTATAGGTCAAATCCGGGATGTACATATTTACCGCTTTATCTCCGAACACACCGTTGAAGAAGCCATGCTACTAAAAGCCAATCAGAAACGATTCCTGGACGATATGGTGATCCAGAAAGGAGAATTCGACTGGAGATCTATTTTCAAATTCGATTCGGAAGACGAGGCTAATAATATTGAGGTGGCTCGAGTACAACGTGGAATTGATAGTGGACTTTTGACAAAAGCACTGGGAGAATTTGAAGATAGCGAGGATTCACTGGCTGCGAGAATAGCAGAACGGGAGGAGGTGGATATGGAAGGTGCAGATAAAGCAGATTTTGGGTTGGGTGTTGTTGGGGGAGATGATCAAGAGGATGCTCTTAAGGGTCGGTCAGGAACCATGACCGTTGGGGAAGGGCACGAGGGAGACCATGAAGATGGAGAGGAGGATGGCGGAACAACGGTGGATTACATGCTTGCTTTTATTTCGCGTGACAGTGAATTCTTCGCTGAGTGGCGGCTATAACTTATGCACTATTGTACCCTGCATCTATATACATAACTGCTATCATTTATCGTACATACACCAGATTATAATGTGAACTTATGGCCATATCAAGATTGAACGAGCTTTCGATTAAAGCCCCAACCCATACGCTCGAGCTTTCCTGTCTCTATATCCTGAACGAAACGCTCCATCATGGCTCCATACGGCTTGAAGAGTGTATTGAATTCCGAGACTGTCTCGGGAGATGATGAATCATTCGTAGCACTAGATAAGCGAGTATGGATAGCAAGGAGAAGCTGATCTCTGGGTGGTATTTGGGGCGGTTGGCTAATTAAAGTATTTTCTGACTGCATTTGCGGCGAGTGAATGCCTATTATCAAAGGTTCTTCATCAGATTCGGATTCGTCTGGTTGTACTGAGGTGCGAGCAGGCTCTGAAGGGCCCGATGGTACTGTAGGAGCGGTACTCTCAACTTGGTTCGCCCCTTGTGCTTTATGGTCTTTCACCCATCGCTCTACATCGTCCGGTGAGGCTTTCAATAACGATGCCCAGGTCTCGATCAACCTCATAGACGGTTTTTTTGTTGTATCTGCGAGAACTACCAGCTGAGGGACTGCAGAAAGCTTGATCGAAGGGTAGTTGGTCAACCTGGCCTTGCCGCTGCGACGCTTGTGCTTAACAGTACCGCTGCCAGACTGAGGGGTATCTATGGTCATAGCAGACGATGGTTCGGCCACTGGATCTGAGTCAGGTTTTGGGCCGGGAATCTTGATAGTCAGTTTGTGGATGTCTACAGGGGATGCGGTGGAATTGACGACGGTAGCATCCATTGTCTCTTGAGGCGTGATTAGTTTCTCTGAACGGAAAAAAAGGTTATTCATGAGCGTATTCGCAAGTCAATTACGCTCACTCCGGTTATGAATGAACCAAGACTTCATTTTCTCGTCGGTATACCAGGTTAAGCCTAATGCCTGGTAATGTGGACTGGACTAAAACAACTGTCGAAACGGAGATACTGTTGAATGCGCACATGGATTTTTTTGAGAAGAGCTTCGCGTTGAAGCTTCTTGGGATGGGTGACACCTTTGTTAAATACCTCTATAGATCTGCTGAGCACAGTCCACTCATATAGATGAGAATTAACGCACCTCGGAGGACTTGAGCTCCTTCCGGAGGCAATCTTCTTGGTATTTTAGCATGTGATGAAGATTCACTCGGACTGTTCATCGAAGATGTCAATTAATATGTGGGAGTTGCTAATCGGCAGCCTGAACCGGGAACGAATAGCAAGAACCGCAAATTCCCACGATTTACATGTATATTTTCTAGCACGACGCGGTGGAATCAAGTTACTGTACAACATGTCCGTCGTTCACTCTGAGTATGCATCGCCCCCAGTACTCGGTCTCATCCTCTCAATCATTCCACTGACACGTTCGTACACAGCAAATACCACCGACTGGCCAGGCGCTACACGCAGTATGCGAGGCGTCAACCCTTTATAAAATGACTTCACTCCTTCCTGTATCCACATTTCTCTTGCGATAGTCATGATTCGAGAAAGTGCCGAAGATCCAGGTGTCGCGGTAGATTTTTGTAAACCTGGAAAAATGAAAGTAAGTACAAGCATAGTGAAGTTGAAACGTGAATGGACATACGGGTCTTGATTGTATCGATGGGCGCATTAGACAAAGGCCCTGCGGCGCCTGACAATAGACCAATCATCATTGTCTGGTATGACGGGAGCTCCTCCACGCCAGGTTGTAGTCGTTGGGCAAATTTCTTAGCTTCCTGGTATACAGTGAAGTTTGCACCTGAAATGAAGACGACGTCTATAAGCGAATTTCCCCGCATATCACATTCAAATCCACCGCACCTTGATTTGTTGCTTGTCTAAGAGCAGTTAACGAGACCCCTCTATATAACGTGGAGAACCCTTCTTCTCTAACGATGGTATATACAGCGTGACCAGCGTTTCGATATCGCGGCGTTTCTAACGGATCTGCTAGTGAATGCTGCTGGGCTTGAAGTCTGATCTTCACAACTTCCATGGGCGTGACTACTGCGACGGCTTCTGTTGTTCCAGCCCCCAATCCAGCTATGAATATGTTTCCCATGCTCGTGTTGCCTGTTTCTGGGTCGGCAAGAGCGGTCTTGTAGGCTTCGAAACTGGCGAAACGGATAGACATCTTTGGAACAATACCGGAGAGGACGGCACCAAGGCCCTTGTAAAGTGCGAGAGGCGTTTCTCGACGAACGATGTAGGTACCAGTAGCGAAAAACCCGCGAGGTTTTGTCTGCGCGAACTCTTGAGTGGGGTAATGGCGAATTTGGAAGAAGGATCACATACCCCAGGAAGTCGGCCTGATCTCGATAGCTGCATCCTGACTTTGATAGTATCCAGAGGTTGGCATGTTAGCTGAAATGATAAGTCAGTGGAATACACGCGAGAAACTAAGATAGGATACAGACCGCCTCGCATGCTCCTGCAATCCCGCCAGCAGTGACATGAGTAGCAAACCCGACTGGCTTTTTGGATCCGTTATTGCGCGACATTGGTTTATAGAGCAAAGATGAGAGTAGTCGGGTACTTCGACGTAAAATAGCTCCTAAGGTCAAGGGCGGATTTTAGCATGTGAAACCGCGCAAATTATATGCCCTATGTAGGCTGGCCGCACGGATCCCCGCGATGGCGACTGGAATGTTTTCCTGCTCCGATGTACAACCGATGCGGAGGTACGGAGCCTGCAGGTTTTGGAGTCGGGAATTCGAGGGAGGATGGAAAGATGAACGAAAGGCTAGCAAGAAAACTGTCAGTGTCACCTTTTTAGACTAGTTTTATTTATGCCAGAAACCTTTTGATTCGTGTCATCCATCATGCGAGACCGGCACTGGATGTGGTATGAAAGAAGATCAGAATAAATATGTAAGCGTGCTGACAGTGTTTACCTGGGGACCAGTGAACTGCGACCAATTCCGACTCTATTCCTTCTTCATCAGGCGCCAAACTTCGCGTCACTCATTTTGCCACCTTTCATCTATTTGTATAAATAAAATTCTCTCTACCGACCAGTTGTCACCTGCTAATTCATCTCTCGAGGTCTCCTGCAACCCCCTCATGATCAGCGGCACGGTGATTGAACTCGTTCCCGACTGTAGCGGGCGTTTTCGAAGAATAACGCCATAATTTGAACTCCAAGTCTCAACTCAATCCTTCAACCAAGATGATACATCGGCTTTGACGATCATGGCCGTGATATAAACAGTCAGAAACTCCAAATGAGAAGGAGAACCGGTCAATCCGGTGCATTTTGTAAAGTCTAAACCACATACCTTTTCAACGCAACAGTCCTCCTGAGGTATGTCCTTACCCACCACGTTTTCATTTACAATACCGATCTCACTGGAGCTTACAGGATAGAATGGATCCAACAATGGAAACCTGCCCCAGCTGTGACACGTTCAAACAACCTGTCGATGGGAACAATAGTGCATCAACGTTTGTCGAGACTCGTCCCGCAAGTGATTCCCGGGATGTAGCTTGTGTGCTGCGGTAAGAAAAATTGCAGGAAAATCGTTAATTTTCCGAACTTGGATCACTTGATTTACTCAATGTCGGTTATACTTTGGGATGAAGGATTTCACGCCTAGGCGTATTTGAGTAGTGCATGGGTCCTTGACTGTTTTCTCTGGTATTCAGTTCTCCATTTCCATTTCAAGGCTTCTACAATAGTCTTCGATCAGGCCGCAGTCTTCCCTTCTCTGACGGAGTGTTTCTCGAATACTACCTCATCTCCTCATCCACCTTCGAACACAGTTCCTTAGTACTATTAACTCTTGCTGCGGTATGGGGATATTTTACATGTCTTCTATCGTCTTGCTTCCCCCTACGGGCCGATATCCACATTGGAAAAAAAAATGGTGATGCGCGTGGAATACGTTCTATCGATTGGTGGACTTGTTAGAGCAGCTTTTTCGCGGAATCCGGGGGAGTTAATTCTGACGCAGGGCATTATGTTCAGTGTTGGAGGGTGTGCGTGCTTTATTTTATTCACTACTGAAGACCGATCTTATATCAAAAAGGTGTTTTATACTACCCTACCCTACGATTATCTGGCTCTTCAAATGGTTCTCTCTCACGAGAAGTCTGGTACATCCGAAACTTGTTAAGTCTGCTTTGGAATTTAATTCATCTTCACAGGCAAATGGAATACCATACTCAGGTTTTAGTACGAAGTTTTTCTTTCGTGAAAACTGTCCTTCAAGGTGTTGGTGGTTTGCCCATTCGCAATCGAAGCGGCCAAAAGATTACTTCACTTGCAATAGTAAGTTATTACACTGTAATCCTATGCATTTAGGTAACATTCTTCAACAGCATGCACAGGCGACATTCCTGGCTGTATTCAGGGTCCGTTGCCGGTTCTTTTGGAGACCTCATCTCCGAATGTAAACGCGCAATCTATTAGTTCTCGCACTTTCCTGGATCTTATCGGTTTTCAATATCACTCAAGTATTGGGAAATTTTATTTCATACTCTCATCTTCCAAGGTGAGCATATCATTGATCTCTCTTTTCTTGCTTGTAATACTGAGATGGTCCAGTATTTGCGTCCCAAAATCTAAGCCCAATCGAAGGGACGATGGGCGCCTTCTAGATGGCGAACACCTGTAGGTGTCGCTGGCTAAGCCTTGCTCAGGAGTCAGCACGAAATAATCATCTTCCAGAATCTTCAGCGCATGATTCTCCTTTTCCTCGGTTGGTTATCTGATTACAATCTACGCAATTTGATGGTGTTATCGCCACTCGGATCCACATTGGCGGTCTTTTTTTAATGGGGTTTATCTCCCACTCTAATTTTGTACACCATTTTCGCCTTTACGTATGGCGTTCTCGGACCCGGCTGCCAGTGGATTGTACAAGACGTCTTTGAGTATGATTCAAGCGGTGTGTATGTGGTGTCGATATTCTTAACGGGCAAGTTCATTTTTTTGGTTGTGACTTGACATGCAGCATAAAAAATCTGAAGATATGTACTTGATAGGGCGGGGAGTAGGAAACGTCCTGTGCGCGCCGATATCCACTGCTCTTAATCATTCGTAGGCATTGGCCAACAGGACCTCGATGGCATATGGATTAGAAGGCTTTGTAAGTGTGATTACTTCACGGCAATGCCAATTTATTGCCGTGGTTCTTACGAGCGCTGACCGATGTCTGTCTTGAACAGGGCCCTTCGATCATCTTCACAGGAACGACGCTAACTCGTCAGCCCTCTGGGTGCTACGTGTTGAGAGCATTACTACGTCAAGTCGAGTTGGATTTCATCTTCTACACCGGCCTAAAATGAAGAGGACGATAGTCCTTCTGTTCGACATATTCGATCTCTTGTTCTCATCATCAATGATGAGTATCTTCGGAAGCCTCCCCTCCTCATTGCCTTCTTTCTCATTCTGTTGATCAATCGATTCATCGAACTTGTCAAGTCTTATATGGTTCAGAAATCATCAGATTTCCTGTTTTGCTGTCATGGACATCATGATGTCGAGATGCAGATCACTGTACTTAACTTGCCAAGGGGATGTAAGGAATCGCGACGAGAATTCTATTTGGCTCTCAAGAATCTATGTACTTTGAGTTTGCACTGTCGTCGAGGAGCATTGCAATGGAACGAACGTACTTATGTGGGACTGTGCCGAGTTCCAACTTACCTCGAATCATGAATGACTCTGCATGTGACACCCGTGACATTTTGTAACCTGGCCGTGACCACAATCTTAGTGTTCCTCTTTCACGTTCCAACCCTCGCCTCTTTTCACGAATTTCTGTATTTCTGAACGCGTTTTCACCATATAATGTCGTCTTGGAACCCTCAGCCTGCAGGTTTGCAGGAGATTCTGTCGACCATTCATGAATCAACAGACATGAACGTCACTGTCCAGCGAAATATCACCCAAGTAAGTACAGAGGGTTTTTCGACATTTTCTCCACTGATCACTTATCTAATTTATAGAAACTCAACTCTTTCACCCGTGTCCCAGACTACATAGCCTATCTGGCCCACATCTTGACAGCGATGCCACAAGAAGAAGAACGAATTAGAACGATAGCCGGTTACCTTTTAAAAAACAACGCACGTCTCATCCTCAGCTCATCTCCAGAAGTGGCCCAGTATGTTAAGGCCGCCGTGCTCCGCGCCTTTGATGACGGGTCTGTGATGATTCGAAATGCCGCTGGTCAAGATATCGTATCCTTCCTTGGAGTCCTTGAACCCAGAAACTGGCCAGAGTGTTTATCTCAGTTGGTGAACATGTTGGACCTTTCCGATCTGGATAAGCAAGAGGTACGCAGATTCAATTGTTTTTTAAGTGGGTTTTGCATGAAATGTTGATCAGGCCGCGTTCAACGTATTGGAGAAAGCTTGCGAGGATTATCCGCGAAAACTGGACGTAGAAATCGGTGGAACGCGACCTCTAGACTTCATGATCCCCAAATTTCTCTCCCTTGCAGACCACCCATCGTCCAAGATGCGTTCGCATGCAGTCGCTTGCCTTTCGTATTTTGTTCCTGTGAACTGTCAATCTCTCTTTCTTCATATCGATTCGTTCATCGCTTGTTTGTTCAGACGAGCTTCCGACGATGACCCTTCGGTCCGTCGACACGTATGTCAAGCTCTTGTTTTGCTGCTCGCTGCACGGCCAGAAAAGCTAATGCCCGAGATGGACCATGTGGCCGAGTACATGCTTTACTCCACAAAGGACAAGAATGAGAATGTTGCCCTCGAAGCATGCGAATTTTGGTTGACGTTTGCTGAGGACGTTGAACTGGCCCCATTCCTACAGCCTCTACTTGGCAAGGTTGCCCCAGTCTTGTTGGACTGCATGATCTACGGCGAAGACGATTTGCTATGGCTCGAAGGTGACGCTGAAGATGCTGAAATTCCTGACAAAGAGACGGATATCAAGCCTCGCCACTATGGTAGCAAGTCACACGGGTACGAGCGGGACGCGAATGGTGAGCCCACTGAAGCCCCGAAAGCTCGCATCGGTGCGTACGGTGAGGAGACTATTGACTCCGACGAGGATGATGATTATCTGGATGACGACGAATTTGTGGACGAGATGTCCACTGAATGGAATCTTCGCAAGTGCGCTGCGGCTGCACTTGATGTCCTCGCTGTCAGGTTTAGCGGCGATTTACTTAATGTATTGCTGGCTCCTTTGAAAGACAAATTATGGAGTAATGACTGGCTGCAGAGGGAGAGTGGTATTCTCGCACTTGGTGCTATGGCAGAGGGCAAGTCGTGTTGATCCTCGATGCTATCGACTGTCTTGTTCACATTGCCTCTCAGGTTGTATTGAAGCGATCGAGCCTCACTTGCCAACTCTCGTTCCGTACCTCATTAACACTCTTAATGATTCGAAGGTATCCTTCATTCTTGCCATCTCATTCGCGCAGCGCTAATAGAATACATAGCCTCTTGTCAGGTCAATCACTTGTTGGACGCTCGGGCGTTATGCGAGTTGGACTACACAACCCATTTCAGACGAACACAAGCAAAAATACTTCATACCTACAATGGAAGGAGTAAGTTTTCCTTTAGAGTCGCTAGTCTTCGAATTATTCATCCTTGTATCAAAGCTTTTGCGCATGGTCCTCGATAATAACAAACGGGTTCAAGAAGCGGGATGTAGTGCGTTTGCGACTTTGGAAGAAGATGCTGGGATAGAACTTGCGCCGTATCTCGAGCCGGTCTTGCGCAATTTGGTCTTCGCCTTCGACAAGTATCAGCACAAGAATATGCTAATCTTATATGACGCCGTTGGAACCTTAGCTGACGCCGTTGGGCGCGAGCTTTCCAATCCGACATACGTTGAAATCCTAATGCCTCCGCTCACTAATCGTTGGGCGAAGCTGAAAGACGATGATATTGATTTGATACCACTACTCGAGGTATATATTATGCATCCCCTTAATTTATCATCTCTCAACTGTTTTCAGTGCCTGGCCTCAGTAACAATTGCTATGGGACAAGCCTTTCTTCCATATGCACCTCCAGTCTTCGAGAGATGTTGTTCCATCATACACACCTCACTTCTTCAGTACCAGCAATTTCAACAGAACCCTGAACTCGACGAACCAGACAAATCGTTCCTAGTAGTGGCACTGGATCTTTTGTCGGGCCTTACTCAGGGCCTAGGCATGGCGCTGGAAGTGCTCATCAACCAGAGCCAACCAAATTTATTGACTCTACTCACAGTTTGCTTGAAGCATCCGCAAGCTCCTGTTCGTCAGTCTGCGTATGCTCTCGTTGGTGACATGGCCATGGGTTGCTTCAGTATCTTGAGGCCCTTCATGCCTGGTATCATGTCAGAATTGATCTTGCAGTTGGACCCGGAGCCGAAAGTTGAATTTGTCAGTGCATCAAACAATGCAGCATGGTCTGTTGGAGAAGTTGCATTACGCTACGGACGAGGTAAACCAACCCTTTTCTTCTGTTAATGTCAAGCTCATTCAATGATAATTGTAGATGATGCCGAATTTCAACAATGGGTGAACCCACTCATTTCGAGGTTAATCCCGATCCTTCTTCATCCCAAGGCACCTCGAAGCTTGCACGAGAATGCGGCTGTATCAATAGGACGTATCGGCCTCATGCATCCTGGCATTGTTGCGCCACATCTTCCTGAATTCGCCCAAGCTTGGTGTCAGGCACTTTATGAAATCCGGGATAACGAAGAGAAGGACTCGGCATTCCGCGGGTTGTGTACCATGGTACAAGCAAATCCAGCTGGTATTGCGAAGGTGAGTAATAGTCCTGAATCTGGGGCATCTACTCATCACGTTCACTTGATGCAGAGTTTACTTTGGTTCTGTAACTCAATCGTCCGGTGGAATCAGCCATCGCCGGAACTCAATAATATGTTCCAGACGCTGTTACAAGGCTTTAAGCAGCACGACGAAGCCGGGTGGGCTGCTCAAGTTGCAGCGTTTCCCCCCGTCATTCAAGAACGGCTTGCTACACGATACGGAGTTTAATCCGTACAATTCGAACCTTATCTTTTTTCTTATAACCTTTTTCTTCCCTTTTCATGGGCTGATTTTGTTCTCTCCGTATATCTCTGGTCCTGCTCGTAGTTACATGTTTCTCTCCATCTCTTGCATCAGGATCCCTTTGTAGTGTAGTCTTTATCCATCGTAGCAGTAGTATCATCTTCGCTTCCAATCTGTGTCACTAGTTTTCGTCGCATTGACGCCACCCTGTCCTGTCATTTTGCATATCTGCCAGCACATTTCACGTAGCATATCAATCCCAGTAGTGTAGTATTCTTCTTATCCTGCAAGTAGATGTTTGACTCAATACATACTTATATAAATCTGTACAATATAACTACGTGCCCTTTCTCCCTCCAAAATGGTCAATATGTTATGTTATAGTGCATGGGTTCAAGATTAACAGTATCTCACAGGCTCATCCAACGTCAATGATAGCACTCTGCTTTATATCATATACACCTTACTCGGATAGCTTAAAACCGTTTCGGATTTGTATATACCCCACCGAAACCACCCCCGCCACTTAATGACATACCTCCAAAATTTGCCATACCTCCACCATATTTGTTTCTCTTCTGATACTCCATCCATCCGTAATACCCTCCCACACAGACACCGCTGAATAGGAACAGCTTAAAGAAAAATCCCGTCCATGTTGAAGAGGAGACACCCGGTATTTTTGTGCCAGGGATGCTTTTCGATGTCTTAGAAGTGATGGCGGAAGTGATGGCAGATGAGGTCGTTACGGCGATAACACTGTAGAACATGATAAGAAAAGCAGTAGGTAGCTATTGAAAATTGAACACATACTCGTGTGCGTCTGCGACGTCGCCAGTCATGGCAGAAAATCCAAGAAAAGGGCTTGGAGGGAGTGAAATGTTCTCAACATAAATGCAATCGGTCCATTCATCCCCTATAGGTCGAAACGGTGTCAGATCCTCATAAGGTGGATAGGGAAAATATACATACAAGCTTGATACTGAATTTTAACCTGTTGAGAAAGTAGGTTAGACCTACTGCATAGGCCAGCTCGAAATAGAAGAACCTACGTCTAGAAAGGTGTCCTTGACATATGTGATTTTCAATTTGGTGGCGACGTTCGTTCGCCGATAATTCGCCTAGAGAGAGGTATAGCTGAATGATTGTATTGCTAAATGATTATTGAGAAGACATACTGAACATGCCCCAATCTCCTGACCATCTCCGTCATTGTTGTAGTTGTACGTTGTCTTTCCGTCTCCCAACATCGCCATTATGCGCGGAAAAGCAAAAGTATGCCGAGCATTCGCATAGCTTCATACATAAGGAGATGGAATCAGTCCACGACCTTCTTGACATTGTAAAGGCAATCGTACGTGTCTAAGAATAATCCCAAGCCGTTGAATTCATCTACGAAAACGCGTCGTGAGCGTGGGATTCCATTGAAGCGTGATGAACAGACTTTTGCTGCCAAACACTGGGCCAGGTTGTGTCCGCTCTGTTGTTAGCCAGATGGCCATGCCGTCTCCGAATAGATGTCCTGATTCCCCAGAAACCTATGTGGATGGGTAAGAATTTGTGTATAAAATTACAGTGAGGCGCAGCACACCTTGAATTCCACCTCAATTACGAAGTTTTGCGAAGTTAATGGAAGTCGAGACCATAACCAGCCCTATCATAGGATATGATTGACTTGAACTACTGAATCTGATGCATGAATTTCGACGAACCATTTGTGAGGGGCGGTTCCGCGTGAGACGAATATGTTTATTCGTATTCTACCAAGAGTTCAGAGTTGGAAATGAGCAAAGTAAATGAACACGTACGACATAAGAATCGGCACCGAAATCCCACCATCTGCAACAGAAAATGAGCACGTTGGATTCGAAGTCAAAAAGATAGCAGTCGGACCTATTTTGCAGATCTTGGTCAATGTATGGTGCAAATAATGAGTGTGTACGGAGTTGTACTGTCTGTTGAACGTCAAATAAGCCAGCGAGGAGATTTTGCTGGTACACACCCTCTCAATCGTCTGATTGCCTATTTTTGTCGGAACGGTGTCAGCTGCAGCCTGCGCAAGCCCTATGAAAGGAAGAAGTGTCAGGACCGAGGACCATAACGAGGTCGAGAACATGATTGAAGGTAAAGTTATATTAACCCTCAGCTAAACTGTCATGATTACATCAATTCACGTGCTCCCATTTTTCACCCCCCCAAACCGACGACCATGAACACTGACAGAAATAAAACCTTTTCTCATCTTAGAAAAGAATCATTGGACATCTATAACCGCTTGAAATCAATTGAAGAAGATATTAACTTTGTAAACCAGGTCCACGATGCTTATCCCGACTTCCCTCTCCTCCGTACGCGATCAAATTTTATTCGCGTTCAGAATCCAATTCGTTCTCATTAAACCTCAGCCAACTTGAGATGCGGGGCATGGTATACAGATCCCTGTCTGGCATGCTTTTCGCAAATTTTCGATGCGCGTATTGAGCCCTGATCCCTCTATCAGGCTGCTCCTCATCCTGTTTACTTCAAGTCCACTGATGGTCACTTTGCCAATTGGAGGTTCAACCTTCGGAGGGCCAATCTACATTTATTAAATTTGAGCCACAGAGGGTGTGTATGTTCAGCGTCCTTCAAATGCCTTTCTCATTGCAGACGCGTGAAGGATCGTCTTAGTTGACTCTACGAGATCGGGGAAACGAATGCCGGATGCCTTGTCAAAAACAGTCCCGAGTGAGCAATCTTCATTCATATATAACACTTTAGTGGTCAACATTAGACGTCAGTTTGGTGTACTGTCGTGAATCGTGCAGTGCGTTTGCGACATAGAGAAACGCCTCGCCAGAACTGGGACATTTCACTTCATACACCTCCAGGCGTGGTCAGCACCCAGGAGCACTCGCAGATCGTGCCTTTGCTGGATGGTTGGGCAGAATCGTTGAATGTATTCCTGTATGTCTATGTTCACTCAGCATCATCACTAAATCTTGGATCTTAGAAATCGTCTTACAGTCTTCCGGACTTGTCCTTACCGCTTCGACCAGTGAGCAGACATAATTTGGTCTACAATGATTCGCCCGTACTGATTGCGCATCTCTCAAGATATGGATAACCCCGACCTCATCTTCATTTCCCAAGTTCTCTCCAACAGAACAGACCTTCATCCCCATTATTTGTGTTTCTGCCTCGCGTCAGGTTGAAGAGGGGTTTGACAGGCGTAGTGGGGGTTTCGTGTACATCCAAGGTTCTGGAGATGATCACGAATTATGGGGGATGGTATAGTCCAACCCCTCCTTGCGTCAGCCCTCTGCTACTGACCGTGGTCCTCAGGGTCTTAATCCTGACATCTTTTGGCACAACCGTGAACGTATCTTGTCCGCAAATCGATCCGAAGTGGAGACAATCATCACCTCCTGCGTAAATAGCGCGCAGAATACTAATACCGCCCGTCTACCTTCCGCCGTCGCTCGAGTCAATGGGCGCATTCTTCTGTGTGCAACCTCTGACCTGATAGTGAGGTCTCCAGGACACCTATCCGCTATATTTTTTGGGGAATCCGGGGATGTTGCATATCTTGTCCTTTCTTCTCGCGATCGGAATGACACGTCTGCAGACGATGCTCGGAATGTGCTTTACATTCCCATACCTAATGGAAAGAAGGGCCATGCTCATTTTTTGCAAATGGTTCTTCCTCGTGCAATGGAATTCGTACAAATGCAACTAGCCCAGGGAATGCGCGTATGTATTGCTTGCGATAGTGGCAAGGATTTGAGCATCGGTGTAGCAACTGCAGCACTCCAAAAATATTTTGATGATGAAGGCAACTTCGTGGTAGATGGTTTACATGATATTATTCCTGGTAGATACAACACTTTGATCATCTATATCCTTTGTCTCCCCACTAATTACACCCTTCTAGACAAGCGAACCATCCGGATGCGCTTGGAGTGGATTATTGCTGCGAGACCGGAAGCCAATCCTGCACGGGATACCTTGAAAAGAGTCAACCAATTTCTCCTGACTTCCGACTCATTTCTCCGCAAAAGATGTTGAACGCAGTAAAGATGTCATTTAACTTTAATCCGTTCCTACTCCTTTCATAATAGTTTTGGCTTAACTTCAATTGATGCGAGTGTGCTAAACATGATCAATTGAAATCCACTTTGCGTTCCGGGATTATAAGTCGAAGGAATAACCCAATATTGGCCTCTGGGTAATAATGTCAAAGAGGTTACCACTCCGGTGATTGGATCGTCGTAGGGACCGGAAGTCGCAACATGGTGATCACTAGATATTCTGTTTACTGATGCAGGATAAATAGTGACGTTCAAGCTGACGCCCGCAGATGGACGAAGGAGTTGTAGCCGGATCCTACAGTATAAACGAACATTAGGTCAGCCTTCCCTGGATTTTCAAAGATCAGCGGGAGCTTGTACATGATTTGAGATTGTGCTGGAAGGTTCAATTCATATATTGGATTTTGGAAATATCGGTTGAAGCTCGGTCCTCCAGCGGCTGACAAGGTATCCCTACAAAACTCTTCATTCAGTTTCCCTGTCAACCAGACAACGTCCTTACCATGTACCCTTGATAGCCTTTCTGTACATTCCAGCCCCTTCCTGAGGGATCGGAGTGACCTCGATGTTCGCGAAACTACTTACGCTCAATGAGAATGCCCCCGTTTGGTACGGTTCGAATGTGGACACGATAATGCTATAATCCCCAGCTACAAGACAGATTAGACGATCAACTGTGGGAGTTAAAGCTGAAAGGGTGACGGGGGTGGTGGAGGAGGCGAGAGTAGTGAACTTGAAAAGAGCACTTACGTAGAAGTTGAGTGGTAAGTCGAGCAAGTCCATGAGTGTATGATCCCGAAGTAGCAGCAATGCTCTTCTGTGAAGGTCTTAAAAATGGACAAGTTAGCAGTTGAGAAGAAATCAAAGCTTGATATCGTACTCAAAAAGTCTTTGGCCTTGTGACCAGCAAATCATGACCTGAACAGGAAGGTCCTTGTTGGTTTCTACGACGACTGTCGTACGTCTTGCTGTTCTCACTTTGTCCTGTTTGGAAGAACATATACGTAAATGATATTGAGGATTGATCATGAAGGTGGGATATGTATGATTTCCACCAGAGTTTTTACTGGTCAGGATGTCTTCCAACTATGTAGAGGAACTAATCAGAAACGAGATGATGTTTAGTTGAAAAGCAGACCGTTTTAGAGAAAGGGAACTTGGGAATATCTTTCTCCCAATGAAGTCTGAAGTGTTTCGGTGCGAATATCGTCACATCGAAACCAGTGTCTTCAGTAGGATCCTCGCATAGGACCAAGATTAAGAGAGAGACAGATTGGGTGAGCGTCGGTATCTTCGTCTTAGTCTTTATGAAGCGTTAGTCGAAATTGCAGTTTCGAAAACGTGTATGACGGACTAGCACATGAGGACTGTTGGTGAATGTTCCCTGCAAGTGTTCAGGATTGCATTTTACAAGCCGTGTACTATCGTACCTTGTGTGATACTTGTTGTCTATCACATACAACGGAACACCCTGCTTCGTCATCTTCTACTTGGACCTTACAAGCAATGAATTTTCCAGGTTGTCTTGTGTCGTTGATATGTCTCGTGAGTAGAACCCAGATCTCCTCAGAATCAGACCCAGTGCGGTCAAGCTTGGCACGAACTTGGTGAGTGCATACTATACAAGACAGGCCATTGACATCCTATACGAAGGTTGTTATATTGTCACGAACCTTTTCTGTCCGAACTTGGTTTCCACATCCTGGAACACAACGGTTCATGCCAATGGTTTGATGAAGGAAATGGATAACGGCGTGACGCACGCATGATATATCAGACTTGACGGCCAAATTTTGGGATCCCAATTCAGATATATTCCCTCAAAAACATTTAATACTTCTGACCAAGGGATTTCGAGCAAGTCTTTCGATGTGTATGAGCGACTACCTGAGTCGACAAGGGAATAACATACCCGGTCGTGCCCGAAGTGCGATGTCAAGAGAATCGGAATGAGCCCAAGAATCAAGAACGATGACGAACCGCCCATTTTCCTCTTCGCGTACATCTAGCTAATATTTTCAGTGGAAAGCGTATACATAATATATTGAACCCACCGATCACAGCGTAGCTATGAGTTGAAAGGAGAATTCTGTCTCTCCACTGAATGCCCGGTCTGGTGCCCGTGCCAAGGGTGAACATACAACTTCCACCAGTGTAGCCTTTCAATATTCTGGACCAAGTCTTTTCGCTTTCGAAAGTTGCACTAGGATACTTAAGCCAAAGAAATATTATTGAATGTGAACCACATACCTTCTGATTTCAATGTACTCAGGAATCCAGCCTGTCAAAGCGCTGTTCGAAAGTGAGAGAAGGCAGCTGTTTAGAAAGGTCTGAATTACTGGAGGTCAATGGTGGTGTTCCTAAGTGGAAAACCCAATGAGCCACTTCAAGGTGCCATCATAGAGACTCTTACGATCCAGGAAAGTCATATCCGCCCATTAATGCCATGTACTAACAAGCTACATGTCATAATCAGTCAAATAAAGCGCTAGAGGATGCTCACCCCCTTCTCGAGGATACTCGGCCAGGATGTTTTCAATTTCCTAGCCTCAAGTTGGCCTATATCAGATGATTTACAGGCCAAGCATAACGGAACTCCTGATGTCGGATGATATGGTAGTTGTGCGTCAATGCCTGCCAAGAATTCAACGATATAATCAATAAAGGATAAACTCAATCTTACTAATCTAGGACAGAATATCAATTTTTATGTTGGTGGTATGGAAGCCGACAGTGCTCACTCGTCTCCAGCCCCCATTAAAAAGCAGCTTGAGGTCATATGAATGTCCCGATCGCAGGACATTGGCAGATTTAGATGTTTGAAAGGATGTCTGGAAGATCGACTTCGCAAGCTACACGAGAAGCTTGAATTCACAGCCAAGTCCGGCTACAATCTTAATACTCACATTTGACCCAAATCGCTTGTCATGCTCGATACAACAAGATATAGAAGCACACACGGAACAATCCGTGACGATATTCTGTGATATATCTTGAGGAAATATAGGGCGATCCTCCGTGAGAACACCTTCGACTTCATTCCTCCAAACAGCCCCGTATTTGGATTGCAAGGAAGAGAGCCGGGGTTGTTTCTGAATACTATGATGGTATGGATCAGGAATAGCAAGAAATAAATAGAACGAACACACAATTTAGGTCCAGGCTCGTGCCATAGTGGAAATACTGCTCCGTTGACGTTCCCGCCCCTCTTCAACACGTACGACTGTTCCTCTGATGCCACAATCAGCAACATCTTGCATGATAAAACAGCAACGCACCAAGAGAGAAGTAGTCCACACTAACTGGGGTAAGTTTCGTCGTGGCTTTGGATTGGCCTAATGCTGAACTCGTGCTTGACCTCGACTTTTCCGTCATCTGTTTGATTCTCTCTGCCCTGTCTAACGCCTTGCTGGCGCTCTTCTTGCATTGTGATTTTTCGTTCTCAGCAGCAGAAGCAGATCTACTGAGGTGAAGGAAATTTTCTGCGGCTTTGATGTACAAACGGAAGGCCGAGTCATAGTCGCGAGCCAATTCGTATTTCGTAGCTTGAGCGTACACTGACTAAAGTAACATGAGAGACGATGGCATTATTGAGTTTCCAAGCATACTTCAGCATCTTGAGACCTTTGCATGGGGAGTGTTCAAAGACAAGTATTCATGAGCGCAATTTGGAGATTCGGAGTTTATGCGGAGGGAGACAAGTGATGTGGCGCTACTTAGGTGGCGCTGACATATATGATGATGATATAGGCGCGTAGTAGATGGACTCCAACTCCGAGCCGGCAGTCAATGTAGTAATTCTAATGAGTAGATAATCTACAGATCTGAGGAGAAATACGACGAAAAAATGTCTTTTTTAAGAACAGGCTGTAAATACATTGAAATTGTACAGCAGGGGTTTAGGATTGAATGTAAATTCTAAGGGGGAGCATTCGGTCACAACGACTTCATTACGCTGCATCACAATCTCCATTCCATCCCCGGGCTCTAGAGTTTGAGATATCTTTGTGAGACCCTCGCGCACGTCGACCTTGAGATTCTTTGGTCCGTAAATCAAAACCGTGGCAGGTAATTTTGCGAGCACGACCACCCACACCTTATCGTCGGTCTGTGAAGAGAGATCAGCGTCAGGACGTCTAGAATTGAAATTCCTCACCAAGTCCCAATTTTCTGGTCGAGGAACACGGTCATTAGAGGCGATAGCGCTTTTGGGGTGTGGGCGAGCCCAGGCAAAAATACGATCTTCATTTATATCAGGATATCGGCCTTCTTTAAAGGCACGGCCGAAATAGGCAGTCAATTTCAGAAAGGCATCGTGGGGATACCCATCTACCCAACCTTGGGACTTGGGTTGTATACCTTTGATAGGGCCGATGTAATGTGATTCGCCGTAATCTAAAGCGTCACTCTTGAGATTAGAAGGGAAAGGCTCATATGTAGGCCTCTTACCATTCCAAGATATTATCTGGATGATGTCGACCCGATCTCTCATTGCGACCAGTTGCTCCCAGCGCCTCACATAAAGCCAGTCATCCCCTCGATATATCCACTAGAGGAATCTATTAATTAAAGCTTAAAGGAACGAAATTTTCCCACAGGCGTACATTCTTGTTCCAACTATCAGGACCATAGTGCTATAAACCTGGTTCCTTCCTAGTTGATTAGAGAATTCAATGCGGAGCTCGTACCGTAAAAAACCAGGGAGAAACTGCGGACATGAAAGTGCGCCCATTGAGATTTTGTAGGTGATGGTTGTCGGAATCCAAACTGGAGCATTCCATTTCCTGGCGAGAAGAGCTCGAATTCAACTGAATCGGCCAGCTACCGTTCCACTGTACGAACAAGTAAGGAGTTGTTTGAATGGGAAATCAATGAGATATCATCTTGATCATCCTTACATTAAAAGCTCCGTCCAAAGACTCCATACTAGAGTAGAGCGCGGGGTCAATAAACAGCGACGGTACATAATGGATCTAAGCATCAGTTTAGTGGCATTGAAACCCGGTGGAACAGCGCAAAACACACACGGGAGATTGAGCTGCGAATGCAAGTCGTTCTTTGACAAAGCACCAGGCACGGTCCAAAGTAGGTTGCCCAAATAGACTTTGTTCTCCAGCAAACGTGGACACAAACAAGCCATGGCCATAGTGAAGCATTCGTTCGCTCTTACTAAACCTTTCGAGATATTCGTACATATAATGAATGTCCTCCGATGTAGCCGAAGGAAGTGAGCTGCCACGGGGATTCAATTTTGAGCAGTATAGAGTGTTTGGTAATACTTCACCTCATATCAAAGCTGAAGAACAACCAGAAAGGAGCTTCAATTCTCGAAGCAGCAGCAAAGCAGTCGGAAACTCTATCTATCTGCCACTTTTCCCTGCCTATATTCAAAGCAAAGCCATCGCTGGAGCGGGTTAGTCAATGGTTGGAAATCAGCGATCACCATCCCTTGAGTACTTCTTGAGCGTACATATTGTGTTCGTGAGCCAGTTTTATATCATCAAGCCAATCTTTTTCAGTATAAGACTATGCAGCGATCGTATTCAGAGAGTTACTTGCAGGCAGGAAAAGTGACTGAACTTACGAAGGTGTTCCCAACCATGAAACTGAACAGCGAGTGTTACTTCAACCAGCGAGACTATAGAAAGGTTCCTCTCACTGTGCAAACACATATTTCTTCATTCGACGATGTTGTCTCAGGTTATATTTCGGTGGATGATTGATAATCTTCAGATCAATTAATATAAGAAGCACAATCACGGTTGAACGTTGAACGGGCGCTAGTCTAAGTACTTACATAGTATTTCACGAGCACGTGCCGTGTTAACTTTCGATTTTGAACTTCAACCGCCATCGATGCCCTAGTCCACATCGCAGTCAGCAATGCAGATGAGCGCACGAGACAAGTCGAATCTACTGAACTCTGCTCTTAGACCACAGCGTAAACCGAAAGTTCCCAAAGATGCACTTGGGGCGAGAGCCAAAGCTTCCCTGAAACAGCAGTCTTCGCGAAAATCTTCCCCTCTTCCTCCATCATCTCCTTTTGCTACTTCATCACAGATCCCGGACTTTCTGCCAATAGCAACCTCGGAGGCCTCTGAGCATCTCGAAACACCGTTTTACGAGGAAGTCAGTGTTGAGGAAGAACATGACTTCGAGTCTGATGTCTATGGAATGCTGGAAGAACCAGCTGATGTACAGTACTCCACCTACTCTGCTCGAAATTCGGATCCCTTCGGCTTCTTCGCGCTTGAAGCTAAGCTAAAGGCCCAGCGTAAAGAACAGTCCATCACTACGACCTCTAATGCACCTTACCCACAGTCGTGGGAACCACCTCACTCCCCACATAAACCACGCATTCGCAAAAGGGCGTCCGGCAAAAATGCTGATAGTCCTTCCTTACCGAGCTCTCCTTCTCCCGCGAAGCCTCGCCGGGTGACGAAACAAGGCTTGGCGAAGGCGACGAACACTGATGAAACTAAGATTCAGAAGGCACTTTCCGATGATGAAAAAGACTGCCTTGACGTTGCTTCTCAGGACTACCAGCCTCGAAAACGCATGAAAACAAAAGCCGTAAGAAGGCAAGGACAGCGAAATGGTGATAAGTCCGTTGATCCTGAGAGGTTAGCCAGAGATTTGAAGGTGCTCTTGCCTAAACGATCCAGTCGCAGGAATGGCAAACGTCGATCTGACTCGAACAGCCACGAAGCCGACGCCAAACGTTTGCGGGGCACGACGCGTGACAAACAGAATAAGAGTGATACTGGGGATCAGGTGGGAATTCTGTGATAATAAATACAATCAGCTCAGGAATTCCTTTGTTTTCTAGGAGAGGGATTCTGAGCGACAGAAACGGCTTGAATATTTCAAGAAATTAGAAGATTACAAGGTGGCTAAAGAGAATGTATATGTTATATAAGTGAGTATCGAGTCTTCGCTTGTTTCTGAAATCTTCTCACTGTGTACATCGGGTAGCTCGTATATCTAGAAATGTTACAAAGTACGATAACCTCTTCTATTGTGGAAGCTTCTATGTATATGCTATCCATCGGTATCGATTCCCCTTCTTTCATGTCTCCATAGTCCTTGTTGAAATCAAGTTTTGACGTCGCCATACTTATTTGAGCTTAGCTCTCCGTCTCTCCTCTTGGAAGAATTCGGCAGTTGTTTTACTGTCAACGAACTCTTTTACACTGGTTATTTTGGGTAGTTCTCCCAGTTCGGTGGAAGGCGTAAAATGAAGGATGATCATATACTCGTTTTTGAATGTAGCTCCGCTTAAACTCGCCCCCACCGAAGAAGCCTATGTAAATGGTGTAGCTGGAGAAAATCGGTATTGCAATACCAGGAAGATTACGCACATGAATAATGATGGAATTGTCGTTTGACTCGATTAATTCATGCAACGATATCTGGGAAACAGAGTAGGTCAATAAATTTATGACTTTGAAATTTAACACGCACCTTGTAGTCTCGGATGAAACGAAGCAAGCCTTGTACATACTCCCTGTATTGATTCTTGTTGAGGACTGGCCTACCCAAAGATTGTGGCAAAATGCGATGCTCCAGGCTCTCATCAAAGAGCGACATCATTTGACCGACACCACTGGAGCAAGCAGCCCGAGAAAACCAAGCGTTGCGCGCTTCGATGAACGCGAGAGCAGTCTGGACATTGGGAGATTGTTCTTTTGGAGGTACGTAAGTTAGTGAGGAGGGTGTCCACACAGGCATCGAGCTAGATGGCATGTGCTCCTTAAACGACGTGTTTAAACCGGTGGACTTTTGAGAGGTCGGAAAATTGCAATTGCAATGCGTGAGGGAGGGCAAAAACGACGGTAGAGCTGAAGATGAAAATAGCGAGCTAGCAAGCTTTATACTTACAAGTGTGAGAGTGCAAAATTTGGAAGCCAGTAACATATAGAAATGGATCAACAGTGAACACAATCGTTATCTCCATTAAGCCACCGAGCCACCGAGGCTTCATTCTCGGCAATCATTTTATGAATGACAAGATTTGTTCCTGATTTGTAGTGTGAGGTGCTCACGGTGTCTGACGCTGTACAGCAGATACAATCCATGTAGAATAAAACAGCTATAGCATCCTTTCAAACATTACTGTAAGAACGGGTTCAATCAATCATTCAATATAAGAGAACAGGACCATCGATCGACTCATTAGAACTTAAAGCCACCTAAATCCCGAGTAGAGTCAAGATTTACGATATGAGTAAACTGTAGTAGGCAAATCATTGAAATATCATGGTGAATCTTCACTATGATTCTTCTTCTTGTGCCGCCTTCGTTTTTTCTTCTGTGCTGCTTCCTCTGATTCATCGAGTACATCCCCGGATGGCTGCTTTCTCTTCAAGTTCTCAGGCATTGCACTCTTTCCTGTAACCTCGACTTCCTTTTCTACATCTTCCCCTACATCCGGATCCAGCAACGTTTTCATTCTCATCCTCTCCTTCTTGCCCTTTCGCTTTTTAACAGCTTTGTCGTCTTGTGTTATATCTCCGCCGTACCCCCTCTCCCCGATTTTCTGCCTCAATTCCTTCAGACGATCACCCCTGTTCGAGTCCCATTTCCCAGCTTTTCGATATGGCGCAAACTTTTTGATACCCATGTACTCGTTCAACTCGGCATCGGTGGCCATCAGAATTTCTGTTGGCGAGAGGTGGAAGTTTTCTGGTTCGACGTGTGTATACTGGAACCTTGTGGGGATTCCGCCGACCTGGAAATTGAAATATTGATAACTGAATATGGTAGCTTGACGGGTGCACGTACCATGTCATTGAAATCCAAACCATATACTTCGTCCATATATTCTTCAATTTTCTTCTTTCGCATTTCCTCAGTCCCATCCCACTCATCGTCGTCAACTTTGTCTATGTCAGCATCCATTGCGTCAACGGATACTCCATCCTCTTCGACTGCCTTTTCGCCTTTCTTTTTTTTTTTCTTCTTCTGGCGTGTACTCTCAGAATTATTCGCCATCGCTATATCACCAATGTTGATGTCATCGTCCCAGGACGGTTTACCATCTTCGTCATAGTCGGCGTCGTCGCCATATAAAGCTGCCATCTGTCGATCATGCGCTTCAGGATCCCATTCACCCTCGAGATCCAA
Source organism: Lentinula edodes (assembly GCF_021015755.1). NCBI lineage: Eukaryota > Fungi > Basidiomycota > Agaricomycetes > Agaricales > Omphalotaceae > Lentinula > Lentinula edodes. The sequence goes on from NW_025764318.1 coordinate 529,963, forward strand.
TTCTTGTAAAGCTAGGAGATAGAATGGTTATTTCTCGAGCAGAACGAACGTCAGGATGGACGCACCAGGATCATCTTCAGCGTTCTTTCCACCCTGTTTGCCAATCCGATCCAGTCTCATTCGTAGCTCTTTCATCTTGAGCGCCTTCATTCTTTTCACCTCCTCACGTTTCTTTTCTATTTCCTCTTCTCGTCGTTTCTTCCGCCTCTCACGAGCCTCTTTTCGCGTAGTATCTTCCCGCCGAATGAGAGATGGTATCTGACGAGGATGTGTTTGAATGACAGCTGCATCACTGAACGGGTCACAATTTGAACATGAGTGGGAGGAAATCGAATCGGATGAGACTTACGGTTCTTCGAAACGGAAATTATACGAGCTTTCAAACCGATCAACTATTTCTTCGAATTCCTCCTCATCAATGTCAGAGTCAGCTGTTGGGTGTATGTCTTCTTTGAAATGAGAGGGATTTGCATCCTCCAAGCTCCCCTCTTCATCTGTAGCCTTGCCCTTACCTTTCTTGGGGGCAACGACCTCTTTGTATGTTGGCACACGGTTGGTTGAACGATCAATCCACCCGCGGTTAAGGATGTAACTTGGATACCCAAACTCAATCTACGAGGGTGATGGAAAACCCGAAACACATACTTTATGAGAAACTCCTGATCGTCATCTTCGACTTTCTTAACGACTTTGCCCTTCTTGTTCTTCTTTTTCTTCTGTTTGCTTTCAATTGATGGCGGAGTTTCCTCCTTCCAGGTATTTTCTTCAACCGAGACCAAGGTCTTTAAATCCCCACCCACTTCCCGTTCCAAAAAAGAACGATACTCTTCTTCTTCTTGTTCCTGTTCATCTTTGGTTTTTTCACGAGGAACGAACAAATCGTCGCCTTCACTATTGTCATCGCCAAGCTGGTGAAACACGGCAATCGTTTCGTCTCGCAGGCGTCGCTGCTCCTCTGAATGAGTGAGAGGTTCCGGCGACGGAGAACGAGAGTCGCCTTGCAGTTGGGCTTCCATGGCCACTTGGCGCATTGTAATAGGTCTTGCCTGTGGAGTTTCAGAGTAAGCTTGAAACTTCCCGCTATAAAACACGTACCTTGTCCTTGGGCCGCTTGGAGACAGGTTTGGTTGAACCCAACTTTTTCTGCTCCTCTTTAAATACTTCTTAGTGATCTCAGTGAGGGAAGAGTATGAGTGCGCACCTTCAAAAATACCCGTTTTATTGTTGTATATCTCTGGATCCTTTCGTTTGATCCTAGCCAGTGTGCGTAGAATAGCAGCATCCACCGCAGGTGTCAGTTCTTCCCCATCCTCATCTTCTGACTCATCTTCCTCAGAATCTGTTTCCGAGTTGTTTTCCTCCTCATCCGAGCCGTACTTGAGTTTCACTGTAAGAGTGTTATTAGTCTGAACAATCCGTGAATGGGAAAATCACACATTGTTCGAGCTCTTCGCGCTCTTTCTTATACTGAAACGCCTGAGCATAGTGCTCATTTATTGTAAGTTGAAAGTCTGAGTCAGATTCTGCATCAGAGAGCAGCGACATTCACGATATGAGGGAGAAGCTGGGGGGAGAAGCAGAAGAAAAAAATCATCTTATCTTATCTCGTTAACCATGGGGCCGGAGCACAGCCTCGACTCCTTTGTACTCATCCATGATCAGGGATAAAATAGTTATCACTCGACTCTGCGAAAAGCGAAGATTCATCCTGTTACGTATACGTGAAGATTCAGAGAGTGAGGATGGAAATAATGCGTCAGAGTTTTGGAAAAGGTTCGTAGCGTCGATAAATTGAGAAAATGGCACTCGCTATTCCCTAGCTATTCCATCTCGACATTTAGAGTCTGCATGTAATGATACATCCACGCCCCTCTTTCTCTCTTAACGTTTTACGATTTCTTGAGTAGTCTTCTAGCAACTGCCTTTGAACATATGTGCATATGCGTAAATGTATTAACTCGAACTTGAAGACGATGTTCTCCCGTACTAGCGGAAGAATAAAATAGGGTTTCACGGACGCAAAATTAGTATCAGTTGGGGAGATTGGACGAAGGAATTATATGTGATAACTTGGATCCAGTGTTTACAAATGCATACAAGAAATACAGCCTCATGCCTTGTAACCTAAATAATACATCTCATTTGGTATATTTTACAGGTAGTCGAAGGTCCAGATCATCATTCGTAACATCTCAATATCTATATCGTCATGGCAGTGTTCGATTTTCACTGGAGACTGGAGACAGAGGAGATACGCCCTCTTGAATTTCCAAGCTTCCGTCCTCGAGGCTACTTCGTTGACTCCCGGCAGATCTGAGACTAATGTACTCCTCCATAGCCGATTTCGAAGTTGACAGCTCCCGAATGTTTATGATAAGTACTCCGCCTGTCGGAAGATCCGTATGGGGGTTATGAGAGCGGAGCGGCAGGGCAATGGCTATGTTTCAATGCATATCAGTGGGGAATGGATTTGGTTAGACAGAGTTGCCAACATACTGGATTGACGATCCATGTGCCCTTGCATCTTTCTCAGCTTCTTCAGTGTATAGGTTTCGGTAGATGCTAGTATTGCTGTAGTCTTCGAAAACTTTGAACGAGTCTTCACATGGAATGAGATAGTTGAGAATGGCGAAAGCCACATCCTGGGAAATTTCATTGGCTCCACGACCATTTGTCAAGTTCACGATATACACTCACGGTCCGAGGTTATCATACCACTCTGGTTCATCTGCACTCTTGCATTTAACAACAGACGTCGAAAGGTATGCTTTATCTCTCGGTGTATCCCCGACTACTCTCATGCCTACGAAAGCATTACTAGGTCTCTTCCCGTGCGATTTGGGAGATATAAAGTCTTTCGTTCCAATGACTGCGGGTGCGCGATCTGTTAGCAGATCAACTGGTGTGAATGTTATAGGATACTGACCATGGAATTGCATTCGTTGAGAGGACTCAGATTCACTGAAATGCAGGTAGTCGTCATTATTAGAGTAACGGAATGAAAGAAGCCTACTCACTCCAAGTCCATACAATATTTGGCGTTGGCAGTAGAGGTCATGTCGAGTAATTGAATCATGAGAGAACTGAAAACAGTGGGAACCGTACGAGTAGTGAAAGTGTGATGGAGAGTGGAGTGGCAAAGAAGTCACAGGAGAACCTGAAGATTTTATAGTTCGGAAGATAGATCGCCACATTAGAACAGTGGCAGTCATCCGCTGACACACAGCTGTATAATTGCATTTCCAAACTGGGACAACAATCGATTCATATTCAACAGCAATTGCTGGGAAAATCAAGGCACTGTTCTGAAAACGATACGTGTATTCTGACTGGATCAGGAATGACCTGCGTTGAACTGGCTGGTCAAAAATTCTTCCGATTCCTCCGCGACACAGCTAGGTTCCGGTGGTCGAAAAACATGGTAGGCCTGGAAGCAGTGCCTCTCGATTTCCACTGCGGGAAGCTATGTGAACATTGGGAAGTGGGTTGAAAAGGGCCGCTGACTATTGAGCAAAGTCAAATCCCTGAGGGTATACTTACATACAGAATGACTTTTCAATTCATCTGAGTTTGCGCTCTGCACATGTCTAGCACAGATAATATTTTGATTTGCTGTCAACGAGGCGGCCAACGTTTCCATGATAAGAGAAAGCCATATAACATCAGTGTAAGGAGTATAGGACCGCCAGGATAGGATCTGATAGCAAGTTGGTTGTTGCTGGTTGTTGCCGTGCGGCGTGAGCAGCTCGTCGCAGTCGGAAGTTAAAACCACGTGGTTACCTTCTTTCAACCTTCTCGACATATGACTCTATCGGACGTGCAAAAGTTCTGCACAATTGTGTCGTGTCTCGGAGGACCAGCGTATACACCCAATGAACTCGAATGGGTCACGCAAGTTCCGTCTGGAAAAGCTTTGATCGGATGGATTGCGGCACAACTCCATTCCGAAGACGATGAAAATTCGGGACAGGCAGTTCTTTCAAGAATTGCATTAGAGGCAGAAGAAGTGAAGCTGTGTGCTCCTATCTGCTCCTATGCTGCTTGGACTTGAGGATGTACTAAGATCCAATATAATTAGACTGCAGGATTCAAAGCCCCGGGCGAACTCTGATGTAGAGGTTGACTTCTCAAACTATATTCCTCCTAGTCGTCAAAGGTGTGCAGAGTTTTTTTGTTGTTCTTTGATGGAACTTGATGTAACTCAGCTCTCGAACCGCCCTTATCGATAACAATGCGTACACGTTCGAACAGGAGGTTCTCTTGCTTCAACATCGATTGCGACAGACAAAGTAAGTATTCTAGACTTAAGTTTCCAATCTTTTGCTTGATATCATTCCGTAGAACTATCTCTCAGCAGTTACGGAAAACAGCTCAAAGCATCACGATAGGAATAGATCGAGTGGAGGGTAGTATAAGCAAAAAGCAAGAGGAGCTAGAACAACTGTCATTGGAGGTGTGCAAATTCCATACCTTCGAATGATCGAGACAAATTTGTTTGTCAGGTGGATACACTTATCTCTGGTACCTGTTCGAAGTCGTTTGATTTATTGCAATGCTTACAAGAAAGTGCGCGCGCTTGGTTCAATTCGGCTTTAATCGAAAGCGTTAATTATCGTCAGACCTCCTTCCAGATGTTACCAGTGACACTCTAACGAGGTGCCTGAAGGCTCGTAAACAAATTATCCAGAATGTCATTGAACAGCTTGGTGCGATCGACACATGGATGGATCAACTTCCCAGTGCTGCACACCTCAAGCTCGAAGCTTTACGCTTACAACATGTCATCGGTCTAGATACGACTGGATCCTCGAGTTTATTACTGCTGGCGGAAGAATCAGCGTACCGTCAACAGCTGAAATCGCTCATGGGTACTTTAGAGAAGGCTGATGCAGATGAAGGGGAGATATACGATATCTTACAACGCGTCACAACAGTAAACGAAGAAGTTTATCCTGGCTCTCCTAAGATTGTAAAGGAACTGGAGCTGGCCTGGAATATGGACCAACTTGCAATTCTCGAAGCTCGTGCCTCTGTGCTGGACAAGGTACAGTTCATGGAAAAACTCTGTTCAATCATTGTGTTCACGTTCCTTTGCTATCTCTCCTATGTAGGCCTCTTCCCAGTTTCATCGATCTATACTTCCTCCTCTTCAAAGAATGCATGCCCTCCTTGCCGAACAACAATCTGTGATCGATGATACACTGGCTGTTATTGGTACTTTCAGACAAGAAATGGACGAGGTTGTCCATCATGTTGACGCAGCAAGGATAAAAGCGTGCGATCCTTCCCGAGATCTATCTTCAAACTTCATAAATCATTCTTCCTTGGAAAATGAAATGAAAACTCTGTTGAAGGACCTACAAGCTGTCAGACCATCAGATATGCCCCCTCTGGTTTTGTTGAATCAAAATGACATTCTAGCAGAGCTTAAGGCTTTGAAAGAGAAGGAGAAATCATTGGATGATCAAGAGGAACGATTCGGCTCTTTGATTCCTATAATGCTTAATTCTCTGTTAGCTTATCTTTGCGCACTGGGTCATGTTGCGCTGACTGTTCTCATTTTAATTTTACAGCATGGTCCCGCATGGTCCCGCCTTGGATGCTATGTATGCGCACTCTCCCGTGAACTCTTCAGCACCCTTCCAACTTTCTCCCTCGGTGGCAACGCTTCAGCACAATGCTAAAGCTAATGGCGATGCCTTGGCAGCGCAGATTCAGCGCTTGCAAAAAGTTTGTCGTCCCTTTCATCTCTTAGCGACTTCCAACTTGATTGTTCTTTGACAGGATTTGACGATTCTGGACGACAATAGGACACAACGTAAATTGGAATCTTTTGTGGAACGATGGAATTCACTGTTCATATAGTGTACAACTTTTCATAGTAATCAGAATAATACTACATATATAGTGGTAGAGGTGTAAGGGTATATAACGATAAAATGAAAGGATGTTCCGATTGTACTTAGAGGCGTATAATGAGTGTGTTCGTCGAGGTGACCAAAGATCAACACGACGTCAATCAGGGGCAGTAGGATTTGAGTGATTGACAGTTTTCAAAGACTCTGCCTTGGATAAAAAGGTTGAAGCAACTTCGAGACCATATTGTTCGGAGAGTTGACTACATATACCAATCAGTGTTATATTACATCGCTCACGGAACAACCTACTTCGCACAATTTTGAACTATCGCAGCCATATTATGCGAGCCGATGCGGTAAGCTTTGGGCATCATTCCTTTACCAAAACGACGGGTTACGTGGTTGGAACATAACAAGCCGGCAACCATGACCGCAATATGTGCGGGGACGATACAAAAACATATTAGATACCACCGGTCAAGGACCTATTAAACCACGACCAAGAAATCAGACATTCAGAATGTTACAAAGATAAAGGCTATTCTTACCTTACGTTCAAAATCGAGATACCTTGCTTTACACCCCGGTAGAACAGAACGAGAGTAGCATGTTTGGCTGATCGTGGCTTCCACAAAAGGTGAGAAGTACCCGCAGCACGCAAGTTTGTTCTGTATCCGCAATCTACCAGCCTCGGCGAGGTCCCTGGACCACTGCAGGTTGAGTTTCCCTTCCAGATTGAATGCGCGGCGTTTGTACGTGACATATCCTGGGACGACGAGGAATGCGAAGGTGATCCACAGTAGAAACGTGTAAGTAGCAAGGAAAGATCGATTATTGAGTAGGATTCCAGCCCATCCGATGACTGAGGTCAAAAGGCCAAACGCAGCTGCTAGTGTAGAGAGAATGAGTTCGGTTTTGTTTCCGACGCGGATAACGTCTGCGAGTTGGAAAACATCGAACCATAAAAGCAAAGTGATGACAAGGATTGCAAGGGAGTAGAGGGTAAAAAGCAGGTTGGCAAGGAACAGAATCCACTTGAATTTATTCCAGCGTAAGTTCCTACTGTCTTTATGACCCTTTAAAAATCCGTCCTCGTCGTCTGATATTTCGATACCTCCTCCCGAAGTAAGGAAATCGCCAGCGTCATTTCTACGTTTCCTACGCCGGGGTCGTTCCGAACTGAGAAGGGCGGTCGAGAATTTGGAAGGAACGAAATTGATGGATAGCGTGCTGTTGGATGCATCATTTGACGGAAGGGGAGGCCATGATAGAAGAGCATTCGTTGAAGCGAAAGGCGGCTTTGGTTGATCGAGTGAGTTGGTTAGCATATGTTGAGTCGAGTGAGCTTCTGAAGGAAGATTGTCCTCGCTACAAAGATATAGACGAGTTCAGATTGTGAAAGAGAATCAATTTGTGGTTCAGAGCACTCACGAATGAAAGAACTGGGATATAAGTACGGAATCGATTAGCAACCACTGTCATAATCGGTTTAATTTGAAGACGTACAGAATCCGGGGACGACGGCCGACTTGTCCATAGCCGCTCTTCAAGATATATCGACCAGACATTGTGGGCCATGCCAGATGCCCAAACGGCAGATGGTGAAAGGAGTTTATGGAACCGGAAAGAAAGGGCTAGCATTTTTATCTCGGGCGCGGTTATACATTATTTTTACACGCTCAGCGGCTACAGCTGAGCGGTTCCCAGAGCCGCGGACTACTCAATGCAGCAGTGAATGCTTTCATTGTGATTCTTGAATATTGATGAGTTGGGTGCATTTATAATGACAATTTTATTCGACAGCTATGACAGAACCTTGCCACGAGAAAGGAGGGAGGATTCGAAAAGCAGGATACTAATCGACCTAGGATAGAAATAAAAACAAATCACCAGCGCTGTTCACGACGACGATGACGACGAAGGAGGCAGAGGTGGGGGCCGAGACAGCGGATTCTCTTCTCTTGACTGCTGAAGCATTGTGTCCAAACCCTTCTCCTTTAATGATTTCTTTTGAACCAAAGACATTATCTTCAGAACACTAGTAGTCAAACAAGCACCTCAAGGCGTACCTGCACACAAGTCCTATATTCCTCCCAAAGCTTCCCGCACTTTTCCTGAAACTCGTCCGCCTTGCGTTGTGAATACTCGGAGTATTTTTCTGGAGAAGAGGAAGCTGATACGGCAGGTACAAGATATCCTTCAAACCATGCATTGAAGCAAGAATCGTATTTTATCTTCAGCGGTGTACATTCGGATGCAAGACTTTCGGCCATGAAAAGATGGTTCAAGAGTTCAACCCAAACCCAGGGCAGCCTTTATAAGATGCTGTCATTTCGGCTGGGACGCGTCAGACTCATTTCGGCCTCGAAACACAATAATATTGGTCACTGTGCTTTACGTTTGCCAATCTGCATAATGGGCTAGAATTCTATATAGGCGTACTAATGTCATTTTCACCTCACCTCTCTACATGTTCTAAGTTCTTGTCCTTATCGAGCTTAATCATTCTTAATCAGCAGTTGATACTCTCCTCTGTACTGTGAGCCTTGGAGTGGAGAACAAATCCAATTTCGCGTCAAATTTTCACCGCTCTCATCGCACCAGGCTCGATTTTGCGTTATTTTGGAAGGGCATCATAGATATATGTACCACGCATAGCTAAGCAACCTAGTTGGGAAAACACCTTATCCGTGAGCTTACTACTAGGCGCATATACTCGCGGAGTCACCGTCGCCAGTCACTGCCACGCTATATATACTGGTACTCTCATACTTACGCCTAGAGTTTTCCGTTGTATCCTTCCCGATTGGTTGCTGGCGTCCTCACATGTGAACAACATCGCGGTCCGAATCCTCTGAAGTTTGAAAGTTCAAATTGATGCACACTGACAGTATTCTATCGAGATAACTTCCATGGGCTGGTCTATAGAAGAAGTGTCCAAGCACAGAGATTCAAGGTCGACGTCCACGGCCTTTGCTCATTTTATTGCTGAATACTTATGATGCGCTTCGCAGGTCCTGCTGGATCGTTATCAGGAATGAAGTTTATGATGTAACCGAGTTCCTTTCGGCATGTCGTTCTCATATGTATCCAGCTTTAATCGAACCTCACATCCATGCAGAAGCATCCCGGAGGTCCTAGTATTATTTTGAAGTATGCTGGTCGGGATGCGACTTCCGCATACGAGCCTATACATCCTTCAGATGCAATTCAGCAATATTTGTCTTCTGCGCAGCGTCTAGGCCCTCTCAATAGTACGGACATTCAGGACCTTGAAGCTCAAGAGAGGAAACGGGAGCGAACAGAAGACGAGATCAAGGTTGAGCAAGCGATGAAACAAAGGCCTCCCTTGAATCGTCTGTTGAACCTGGCTGATATCGAGGTGAGATGTCCTTCATAATACTTCCTGGCCGGCTGTGACTCTCTTCTCTCTCGTTCTCTTCAGGATGTTGCTCGCAAAGTACTTCCGCATAGCGCGCTAGCGTTCTTCTCAGCAGGAGCAGAGGATGAATTGAGTGAGAACCTGTATCCTCGTCGAGCCTGTAAACGTGTTTGACAGTGCTACAAAGCGCTTAGGGAAAACGCTAGGGCCTTCGACAGGTTTTTCTTCCATGGTCGTGTGATGCGGCCAGTCTCGAAATGTGACCCTTCGACCAAGATCCTAGGTTTTCATTCTTCTCTCCCTGTGTTCGTGTCCGGCGCGTCAACAGCCAAGCTCGGCCACCCATTAGGTTGGTACTATCATTATCCACTGAAATCTACGTTGAGGCCGTTTATGGTCAGGTGAACTCAATATCACCCGAGGTTGTGGAACTGCCAACATCATCCAAATGGTGTGCACCTATGCTTCCATCTCAAGGGCAGAGATTGCTGCTGCCGCTCTGCCATCGCAGACGTTATTTTTCCAGCTATACAAGAGCACAGATCTAGCAGTCGCAACAAACCTTGTCCAGGAAGCAGAACAATTGGGATTCAAGGCTATCTTTCTGACCGTGGATGCGATAGTAATTACTACCAGAGAGAGGGACGTAAGGAGCCCGTGGGTGTTGGAAGCTCAGACTGGCAACATTCAATATTATTCGGAGGGTGATCCTGATGGAGCAACGAATCTACTTGGGACCAGCTCCTTGCATGTCGATCGTAATAATGTCCTCGATGCAGATATGAGTTGGCAAATAACTATCCCTTGGCTTCGGAGCATAACCAAATTGCCTATCGTTCTGAAAGGTCTGTTTGCTGATTGGTGCACAAGAACCGCGGTAGCTGATTTATGGTATTCAGGTATCCAGTGTGTCGAAGTAGGTTTCACGTTGAGGTTCCTCCAGTACTACGCTGGCTTGTGAATTGACTTAATGGTCAGGATGCGGTTTTGGCTGCGGAAATGGGCGTAGAAGGCATACTTTTGTCCAACCACGGGGGTGAGCTTTATTTCCATCATTTTGCCATCCTAACTTGATTGCACTGCACTTAGGTCGACAGTTAGAGTAGTGAGTTTGTTACACTATTTCCCTAACTCGGGCCTACGCAAACAGAAATCAATAGCTCCTTGCCTCCTCTTGAGGTGCTTTACAAGATACACAAACAAAGACCTGATGTATTTGAGAAGCTGGAAGGTCAGCCCTATGCCATGAGTTTGACTTTTCCTAATCAGTGTTGAATTCCCCAGTGTATATTGATGGTGAGAATGAATTTTATCTCTAATCCACAACCGAAATTCAAGATCTGTCTTAGGCGGGATACGGCGGGGAACAGGTACCGGTCGTTGATTTTCTTTTTTGTGTCGGCTTGATCCAGGATTTCGATGCAGATGTCATTAAAGCTATCTGTTTGGGAGCCAAGGCGGTTGGACTAGGTCGACCGTTCCTTTATGCTTTGAGTGTGAGTAGTCTTCATCACACTGCGGTCATGACCCCATACATGATGTCAACTACCGATAGGCTTATGGTGAAGTGGGCGTTTCCAAAATGCTAAGCATCCTCGAACGAGAAATTATGACCTCGATGCGATTACTTGGGGCTGCCAGCATTGATGACCTGACTCCAGAACTGGTATACTCTTTTATTTCTTCTGCCGACGAATGTCTGATCGCCTTTTTGTACAGATCGAACGAGTAGACTGGGAGCCAGTGAACCGACAATCCAAACTCTGACTCGAAGTTCGGCGGGTCATTCAAGTTGAAAAAGGGTTTATATTCCTACGTAGTACGAGGCTCTGTACTGTGGGCAGACTCTAATTACTCCTTGAAGTGGGTTTTACTTGATCTGTTATTCGGTACCAGTGTGGTACAGTCGAGTAAATACATGTACATACCTCGTTCAACGTGACTTACATGAAAGTTCTCGCGATGTGACATTCTTTTCTCCACTGAACTCCACTGTACAAGTACTTTCCTTCATCAAACATCTTCCAAGCGGTTTCCTGCTGGTAGCCACATTTCTCCCGACGCTTCAGTCCTTCAAACCTAGTGGATAGTAAGATGTTTCTTTTCGTTTTCTTTCTAGGGTTACTCATCAAAGTACAGTCATCCAAATTCCTTTGTTTGATGATATCGGCACTACTCGGATTTGCTGGTTGGACATTCGTGCCCAATATCGCTACCCGGCATGCTTTAAAGATCGTTCTTCAACTATATACACAACTTTCCGGTCGTCCATCACCTGCCCCAGGTCAACAACTTTACAGTCAACTTTATCGTTACACCTATGCTACCGTTGTGCTTGCTTACCTGCTTTACAATTTAATTAATGGCTCGAATAATATGGCACCAAACTTCTACGAAATCCTCGGAGTCTCACCCCTCGTCGACGAAAACGGACTAAAACTGGCCTTCAGGCAATTCGCGAAGAGATTTCATCCTGACCGAGTGGGACCACAGGGAGCGGAACTTTTCATGCAAACGAGAGATGCATTTGAGGCGTTGAAGAATCCTACAATAAGATTTGCATATGATAGGTGTGCTCCCTGTAGTTGGCCACTAAAACAAATCTCAATAAATACGCGTTTGTTTGTAGATTTGGACCCGATGTACTGCAATGGAGTAAATTAAGCACATCCCGTGAATACCTACATCACGGTCTACTTCAAGCTTCTGGATACCATTTAGCCACAGCGATAGGCTTGCTGGTATTCTCTGCTCTAGGTAAACAAAGTCCCGTCAAATTTGTATGTGATACCCTTGAGATTCGTGATTTCCTTTACTCAGTGATCCCAATATAGTGGCGCTATCTTTTGTTCTTCGTTTTCTTTGGATCTGAGTTGGCATATGTCCTAAATCCCTCACCCTCTGCTGTCTCCGTATTCTCATTCGCGTTCTGGGATCCAACTAACGGTGGCACTCGCCCAAATCTGCTGCACATCTTGTTCCCCCACCGAGTCGTCTATCAACACATTCTCTTCTTACATCAAATGTTTATTTTCACAAGCATCGCACTCACTCAAGTGGCACCACAACTATTTCCTAATAATGAGCAAGATGAACAACAGAAGTTTTTACAACAAATCAGTAGTCTGGCTGCATTCTGTGATCGTGAAGGTATTTTTTTCTTTCCGAATGCAAATTGTGTGCGGAGCTCAATCCATTTTTTGTAGCTTCCATTACACTGCACACCGAAATGCAGTCATTACATCCTTCCACACGTACTCGCTCTGAGATGCAACCGGTCCTGCAGCCAACCGTGGAGGTCATTGATGCGTTGGTAGTCGAATTAAAGGTAATTGCATGCTATATATATATATATCGCACCTTTTATGCCAACTTCCACCCATAGAATATGATCATTGAAACGAAGGTCAAACAGGACACAGGTCCTCTCCGAAATGTCTGGGAGAGTGCAATCGCTCGCAAACGGACTCGCAGTGAAGCTGGTGCTTCTCGTCTCGTTATCCCATCCTCGGATACAGAAAGAACACAACCACCGACACCAGCGTCGGCATGTGAAGGTGAAGGGAAGTTGCCGTCCCCCAGACCATCACCTCCGCCGAGGATTTCCAGTTACGCCAGGGCGAGAAGTTTGAGTTGGAGCTGAAGTACAAATCTTTTGTATTTTGACCCAATGTGTATGAATACTGCACACTAGAATGGAAATACAAGCCCGTCTTGTCTTATGTATTAAGCGAATCGGCGGGTAAGAATAAGGTGTACATGTTGTACATACTACATACACCGAAAGCAGGATGTCTCTGTGTGGTAGGCTGGGGAGTACATTGTTTGACATCAGATGCGAGATGAAGCACAGGATAAGCGGATGCGCAAGTGGGTGAAAGGAGTGTATACAGTAGAAAGCAAAAGACCCAGATTCATATTAGACACTGAATCTACTGGTGCTCATTTTGAGTTTGGCGCCATCCCAAATTCCTGAAAAGAACGCAGTGGCCCTGTTGGCGCTGAGGTCTTCAGTTGGATAATTGAGACACAGGTCGTCATCGGACAGCGGAGGACCCCTTCTGGTAAATGGCTGCTTGAATAACAAGTGTTGAGCGAAGGCGAAAGCAGGTCTATATGTGTGACTAGTGTCAGCCATCTTCTCAATCTCGAATGTGATAGACCATATCGTACGTCAAGACTAGTGAAGCGATGAGGATAATTCTGGTAGATAAGGTCGGGCGGTAAGTTCTTTCGATGAAGTACTGTTGGGAAGATGAACGAATGTCGTTGAACCGTTTGCACCGAGCACACTCACCGCGAGGTGGTTGTCGTTCGAGTCGAAGAGCGATCTCAGTCCAAAACTAAGTCCCGACTGTTTGTTGAAAATCAAATCAACCCCGAGGGACATCAAGAAGGTGCCAGCATTTGCGCAAGCAATCAACTGTAATACAAGAGTGATCAGATAAGTACAAGCAAGACAAGATGTACGAAACACGTACCATTGCGATTCTGTTTGTCCAAATAAGCAGCAAGCCTCCCGCCACACCAAACACCACAATGATCAACCAGTTCAATCCCAAACTTGAAAACAACAAGTTCGTTTTCAATAAAGTAATTCGCACACCAAATGATAATCCCCCGATGAGACAGAGTAATGTCATAGCTATCATTCGGGAAAATTCGAAGACACCAACGACCAGGCCAAGAAAACCTAAGGCAAGGACGATCAAGGTAAGGAGGATGTCGGAGATCCCGACTTGATTAACGGAATTGATGATAGCAGCCCAAGCTAGGGAAAAGCATTGAAGAACTGCATAAAGGAAGGGGCCAACAACAAACTCACAACAAACGATAACAGCCAAACCGATAGCAACACCAGTAGTGCATCTCCAGCCCCGGATACCTGCCAAAGCCAGAGGTGCGCCAATCGCTAGTAGAAATACGATCCAAACTATAGCCGGGAGGGAGAAGCCCAAGCCACTTCCATCAGTACCGGGTCCTTGTGGAATAGTCTGTTGGGTGGAGGGATCCAATATGATAACAGATCCATTCGCTGAATGAGATATCACTGGATCCGTCTTTCTTGCGAGGATGTGAGGTGCTGCAGGAAAGATTGGTATAGCTGAGACCAGCGCCGAAATAAGGGAAAGCAGCCACCACGAAACAAGTAGACGGACTACTGCCGTCATAAGAAACGAAAGTGAGTGGCCAGAACGGCAAGGAAAAAAGAAAGCGATAAAAATCAAACTTTGTGGTCCCGCCACGGACGTGTTGATTACACAGCGATCCACGGTGGACTGAAGATGGGAGAGCCCAAGAGAGCAGTTACACAGAGTTACACTGGTGGAAGGAGATACGTGTGCTTGTTGTCGCTTCCATCAGTTAATCGTTTGTTGCCACGGAACGCGAACTTCGTCGTGATTGTTGTGAAGGCAACAACAGCAACGAATCTACAACCAATAATGTACACGATAGGAGTTCCGCACGACGTACTAAAAAGTCGCGAACATCGTATCATAAGCAATGAGCGTCATATTTTGACCAATGTATGATACAAGGTTTTTCTGTTAACATGAGTCCTGAACTATATCGCTGGTGCCCTTCATTCATGCCGTCTTCCAGGAACAAGTCTACAGTGTGAAAATCAGCCAACCAATACGCATCCCAAGAAATTAGAAAGAAAAAATCGATAATCAGGATCCGACTTCTGGATCACGTTCAATCTCATATCTCCAACCCTCAAGAGCATACAAAAAGGACCCAAAATACCCTCCCGATTCTACCAAAATTACACCCCATACCAACAGATTGTATGCATGTAACCACATACGACGAACGTTGTGCTCTAGTCCGGATACTTATGACATGCACCAAGGGCTGTATGTTCGAGAATGACCACACCAGAGACCACTCAGCGAAGAGTTGTACTGGTCCTTCGCGAGCTCGGCTTACGAACAGTTGAAGATGGTACGGACTGACCGCAACCATCCCCCTTTGTATGACTCCGCCTTTGCTGCCAGGGTATAGGCCTTTGAACCGTAGCAGCCTATATGTATGGAGCCCATGAATGTGAGTCCAGCCTTACAATGAGCCTCAGAGATTTTTAGAGGATTCATTGAGGATAAAGACGCGTTTAAATGGTTCGGGATACTGATGACGATCGAAGGGTAAATGGGTCCTTTTCTCAGCAAACGAAGAGGGAAGGAGTCGACCCTTTTACTAGAGCATCATTCTGAGACTATATAGGTTTGAAACACTCACCGTGAAGGTCGAGAAAATGGAAACTGAATTTTGGTAGTGAGTGTGTGTAGGAAAGAGGCCAATTGCTTAGTCAGCCGCCCTAAACACGAGTGTATCGAACACGTCTCTTACCTTAATTCGCTCACTTGGTCGCCATGAATCTTTTCCGTTTATTGGGTATATTTTCCATCAAATACGAGTGCAAGTCAGCTAAAGCTAAATCGAATCACTGCAAATATAGGTGACTTGTCGCATCTCGCTTCCATCCTCATTCTTGTGCATAAAATTCGAACGTCACGGTCATGTCGAGGTTCGTTCAATACACTTTGTGTCCTATGGCTACCGCCGCCATTGTCCAAAATATTTCCTCGCCCTGTCAGAAACGATGCAAGACACTGATTCGCCTTTCACATAGGCATTTCCTTCAAAACTCAAGCCCTCTACGTTGCAGTTTTCGTCGCCCGTTACCTTGATTTATTCTTCCGTTTCATCTCGATCTACAACACGGTTATGAAGGTCTTTTTCATTGGAAGCAGTTGCTACATATTGTACCTCATGAAATTCCGATACCGGTATGTCGTATTGCTATTTCTACGCTGATATTTTCTGACGTGTCCGTCCAGACCCACGAATGATCCCTCCATTGACACTTTCAGACTCGAGTACTTGATAGGGCCTTGTGTCATCCTATCACTGATATTCAATTATCAGTTCTGGTTCACAGAAATTCTTTGGTCGTTCTCGATTTTCCTGGAATCCGTAGCAATTCTCCCCCAGCTATTCATGCTTCAACGAACTGGAGAGGCAGAGACAATTACTACCCACTACCTTGCGGCTTTGGGTATATATCGGGCACTATATATTCCAAATTGGATTTATCGGTGAGCAGTGTGTCTTGGGTCTTCCTTCTTCTGTCTCTGAGTCTGTACGACTTCACCAGGTACTTCTCCGAAGGCGTTGTCGATCCCATCGCTATCACCGCAGGAATAGTGCAAACTGGCTTATATATAGATTTCTTCTACATCTATTTTACAAAGTGCGTCTCGTCATTCCTGGTGTTTTACTTTTTCTGACTCATCACTCCAGAGTACTCCAAGGACAAAAGTTCGAACTTCCTGCATGAGTTTAGCATATATGTAATTAATACAGACGGCCGGTTTCAAAGAAGCCAAGATGTGTTGGCGCGAGGAGAGCTGGATATTAAGGAAATCCCGGAACAGCTCAAGCAAAGCTCGAGGCTATCAACGTAACCGAAGTGGCCTGGTTGTCATCTTATTTACAAGTTTTCCATCTATATCCCAAGAGGACTAAAGTCTAAGGTTACATGTAACCGTGATGAACCATATGTAGCTGAAGCCTACTTGGGTGTATGCCTAGAAACTCCCGTCAAATTGAAATTCGGAATTACAGGGCGCCTGGGGTCTATCAGATGCGCGTCTGTTCATAATACCGGTTTTTTATATATGGTACGATCCACAAAACGATGTTCCCAGTAGGCTTCAGTTTTCCTCCATGTACAATCCTATCTGTGTACCCGAGTCGTGTAAAGCGTCATTCACGGACTATTCCCGCTGGAGACTTCTGGTGAATGACAATGGTAGACACACTTGGCATTATCTGAAGACCGACGAGGAAATTCAAGAATGGCCACAAAACACGGTCGATAAATTCTGGATAGGACTGCCAACAGTACGTATAAGCTCACTGCCAATGAAATATGCACTGAACCCTAATGTCAGGACTTGCCGAAGCTGAGTCCCGCGAAAGACGCGTTCGAAGCTGCAAAAAATGGTTATAAATTTTATAAGAACCTGCAGGCTCACGATGGTCATTGGCCAGGAGAATATGGAGGACCAATGTTTCTACTTCCCGGTTTAGTGATTGGATCCTATGTGTCTGGAATGGGTTTCAAGGATGAAGAGCGCGGGGAAATGATTCGATATCTCATGAACCGAGCGCACCCAGATGATGGTGGTTGGGGAATGTACGTGTTACTTGTTATCATGCGTGTTGAATTCCCTTACTAAACATTCATCCTTCAGCCACGTAGAAGGTCATTCGACAGTCTTTGGTACTGCACTCAACTACGCCGCTCTTCGTATTCTTGGTGTATCCGCTGATCACCCGGTCTGTATCAGGGCTCGCGGAACACTACACAAGCTCGGCGGTGCTTGTGCTATTCCTTCTTGGGGAAAATTCTGGCTGTCTATACTCAATGTGTACGACTGGGCAGGAAACAACCCGGTCCCTCCGGAGCTCTTCGTTCTTCCTACTCAATTACCTTTCCATCCACACCGATGGTGGATTCATACCCGGAATGTGTATATACCCATGTCCTATCTCTATGGCGTACGTTTCTCTGCTCCCGAGAACGACCTCATACTATCTTTGAGGGAAGAACTATACCCCCAGAATTTTTATTCCATTGACTGGCCTGCTCAGCGTAATAATGTCTCCGAAGCAGACTTGTACGCACCCCACAGCAAAATATTCGATGGCATCAATATTGCTCTTTCATCGTACGAAATGTGTTCATTTCCACCCCTACGCAAACTCGCTTTGCAAAAGGTTTACGACCTCATTGTGATGGAAGACGAAAACACCGCATACCAGACGTTGGGTCCAGTCTCCAAAATGTTTAATTTAATCGCACGAGTACATAATGAAGGGAGGGAGTCAGAGGCATTCAAATTGCATGCCGAAAAGCGGGCAGATTTCATGTGGCTCGGGGCTGAAGGTATGATGATGTGTGGTACGAACGGAAGCCAACTTTGGGACCTTGCGTTCATTTCCCAGGCTGTCGTCGAGACTGGACTGGCGGACCTAGAAGAGAATCAGGGGGAGTTAATTAAAGCGCTCGACTGGTTAGAGAAAGGTCAAATGCTGGATAATCCCAAACACTTCGAAAAGGCTTTTCGTCATCGAACGAAAGGTGCATGGGGTTTCAGCACAAGAGAGCAGGGCTACACAGTCA
Source organism: Lentinula edodes (assembly GCF_021015755.1). Taxonomy (NCBI): domain Eukaryota; kingdom Fungi; phylum Basidiomycota; class Agaricomycetes; order Agaricales; family Omphalotaceae; genus Lentinula; species Lentinula edodes. The sequence goes on from NW_025764318.1 coordinate 548,399, forward strand.
GTGATTGTACTGGTGAAGGCCTCAAATCGGCCATCTACCTACAAAGACTCGAGTATGTATTGTGTCACGTTCTTTTGCCAAATTGTTTCTCAACCGTCTTAGTTTCGTTCCTAAACTCATATCCGAGGAACGAATGTGCTGGGCCGTTGACACAATGCTTTCCCTTCAAAATCCCAATGGCGGATTTGCTTCGTATGAGCTGATTCGAGGCCCACAGTGGCTCGAATGGTTGAACCCTGCTGAAGTTTTCGGTGAATATCGGTCTATCAATTGCTACATGTACTAAAGTCGTTCCCCTCAGGCGATATTATGACAGAATTCTGTTACCCAGAATGTACCACATCTGTCATTACAGCACTTGCCATCTTCCGGAAACACGTACCTGATTATCGCTCTGGGGATATAGAGTGAGCTAATCCTTCATCTTGCTATGCAGAGCTGATGTGTTTATGGGTAAAGCATCACCATACGACGAGCAATAGACTATCTACACAAAGCACAAAAGCCTGAAGGGGGCTGGGTAGGCTCATGGGGAATATGCTTCACGTACGCCACGATGTTTGCCACAGAGTCCCTGGCGCTCGTCGGAGAGAATTATAGCAACAGCGCATACTCTCAGCGGGCTTGTGAGTTTCTGATCAGCAAGCAGAGGTCAGATGGAGGTTGGGGAGAGAGTTATAAAGTACGTGGATCTGAACTTGCTGGTAAATCTGTTGCCCATGCTTTGCCTTTTTCAGTCGTGCGAGCAGGCGGCCTGGATCGAACATAAAGATTCCCAAGTCGTTCAATCCTGTTGGGCAGCAATGGCTCTCATGTACGCTGGCTATCCGTATGCAGAGCCCTTGGAGAAAGCCGTCAAGCTTGTGATGGATAGGCAGCTTCCTGTAAGTGCTTGAATTCCGACAAGATATGCCGCTCATGTAATTTCATACTTCATCTCCAGGATGGGTCGTGGGCTCAAGAAGCTATTGAAGGTGTTTTCAACAAGAACTGCGCGATCGCGTATCCCAACTTTAAATTCTCATTCCCGATATGGATGCTAGGGAAAGCACACTGGTATCTGAAGAAGTTGCATGAGAAGTCGTCAAATGATAAAGAGGATGGTGGTTCTTTTTGATCATAGACTGTGAGACGGGTTTGATTTATCAAGATTCATTACTACTGTTGATATGTAGGTGTACATACAATCTACATCTACTATCGGTGTATCACTCCGTCAGGAATGTGGCGAACCCCTCCATTGCCTTGCGCGCAGCGCCTTGCCAGTGGTCAATTTTCATAGCCTTGCTGAAAGCGATGACCCTTTGTCGCATCTCGGCTCCATCTTTGCCTCTCATTAGTTTCCATATCTCCCTCATCTCCTCTTCTATCGCCTCCTGCGTTCCTTCAACTATCGAGCCGCGATGTGTTGGCCGACCAATGCTCTCACCATTCCGCACCTGAACAAGTTCATATGCAAGCTTGAGTCTGACTGAGAGTTGATTTCTGATGGAAGAGAATGGGTTTTCGTGGGTAATAATACACTGTCCTTAGTCTTTAGGATGCACATACGCAATGAGAGGTTGATCCATAGTATATGGCCACAGAATCATAGGGACTTCATTCAAAAACGCTTCGGAAACAGAATTTGAACCAGCATGACACTTAATCAATGTTATCATCCGTTATCCACATCACAACTTCCGAGTTAGTATTCTAGGCAGTACTCACCAAATACCATCCAGTCGCGTTATGTTTCAACACCGCTTGTTGGGGAACAAACCCGGCCAATAGTCCATGGCCAGACTTCTGGATTGCCTCGCGATGATCTGCCGTCAGCAGTTTATTGTTAATGGCACCCGCGAACAGGAATGGCAGAGGCGGCTCTGCACCGAGCAGTGTTTTCAAGAGTGCATCGAATAAATGTGGGGCGTTGGAAGGAAGGAAGGTAGTCCCAAAGCTGATATATACGACACTGTTCTCTCCATAGCGGTCGAGCATGTCATCCAAGAAAGATACGACTTTTCGATCCTCGGTAGAAAGGACTTGCACCTCCGTGGGTATTCCATCAGTCCACCATGTCTCCGGATACTGTGGGCTACGAACAACACAATTCAAATAACTGGCTATGATGCATACTTGATCAAAGATTCATACCCAATATGATAGAAAAGGTGCATTGGCGATATATGCTGCATTTCTTCCGCTTCCCCTGGTTCCATAATTGGAGTGGTGTGTATAATGAAGCCGTTTAGTCGGTCCATACGATTGGTGATTGATATGGCTAATTGCGCTTGGGAAACAACTACCGAGCTTTCGCTGGTGTCCAGTGAATCCGTCTGCGGGTCTGCAAATATAGATGGCCTTCAGCTGTAATCAATTTGACACTGACAAGAAAAGTTACACACTAAGTTCATCTGTGACAAGAGAGTTTCTAATCAGCTTGTGGTTATGGAAGTGCAAAATTCAACCTACGATGATGCATCGGGGGTAGGCTGACTGTTTTGGCATCGATATTAGAAGCTCTACACCAGATCTTCAATTCCATTTATTTGAACTGCGTTTAGCTAAAAGACAAAAAGCCATTGTCGAAGTACGAACCTTGTATGCAACATGATCTACTGTCAAATTCTCATATATGCCAGTCTCCACTTCTTTCTCCGCTTGTGAATAAATCGGTCTCCAAAAGGTTTCAGGATATTCTTCCTTGCGCAGCCAATATCTGACACGAATAGATTGTAAAGGGTTGCCGGTTGTGTAATTTCCCGAATCGAGCTCACAGATTCAAAGTGGCCGCGTTCGTTGGGGAGTAGCATAAGGCGGGTATTTTATGCAATGTATTGCATTTTGAAAAGTAAATCTTATCCAAGAGGTCGACTGAAGGTAAGGCCAAAATCTAATATCGAACTAAAATCAATACCAAATAATCGACGAACAATAGAAAGACATACGTCTATGATTGACAAAGAAGGCACCTGTTTGAAAGTCGATTGCTGAGTTCCGGGAGTGAAGAGCTCTTCCAGAAACGCCGGTATCAAGGCAAATAACGAGACCATTTGTTCCACCAGGGAATCCTTTTTGCCTTCTCCTAAAAGCTCCAAATGCAAGCGCGAGCGAGGTTCGTCCTGAAGCCCATACAGCGTCATTTCCTGCTCGAATGAAGGAGACAACCCCGAAGTGCTTGTTCCAGTGGTGACATAAGTTATGTGAAGCTCAGGATACATCACCAAAAGATTCATAGTAAAGGCAAAGATTGGACGCACATGTCCAAAGAACGGAGAACATATTATGAGGAAGTGAGTAAGAGACATGTTGTAAGGTCGAAGTTCGCCCAGGTTAATGAGCGTTTGAAAACACACATCAAAATTATACCAGAAGAGGAAGACCGAGACCACCTTGGAACCTCCTTGCGTGAGAGAAAGCCAGCCCTGAGGCAGTTAAGCATCTAGTGAATGAAACAGCTGGTAAGCTCAAAAGCATATATGTATGTAAGTAATCACCCACGTCAGCCTGATGATGCCTGGACGATCTCCGATTATAGCACATAGCCACGTGGGTCGTATTTCTCGCTTTGACCGATCCAATTTCGGTGAATCATACACATTATTGCCAGTAAGGCTCTTTACAAAAATTTCGAAGGGTAAGTCAAGGTTTAGTTGGTCTTCTCCACCTCCCACAGTTCTGACTAGTTGGAAACACTCAATCTTGCACTGCAATGTCCTTGCTTTACACCCAGTCCTATGCAAGCTCAACAGTCCTAGTCAATCTCCATCTGCTTGTATATGTACAGTATGTACAGTATCGGCCCATACATCTGCCTGAATGCATGCTAACAGTACATGTTTTAGGGGTTTTTCAGTGATTGTAGTGTTCAGCACCCGTCCAGTCATATATCTCTGCATTTAGCCATATTTCGCTCATTCAGTTATATTTCTACAATGTTATTATCCTTGTTCCCAAGTCGGCCACCCTATATTTGAATGTAGGCCCCGGGCAGCTCATGAACATCAAAGAAGGTGGTATATTAAGACGGTGAGCCAGTGCTGCAACGTTGATAGGGTTGAAACATCCAGTCACTATTATCTATATAGAGTTCCGGATATTCTCAAATCAAGAAAAAACGGTGTTCAACGGACGACTTACGAGATCTATCGTTATTTCGGGAAAGGCCTCATCCAAGACTAACAACTCGAGTTAAAACTGGTGTTTAGATGAAGGTAGAGACGCATACTTCGGGCATTTGCTTCTAGTTCTGAAGGTACTCCAAATTCCTCATCGACAAAATGGACAATTTTGACGCATGCTGTTTCTTCATTGTCGCGCACATACAGTATCATATGAAACAGGTTATTTATCTGACACAGGTGTTCGAATTCTCATCGAAATACTCGAATACGGATTGAATACTCACTTCGTCTGTTTTGACCAGGATGCCCACTGGCTGACGTTTGAGAGTCCTCATAAGATTGATGATCCTCTCTCCGTAAGACTTGGTCAAAGACCATCTATGCAATGATGGAAATTGATCGTAAATACCATAAGACCATTTCAAGATGCGGGTTTTGTTTTGTGTGGCGGAGAAGAAGAAAACGATAGCGATTAGATACACTGCAAAATATCTGTGAAATGTAAGCATCAGTAATAGCGGGTGCATTCAAAGGGCTTATCATACCCCGCGGTTGTGGGGTCCACAACAACGTTGCCAGCAAAAACAACAGGAACCAACGTTAAAGCAAGTAAAACCACCCAAAATGGAGTGTTAGGTGTTCTCAGGAGACGACCTCTATTGAATTTGAGCAAGAGAAGGGCAAGAGGAAATAAGGACATGACAACCAGCCATACGAGGGAGAACCTAGGAAAGAGAGAACGGAATTCAGCTCTTCCATTGGAATGCTTTACTGATGAACGGTTGTGCACATTTTTGAAACAATGCTCAACTGAGCCCCTGTGCTGGCATAAATGGCTGCACTGAAAGCAATGAAGGAAATGACTGAAATGTAGGGAGAATTTGTCACAGGCATGGTTCGGGAGAAACTTTTAGGAATCATGCGATCGAGAGTGAGCTGTTCCAGAAGTTCACAGGCGCTGAGGATACCTGCGTAAGTACAGGATATCAATCATGTTCAAAACACATCTTGGGGACTCATACCTGTAAGTACTCCTCCGCAGAGCACAATGATAGCATTCACAACAATGAACGACCGCATTCCTTTTCCAATGGTCTAGAAGGGACTATTTAGTACTCGAGATGATACAGAAACAGTTACCAACCTTTTCGGCGAGCAGACTCAATATGTTGTCACCTTGCAGAATAGACTCTAGTGGGACGATAGCTAAAACCAGAGTCATCAATACGCAATTTAGCGCAATAGCAGGATAGTGTAGATTGCGAAGGACAAGGGGCAAACGGCCTGGCTTGATTCGCGCTATGTAGGCAGGTATGCCTACGACAGGATCAGTTTTATAATCAAGGTAGTAACAATATCATTACTCACATTCAAACCCAGTGAGTCCCAACATTCCGAGACAGAATCCATTGAAAATCTGCTTTGCAACTTCGGAAGCCGACGAAGCTTTTCCATTATGCCAATTCTCTATGATTTGGCCATTCCCGATGTTCGCCCAATGTACAGCGCCAGCAATGATTAGGATAGTCATGGTGACCATGTGCAGAGTAAGCACGCAGAGTGCGACTCTAGCGCTTTCCTTCATCCCAGACAAGCTGACCACTGTAAATATCAATAGGACGATAATAGTCCCAACGAACTCCGGAAAAGGTAACGCAACTTCCCCAGCGAGATAGGAGGTGGCCGTGGCTGCTGAGACAACAGATGTGGATGCGAAATCGAGGAACAAGAGGGCGGCACCAAGGAGAGCTAGACTCTTGTTAGATATGTTTAAACTTGGAATGGCTCAGTGCCGACGAGGGTAAAAGAGAGAAGGAAATATCGTACAGGTAGGAATAGGGAGCGCCGCATATAGGGAATGCTGACCCAAGTTCTTCCATTATGGGACGCCAGACGAAGAGGGTCAATGTGGCGATAAATAAGGAAATCGGAGAGCTATTGATAGATATTAGATGGTGAGGGAATCGTTATTTTTGTACACACTAAACACTAGCAACTCCCACAACCGCAGGAAGGGCGTAGAACACGCTTCCAAGGACGGCCTAGCACCAAGACAGAAGGGTTAGTCAATGGCAAATGCATATAGAAGACAAGAAGAAATTCATAGTATGCGGAAAACTAACATTTCCAGCAAGTGCACTAGCAGTGAATTGGCCAAGAATTTTCATCCCGTCGTTCATCTTGATTCGAGCCTCTCCCGCCTCGTAATCAGAGGCTTCTAACCGGAGATTGATGAATGATCCCCATCCAGCAAACTCGAATTCATTGGAGAGATTCAGGAAACGCGAAGGAATGGTGGTTGATTTGCGAGAAGGTCCGAGGGGCGGTCTGACGCGTTGGCGGCGAAGAATAACATCAAATTGTGATTCGTCAAAGGATGGTGGATTGGGAGATGCCAGAGGGGCTATGTTTGCAGATTGATTGTCATGTTCTTTGGAGAACTGGGAAGACGTACGATGGGGAGCATCTGTCCGCTGTGGTTCTATAGCAATCCACTGGGTATTATCGTCTGGTTCCCCTGGCTCATCTTTTCGAACTTGGCTTTTCGACATTTATGACAAAAACCAGGCCTCAGACGATTTCCTTTAGTAGGATATATTTCTGGTCGTCGACAGGAAGAGAGGAGAATGTAAGAAAAGAAAAACCAATTGAAAGAGCATGAGGCCGGTCTTTTTGGTTCAAGCGGAGCCTGGTCCAAACTATGTAGAGGTCCCGACCCGACCCAAGACTGACTTCAAGCTCCAACACATAAGCTACTACACCAACTTGATCCTCTTTTTTAGTCTTTTTTTGACCACTTTACAGGAACAAATCATTCAAGCTTTCAACCAACGAAGAACTCGCCATAGAAGGGCCATGTACATAATTAAAGTTTACAGATTAGACGATATTGGACAATGTCTCAATATAGAAAATAGTGAACGATGAGCAGATCCTTCAAGAGGGTACACTTCCTGAGGAGGGCGCGAGTGCCGCGGAAGGAGGGGTCCAGTTGGCACCGAAGCGGTGATTTAATACGTCTTTGATAGACAAAGTCCGAGTAAGGCGGCAAGTACTACGCTCCTTCCACCAATGAAACCACGATTTCGAGTTCCACAGTTTGCGCATCTGATTCCGGGTGTGCACGTCTGAGAGCCAGAACTGATAGTAATACCAGTTATCACCGCAGCTTCCCAAAGGTCCTTCAATGGACGATACGAGACCTTGATGCGCAGGAGCATCCGGATCAGAGACCCATACGGTGATAACTCGAGAGGGATGGAGTAGGAAGAGAGCATTGATCAACGTCTGGTCTTTGCCAACAAAGATGCCTTGAGAGAGATAATAATCGTGATACAGGTAGAAGAGCTCCTTCCACCAGCGAACGGTTTGAGGGGATCCTCCGAAAAATGAGCCTAGAAAATGAAGATCATGGATGACTGTAGGATCGAGAGGATCAGGATCATGCCTTCACTGAAGTCAGTATCCACTGGACCGAGTGCTTCCTGCCAGTCTTTCATGCTTGCATGGGGAGGCTCCCACATAGGAAAGAACAACAAGTCTTCTTTTGCAACACCGCTCACTCTACTGCCCTCGTCCCAGACTTCCTCTATACGGGCACTGCTCGGCCAGCCCCGATACACATGGTCACTCCTAAAGCTCCCCGCATCACTCCAGAATGCATACGAATACTGCTTTTCAGAGTTCTTCACCGCTTCGTCCAGATAATACGGCTTCCCGTTCCAAATAGCGTATAGTTCGGCAGAGTGGCGTGAACGCTCGCGGTCTATTGCATGCATCCGTTCATAGGACACCTTCAGATTCGCGAGTGGTGGGATATCAAAAGGAGTTGAAAAGGTGGTGTTTATGATGATTGGAAGGCTTCCGCGGACATCTGCGACAAGTTCTGCAAGCTCTGGAGTGGTAAAGAAGTAGATATCTGTGGTCACTGACCCAAGGAATAGAGTTAACCAAGATCGATAATCTTCGGCAGAATGCTTGGATTTGGACAGAGGAAAGAGGCCAGACACGAGAAGAATCTGTTGATCGTTGTGGGAAGTTGTGTTTGTCCCATCCGACTCAAGAGCGTACACCAAGGATGACCGGCCCTCGCGCACAAGGGAAAATGTCTTGCTAAAGATAAATAAAAGGGAAATTAGGGAGACAGCAAGAAAGATATTCCAAAATCCGATGCGCTTCCCCATCGTTGATGTCGATGCACAACGAAAGATGTGGCTGTGCAGTCGCGTCTCTCATCCCTTACCACCATCACTCCCTAGAAAGCATCCAAAACTACAAGTCATCTATAGCCCTATCCCAGTCTCCCGGTGAAAATAGAGAGACCTCCAGGTTCGTCCACCATGCTATTAGTTCCTATTTACAGCTTCCGCGCCGCACCGTCTTCTTGATTTGTCACGAGTCGCCTGTCCCTCGATGCACCTATCTTACTTTCGGTTTGAATACAATTTCTTGGCGTCATCGGATCCTTTTGCTATTCGGCGTGGTCGATCGTGACTCCGAACTCATCTCATACTGCACTGCTCAGGAACAATGGGAATCTCTGCCTTGGTTTGTATCCGAATCATCATATCTATTTTATGAACATGTGGCATAGATGACGCGTAATCGCGTCGAGTTTGAGTAACCATTTGTGTTTGCTGAACGCGAAACTCAGGATCCTTCACTATTAATCAACATAGAGACGCACAAAGCGATTCAGGAATCCTTCCTCCCGTACCCCGTGTCTTGCAATCTCTTATGTCAATGCCATAACTCATTGTCATATACCGGAGATGCCTCCAGCTTCAAGATAATGCCATCGGGGAGTAAATGTCCATCAGCTGATTGATTCTGAAGCATACTTCTGTTCACCACTTCGACTTCTTTCAACGCATGGACCATATTCAAAAATATAACCTCTGGTATATAAACCTCCCTCCTAATACTCAAAGCTGTAAACACCACTGAGTGTATCTTTGACTCCATGAGACTTCTAGATTTCACATACGCTGCTCTGGTGACGACTCTGTTCGCCGCTCGAGGCGTCCTTGGTATCGGAGGAGCGAATCCAGGGTTCGAAGAATCGCAACAGATCCAGCGGGACCAGCTCAAGCGTATGCGCGACTTTTTGGGACCTGATAGTGATTTTCTGTCGAAGAGGCAGGCGCCTCCTCAGACAATCAACTTCTCAAACCCTGCTGCTCAACAATTCTTCGTGCCCGGTACTAGCCTTCCTGATGGTAAGCGCAGATTAGCTGTGTTCCTTCTGAGTCTCTCGTTAATTCACCACCCTCTTACCCTAGTCAACTTTGACGCTGGTAAGCTCGCCGATTCCCTCAAGGGTTTGAATTTTGTCTGATATCGGATTCTTAGGCCCTTCTTGGAGTGGTTTGCTACCCATCTCCGGTGACCCAAACGAAACACGCAAACTATTCTTCTGGTGAATCACATACGTCCAGCCGAAGGCGAGTTTACTCTGACGATTTTAATTGAGGTTCTGGCCTACAAACAACATTACTAACGGGGACAAACTTTTGTTCTGGACGAATGGTTTGTCAATCGCAACTTTCATACTAATGTTTTCAGCCTGACATTCTTTCGCTCCTTAGGCGGACCCGGTTGTTCTTCTCTCGAAGGATTCTTACAAGAAAATGGCCCCATTTGTATGTAGAACTTCGTTTGATCCCGTCACCTCTCGTTGAAGTTATTGATGAATTCCAAATAGCTTGGTCTTGGGGTCAATCCGAGCCTACTCCGTATGTACGAATTCTTCTCACCTGCCATCACTTACTAAGGCCGTATCGATTTACAGAAATCCATTTGCGTGGACTAATTTGGCTCATATGCTATGGGTTGAGCAACCAGTTGGGGTACTACCAATTTCTTTTGTCCTGTATGGGCACATTGCTGACTTGTGTACTGGAAGACTGGATTTTCCCAAGGTACTCCCAATATCACCAACGACGACGAGCTCGCGGCGCAACTAGTAGGCTTCCTCGGCCAGTTCCTCGAAGTCTTTTCGGAACTAAAGGGGAAGGACTTTTTCCTTTCTGGAGAAAGTGTGAGTTTCCAGTCACGTCAAACCATTCGAATATTTATTCAATCGATTGATTGTCCTAGTACGCGGGATTCTGTAAGAATATTCCGTCTTCCTTGTAGTTCATGATTAAACCAAAAGGAATTTAAAGACGTTCCGTACATCGCCAACTTCATCTATGAAAACCCAGATCTCCTCGATTTGAACTTGAAGGGCATCGATATTGCGGACCCTTCACTCTCCTACGATGTCGTCCAGGATGAGATCCCAGCACTCCGCTTTGCACAAGTGAGTCGTGGCTTTCAGAAACTCTCGGATCTCCCTGAACATTGCTCAATGAATGTATCGTGTCAGGCTCATGCTGACCTTTTCCCATTTACCCAAGCTCAATGGGCTGAATTCCAAAATATTTCGGACACTTGTGGATATACTGACTACCTCGACAAATTCGTCACTTATCCTCCTGCTGGGCAGTTGCCGTTCCCAGCTGGTGTAGTCGAGGGGACTTTCGGGACGCTGAAGCCTGGCTGTAGACTACACAGTCCAATTCAACAGGCTGTTGGAGTGTACGTGATGATTGAATGACTCTTATTGTCTTTTTGACTGAGAGTATTTGAACAGGTTGAATCCGGTGTTCGATGTTTATAGGTACGTTAATGGATTGCCATCCATAACGTAGTGTAGATGTATTGAACTTGATAATTCAGGGTGTCAGATACATTTCCCAGTCTTTGGAGTGTACTCGGATTCCCAGAATCCACACAACAGTTCATCTACTTCAACCGGTAAGCATTCCCGTGATAATGTATTCTCCCCGAGGATTCAAGTTTATACTTATGCTCTACATTTTAGAACGGACGTAGGTCTTGGTTTTTGGATAGTTCGAACTTGAAATAACATTCCACCCATCCTAGGTTCAAGATGCCATCCATGCTCCTCACATCAACTGGGATATTTGTTCGGAAGGATCAGTATACGTGAATGCCGCAGGGCGCCCAGGAAACGATCAATCCGTCGCCTCTATGCTCAGTGTGTTCCCGAATGTGATCGAGAAATCCGAACGGGTAGTCGTCGTCCATGGTCTTGCAGACTTCATCCTCGTAGCCGAAGGGACCCGAATTGCCATTCAAAACATGACTTGGAATGGGGCGCAAGGCTTCCAGACTCCCATTGAGAACGAAACCTTTACGGTTAAGAACTTTGGCGTGTTTGGTAACGAACACACTGAACGTGGGCTTACTTGTACGTTTATAATTCCCTTCTCAAATGTGATGGTAACAATGCGATCTGACTTTTTGGCTCGGCATAGACCTTGAATTCTACTACAGTGGACATATGACTCCTCGTGCGTTGTCTATGTGATACACACTGTGGAAATTGCTGACCTCCCCTTAGAATTCGTCCCCTGGGCAGCCTATAATGCCATCTCATTCTTACTCGGTCTTCAAGACTCCCCTTCCACGTGAAAATACTACAATGTCTATTGAACGGTAGATAGACGATTAACTGTAAAATAGCTCGAACCACAAATATACAAGCTACTATCGTCCTTCATTAGTGACTATTCCGATACCTCTCCTTCAAGAGCTCATCATCAGCAGCGTTATACTATGTTGTTATCGGACTGCATACTGGACAGACGACCATAAGCTATTGGCGTTATAACATCTGCATCTGCATTGACAGGTGTCAGATCTAGTTCCCATTCACCAAACGTTGGTTGTAACAAAGATGGCCTACTTGGGAAACTGCTATGAAATATTACTTCAACCCCTTACTGAGTGGTATGTCTTCCACCCAATAGTAAAACATTCTTGCACATGTTACAGAGGTCGAGGCTTCGATTCAACGAACGTTTGAGCTCGTAGTTCATAGCAGCGACACCCATATGCTCTCGTCAAGAGAACGAGGAAGAGAAATTCATTGCAATATTCACGTTCAGATCAAAGCACATGGGGAACAAAACATACTAGAACGCCTGATGAAATTCAGTTTCGACTTCTTGCCTGTTCTGTTTTGTTAAAGTTCGTGCGATGACAGATGTACCTCCGTATAAATAGTTTTTGGTATTCACACCATAGCTCGTCGGTTCTAGCTGGATTTCAAGCCTCACCCAAGGCGTGCTAAATCGTTCCTTGCAGAATAACTTCACTCCACGTAGTACATACATACCATGTTCTATCCCAAGGCTTCGCTCCCTCGACTTGTGTCCCTCCTTTCAGCTACCGCGTTCGCACTCTCTTTCAGGATTCTTCCTGTTGCTCCTCGTCAAGCGACCGACGCAGACTTCTTCAATCCGTTACTGAATGGAGGGAGTATGCTTGATCAAGGTGAACTCGGTTGATGATCATTATTCATACTGTGCTGACTTTTTGACGAGTTCCCGGAGTTCTTGGGGAGCCTTTGAACGTGAGTTGCAAAACACGCAAATTCACCCTGCTCGTCTCATTCACAGAATCAATAGGTGATCATATCAGCGCAATCTTCTCCTGATGTACTTACGCTGAACGGGATCGTAAATTTCGCAAAGGCAATTGGGTTGTAAGTGTTGGTTCATTCCTCCACATCATGATGCCCCTGCACGTTCTCGTCATGGTTCATTCCCTTCAAACTACTGTCATGATAACAACGGTCCGTACAAAATCTAAACTCACATTTACATCCCTAGTTCGACAGAATGCCTCGGGATCCACTCGGGTGCACCACAGTCTGCCAATCTTGGGGATGGAAACGGCTGGGTGAATCAGACAATCGAACTTAGAGAGGACTATGGTGATTCTGTCCTTGGGACATGTTTGGAAAGTTTGATTGGAGGGAATCATTTTAGGTGAGCAGAACATTGCGACAAAAGCTGATTCTTCTATCCGACTCGAACCGCAGAGTGTTTGTTCAAAATGGAACGGAGCATCCTACAGGAGCGTTGTTTTTGGCGTACGTATCGAGCTGATGACTTTTGCTCTTGATTGTATGTTGGTCTGAATTTTGTTCTCCAGCGTCTCGACAGAAGAAAACGTGACGGAAGGACACACGACAGCGCCTGATGGGTACGACACAGGCAGGGATCTTTTTAGCGCAGCAGCTATCAATAGCGGAGGAACTACATCATTCGGTGGAACGACTTATTCGACTGTGGGGACGAATATTACTGGGTTAATCCAGCCTGGGAGTACAGGGATTGAGGATGGGATTGCTACAGATGGGATTGTTACTCTCTTGACAGTCACAATTGTATGAAACACATATAAAATACTGCCAGTATACTGCCTGAATACTGCCATGTCTGTTGTTCCTGGGATATCTTTCTTATAGTTTGGAGCGCTGTAACCTGGAACCAGTCGCAATGTTTTATCTGATACGAGAGCTCGGTGAGGAAGGCGCTTCAGCGATAACGAGAGGTTGAGCTTTGTGGTTGGAAAGAGTGTTGCGTAGGTCGGGGAGTATCGGGGGTAGACCGAGAGATATTCCAAAACCGGTTAACCCGTGAGAGAGATCCCCCAAGATTCCGAATTTTGAGCGTTTATCATTACACCACCTTTGAGATTGACTTTCAAGCTTACAAGATACGGCCTCATCCTTAAAAACTGTTCCTCAAGGCCTCTCAAGCTCTAAAGCTAAGACACGATCTTCACAAACTCTATTCCGTCCACCTTGTGGGAATCACTTCGGAGGTGGAACTGCTTTAGACCCGTTCTCTAGTTCTTCGTTGTCAAGACCTGCGATCGCGAAAGGACATCCGATGGTACACTAGTGAAAAGAAGATACTGATCACTTACTTTATTAAAGCCGGTCATCATTCTTTGCTGTTGGATGTCCGATAAAAGAATTCAAACGGCTACTCATAATCCTATCCTCTCCTGTCCTAGTTCCGCGTCCAAGCTGTCCCCGCGGTCAGGAAACCATGGACAGGAGCCACAGACCGGAAGGATCCTATATCTCGAGCGCGACACCAACCGGTAGATCTGCAGTTGAGTTTACTGGGCGTAAAACACATCCTCTGAATATACCAAGTTTATACTGCCTTCATAACGTACTTGGAAGCTGTGATTTACATTGCACAGTCTGGTCACTACAGTACTGTCTGTATAATGAGACCCATTATCTGTTTTATTGCGATAACGGCGGCTCTGTAGCGGCCGAGTGAGATGTTGTTCACTGTCGGTTTAACGCGTCTGGGCGCGTTCATGACGGAGTTCAAACGGCCGCGTCCGCCGCGGCATCACGGTTTATCAAAAAAGATAACTTGACCCGGTCATAGCCATGAATAATTTCGCTTTGACAATACTTACTCCTCTAAACAATGCATCTGCATCAAGCTTCAGCTAACTGTGATGGATTTTGACACAAAATTTTCGTTGCATTTATACCAATTGCAGTGCTGACCTAATTGATGCTCGGATTCGTACGCGGAAAAACTTCTAGGCTGTGACTCGAATCTCCAACTCAGTCAGTCAGTGACTATCTGATTGCATTCGCCCGAGGTCCCAATAAAAAGGCTGATTGCTCGGTTGACAACCATCGCTCTCATCTCACAATGGCAACCACTCTACCCCCTTTCCTCACTGGACAGCTCGATGTGCTCATGATAGACAACTTTGACTCCTTCACCTGGAATCTTTACCAGCAACTATGTCTGCTTGGTGCTCAGGTTACAGTCATTAGGAACGACGCTCTCTCTCCTTCGTTATTCCCGGAGCTCAAGATTAATTCACTCGTAATATCACCTGGACCCGGTCATCCAAAGACAGACTCTGGAATATCCAATGCAGCTATCGAGTATTTTCAAGGTAAAGTCCCTGTTCTAGGAGTATGCATGGGTCTCGAGTGTATGGTAGACTTGCATGGTGGTACGATCGCGTAAGCAATCCTCATTTTGTTGGAGTCACTCTTGTTAACAGCTCACAGATATGCAGGTGAAATTATGCACGGCAAAGTCAGTCGGATACGACACGACGACCGAGGTTGCTTCAGGGGTGTTTCGCAGAGCATTCAGTCTATCCGGTACCACTCCCTTAGCGCGGCCCTTACATCATTACCCTCACACCTCGTGGTAACTGCAGCTTCCGAAGAGTCTGGTGTCATTATGGGCATACGCCACCGTCAGTTCACTTTAGAATCGGTCCAGTATCATCCCGAAAGTATACTTAGTGAAGGAGGTGACGACCTTCTGCGGAACTTCCTTGCCCTCCGAGGTGGCTCTTGGGAGGAGAACCCGGAAGCTCGGGTCCTTGATACCACACTCCCCCCTTTCCATCTCGACCTTCCTGTCACCAACAAAGGCACTACTTCCAAATCAAAAGTCCCTTCCATACTCAATAAGATCTACACACAGCGGCTTGCCGATGTTTCTGAGGCACAAAAGACTCCAGGAACTACGCTCGCCGATTTGCAGACTCTCCTATCTTTGAACATTGCACCACCTCTAATTCCTTTACTTCCCCGTCTAAAGCAGAACACGGAAGACCGGCCTTCTCTCCTCGCTGAAATTAAACGCGCATCGCCTTCCAAAGGACCCATCTCCGTCGCTACTTCACCTGCCGCCCAGGCATTGACTTACGCACTTGCTGGCGCGAACACCATATCTGTTCTTACAGAGCCCAAGTGGTTCTTAGGGTCTCTGCAGGACATGCTTCACGCGCGTATGAGCGTTGCCAATCTGCCAAATAGACCTGCAATCCTACGGAAAGACTTTATCCTTAGTCGGTATCAAGTTCTCGAATCGCGTATCTGGGGTGCAGATTCCATCCTGCTTATCGTAAGCATGCTTTCCGAAACCCTCCTTCGCGATTTATACCAATATAGCTTGGAGCTTGGCATGGAGCCTCTTGTCGAAGTAAACAACGCGAAGGAAATGGAACTTGCGTTGTCTCTCCCCGCCAAAGTCATTGGAGTGAACAATCGGAATCTGCATGATTTCCAGGTGGATATGACTACAACCAGCCGTCTTAGCGAGATGGTTAAAGGGAAGGACGTGTTTCTGTGTGCATTAAGCGGGATAGTGAGCGCGGACGATGTGAAGAAGTATGCTTCGGAAGGAGTTAGTGCTGTGCTTGTTGGGGAAAGTTTGATGCGAGCGAAGGATCCTGCGGGTTACATTCGTAAGCTTTTATCGTTGCCTGAGCCTGAGCTCGCTCCAAGAGAGTGGCGCTCCGAAGCACCGTTGGTCAAGATATGTGGTGTTCGTAATACGGAGGAGGCGTTGTTCATTGCAGAGGCTGGTGCTGATATGCTGGGATTGATGTTCGTCAAAAAGTCGAGTCGTTACATCGACTTTGACACTGGCAAAAGTATCTCTGAGGCCATCCATACATCAAAACCTACTCCTTCGCCTTCCAATTCGCTCGACGACTCTTCTCTAAACGTACCCTGGTTCACATCCCAAGTCAACCGGCTCTCTTCGATAATATCCAGACCTCTCGTTGTCGGTGTGTTCCAAGACGCGTCTTTATCTACCATCCTCCATGCTGTGTCATACTGCAATTTAGACATGGTTCAATTACACGGCTCAGAGCCAACCGAATGGGCACGACACATCCCTATTCCTGTCATTCGTGCGTTCCATGTAGGGAAGGACTCAGGTATAGACGGAATTACTCGTGGGGGAAACCACCACTTTATCCTTCTCGATTCAATGAGAGACGACGGGAGTGGTGTTAGCGGAGGTACAGGCAAAGTCGTCGACTGGAACCTCGCCAAACGCGTCATCGACGCAGGCGAGATTATTCCGGACGGCGCTACCTACAACATCGCTGCTGCTGAACTAGCCCCTGAAGTTGTACCTACAGGTTCTGTCGAAACGACGACATCAGAAAGTAATGGAAACATCGCTGAAGAACCTTCCCCGGTACGAACAAATGGAGATCTCAACGGGCACACCACCGGGCACGCCAACGGGTATGCAAACGGGCATGCAAAACATGGTACTCTATCGTCTTCCCCAACTACACCTTCCAAATACCCTCTTCCCGTTATCCTTGCTGGAGGATTGACACCGGCGAACATCGCCGAGGCCGTATCGCAAGTTCGCCCGTGGGCGGTTGATGTTAGCGGTGGTGTGGAAAATGCAGAAAAGACCGGAAAGGACATGGAGAAAGTGAGAGCTTTCATTCAAGGTGCGAAGGGCTTTTCGAGTCTGGGCGCCCAGGAGGAGAAAATACCTCAGCATGTGGATGTGGAGGTTTGAAAGGTTTCTAGGGATTTTTAGGGAGTCTGCATACGTATCAAAATATAGATATTCTGTAATGCATCGCGTTCTTCAGCGTAAAAGCAAGCCCAGTCAGGCCTCCGGAGTCAGGCATCCGAAAATTACGGTCTTGGCAAGAGCACATACGCATCAATCAGTGCGACTTGTCGGTATAAGTTATCATGACAGCGGTGAGTACAGGATTGTACCGGGGTTGTAAGATCTAGGCCTAGACAGCACAGGACAGCACTTCGTTAAGGTTGACTTTTTTGTTGTTCATCATCGGGACTTCTTCTTCCGGTTGCAATTTCCCGCATTGTGTTTTGTTTCCGTGCAAGATCGAAAATTTCTCCAGAATAATGCGCTGCACAATAATGAACGACAACCGAAACTCTTGTACCGTTATTGATAGTGGTTTTTGTAGGGTAAAAACACAACATTTCGTTTGTTTATAGTACTAGTATCTGTGCGCGCGCAGTATCAGTAACTTATTACATGCAAGACAGCGTTTAGCCGTGTCGATTGAGCCCCAGGAAATCTCATCTTATCTCGATCAGGAGAACAATACCTGCGAAATATTTCTCGGCGAATTCTTCAATACATATTCTTCGTTCATGTTAGCCAACGCGAAAACGTCGCTCTTCCAAATTATGAACGCCACTAAATAAAAACAGAACAAAGGACTATACATGTAACCTGTATACAAAGATACTACTTTACACGTTTTTTGTGTCTGTAACGTCGCGGCGACGAGGAATCGGCGAATATCGCTTGACGATCCGTGATTACGCCTGTCAGCTGGAATGAACCTGAGCAAGACAATCATGATCAGACAGCTGTGTATATGAGATGATTTAAGTTGTAGTACCTAAAATGCTTCTTTCCGGGAGGAAGCGGAAAGAGAGATAATTTCTTATGAACACGAAACAGAGCCCGAAAAGCAGACGATAACGGGGATACTTAGCCGTAGAGGTCGTCGCTGGTTCATAATTGAGAGAGTTAAGCCTGCGATGACGGATCCGGAGGAAGATGAAAACGGAGGCAAATTAAAGTCAGAAGGTCTGGCCCTATGTGGCGTGGTAAAAACTTCCAGGAACGGTTGAATTTCATTCCAAAATCGACCCCTGACTTCCATCCATAATTAATCTGATTCCTGAACATACTTAGCTCCTTGCACGGAAAGAATAAAAACCTCAAGCTTCGAATCCAGCGGCCAGTCGCGTGCGCTCTTTCCCTCTCAGTTGCATTTTGACGCTTACTCCCTTCCTCTTCCAACCTAACACACGATGGCGGCTGCATTTTCTAACTCAGAGCATAACTATCCTTATTTGGGTATGTTCGACAATATTATTCCTCAATGCTTGTTGACAATCACTCCTCAGACTCCGCTGGCTACCCTCACTTGGCGCCATCGTCCTACGAAGTGCAGGATCCAAATTTCTACGCTCAAAAATCATCCGAGTTCCATTATCAGCCGACATACGATGAAATACAGTATTCATCATTAATCCAGGAATCTGGGTCGATAAATTCTGGTTAGATCTTCTCCGCCTAACCTTTTCAATCATCCTTATCTTTATACAGAGCATCATCGTCTGTACGAAGATTCACTCGCGTTGGAGTCACAATTCGCATGTCGTCCAGGTAAGGAGACGAAGTAATGTAATCGCAACCCGACCTCATCTCTCACACGCAGACTACGTTGACGACGTCCCACAATCTGTGTTTTCCTGGCCTGTGGAGTACTTCGTTGCTCCCGCAGGTGCTGACTTCGTTTCTGAGTCGTTTCTTCTTTCACCGAGTACGCCGGACTGTAAGTCAAAATCATGCGCCTGAAAAAACTGCGCTCATCTGTATATCAGTAGTTCATAGCCCTGCCTCAACTGGTAGTTTGGATGAATCATTTGGAAATGTCTTTGATATGCAATTTGGCACTGTCATTGGCTGTCAACCGTCTTATCAACCACATGCAAGTGGTAGCGGCAGTGAGTCTGCATCGTCGTCACCAACACTTGATTCGTGGCCACCTATTCGATCCTCTCGACCATCCTCTACAAATCGCACTCCCTCACCCCCTTCAGATTCCGGTTCTAGTTCCCATTCTGATCATCGACGACGATTCCCTTGCCTACTAGCCGGGTGTTCGCGCAGGTTCACCAGTCAATACACGCTCAAAGTCCACATGGAGGCCCACAAGCCGAAGCCCAAAGTGTCTTTCCTTTGCACACTGGGGTGCTCAGAGCGCTTCTCCCGTCAGCACGATCGCTTACGACATGAAGTGGCAAAGCATGGAAAGATCTGTGAATTTTCGTGCGACGATTGTGGAAGGTTTTTCTCTACGAGCAAGACGCTTGGAAATCACAGATGCCCCGTCGCTCAAGGGAGTACACGTTGGGTCCACAGCCAGTAAAGCCATCGAGATGTCTTCTACGTACTAAAATATTTCCATTCCTTTGAATATACATAAATCTTACATTCTTTAGTACTTCCCCCATACTGTATAATTCCTAATCTACTGTTGTACTTGATATGTAGGATGTATATCGCAGTCCTCGTGAGCCCTTTTCTGTGGCAATATACGTGTCGCATTTTTCCCCGCTCTTTATGGTTTTTCGATAAGTTCGTACTTTGTAGGTTACAAGGTTCAGGATGAATAATATATTCCCTTTATGGTTTTTCATTTGAGTTTGTATGTAGGTTATAAGGTTCAGGATGTACAGTATGTAGACCCGTGGCGCTTGGAGTTGCAGAACAAGTTGGAATCGTCCAATAGAAAAACCAGTCCCTGTTCCGCATTTTTTACTCCTCACTCATTCAATCAGTCACAGTATTTTCTTTGGTCTGCAAATCATAGTTGAGAGGATATGTAAGTGTCATCGATCATCGTACGGCGTTCTCGTCTTTGATGACTTCTACCGATTTCTGAACAACGCCAATGAATGCCAGATCGATCTCCCTCAGTGCCTATATGTGTCAGGATAATGTTATATTCGTACGGTGGTAGCTTTGTTTGACGCTGACAACTAACAGTGTGTTCGCATTGACATTGGTCTGTAGATATGTTCTTCGACGTCTCTCTAAAGCATCGCCCTCAGTGATTTGGTTCAATTATCAAAGCGTCTACCACACATCGTAAGTAGAAAAACACTGCTCGACGGATTGGGGCGTTGAATCAGGATATTCCACTAGCTGCTGTATGGAAACACGAATCATTGCATTTCGGAGTCACTGAAACGGGCATACATTCTGAATTGGTTCAACAGAACTATGGCGATCCGGTGGTGGCTGAATCATCCACTGACTGAATAATCTCAGTTCTTCAGTCTTTTCTGTCTAGCAAAATTGTGCTGTGCCTGTTGAGAGACTGTCAATCCTACAATAGAGGCTATGGGGGGTCAAAATCGCATTCGTGTCTGACATACATAATATAGTGCAACGGCATTGCAGAAGAATCTTGCACAGGAAAGTTCAGTGGGACCTTCCTCAGATCGCATCTGAGGAACACCACCAATGCATGGCAGTAAGTACTGTCATGAATAAGGCTAGCCGTCGTATCGCAGTTAAATGACAAAAGCGATAGCATTTCCGGGAAAACCTCTGGAAACCGGCATTCAGTTCTTGAACCATGCTCTATAATAAAATTTCTTTCTTTTCCGGTAAATCCATCTTGGCGAATAAGAAGCACGGTACACTGGACTTGGACTGAACGCATGATATACTAAGTGCTTGTTGTGGCTACAGATTGCGACAGTACGAAGGCTTGAATAGATATGGGCCTTCAAAATTTTAAAGCTTGAAGCTTAAAGGTAATGGAGCCAGTCCGAAGCCTACTTTTGATAGTGGGAGCAGATAGGATACCCCTAGAGGCAGTCATTTTGACAACCGTAGTCCTGAACGGAAATTTGCAGAAAATTTCGGGATAGGATAAGTACTTGCTCGGCCGAACACACGGGATAGGATAAGTACTTGCTCGGCCGAACACAATGTGGAATGTGAGGAGCACTGTTGAGTGCTCTATGCTAGTGGATAAGGTTTTCCTGGGGTACCGCCCCGCTCTGGTGGCAGATCACACGAAACACAGTTTGGTTGAGAAGACTAAACACTAGAATAACACAGGGAAAGGAGGGTGGGTTCACAAAACGACGAGAGCATAGTTCAGAAGGCGATAAGCGCCTACTCTCATCGCCTCATCTTATCTTATCCAGCTCTGCTGCCTTCTCTCGGATCAACAGCCTTACAGGAGCATAAACCATTCCATGTATGCGTGGATTCCGAAATTGATATGTATGTGTTGCTATCCTGACGTCTGTGAAGTCGTGCTAAGTTTAGTAGTAATTTTGGCTATTGAAGATCACAACAAATATCTCTTTCAAGTCACCAGCTGAACTTCCAGCTGCCATGCACTATGCGACATGAGTAGTATAGCTGTACGGATTATAGGTACATGAAGAGAGTAAATAATATAAGTATACATAAGGAAATTATGAGACGGAGTGAAGAATACAAGTGTTCATTTCATATTTCATGATTGGAAGGCAGATTGGAAGATATCTCGGAACTGAGCATTATCACGAACGAGTTGGGCGAGCTGCTCCGGGCGCAAAGATTTCAGTGCATCAAAATCAAAGACTGGAGCCTGGGTAGAAGGGTCATGTGTCATATGAGATTGAGGAAGTGTATATGCAATAGAGGGACTCTGAGCATGTGGGAGAGTAACGGATGGAGGATCTTGCATGATCGGAGAAGGAAGAGTAGGGGTACTCGTCTGTATAGTGTTGGAAATAGAGCCGGTCGTTCTTATCGGAGTTGGGTGTATACAGGTCGGCATGAGATTAACACTGCTTGAAACAGAGTTATACGAAGGCGTTGATATCGGAGTTGGTATCGGAGTCGGGGTGCTCGAAGCAATTGGGGAGATGGAGGTTGAGGGTGTTTGGTTAAGTGCTAATGAAGGCGAACCAGATTGGGTTGATAATTGCGGTGCAATATAGACAGCAGGAGGTCGATACTTCTGTGCCAAATTTAGTTGTTGATATTGCTGCTGCCATGCACTCTGAAGATAATGGCTTTGGGCTAGGTGTGTATACGAGGCAGTAAACGACGGCCCTGAAACGTGATTGGTGGATGACGCGCCCATATTTGGGGCGCCGTGGGAAGCATGGGATGGCTGAGGCAGATACTTTCCATAATCGTATAGATTGTATGCCGCATAAGGGTACTGCGAAGTCGTACTATATGAAGGGCTTGTTGTAGTTGCCTCAACAGGAGGTAATTGGCTGGCCGTTACTTGAGGGGTCGATGAGGTAGAATAGGGAGTTAAACTAGCACCCATTGCTGTGAAAGTGGTAGTTGGACAGGGTTGTCTATATCAATCTACGAATACTCACGCGGAGGGTCCGGAGCAGGTTCTGATGGCTTCTGTAATATTGGACCATCTGTATTCCCGAAAACAACGCTACCCCATTTAAACTCCCTCTTCAATCCACGGTCCCACACAACTTCGACAGACCCGATCTCCTCAATAACTCGGATGAGGGTTACCTCGAAGACGCCCGCACTCACCCGAAGCTTGATACGTGACATTGGAGGAAGAGCGAGCAGATCCGCTTTGATCCTATCTTGCTTCGACGCTCTCTTCGCAGCTGCAACAGCCTGCAAAGGTACATTTAATATCAATCTGGGGCACAAATAAACGAGAACGGACTGGGTTGTGTTGAGAGCATAAAACCTGTACTTCCAATTTCTTGATTACTTTGAGAACGTTCGGCGACGGGGCATCTTTGTTTGGAGCCATTGCATCATGACCGTTAACGGCGTGTGTTTCAAGGTCAACCTGCTTATGATTATGTGGTGAAACTGCATCAAGTAGGACGACTTCTTTCTCCGATTCTCGCAATACGTTGAAGACAATATTGTTATCTTTCCCCTCGCATGCACAAGACACATGGAATGCTTTCAAACATTTGCCCCTCGTACATTGAATGGGTGCGCCATGGGCTTTTGGTTGCATCCTGGTACATGCAGAACATTTCTGAAACAGAAGTTGAAGAATAGTGAATCACTTTCAATTCACTAAACGAAGAGAAGAGAATCATACGAGATTCCATCTATCTTTCACGATCCCATCCACACCAAAAACCATCTTTTCCCTCTCACCAGAAACCTTTTCAACCTCGTCAACCCAAGTTTCCGGGATAATGTTCGCACACCGTTCGTGGGCCATCCAAACAGAAGGATTTGAACAAGCTTCTAATGCTTCTTTCCGATCGAAAGGGGGATCATGAACATGAAGTAGCCCTTCATTGCTCATGGAAACACACAGACAACATGGGAACACTTCTGGTATAGGCCTTGGCCCTAACTTCAATTTGATTGATAGTTTGGGGAACGGTTGAGTCACGACGGTGTGTGAAGAAGCGATGGGGGGCAGCGTTATGGTTGTGGGTTTTGACTTGCGTGGTCTCTTCGCTGCCGGCGTATGATTTGCGGAAGAGGTAGCCTTCCGCTTATTCTTTGCCAAAGGAGAGATAGATACATATATCTCCTGTTCCTTGACAAGGATCGGAGGAGCTCTAGTGGGCGACTTCCTGGCGTAAGGTTTAGCTCTGAGTGAAGAAGGAAGAATATCTGAGGGATAAGTTTCTGCTGTTTCTTTTTCTCTGGCGCGATCTGCTATCAGTTGACCGACGTCTATAACGACGCTGAGCATAAATGTGAGGACGAGTGATTGTTTATGACTGAGAAGGATTAATACCTGTCCGGCACACATTTGCAAGCCTTTGCTACCTTCCCTAATTCTACCCAACTCTTCAAAGCAAAATTGACACTTTCTGCACAGTTGAGGCCAAGGTTGAATCCTGCATGATACCCTCGAGGATAGGTGATGATAAATTCACCTGCGTGTTGAACTACGGTATTGGGTCTACATGCCGATCTGGCCAACAAGGTAGGCGAGGCGAGAAACGACTTGTGACGAAGGAACTCTGGGCATTGAGAAGTGTCCTTAGGAAAGTAACCTGAAAATCAGATAAACATTCCGGTAATTCAGAAATCGTCAAAGGAACCTTACTTCGCATTGTTTGCTCAAGTGCGGCCGCTCTTCCTTGTGGAATGGCATACCAGAATTTTGGGGCTCCAAAATGGATATAATTTATGCTAAATAGATCCATGTCTTCG
The DNA here is from genome assembly GCF_021015755.1 of Lentinula edodes. Classification (NCBI taxonomy): domain Eukaryota; kingdom Fungi; phylum Basidiomycota; class Agaricomycetes; order Agaricales; family Omphalotaceae; genus Lentinula; species Lentinula edodes. The sequence continues at coordinate 572,877 of NW_025764318.1, forward strand.
ACGTGCCAAGCGAAGGTGGCTCTCCACATCCCCCAGTAGAGATAAGGAGTATTTACGCCTGGTAGTCCTCTGTCGCTCGAAGGTAGAAGTCGAGAGAGCTCTGACTCAAGATGAGCCACATTCCATTCTTCCGTCTCATGGGTGAAAAGAGAGCCTGAGGTCCGTAGTAAGGGGTGTAGTAAGCCTGGATGACCGATGTAACATACCTTGTGTATCTGCTCCATACCACGGAGCTTTTCCCAAACCCAGATTACGCCAATAGTGCCTTTCAAGCTTTGCGCAAAACTCTGGAGTGTAATCCTCCGGACTCATACTAAAAGGCAGCCAATCTAGCGCGGGATCGAAATTTTCGAGGAACGAAGCATCTCTTTCTAACTTTTCAACCTCGGTGAGTTTTTCCTGTTGTCTCCTGTTATTCTTGACCTTTGGCTTTATGTCGTCTCCAGCAGGAGTAGCGGAATGAGACAGCAGGATATGGTCGTGCGTCAGGCTATCGACCGGCTCTTCTTTAATTAACACTTGGTTTGCCAGATCAAGGTCACCTGCTTCGTCTTTAGCGGTGACTTTAGACTTCCTAGTTCTCCGCGTCTTGGCTTTCACGGTGGTTCGCGCATGGATTCCAACTTCATCGACACTTGGAGCCCGGTATTCAGGTTGGCTACAAAACTCGGCCCATTCGCGCACGCTCATCGTTTTCCGTTTTTCCATGTTCTGTTGACGGAAAAGGCCGGTTTGCCCGAGCATAAGTTGTTCTATCGGCGTCTTGATCTGAACAGAAGATAGTTGTTCTTTCACAGAGGGCAAAGCATCGCTCCTGAGGAGAAATAGATTAAGATCGCGATGTGCAACGTAGATCTCCTGACGCACCACTCTTTGGGAGGAATGACCTTGACTATACCGCTGTATTTGCCCCAACATTCGACCATGTTCATGTACGCTTCGAAATCTCGAAATTCTTCCATTGTTGGCTTGAAAACAGGGATTCCACGTGATGCCAAACGGTCGTCTTCTGGTTCATACCAAGTAGTCCCATCGAGGGAGCGAGGAGATGACGGCAAACCACTGCTGTCATCTAAGCGATAAAAGTGGTCTGGTTGCACAGGAATGAAAGGAGGAGGAGAACCGATGCTTGGAGTAAGAGATGGTGTAGGAGAACTAAAATCCATGGTTCAAAATGAGAACCAATAGATGCGTAGTAACCTCTTAGGACAGGCTAGAGAGTAGAAGAGAATATAAATGGAGTTCGTCGTCTTAGCCAGGTCTGAAGCCGAGACCAATCTAGTTGACACGTGAGATGACCGTTGTCGGGATGACTCATCCGGCGTTTCTTTTCCACGAAAACTGCTACTAGCGAACCCCTGCGGGTACGGTTGCCGAGCGGCCGAACTTTGATCTCTTACATCCATCTGCTACGATATTCCCACGGTTTCAAACCGAGAGAATGTACTAAAAAGATAGGACACGACTCAAGTAGTAGGCAATTAAATGAAAAATCTCAACCAAAAAAAAGGCCTAAGGTATAGGGCCAGCTGCTATATACCAACACCGCTATGAAATGTCGCGACAATCGATGCTGAGTAGTGCCGGAACCTTGAGACGAGGAACTCCGAATAAGACAAGACCAGAATCGGTAAACGGAATACTAGAGCCAACAGACACTGATAATACACCAACAGTGACGGCTACGAAAGAACAGATAGCCAGGGAATACCTCACCAGCAAAGCAGCCATCATAGGCACAAATGCGCTATTGACCAAGGACGACATATACGACGCCATGCTACGGGCTACCAGGCTGCCCAAGAAGGAATTAGATGTCGCACTCAAAACGGTGGAGCATGGGATCACGCTATTGAGGGATATGGATGAGAAACAAAACCAACACCAACTGCTAGGTGAAATAAAAGGCGCAGTTGAGTCATCATTCGCAAAACTAGACATAGAAAAGCAATTACAGCACCAGCTCACACAGGTCAGGAATGAATTCAATGAAAGGCTGGACTCCATCGCGGCCAACATCAACGGAACAGAAGAGAAAATCAACTCTATTGCTAAGAACAGCCAACCAGCTGCACCCGAAGCCTCTTACGCCGATGTCATGCGAACGAATGGTAAAGGAACAATGGCCCCGACACAGGCCATGGCGCGACAGAGAATGCGCGCTCACATTGAAGTAAAGCGCCAACAGGTACTAATCCTAAACGTAGGGAACGAGGCAGGAAAGGAAATCTCGGGAGAGATTCTGGAATACCTTAATAACATGCTAATAAAGATGGGCGCCCTGAACAAGGGCACTTTTGTCTCTGCAACGAAACTAAAGAATACTGATAATCTCCTTACAGAAGTGAGCTTGCCCGAGCTAGCAGACTGGATCCACCGAGTTGAACAGATGATACAATTCACGACACTCTCTGGCCAAGCACTAACGATTGCCGACAAGGAATACGAGATCATACTACATTTTGTACTGATAACTTTTGGCGCAGATGATGCATTTGAGCTGCAACGACTGGAGGACATCAACAACCTTCCGACTTGTTCTATCACCCAAGTGAAGTGGGCCAAAGCAATACAGAGACAAACGGAAGGACAACGTGTTGCAAGTCTCCTCCTGTACCTCAACAATGCAAATGCTGTGAACCAATTACTGCTATCTGGTGCAGTCATAAGTAATAAGAGAGTCGAAGCCAAGAAAACAGTTAAAGAAGAGAGAAGATGTTACAAATGTCAGTGATTCGGGCACATAGCAGGACAATGTACTGAAGGAGACGAAAACATATGTGGTAAGTGCAGAGAACATCACAACACTGCTGACTGCTCTTCTGAAAAGAGATACTGCATCAACTGCAAAACCGATGAACATGCTAGCCTGGACCGCGAGTACCCGACATTTCGTCAGAAATGTGAGTTACTAACAAGTGTTCCCCAACTAATTTACTGCCGTTCTTCCCGAGTGACGAGGAGTGGACCTGGGTGGAAGAACCAGACAATGCACCTAGGACGGGACCACCACCAAAAATCACTCTTCGTCAGGAATGACATTGGCATCACCAAATGCGATGACACGCCTAAATTTTGGCTAGACGTCTATGCTGTGAATTGTGACATTTTCACGCATAGATTTGTATCGAGAGGACTGTAATTGAGACCCAGATTGACAGTCAAAGTCAATACTGAATCAGTCTAATAAGTTGAAGGGACCATATACCCATACTACCACAAGTTGGTTAGTTTACCCATCCCCGATAACGAGCTTGCCTCATTTTTGTGTGAAAGAGAAAGGAAGGAATCTAATGGGCACTTCAACCAACCAATCTAATACACAATATGCGAGTTCACTGCTATCAAATTTATTTAATAGCAAGGGGTAGCGTTGGCAAAGGTTCCGCAAAGCTTTGAGAGCTAAGTACGAAGCTTCGATCAATTTGAATCGTTCTAAGGATTCGATATATTCCTTTGATTAAGGTAAATTCAGCATGATTTGTGCTTTTGGTTGTATTGATTTGGGTATATCAAGAATTGGGGTTTGAATCAAAGTAAATTAAAACCGAAACACACAGACCCCTACGGAGGGCTAGAACTATGTGCTGGCACAACCACACAGCGTGATTTGCCCTTAAGACCAACGACTGATCCTAAGTTCGAAGAATACCCAACAACTGGATATACTTCTCGCAGTCACAAGGAGCAGAACACAACGTTCCTATACTCACAAGTGCCGGGCCCGAATGGCTGCTAGCGAAGAGGTTTCAGTTTGGCGGGAGTGTGTCTTTCCTTTTTACGGATTAGCACTGCAACGTCATCCCAAAATCACTTGTATTCCAGATACATCGGATCGCTATTTATACATACAGAATATAGAGTCGCATAGTACAATTAATTTAATACAATAAACATTCGGAACCGCAAGGAAACTTCTACACTCAGTCAGATACCATTTAATTTGAATCTACATGTCCTTATTTGGTCCATATTGGTTCCAAGATTCTAGTATACCCCCAAACATAGGTAGGTACTTCACTATTCATTTAATTTAATTGCTTTTAGAGAATGACTCGAATAGTGTTTAACTGTCATTGCTGTTTAACACTTACTTCGATCATTTGTCACCTCGTCCGGAGGCAAATCAGCTCTCCTCGATTCTAATCCTATCAATCTGATTCATCTGGATTAAACTAATTGCTTCTCTCTTTCAATAGACACCCATTGTGCCTATACTCTATCAAGGGAGTTACACATAGTATTCATTTAATTGCATTCTTCAATATTTTCTACGTCAGGACTCTTTGACATTCATTTGATATGTCTTTGGAGCCTCGCAGTACTTTGATCGTTCTTCTAGTCATTTTCCTCAACCATGCAACTTGATTGGTCTATTAGACTAAACCGCAGTCTTTTAGGTTAATGCATGATCTCGTTCTAGAAGGAGTATTTGATAATTCCTGAGTTCTAGAAAGTCATTTCGAGTCAATCCTCGGTTCATGGTCACTTGAGTAAGTTCTTCCAAACTCCTGCCAGTGTAAGGTCCAAAAAGAATACCCTTGGTATGTCATACGTGAATGGTCATCCTTCGGATGTAGTCCGAGTCTGGTATAATCCTGCTTGACAAACAGGTAGACTGCTATCCGTAGGTAGTATCGGGGATGGGTAAACTGACCAACTTGTGGTAGTATGGGTATATGGTCCCTTCAACTTATTAGACTGATTCAGTATCGACTTTGACTGTCAATCTGGGTTTCAATTACAGTCCTCTTGATACAAATCTATACGTGAAAATGTCACAATTCACCGCATAGACGTCTAGCCAAAATTTAGGCGTGTCATCCCCCCCAAACTAAAGAATTTGACCGTCCTCGGTCATTCGTAGTTTTGTATAGGGAAAGGATACCCAATCTGTTTTTAGATGGATTCGACAAGACTATATCTCCTTTTAATGTAATTCACTGGGTTTGGATCTCTACTTCTCCGTGCTCTCCAATCAATTTGGATGCCCTCAAATGGGTTTCTAGCGCTCATCTATCAATTTATTCACACGCCTGCTACGAATCGTAACAGTTTAGCGCTCAATTTGAATTGAATACTTTTTCGGTATTCCTATCACATTTCAAAATTTCATTCACAATCTTTTTATCATCTAATCACAGAACGAGCTTCCATTTCACGGAGAACTGCTCTGACGTACACACTGATTCAGTGTGTACATTTATTTGGTTTGGGGCACGGGGTTCAACAAATTTTCGTTGAAGTCCGTTTTCTTTCTTTTTCTTCCTTCATCTCGTTCTTATTAATTCAAAATGGCCTCAACCTCGAGTCAAACTCGGGCTGTAGCTTCGACCACGCTTCTTCCTACCTCCCTTATGGAGGCCCAAGTAATTCTGGCGGGTCTCTCATTCAAATCAACACTCCCTTTGTTCTTCGAGAGCGCTGTTTTTGTTCGTCTTCAACAGGGAGATTACTCCCCCCCTATGCTCGATTCTCAGAATTCTCCGGATTTCGATGGATCTACTACCTTTCCAGCTTTTTCGTATCCTCGTCCTCTGGTTCCCTTCTGCTTCCCTTCTAACACTTCGCGTCCTCTATCTGTTGCCTCAGGCTTGGACTTATATTGTTCAGCCCAAATGGCCGTGCGGACGTTACAAAGTGGGGATGAGGATTCCATTGAAACCAATCCGATGGAGTTATATCATTTATTTGAGGAAGCCGCCCCGTATCTGGTGCATATTCCACTTCTCATTGCTTTTATTTATTTTAATTGTTCTTATTAGCTTTATATTCATGAATTCTGGATGGGAAGGGCGAATTGCCCTTTGTTCGCAGAACAAATCCTTCTAGCTGCCAAGTTCTTATCTGCCCGTCTCCCTGCATTTCTTCGCGATAGCTTATTACAGCAGTGGGGAATTCCCCCTGAACATCGGTCTTCTTCTACGGTACGTTTTTCCTGCTTCTGAAGCAATTCTTTTATTCATTTTAATTCGATTTGTAGGATGCTCCTGTCCTTGAACACTTCCCCACTATTCCAATTCCTTTCTGTCTTCGATTCCGCGAAGGGAGCGCCATGATGCGTCTGGCGCCTTCCAAAGAACTGGATGTCTTTGCCTCGTTACGCGGTAAAGGCTCTCCTGGAGCTTCAAAGGCAGTTTCGCCTCCCAAGGTTTCCGATGTCATCTCTCCTCCCCCTGTCACTAAAGCACAAGCTGTGCCCCCTAGGGCACTTCGACGGAATCGGGAGATCGAAAGCCTCAAGGCTGACGCTTCCTCATTTCGTGAGTATTAATTTAATTTCTTGGTTTCATTTTATTCATTTCATCTTTGTTTTGATTTAGTTGCTTCTCCCTGTTCCACCCATTCAAAAGACTCCGATAATGAGCTTTTGAGTGGTTTCCCTTTGGTAGACGCAGCTCCTCGAGCTTCTTCGTCTGCCAAAGTCTCTGTAGGCCGAAAGGAGCCTAAATCCAAAACTACCGTCAAGGTAGTTGAAGATCCTGAGGCTGATCATCCCCCTCTTGCTGGTATGGCTTACAAAAGGGTTCGACTCCCTCCTCGTTCGAGGGAAAATACTTCGATCGCCTCAAAAGGAAAAGCGCGACAAATTGTTGTCACTGATGAGGATGAGGATGAGGATACTGCTCCTCCTCCAAAACGCCTCAAAACGACATCTTCCATCTCTGGTAAAATTTTTATTCTTCATTTTTCGTCTCATTTTATTAATTCAATTCGATTGTAGCTTCACTGCCTCGTCGTCCAGTTAAACGGGTGACCGTCCCCAAACGAGTATCCAAGGCTGCAGCGAAGCCCGTTCCTGAGCGTTCCCCAGAGAGTACCTTCCAACCGGTACTATTGGCGGATGCTCAAGGACGCCTACGACTTCCAGAGCAGTCAACTGGTGCCTTCACACCTTTTCCAAAGTTTGCACATGCCAGGGTAAGTCACAGTGATTCAACTTAATTTAGTTAATACTAATTCTATTAATTTAATAGAATAGCGCTCCCTTGAATCGCGAGAATCCCCTCCTCGCCATCAATCCTGACTTCGTCGAGCTGGGCTCCATCTTGGAGACCCAAAATGCTCGTTTTACTATGCAGGATCTAATGCAGGTGAACCGGGTGATTCGCGATGTAGGTTTTTATCTGACGTTTTAATTAACTTAATTGCTAACATGTTTCAATTTATGTAGCCTTCCCTCCCAAGTCAGGCTTGCGTTTCGGCGCTTGCTCGAGGGGACTTGGAAGCCAATTCGGCTCCATTGCCAGGATACAAATGTCAAGCTTGCTCCTCACGGCGTTTGAAGTGCTTGGGGTCCTTGGATGTGGAGCTGGCTATGGACGCGCTCAATGCGCTCCATAAGGCTTCGACTAGCAGTACGCATAGTAAGTTTGCTGTATTCTATTTGATTTTATTTATTTTATTTAATTCGTTTGATTCTATTTAAATCTAGCAAACTCATTACGACGAGCCACCGACCTGAACGACCAATTAAAGCAGATTGGGTCCCTTTTTGACACTACGCGGGAACTCTTCTTGCGGTCCATCTTGGACTTGCAGAATGCAGGAGAGGACCCCGTCGTTGTGTTGGAGGCACTCAAGGCCGCTGAGCCCAATCGCCGGGCAATCAATTTGAATGAGTGGACCCTCTTGGCCACTTTATTTCGTTGGCCCAGTCCATTCAACTTGAGTGGGCTGGATTTCGATAATCGGACTCCTGGCGAATGGATCGAACTGCTATGCAGCATCCATTCCGGGGAATCAACGGCACATATTGACGAAAACGGTCACCTGGTCGAGTCCTCGCCACCTCCGGATTCTGCTACTGAGGCTTTCGAAGGCCTCAATGAAGTAGAGAAGGGATCGGCGGACGAAGGTACCAGCAGTCGGGTAGGGGGATCTGTTCCTATGGAGCTGGATCTCCCTACGATCGAGAGTTTGGCCGAGCAAACTCTGTCTCCTGAAAAGGGGGCAGAGCCAGCACAGATTCTCGAATCGTAGCTGATTCCTTGGGCGTCGGGGCATCGTCTTCTTTTTATTATTATTTTAATTTTGTTTTTCTTATACGCACACGGACGGACGGGTTTTATAACCTGCATATTTCATTATAGCTGACCACTCGCGGTCATGTCGTCTGGGTTTCTTAACCCAAAACATCTCATTATGGACCTTTTCAGGACCACAGGTCAATCGCGACCATTTTGTTCTAATTAGATTAATTAATCTAATTATATCTTGTATTATTCTTGTTTTTTTGTATTTCTTGTAGGTAGTTTACCTATTATTTTGTTGTGGATAGCTTATACTATCCTGTATATATCAATTTACGAGCTCTCATGCTCATGTTTATATTAATTTGAATGAGTGAACTTAAGTCTCATTTAATTTGAATGAATTCCTATAACCATTGTTCACTCAATATACTTTTCAACTCGATTCTTGTTTTAATTTGAATGAGTGCTTGCGAATTATTGAGCTGACTCTGAGTTCCACCTCTGAATAGGGGTTCAAAGTAAGACTCCATTCCGGATCCTGTCATGAATTTTCATGCGAGATCAGGACCGCAAGACTTTCCTGTCTTCATTGTCCTGAGTGCTCAAGTCGATCTCCGTTCGCCATTGATCATAACAACGTCAGGAGGTATTCTCAACTCCACTTTCAGGTTCTAAGCGTCAGTTTCTTTACTCATTCCGCTTATTTTGACCTTCTGTATGATCGCTTTGATCAATTCTGGGTCACTGCGTTCACAATATCATTCAATCTAATTGCAAAACTATTAGTCTAATTGAAATTTTGTAAATTTTCAATCAAATCGATATCCTCCTCCCCCAAACTAAAGAATCCAACTGTCCTCAGTTGTCCTAATTTGGTCAGGAGCTTGATTTCACTGTTTCGGTATAAAAGCTCAGGCCAATTGACTTTCAATATGCCATTCGTTCCAAGTCGACTTGCATTAGTTGAACTTACTCGAGCTCTCATTCCATATAAAGTTCCATCAACATCTATTATCGTTCATCCTAGCATGCCTATCCATCACAAGAAGGATCTTGACATTGCTCGAGTTGCTGAGCCCCACTTGGGTGCTTTGCAGCAGCTACTTGCTTCGTACAAAGGCAAGAAGACGAACAATCCCGATAAGGCTACAATTTCTGTCCTTCGTCAGTCTACCGAGTATCTTCATGATCTCTTGGTATGTATTCTTCATTCAATTTAATTGATACGTATCAATTTAAATCGTTTATTCTCAGGAAAAGCCTGTGACCCTTCGTAGTCACGTTAGACAGGTCTCTAACTTGACTGCTCGTCAGAGCATTATCGATACTTTGTGTCTCGGGCACAAACTATTTCCTGACATCGTCAGTGATTCTCACTTCGAGCAACATCTTAAGTTCATGGCTTTTGCCAATGATGCTCGTGTATGTATCAATTTCATTCGTGACTATTTACATTAATAGTCTTTCAGAACACTTTCGTCAGGAATCGCCTCCTCGATTGTGCTCGTTCAGTTCATTCGGATCACGAGGCGTCTACTCGTGCCGATAATTCTCGTTTTATCAGGAAGTCCAAGAAGAAAGCTACTAGATTTGCTTCCTCTTGTGACGTCAAACGTGAACCTAGATCTGTTCGTTTCGACTCTGATGTCGAGGTAAATTCTCAGATCTAATCTCAATTAATTTGATTTATCAATTTCGTTCAGATGAACTCAGCCTCCGAGGACGAGTTGGTGTCTGGAACTGAACGCAGTTTCAAACAGAAGCCTACTCTCTCTTTTATCAAGGTGAGTTAAAATGTAATCATGTTCTGTATCCACGACTCATTCCATGTCGTAGAATCGTCGCAGCACTCCCTATCCCACCACTGGTTCCAACAAAGGTTCCAATAAGGATGAAAAGTCTGCTGTGAACAATGTTTCTCCTCATCTCAGCAAGGTTCATTGCCACACAGACAGTCATGTTTCTTCTAATTGTATGTCGTGCCTCGCTGAAGATAAAGGTGAATCAATTCAATTCAAATCCGTTTCAAATGGATTCTTATTTCATGATTTAGTGACCCATAGCAAGCATATCAATCATGCTCTTGCTCAAGTCGTATCTTCTAATCTCGATACTCCGCCAGCTCCTCTTGAGTCGCAAAGTACCAAATTCATTGCTGCTACACTCAACTTTCAGGCAGCTGAATTCGAATTTAACGCAAACCTGGTCAAGACTTATGCAACTCGTGCACGTATTGCCAAGGTAATTGCGGACGAAGCCTGCAGCATCTTGAAAAGTCGCCAAGATTCTGGTTCAGACTCTTCTGCTTCTGATGCAAGTTTCGCTACTGCTCAGAGTATTCCCACCACTGGTTCTGAGGACACCGTCGTCACTCCTACAGAGAATGCTGTTCCAGTCCCTAAGACCGTCGAACGAGCTACTACTCCATTCACTCGTGGTGTTACTCCTATGATGGAAGACAAAGAACACGTCTCTGCCTAGGTCTGTAATCCATCTAATTGATTTCCTTTTAAACTGATACATCATCATTTAGATGCATTCGTTTAAAATCCATAAATATTATAAAAACAGTTGTTCGTGTTGACCCACTGTCTTTACATGGTTTCCTACTATTCGTATTCATTCATTTCATGCCTACTGTCTTTACGCCATCACAGCTGTATAGTAGATGCATCATCTTACCATCGCCATTCATTTTATGATGTTCGTTTGTAACAGTATATCATCTAGAGTTTCAATCTGATTATTGATCCTCTCCCTCACTGAGTTCTTCGTCAGAGTCGGTATCTGATAGTCTCAGATGCGGTATGGCATCGAATATGTAATCATTTTCTGGTGTCATCCAATATTCATCTTCGTCTTCTACCATTAAATCTAATTGTTCGGCAGTTAAGTCGATAAGTTCATGAATATTGTTTGGCAATTCAATTGGTTCATTTCGCGTAAAATGCGGCAATACTCTGAAGGCTCCGACCTTCTCTTTGAGTACTGTTCCATCCATTTCAGCAATGATATAAGAGCCACCCTTAGTTCGTCTGATTACGACCATAGGTCCTCTATATCTTGGATACATTTTTCTATCCAAACTCTTTTCAATTCCAGAATTCCTAACCTGGACCAATTGACCTGGTTTGAAATCCCAATCTTTAATTGTATGTCTATATTTTCGTTCAAATCTCCGTAGCTCTGCAACTTTGTTGCATCTACTCTACGTCGTACTTTCTCAATGAATGAGTTATGTTTCGACAGAGCTTGAGCACGGTATCCAATTAATTCATCTCTAGTTAAGATTCTATTAGGTGGATTCACCAACCAAGTTGATTCCACTATATCAAAGGGAAGCAACGGTTCAGCTCCTGTTACCAGGAAATATGGAGAACAACCTAGACCACGTCTCGGTGTTACTCTATCCGCCCATAGTATCATTTTCAAAAAGTAGAACCATTTAGATACATCTCCACCAGTTGCTTTAATTAAAGCCTGGCGTATGTCCAAATGCGCTCTTTCAATCTTTCCATTAGCTTGAGAGTTGTAGGCGGAAATTCTTATTCCTTTAATTCCATACTTCTCTTCTAACCAAGCTAGCATGTTTTTCATTTGACCTGCATTATCGGTCACCACTTCTTCAGGACATCCCCAACGACAAATTATATCGTCAAAGAACCATTCTCCTAAAGTTCTAGCATTTTCATGTTTTACTGCTCGGGCCTCAGACCACGAAGACAGTGAATCCCTTCCATGGATGATATATTTACATCCATTAGATGGAATCGACATTATCATTGTATCGACATGTACCTTCTGAAACAATGAAGGTGTATGCATCAAAGTAGGAGGTGCTTTCAACAGCTTCATCTGTCTATTTTGACACTCCTTACATGATCTCACATACCATTCCACGTCTTTGTATATGTCAGGCCACCAGAATCGTTTCTGCAAGAAATCATTCGTTGCAAAGACTCCTTTATGTCCTAAACAATCATGTGCACTATTCAACATGTGCATACGCTTTTCTTTTTCCACCACTAATTGTGGTTGATCAGGTTGATCAGTATTCCTATGGTACAACCTTCCTTGGTCGTCCACTTGAAACTTCTTAATCAATCTAATAAATTTAATCCGTTCATCTTTTGACATTTCCTCTAGGGATTCATCTGATGGGTTCGACAAGTACTTCCCAATCAAAGGAATTAATTCGTCTAATCTATTACCCTCAGAAGATCTATGTGCTTCGGGTACGGATTGTTTTGTACAAATTCTTCGTCAAAAGTAGGGAACAAATTCCTACTGAAGACTTCACATGTTGCGTTTTTGGCTTCTAACATGTGGTTCCTACGAATCTCGTAGCTGCGCTCTTCATCTAGAGCTTCCTGTACATCTAATTCAATATCATCAGCTTCTTGAGCTGTTTCGTATAAGTAACCACTTCTAGGGTCAATTTGATCTTTGAAGTCATCAAATTGATACGGCTCTTCCGTTTCCCCATCTCCCATAATAAAATTAATTGGTTCCCCACCATCCTCATCAACGTAATCTTCTGGATTTACTTCTGGACGCTTTGTTTGCCATCCACCAGGTGTGATTCGTGATAATCCATCAGGACCATGGGTTGCACCTTTTACATGGATTAATGTAAAGTGATAGTTTCGTACATGCTCAATCCAACGGTTTATGGTTGCATTAGGACCACAACTAGGATTGTCTAACATGCCTTTAATATAACTTGCATCGGTTTCAACTGTTAAACGTCTACATCCATAGACATGATAATAACTAGCTTCCAATGCTAATTTTAAGCCATACAATTCTCTCTTAGATTGCGAGAATCGTGCTTCGCGTTCATTCAAAGTCATTGATCCAAAGTAATTGAAGAACTTCTTCTTTTCAGTCGGATCAATTTGATAGATATACCATCCCACAGCTTTGTAAGAGGTATCCACCGCTAAGTAAACATCCCAATCAAAATTAATTGGTCTCAAAGCTGGACAGTCTCGGATTCCATCCTTTAATTCGTCCATTGCTTTGTCACATTTTTCATTCCATTCAAATGGAACATTACTCGTCAACTTAGTCAAAGGAGCTGCTTTCTTAGCAAAGTTCGCAATGAACATTCTCAATTGACTTGCAGTTCCTAAGAATGCTCGAACCTCAGTCTTATCACAACATGAAGGCCATTCTAGGACTACTTGAGCAATATGTTCTTCGGGCATACTGCCTTCATAGGTACATCTATGTCCTACGACAATTGTTTCCTCACAACAAAGAAATGCTTTGGTTCCACTGAAGGTTCCTCCTGCATATTTCATTCGTTGTATTACTCTATTCATGTTTTGGAATGTTCCCAAACAAATCGTCTAATTCCAGGATTCTCTGGAATAGTTTCGTAACCTCCTTCTGGTAATTCATATCGAGTTGATGGTCCTTTTACAGGTACATCATCAATGTAAGGAATTGTTACGTGTGGTATTTCATCTCGTAGAATATATGTCACATCATCGTGAAATATAGGTACAGAATTCGTCCACCCCATAGGTAGTTTTACTAACCTATGTGGTCCATACGGCGTTTGAAACGTCGTCATGTCTCTAGACAATTGATCTAATTCACGTTCATCATATCCAACATATAAATCTAAGGTTCCTCCACAAGATCTTCCACTGAAGGATCTTGCTAGATCTGCAGTTGCAGGAGGTACACCTGAGTGTTGGATGGTAACCTTATTCAAAGGTTCCAAACTATGTACTAATCATAGACTCTTGCCATCTTTCTTAATGACACAGAACCATTTCAAACGATAACTAGCATTCGATGGTTCGTATATTCCTGAGTCAATTTTACTTTTAATTATTTTGCACACATCCTCGAAGATACCTAGCGGAATTGGTATATTCCTTTCAACCCACGGTTCATGTGGAATTACAGGTACTTTCACAGGTGGAAAGAATTCATTTTTAAAGGTCCAGCTTCACTTGGTTCCCAAGCAAAACCTGCTTCCTGTTTACACATCATTTCGTGCATAAGATCTCTTTCTTGTTCCCACAAAAATCCTTCAGGATGATTCTTGTCTATAATCTCTTTCCTCTCTTCCGTATATCTTCCCGTAGGAACAAACGGTTTAGGATGTTTCGACAATTCAGGTAGTTCCAATAACGGATCACCATGAATGTGTCTTTCAATTCTAAATTCATCTGGTAACGTTGCCTTTATAGGGTTAACCTTCTTGTCAACTGGTTTATACTTCGTAAACACTTCTTCTGTATTCAAGTTGATTGGTTTCTCGACTCCTATGGCTTCATTAACCACTTGTTTATTCGTTTCATCTATTAAATTGATAGGAGATCTATCCTGCTGATTCAATTTAATACGTTCTTCAAGTTTATTTGTTGGAGGTTCATTCAATAAGTCTGGCTAAACATTCTCCTTCCTGTCCTTCGAGTCCTGGGCTTTCCTTTCTTTCGTTGCCTCGACTCATATCTTACTTTCTCAAAACTCGGTTGGGATCTTTGGAATGATTCAGTCCCTCTTTTGAGTACTTCATATCGAACCATTCTCTTCCTAGTTCTTTGAGAGTTTTTAGGTTTATTCCAATTATCATCTCTGACCATTTCAGAGGTATTTTCGTTATTACATTGATTCTGTGTGGTCTCTGTGGATTCAGATTTATCGCAATTCTCCCCCAAACTAAATTTTTGTAGTATAGGTTCAACAAATCGCCTCTTCTGAACTTTCTTTCGTACGGGTTTAGGCTTGATCCTTCCATTCTGGAGGAAGAACGACTTTATAGGATTTAAATTGAATTGGTCATTATTCAATTGATCGTCAAATTCGCCTAAAACACCATCTCTCCATACACAGAATACTTGTTTATCCCCAATCGTCTTTTGATTAAGGTAACAATCAATTATTTCTTCAGCTTGATCATCTTGAGACTTCAAATGTTCCCTAGATGCAAGAACATATGCTTCAGAAAGCTCTTTCTTAGAGAATGTTTCTTGTTCACATCGTTTGTATCCATCTAATACGATGTTTTGCTGTTCATCAAAGTGGAAGCTTATAGCGTATTCATCCTCTCCTTGGTCGCTACTCAACTCATCGAGGAATGAAAATTTCCCTTTGAATCATTTTCACCTGTCGATTTTTCATTATCAGGTGTAACATTCTTTGGTTCATTATATCGTGAGGTATTAATTTGAATGTTTCGACCTTTCTGGCCACGAGGATAGGTTCCTACAGTAACCCTCTTGTGTGAGTTTGGATCGCTGATTGTTATCTCGGAATCTCCGTTTCCAAAGGTCTTAATTTCACTTTCCACCAAGACGTCAAAAGGTCTCCCTAATAACACTTGAAATGGCGCTTTATTCTGTACGTGTAGTTGTAAGTACACCGTAACTTCACCAAATTTAAATGGAATATTTCTTGCTAAACCAAGAGTTTGGTTTAATTTTCCACTTGCATCTTGCATTCTGATCGTGAATTCTGGATCCCAAGTAATTCCTAGACCTATAGCTATCAATCGGTCTATCACAACAATTTGTGAACCTTGGTCCAATACACTTTCAATCTCTTCATCTTTATTATTGATTTCAGGAGTAACAGCACGTAATCCATTTGATTGATTCGCTACTACCACTGGATGATCACTATGGTCTTCATATGCCACGCTTTGATTAGCAACTATGGCAATGTTCCTTCGTTCATCATCAATGGAAAGGTCTCGTAGAAAACTTTCCACAATGTCTTTCTGCACTATAGATCCCACAGGGATGTCATTACGACTCTCAGTCAGGACTTCAAACATATCCGTCTGATCCTGCCAAAGATCTTCAATTCTAATGCATGTATCAATCATCTGTACCCTAGAAGGCTCGTCCAAAATTTCAGTTTCTCCATCTTCGGATAAAGTTGATACGTAGTTATTCGTTTTAGTCCTTGGACGGACTCTTCTGTTGCATATCTTGCGCATAATAATCTTTCTGATAGCAGGTGATAAAGCTGCTAATTCTTCTGTACTCAAATCCACTTTAGCATCGAATATCTTCTTTGCTATATCTTCTTCTACACCTGGTCTCGAGACTTCATTTCTAATTTTATAGGCTGGAGTATATCCATGACTATCAATTTGATTCGTCTGGTCTCTTGGTACCTTCGTAGGTGTATTAATTTGAATAGGACGATACGTCCTAGGTTGAACATGATCATATGGTCTATGTTCGCTATTAATTTGATTCGTTGGTCTGGACGAAGGAATTAATTTAATAGTATCCTCGTCATCAGATTCATCAACATCTTCAATCGTGACTGAGGGCTTCTTCAAAGGCCGATTTATGGACTTTGGAGCCTCAAATCTCACTGTTTTCTGATTTCCATTGGTTGTTTCAACCAATTTCCCTGGTATTAAACCTGGTTTCTTGGGTATATACACCCCATCAAATACTAATCTTTTCGTTTTATCATTAAATTGATTTCATTTTGCTTTCTCACTTTCCTCCGGAGCTACAGCATTGGATCTTAAAGTTCTCATGGACCGATCCTGCTCCTTCATTGGAGTACTTATTTTTTTCCATTTGAACTATCTTGGTTGAACACACGGACATCATCTTCTCGGTGTGCTTCCAAATTCCCAAGTCTATCTGATAGTTCCTCTATTCTTGTCATCCAAACAGCTAGATTGACGTTAGGATTCATCTGCTGATCCATGACTTTATCATCTTCGTCATCTTCCATGTCTGCAAAATAGGATTCAGCACGATCCCATCCCAAGTCTTTCGCCATTTGTTCAATTTTCTTGTAACGAGGTACATTTGGATCGTCTCGAGGCATTCTAGCGTTGTCTCTTAATTTGTAACGCTTCGAGTCACCTCCTTCAGGCATCATCCAACCTCTTTTCGTAAATTCCAGCAAGTGTGGACATTCATTCATAAAATGATCTGTCGACTTGCACAAGAAACATGCCCACTGGGTTCCATTCGAACTTCTCGGTGTCGTATTTCTTTCAAATCTATTAGATTGATTCGAGGGACCACTCGGTGGTATCGAATTAATCATTCCTTTAGCATTTTCTTTAGCTATCTGTGCCATTACTGCTGTTAACTGCGTCATAATGTCTGCTCCTTCTTTGAAGTGCAACTGTAATGACTTCACAGCTCTAATTTCTTTCATGTTTGCCTCCATGAGGTCTTTATTCAACGCAACCATTTGCTGTTGTTCTTCCGTCAATTCCCTTGGGATCAAACTTTCTAATTTAATTCCCAGAAGATCCTTAAATTCGTCTTCTACTTTGGGTTTCAATGCTTGAAGATAGTTCGTATCTGTCTTGGGAACATCTGCAGCAAACGGTAAATTAATGTGTCCCCTACTAAATGAATTAGGGTTATTAATTGGTGGGCTCGAAGAAGCAATGGAAAGTGTTTGATAGTAGTTATCAAAAGAACTCCCAATCATATACTTTTCAGCCGCATTCATTACTTCGTCAATCTTAAAAGGGTCTTCCTTTCGTCTATCTGACATAGAAGTAACTGATACATCTTTCACAACTGTTTCTAGCACGCCTCTCCTTACTTCGGGAGTCATAGGTGCCAAGAACAATCTTACTGCATCACTATTTGTGATCATTTTTGGTTCGTCCATCAGCTTTTTCATTTCAGCATCGAAGAGGAGCCTGAAGATTCTCATCTTCTCCTGTTCCCCTGCATCAATTGGATTAAATTGATGGACCAATTGTTCAAGCAATAATCTAGATCCTCTTTCGTCTCCTACAGATTGCGGAAACATATTCTTTAGATCCTTTTTAAATTGATCCCAATTCGGTTTCTTCACCGAATCAAAGACTCTTAATGCTTGTCTCGTTTTATAAGACGTCCATTCTAAAGCTAATCTCACTTTAGCCTCGTCAGATGTAATTCCTCCATGTTCAAATATGCTTTCAGTAGCTTCGAACCATGGTATCATTTGACTTGGATCAGTTATATCGAATAATGGTGCTGTCTTATACTTTCTTGGAAGTTTCGCACTGGCTTTATCAATCTCAGCCTTAGCTTCAGCTGACAACGCAGGCATTCCATAATTATTGGTAGTCATTTTGACTGGTTCAATCGTATTACTTGCTTGAGAGATAGTCTGATTTAACGTATCTATCAATCTAGTTGATTCAATCGACGTAGAAGATGTTGAAATTGACTCTGGAGCAATCAATTCAATTATATCTTCTTCAATATCAATCGGATTAATTTCTTTTCTCTTCCTTTTCGGATCGAGACTAGATTTCTTCAAATTCCTCGGCAAGGATGTAAGTCTTCCTCAAGATATAGATAATTCTGTTCCTCTAGAAACAGAACTTCCACGCGATTCTTCTGTCGGTATTTGAGAAGAGGATGGACGACTGGATTCGTTCGTAGGATTTAATAGGGATGTTCGAGCTGATGTGCCGAACGTAGATCTCCCAAATACAACTCCTGCTTTACGATATTCTTCCGGTGTCAATACTCCTGCTTTCTCCGAATTCTTCGAAGTACGCGGTTTTCCTGATGAACTAATGTTGACAGTTCACAGAAATGGTATCACAAAGATCAACACACTTCTACCAAATAATCGAATATAATCCAAACAAACGTTCAATTTAATTTATCAAGCTAATTGTAGCTTCAAAACCACCCTCACGGTGGGCTCCAGATAACGAGCTTGCCTCGTTTTTGTGTGAAAGAGAAAGGAAGGAATCTAATGTGCACTCCAACCAACCAATCTAATACACAATATGCGAGTTCACTGCTATCAAATTTATTTAATAGCAAGGGGTAGCGTTGGCAAAGGTTCCACAAAGCTTTGAGAGCTAAGTACGAAGCTTTGATCAATCAATTTGAATCGTTCTAAGGATTCAATATATTCCTTTGATCAAGGTAGATTCAACACGATTTGTGCTGTGGTTTGTATTGATTTGGGTATATCAAGAATTGGGGGTTTGAATCAAAGTAAATTAAAACCAAAACACACAGACCCCTACGGAGGGCTAGAACTATGTGCTGGCACAACCACACAGCGTGATTTGCCCTTAAGACCAACAACTGATCCTAAGTTTGAAGAATACCCAACAACTGGATAGACTTCTCGCAGTCACAAGGAGCAGAACACAATGTTCCTATACTCACAAGTGCCGGGCCCGAATGGCTGCTAGCAAAGAGGTTTCAGTCTGGCGGGAGTGTGTCTTTCCTTTTTACGGATTAGCACTGCAACGTCGTCCCAAAATCACTTGTATTCCAGATACATCGGATCGCTATTTATACATACAGAATATAGAGTCGCATAGTACAATTAATTTAATACAATAAACATTCGGAACCGCAAGGAAACTTCTACACTCAGTCAGATACCATTTAATTTGAATCTACATGTCCTTATTTGGTCCATATTGGTTCCAAGATTCTAGTATACCTCCAAACATAGGTAGGTACTTCAATATTCATTTAATTTAATTGTTTTTGGAGGATGACTCGAATGGTGTTCAACTGTCATTGCTGTTCAACACTTACTTCGATCATTTGTCACCTCGTCCGGAGGCAAATCAGCTCTCCTCGATTCTAATCCTATCAATCTGATTCATCTGGATTAAACTAATTGCTTCTCTCTTTCAATAGACACCCATTGTGCCTATACTCTATCAAGGGAGTTACGCATAGTATTCATTTAATTGTATTCTTCAATATTTTCTACGTCAGGACTCTTTGACATTCATTTGATATGCCTTCGGAGCCTCGCAGTACTTCGATCGTTCTTCTAGTCATTTTCCTCAACCATGCAACTTGATTGGTCAATTAGACTAAATCGCAGTCTTTTGGATTAATGCATGATCTCGTTCTAGAAGGAGTATTTGATAATTCCTGAGTTCTAGAAAGTCATTTCGAGTCAATCCTCGGTTCATGGTCACTTGAGTAAGTTCTTCCAAACTCCTGCCAGTGTAAGGTCCAATAAGAATACCCTTGGTATGTCATACGTGAATGGTCATCCTTCGGATGTAGTCCGAGTCTGGTATAATCCTGCTTGACGAACAGGTAGACTGCTATCCGTAGGTAGTATCGGGGATGGGTAAACTGACCAACTTGTGGTAGTATGGGTCTATGGTCCCTTCAACTTATTAGACTGATTCAGTATCGACTTTGACTGTCAATCTGGGTCTCAATTACAGTCCTCTTGATACAAATCTATATGTGAAAATGTCACAATTCACAGCATAGACGTCTAGCCAAAATTTAGGCGTGTCAACGCTCCTCCTTCTGGTCTCCCATACTCCCCTAGTTCAGCTCTTTGCACTCGGGCTCCCCACTCGTGAATACGTCGTCGGTCCACACTCGGAGTATCCGGGATCTGTCCTGCTTGTTCTGCCTGGGGGTTTCCATCCTTAGCTCCTGTAGGAGAGTTTCGGTTAAAGGATATTGGTTCCGTAGCTTGCCAGCTCCTTGGCTGTGGAACTACAGGAGAAGGACCCCCCCTCGTATATTCTCTCATTACCCTAGGTGCTCGCCCGGATAATGCCGCCGTGTTTCCTGTTTTGGAAAGGGGTCCTCCAGTCGGTACTTCCCCCGCTGTGAATCCTTTCTTTACCTCACGGAGTTGTTCCTGGAGCGTCTCAATGACCCGAGCCTGTTGTTGGATCATTGCTACCGATTCCTGAGAATGTGCCGAGTCGACAACCATGCCAGGTCGGTTCGTCTGAGCTCCAGTTACAAAGGGAGTCCCTAAAGGGGCTCCCTGCGGGGGTACCGCCTCTTCGTGAACTACCAACATCCTTCGTTGGTTCGGATCCCTTTGACTCTCCGCTCCCACCGCATGGGATTGCATCGATACCGACCCTTGATAGGGTATGACTGATGGATTGCTCAGTCTTGGAGGAACGTGTACAGGGTTGGGAACCAGCCGAGCTGTCAGATCTTGTCCGTAGATCCGTGATGAATGTTGCGCACCTGGGGGGAGGAGTCGAATTTTGAGCCAAGGCATGTACCGTGGGGGAGGTCCCAGAGCGTAACTGGGGGCTCCTCGTGGCCGTGTTACCGGGGTTAAAGAATTCAGGAACCTCGATACTCCTGGGCGATGAATGTTTCTGTGCCAGGAAACGACCATCAGATCCATGGAGCTGCCTTTTCTGGTCAAATTGCTCCGGAGGGAACTCCCCTACGCTCTCGGGTTCGCATTGAACCATATACGAGGTTCCCCGATTATCCGCGACCAGTCTGCGACGGAATTCCAAAGCTCTTTCTAGATTCGATCCAGAAAGTTCCTCCGACAGCATCAGAGTGTCTGATTCCGCTAGTAGCGTCCGGTGTCGGGTCTCCTGCGAACACAACATCGCTTCAGACTCCTCACTCCTCACCAGAAGCTGGTGCATATGCCTCATGGGCGTGTACGTGTATACCGTCTGTCCGCTACGGACCCGGACGGGACTATCCTGATCAGGCATTGACTCCACTGGGGCCAGGAGGTGAGCCGTGGTGTATCTCCTGCGTCTACGATTTTTTGCAGCAATTGCGTTAGCATCCTCGTTACTTTCCTCATCGATTTTAGCTGCTGCTTCCGCTAGGTTTGCGTTCCGAAGTATTTGGATCGCCTGGTAGTTCGGTATGTTAACCCTCGAAGGGGGAGGTTCAAACCGTACGGCTCCTGATCTGTAGTTAGAGGCTCGGTACAATATACGTAGCCCTGCTTCGCCACAGAATTCCTTCTCCCTTCCATGGGTATGAGGGAGGAGGGGAAGTATTCCCCTCGAGTTTCGGAACGATCGCCCGTAACGTGCCTCTGCCTCTAACAGTTCCAACATCCTCTCTGGGTCCAACAGGACGTTGTACAGCCAGAGAAAATCTGATCGGTTCGCGGGGGTCATCAGCCACTGCTGGGCCTTCTCTGGGAGGTCTATCTCCAGTTGAGTTCCCACTGTTAGGAACTGTACTTGTAGGTCTGAGAATTCGAGACCGTCTCCCAATATTTCGATCCCCATTGACTCCAATACCTCCCTTAGGACCATAGCTACATCCTCCGGGATACACTCCTGAATTCGAATGACGTCTTCCAGACGCAATGTCATTTCGGACAAGGGTTGTACTGGGAAGTTGGTCCTGCTATGGTGTATTGCGTGTGTACGCTCCCAGTTGGGCATATTCATAGCTGGGCTCTTCAGGAGACTGGAGAGCGAACTTCCTCGTCTCGGGAGAGGAAGGTTAAGGGACTGTACTGGAGGTGTTGGTAACCTCCGGGATGACGTCCGAGATTGTTCGGATACGGCAGGGGATACCCTCCTCTCTGGAAGTTTCTCCTGTTGTCGTACTGAGAGAGGGTCAGTACTCCCCCCTTGTATCCTTTTGATAGCGGCTACTTGACCGCTGACTCTTCCACCTGCGTTCGAAGCTGACTCCATGTCTAGCTGCGGTACCGGTCCAGGGGGAGGTCCTCTCGTTCCCCAGGTAGGGGAGTATGCGAAACCTCCCATGGGACTACTGGCAGGTTGGGCGTAACCCATGGAGGTAAACCTCCGTTGTGGTGGTCCCATCCCAGGTTCCACTGGAGGGGGCCCCTGAACCTCCGGTTGACGTCCCTCTGGGGTCCGGATGTTGCTGGCGGTTTCATCCCTGAACGACTGTTCTGGGATGGACATCAGGTGTTGACCAGCTGCCACCGTGATGACAGTGGAGCTAGCAGCCTGGTTCGATTTTTGAGCTTGTGTCGTGTTTCCACGAGATAAGGCGCTCTTTTGTTTCTTTGATTCGGTCTTGGAACTAGAAGGTCGTTCCGTTGACGTCGCCGACATTTCGTCGCGACGAGTCCATTCGGTGACGGGAGAGCTTGGTATAATGTAAGACCTGGGTCAAAATAGGTCTTAGGGTAGGTTTTGGTATAGGGAGGTTTATGTTGTAGCGTGCTAGGAGCAGGCTGGAGCTCGAAGGGAGCTACAAGAACCGCGACCGAGGACGGGAATGACCTAGTAGTGGTTGGAACGACGAGATGGTGACCCTTGAGGGGGTTCCTAGGAGGTCCAGGGAGGTCCCTAGGGCGTAGGGAGGTTATGGAAGAGTGCGGGACCGTACGATATTGCGTAGTAGGAGTTGTACTCGCTAGAACGTCAATATAGGATCAAGTAGGTCGTATGGATAAATGGGTCTCAAGGGTGTAAGCTCCCGAGAAGGGATGTGCCAGGGAGGGCAGGTCCCTGGGGGCTAGGATTGAGGATGGATGTCCTCGAGTGTGGGAGGTGGTAACGGAGAAGCAGTATGTAGTTCGACGTGAGGGGTAGCTTCGACGTTACCTAGATCGAGGTCCTGAAGCCTATAGAATAGCTAGGGAGCCCGAGGAGGTTTGGGGAGGTTAGCTCACCAAGGCGGTAGGCGTTGGGGAGCTTTAGTATTGTTCGAGGGAGCTCGGGAACTCACTCGGATTGCTTAGACGTGAAGTAAAAGCGTGTATTGGATCGTATAGACAATCACAGAGACGATAGACAAGAGTTGAGAGAAACAGAGGTAGTGAAACAGAGAGTAAGAGAAATCTGTATGGTTAGCAGGTACAAAGGGACAGGGACTGGACCTATGCAAAAGGGTGTGTGTTCAAAATATACCAAGCTGGGGCTTCAGGACATTGCGGCGTTACTTAAATAGGTACGGGAAGTGAACAAGGGAACATCTGGAGGCATGAGGTAGCTAATCGGAGGGAGGGAGGTAATCGAGATTAATACTTAAAGGGGTTATCGGCTAGAGGGTTTTCGTACGCGTGTCGGGGTGAAGGACGTTTGGGTAGCTGCGTCAGAAATACTTGGGAAGGTGTCTGGTGGTACTTGGGGAGGTGCAGAGGACATACGGGAGGTGGGTAGGACATATGGTAACGTGTGGTGGGTACTGGGACTGGTCTGGTTGTAGCCAGGGCATGACATTGATAGAGTATAGGCACAATGGGTGTCTATTGAAAGAGAGAAGCAATTAGTTTAATCCAGATGAATCAGATTGATAGGATTAGAATCGAGGAAAGCTGATTTGCCTCCGGACGAGGTGACAAACGATCGAAGTAAGTGTTGAACAGCAATGACAGTTGAACACCATTCGAGTCATCCTCCAAAAACAATTAAATTAAATGAATATCGAAGTACCTACCTATGTTTGGAGGTATACTAGAATCTTGGAACCATTATGGACCAAATAAGGACATGTAGATTCAAATTAAATGGTATCTGACCGAGTGAAGAAGTTTCCTGGCGGTTCCGAACATTTATTGTATTAAATTAATTGTACTGTGCGACTCTATATTCTGTATGTATAAATAGCGATCCAATGTATCTGGAATACAAGTGATTTTGGGACGACGTTGCAGTGCTAATCCGTAAAAAGGAAAGACACACTCCCGCCAGACTGAAACCTCTTCGCTAGCAGCCATTCGGGCCCGGCACTTGTGAGTATAGGAACGTTGTGTTCTGCTCCTTGTGACTGCGAGAAGTATATCCAGTTGTTGGATATCCTTTGAACTTAGGATCAGTCGTTGGTCTTAAGGGCAAATCACGCTGTGTGGTTGTGCCAGCACATAGTTCTAGCCCTCTGTAGGGGTCTGTGTGTTTCGGTTTTAATTTACTTTGATTCAAACCCCCAATTCTTGATATACCCAAATCAATACAAACTAAAGCACAAATCGTGCTGAATCTACCTTAATCAAAGGAATATATCGAATTCTTAAAACGGTTCAAATTGATTGATTAAAGCTTCTTACTTAGCTCTCAAAGCTTTGCGGAACCTTTGCCAACGCTACCCCTTGCTATTAAATAAATTTGATAGCAGTGAACTCGCATATTGTGTATTAGATTGGTTGGTTGGAGTGCCCATTAGATTCCTTCCTTTCTCTTTCACACAAAAACGAGGCAAGCTCGTTAGCGGGAGTCCTGTTGTGTCTTGAAAGTTGCACTTACTGGCGGGCTTCCACTGGATTAGACGTTCACAGGCGGCACAGTGGGGGCGTAGGGCAGATATTATAGGTGTTAGATTTACTGGGTAAGGACGAACAGTATGAGTAGCTACGGTATTCACAGGGAGAGAGATAGCAGTAGGATAGTTTGAGGTAGCTGGCCTGCTACCAAGAGTCCTCAAAGGCGGCGAGTAAGCGTCCTTCTTCTTCAGAGTGCCATTGGTCATAGGATGGCCGTGTGAAGGGTCGCTTCGGTTTAGGTTCATAAGCAATGCGTTCAAGAGGGCTGTACTCACGGCGTTCAGCTGCGGTGTAAGGTTTGTCGTAGTCAATGATGAAGCTTGAGAGGTGGTATGGGATAGCAATCTTTGGGAGGAGGTAGTCTGTTCTGCCACGGGTGCCTCGCGAGAACGGATTGGCTGGGTTGTGAGCACTGGCAACGTATCGGGTGTGGATGTTGAGATGGCAGCGTGAAGTGAGTTCCCGAAGATGTCGGAATATGTGGTTTGTGGCTCGGTTTCTGCTCCTTCCATTCCACCACCCCTTGACCACTCCTTCGTTGTCCCCCCATATCTTGTAATGCCACCCTGCAGTTGCTTCCCTGGCAATGATGATGATGAGGAGGTAAAAGCCGACCGCTTTGGCCCACCCGATGTCTCGTTCTCCGTCCTTTCCTCTCCATCCTGGGAGGAGATGATAGGTTCGCCAGTAGCCGCAGATGTATAAGCCGATGCCAAAGCTGCTGCTGGCGTCAGAGTAGGCATGTAGGTCTATGAGGTCGGCAGGTCCTGGGATGGGCACGGAGATGGGAGAGGACAAGGTTGATTTCCACCAAAGAAGGTCCGCTGGCCATCTGCGTGGTGCACTGTGCTTTGTCAGCAGCGCCTCATGGCCAAGTTCCGCGGTGAACTTCTTGAGCTCGATCAAGTAGGTTCTGCCAATGGGGAGGACGAGACTGATGTGCAGGAGCTTGCCGTATAGTTTTCTTACGTGTTCGATGTTGTGCGATTTCCGTTCTTCCCACTCTTTTATTGCGGCTATGTATTTGAGGCGTTTGGCTGCGGGAACAGACACCGTTTTCTCTTTGAGATTCCATTGCAAGCCAAAGTAGGTCGGGTCGTAGCAAAAGGGGATGTCTTTTTCGGCAGCCCAGGTGTAGCCCAATGGGAGTGTGATTCGGTCAATGTCGTGGAAGGAGTATGCATATCTCGAGTCTTCTTGGGAGCGAGGGGATAGGCGAGAGAGGTCTTGGATAGGGAAGGTGAAGTCGTCATCAAATTCTTCTAGCTGTCCATTTGGCAGGGTGTGGCCTTGATACAGAAGACAACCCTTGCGGTGGATGACTCCTGTTCTGGCTGTGCGCTCTCGTAGTTGTTCTCGTAGTGTGTTGTATTGGTTGGGTGAGGGGACCTAAGCCATAGCCTCTGCAGATGTCCATGCCGCTGATACGCCTAAATTTTGGCTAGATGTCTATGCTGTGAATTGTGACATTTTCACATATAGATTTGTATCAAGAGGACTGTAATTGAGACCCAGATTGACAGTCAAAGTCAATACTGAATCAGTCTAATAAGTTGAAGGGACCATATACCCATACTACCACAAGTGGTTAGTTTACCCATCCCCGATACTACCTTCGGATAGCAGTCTACCTGTTGGTCAGGCAGGATTATACCAGACTCGGACTACATCCGAAGGATGACCATTCACGTATGACATACCAAGGGTATTCCTATTGGACCTTACACTGGCCGGAGTTTGGAAGAACTTACTCAAGTGACCATGAGCCGAGGATTGACTCGAAATGACTTTCTAGAACTCAGAAATTATCAAATACTCTTTCTAGAACGAGATCATGCATTAATCTAAAAAGACTGCGATTTAGTCTAATAGACCAATCAGATTGCATGGTTGAGGAAAATGACTAGAAGAACGATCGAAGTACTGCGAGGCTCCGAAGACATATCAAATGAATGTCAAAGAGTCCTGACGTAGAAAATATTGAAGAATGCAATTAAATGAATACTATGCGTAACTCCCTTGATAGAGTATAGGCACAATGGGTGTCTATTGAAAGAGAGAAGCAATTAGTTTAATCCAGATGAATCAGATTGATAGGATTAGAATCGAGGAGAGCTGATTTGCCTCCGGACGAGGTGACAAACGATCGAAGTAAGTGTTGAACAGCAATGACAGTTGAACACCATTCGAGTCATTCTTCAAAACAATTAAAT